>NC_088333.1:39092500-39760000 GCF_036884655.1 Musa acuminata AAA Group
GATACTTCGGTATGATACGAAATTACAAACATTGCCAGAAAGAACAACAAGAGATTAAGCCCCATCTAGGCAAGAATTAATATATAAAAAAAAATCAAGAAAACACCACTTTGAAGCACTGTATAATGTCATCCCAAGCAAGTCATCATCTTAATGGAAGATAATATAATTTTAATTGGATCAATCCTTTTATAGCAAATTCGATTGATTATTTGCTGGTCAATTTGAATAGGTAGGTTATATCACTTGATAAGACAACGTGTTAAGTTCATAGGATGGATCAATCTGGCATATAGTTTGATTCTGCTCAGTCTCTCTTACCTAAGTAGAATAAGATCGATTTTTTTTATTATACTTGCTTGTTTTAAAGTTGAAAAGACCATGTCGTAGGAGAATTTGCTGCTTGCACTCAACGACAGCAGCATTGAGGGTAGCAGTTTCTTTTTGGCGTAGTCATTGGAAACAAAGAGAGTTATATCCACACACTAAAGCGTGGAGAAAGATAAAGGAAAAAGACAGAACCTTTGCTTAGTCATCTGCTTAGGCTTGAAGTCGAACACTGAACTTTACTGTTGTAATTCGCAGCGGCCAACCAGGGGCCTGAAAGATCCGCAGATCCGCGTCGGGATCGGCCGAGGAAAAAAACCGGGATACCGATATAAAGATCGGCTTTCAGCGCTGCAAAACATTGACAAAAGAAAGGGAGTAAAAGGCTTACCTTATACGATACCTAGACCGGTGCTGCGGCGGGAGACGGCGGCTAGGGCTCCGGGGAGGGACGGAAGAGCGGCAATGTGGTTGGTAGTCGCTATGGGGAAGAGGAAAACGAGGGAGGGAGGAGTGGGTTCGCCTCCGGCCCCCGAGGCATTGGCAATCGAAGACGAGCGGAAGCTGCTGCGGGAGCTTCGAAGTCAAGGTCGGTGGACGTGCTGATTACCAGACTCCGGATTGCAGAAAACCGGGACCCACCACCAGAACCAGCGGGTAGAGAGGACATTCTTGTCTAGCGGACATGTACAATAACCAGGAAAAGGAACGACGCGAGACGCATGAGCGGCCACCGGAAAATACTTTTAATTAATTTTCTCCCTATAAAACCAATTAATGTGATTAATATATAATAATTCTACGATATTCACAAGGACTAAGGGATCACACTCCACAACAAAGACAACGTAACAAGAGAGAAAAAACAAATAATATTGAGATAGAAAAGTTCACAGAAATCCACATTAGTTTCTCTGCACTTCAAAACGCGTAAGATCGTGAGTTCTGCAATAGGATGATAAGCATCCATGATGAAGCACTGTTCCAACGTATGCAATCTCATGCCAACCCTTTCTTATTGAGCGATCAAAGAACAGTAATAACTTTTTTTTTTGGGAACAGTTTTAACTAGAGAACATTACTAACTATATAGGTTATACTACCTCCTATGTTCCATCCATGACTTCGATCATATAAAGTACAACCTACAGACGACATATGATGAAACCTCAACCGAAAAAAAAAAAAATTCATGTGGATCTTGGGCAAAAAAAATTAGGAGCAAGGATGATACATAGCATCTCGGCAAAGAGCAAGTCAGCCTGTGATTTGGGGTTGACAAGAAAAGAAAAAGCAACTGCACAAGCATCCCTCTAAGGCAGCAGCAAAGACAATTAGCGACGTGTGGCTATTTATCTTATCAAAACTGCTGGTATGTGCATCATCCACCGGTTGGTAGGTATATTTACAGTTACCGGAGGGGAGGGGTGGGGGAGGAGAGTTTGTGGCACCACTGCTTAGTCAACCAAGCCTTTCTTCCTGCAAGATGCTTAAGTAGAGCCAGTGGTAGAATTTTCACCGCTAAGAATGGTATATTTCTCCTGAAGCCATGATCGATTCTCTGACCACCACTTTTCTGCTTGTTGCTCACTAAATCTTTTTCGGCTGCAGAGAAAACAATAGACTCATCAACAAAGCTGCTAGGCATGACAAAATATTTTAATAATTTTAATGTCTTGTTCATGCAGTTGAAAAATAAGTTCCTGAAAATAGCACAACCAGTTGGAATGTTTAATGTCATGTTAAATTCAACTAGGACAATAACCTGGATTTTGTTTCAGCACAAACAATTTTGTTTAATGTCATGTTAAATAGCACGAACAAGTAATATAGGTCTACTATCATAACCAAATTGACAAAATGGACATCATATCTAATTAAGTGGAACAATAGAACTTGATTACAATGCACAAAACATAAGACAAATCACTTCTTTCAATTGTTAAGCCAAAACTGTGGAGTATTGAGACTTATGGATAATAAGAACATGTCTTGAACATAATGGGAGTAATAACTTTTGTTATCCTTTTCAAGACTTGAAAAATTGTGAATGGATATTCTCAGTGTCGGACACTTGAACAAGGCTCAGATGAAGTTAAAGAACAGAGTCCAAGTACAAAATGTGTAGGAGATACAACTGAAGACGCTTACAGTCCCAAAATCAATCCCTTAGTTAACCACAGAAGATGATGTAAATAGAAACTTAATTATCAAAATCATTATTCAACTAGCTCTACCATTCAAGAGCCTGGGATATTTTCATCCCAGTATCATGATATGAATTATCCTTCTTTTACTTGTATTTTATGCAAGCCGACATTAATCTGAGAGTTTTCTCAAGTGTTTACCCTAAATATGAGAGTGA
Organism: Musa acuminata AAA Group; assembly: GCF_036884655.1. NCBI lineage: Eukaryota > Viridiplantae > Streptophyta > Magnoliopsida > Zingiberales > Musaceae > Musa > Musa acuminata. The sequence goes on from NC_088333.1 coordinate 39,095,193, forward strand.
CAAAATAAAGTGCTACCCTTTCCTAATGAAAGGTAAAACTACCAATGCAATGGCTTTATAGAGTTGCTTATATCTGAACTGCACTGGTGACATTATTGGGCAGTAAACGCATGCAACAAAGTTGACAGATAGACCCAAAAGAAATATTAACACTAGAGAGAGAATCAAATTTATGTTGATTACAAAAAAAAAGAATATGTGATTTAAAGTGTCAAGAGTTCCATACATTAGACAGCAAACTAGCATCTAATTTCCATGTTTTATGATATTACTCCTATAAGAAAGAATATTGAGGTAAATAATGACAAATGCATAAGAGGAGACTGACAATACCTAAAGCGCACTCGCTTGAGACACTTATTGCCTCCAGGCAAAAAAGATATGGTAAAGTAAACACCTGGTTCAGCCTGTTCAACCCATTCTGCTGCTTCAGGCAATGTGTGATTTCCATTGCTGGCCAGTGGATTACCCAAGTTACTGTTTGACTCGGAAACCTGTGAAGCTAGCAAGTTGCTTGTTATGTTGTCACTGGAAGGAAGTTTTAATGAGTCAGATGTATAGCTATATCCACAGTTATGGGAAATCAGACAACCTTCTGGTACTCCTTCAGCCATAACCTTAAGCTGCCAAAGATGTGACTGGAATTAGAAACCCAACTAGTAGAACACCGAATAAAATTGCAGCATGGTAGCATGAAAAGAGACTTCTGATGCATCTTGCCACCTCGGCATACAAGCCCAGATACAAATTAAAGGATCAGTTTTCTGGTAGCTTAAGTTAAAGAAACTAGTCCTGCCTACAGTGCATGGTACATAACTAATATAGAAATGAGTTAAAATACAGTACTGCTATAAAAATTGTTGGGACTAATAGTGGAAGGTATAATAGTGGGCTAGCTGTGGTGATATATGATGAGGTTTTCTACTAAGGATCTCTTGAAGACCTTGCTACATTTTACTCTCTTGGATCCTAGATATAAGAATTCTTCCCTGATCCTGTACATATTGATTCCGACTGCAATAAACTACCTGCAAGCAGAATTCATCTGAACATAGGATTAGATTACCAGTTACTCAGTAAAAGAAGTATACAGTATACTGCAATTTATAGATCAGTGATCCTGTTATTTCCCCCGCCAAGTATGATGAAAAATGTACTTATGAAGTTCACCTCTTAAAAGTTAAAGCAGTATCAGTCAACTTCATTTGACATATGATCCACAAACCATTTCATAATAAAAGATACAGTACAGAACCAGAATAGGCAAAATTGGTGAACCACCAAACAAGTTCAAGCACCAATCAGACTAGAATGTATTGACTGTTAGTTCATATCAAGGATTAGCTTAAATCCTTATATGTTCATTTAAGTAACAAGTAAACTTACTGCATACAATAAACTTTCATGTGTATGTTTTTTGCTATTAATATTAATTTGATTGATGGGAGATTAATAGGAACTTAGTCTACACTTGAACGATAGAGACAAACAATAAAAAATATCTTGAACACGGCTTTGGAAATGCTAAAACAATGACAAAAATCAATTATGATAGATGGACAATTGGTTCCGAAACATATAGGCCATAAGTATCTTGGATCAATTTTTTAGTATAAGAGGATGTTGATAAAGATAATTTATAGATTTATAGCGGGATGGCCACAATGGAGAAGGTAATTAGTTTGATATGATCCACCACTTGGACTGGTCCATACTGGGCAGTAGTAATCGTTCTAATGGCCAACCACAGCACACAGATCGGCCTCTTTTTTGTGATCCTGGTCCACTTCAGCCTTTATTCTTTTTTTTATTTAGGTTTAAATCTCTCACACATGCTTAAACTCTCACAGACACTCAGTGAGATCTGATTGCTTTTAGTTTGGCTAGTGATAGTGTCTTAACAAGAGCTAAATGTTAAGAGAAGATATATGTAGCTGACCGTATATGCTTGGGACGTTACAATTTATTGCGGATGCTACTCCACATGGTCATAGATTTTCCATGTTGTAAAATCCCAATAACTCAAATATAAGGCTAAGCATGTGTTAAGAATCAGATGTTAAGCATTTAGAAGAAATATACAAAAATTTAGGGTTGTCTAGACTCTAGACTCTAGACAAGAATAGTGAGATTGACATGTAGAGTAACTAGGGAAAAAAAGTTTATATTTATGAAAATTCGGCAAATTTTGTAGAGAATATTTCACTGACTATTGTTTATATTTATGAACAACGGTACGCTGAGCAGTTCATATTTCACCGGTCCAGCTATGCACCACTATGGAATTAAACTGTACCATAAAAGGTCTAAAGAGACACTTAAACTAATATTTTATGATTTTTCCTAAACATATACCATAGCAAATGATCTTAAACCGACATGCTGTAACATTCCAAGATGAGATAACTACAGGGTAGGTATATAATCCCAGAGATCTAGCATGCAACAAAAGCACACTTTTAAATACCAGTACCAGTACCCACCCCAGAATCTTATCTAAATATTACCTACCAAATTAGTATGGTAAGTATACCTCAGCACAACCAATAAACATTACTATATTTTATATAACATGTCATTGCTCAGCAATATGATATACTGACATGCCGTCAGAAATTATGATTCAAAGTGCTACAGAAGTTCAGAAGTAGCAACTATCATGACAATTTCCATGTGCAAAAAAGAACGTGATAGAAAAGGAAGTCCAACGTGAATAAGAAATTGGTGTCGATTTTTTTAGTATAATAAACCAAGAAACCATCAAATGTGTAAAACTTAATTTTTATTCTGCAATTTCAGAGAAAAAATATGCCCAACATGTTCATAAGAATAGTACCTAATGCTGATCGATTAACTTTTGGAATCAAGAGCTCCACAAGGAATACTATGTGTTAAGAAGAAACTCTACCTGTGAGGTTAGAGACTTGATTACTTCCTTTGCAGCCTTGCACTTCGCAGTTTCTTCACTAGCTATTGCTTTGGTGTCTATCAACTGTTTTGTTGCTTTCTGCAATTCCACTTCTAGAAGTCGTGATTTACACATTAGCTCAGCTACCTACAGAAGAAAAAGTTCCAATTCATGGTACATAACTGATCAATTATGAGGCACCCTGATTGATGAGAACCAAGATTTCAAATGGAAATTTTAATCACAATTGAAATACAGAACAAAAGACAAATGTTTCCATCGATTTTAACTGATCCTTGCAGAAGCAAGAGCAACAAATATGATCACCAGAGGCTGTCAATTATCAATAAGGCAAGAAGCTGATGTCGATGTCCATATTAATAGTTTTTTAAGTACTAAAGGAATATGCAGTCTAATTCAGTGGAATTAGTAAAGCTTGTTGAGTGCATCAGGTGAGCTAAGAAACTAAAATTACCTACTTGAAGTAACAACATACTAACCTGTGCCTGCAACATAATGACTTCTTGTCTTAGATCCTCATTATTTGGCTTCGAATCAACATCCAAAATTTCCATGCAAGTAAGATCAATTCCAGGTGCTGTGGGCATTGAATGTGGTGAACTTGGCTTACATGATGTAGGGGATGTTGAACGAGAAGCTACTCTTGAACCCGGGACAGAAGCAGAGAATATTTTCTTTGAAGATGCTTGAAGAAACTTTGAAGAGCTTGATGGGTATAAGTTTCTCAATTGATTTGGCATTGGATTATGCCGCCTATTATTTGATTCCCTAGAATCTCTACCCTCACTTTTAAAAGATTCAACTGAGGAGAGCCTAGAAAACTGTCCCTGCATTCTAGGAGCAAGTGAATCTTTGTCAGCCAGTTCACCAGGCATCTGGTTTGTGCTTCCACTTTGATGCTTTGGAAATCGAGGAATTTTACCATCCCCCATTGCCTTCTTAAGCTTGGTATAACATTCATCACATACACGATATGGCTTATTAATATTTGGTGCTAAAGAAGCTCCAGTAGATTTTTTGCTGCTACATGCTTTGCAAAAGACTGAACCACAATTATAACAATTATGACGCTTTCTTCTGAAACCAAAAGGGAGATGACAACCAGCACATACGGACTGGTCAGCACTACAAATCCACTTGTGAAGACAGATGACGGCAGTAAAACTTGCACCACATACAACACTCTTCACTTGTTTGTCTTTCAGAGCTTCAACAAGTGTTGGAGTATTTCGGTCGTCACTATCACCATGGCCTAAACGGCCATTTGTTCCTTTGCCCCAAGTGTAGACTTCAGTTCTTGAGGTCAATACAGCAACATGATAGGCACCACATGATATCTCTTCAACAAAACTATTGTAAATCTTTCCTTCAACACACGTAGGAAGTTTCCCATCCGCTTCAGGATTACCAAGTTGCCCATAGACAGTACTTCCCATTGTATAAACACGTCCAGAAGTTGTTAAACCAATAGTTATGTCATGCCCGCAAGCTACCTTACAAAAGCTATCAGAAAGAGATACTACACAAGTTGGAAGGAGTCTGGTTTCTCCGTCACCATGTCCAAGTCGACCTTTATCGCCATCTCCCCATGTGAATAGCTTCCCTGTTGAAGAGCTACCAGAATCAGAAGATGCATCCAAAATTTCCACAATTGCAGCAGTGTGCCAAACACCACAAGCTGCACGGACAGCACGCATTCCTCTGAGAGCTTCAACTTCTCTTGGTATGTTTGTGCTTCTACGATCTCCATGACCCAGAGCACCAAAGATTCCATCACCAAACGTAAACAGCTGTCCTGCAGATGTCACAATGGCCGTATGCCATGGTCCACAAGATACAGAGGACACATGCTGACCTTCCATTGGACCACAGACTTTCTTAGGAATCCAGTGACTCACATCACTCCCATGGCCCAGGAGACCTGAACTGTGCACCCCATCACCCCATGTATATAAATCACCTGACAAAGTGACAGCACATGTATGATATTCTCCGCATGCTACAAGTTCAACATTCATACCACTTAAGGCATCAATGAGCTTTGGCTGGGAAACATCAGCATCATTTCCATGACCAAGCCTACCTCCTGACTCCTCTCCCCAACTAAAAACCTCCCCTTGTTTGGTAACTAAAACTGCATGCCCCCTACCACAAGCTAGATTGTGAACATCAAGCGCTACTGCTGATTCTAAGGCTTTTGGCAATGATGCATCAATCTTAGCGGTCGATGAAATTCCAACCCTTTGGAGACCACCACCAAGAACCCCATCACCTAAACCTTCTCCCCAAATGAAAACATCACCTAGTGCATCAAAATCCTCATGACCTGATCCATGGCTTGATGAGCTAACAGCACTAGATAGACTTACTCTAACAGTGTCAACTGCAGAGGCCTGGCCATTTGCATTATCTGCCGCTCCTGATGAGTATGAAGAGATAGATTTACCTAAAGATTCTGAATGAAACAAACTCCTGGCTGGTGCAGTATACAATATCACATCAGAAAATACTCTTCCCAAACTTTTGACTGGATGGCTCTCATATGGAATATTGACTTGTTGGTCATCTTTGGAATCCTTTAGAAACAAAAAGAAAAAGGGTCATCTAGTAACCAGTGAGATTAATACATTGCAGAAGTTATACTAAGAACAGACTTGCCTAACCTTATGGGAGATATCACTACCACTGAAGGGCGATGTAAACGGCGAGATTTTCTGAATATGCGTGGATGGACTATCAGAGGAAGTCCTATCACCTCTTGATTCGGATCTCAACTTCTGATGACTTCCATGTGAAATCAATGCCTTCAGTCCAACAAACCACACTTCAGCTTCATCCTTATCCTTGCAGATCTGTTAAGTTCAGTTCAAGGAAACAGTATCACGAAAATGTGCTTCACAAGTAGCATAACGATATATGCAAATTGTGCAGTATATCTACACCCATTAGTCTATTTGTGCATATGAAATTGTACATACCATGAATATATGCATTATTAAGTTTTTTTGTGTATCTCAAGTGGCCACTTTCGGAAGAGAAATTGCAGAACATTGTCCAAGAAAATACAAACAATAGAATGAAAGCATGTCCTGCCAGTGGGTAAAAGATGAGGAACAAGGATGGGTGCCTACCAGATCTAGCGATCTGTCATTGTATATAAGAGAAAATGACTGGTATTCTTTATCGGGCCGTGGATACCGCTGAAATATTGCCTGAAAGAAGAGCCACAACACATAAAATTGTCTTCACATATACAACACTACCTTCAGGAACATTTGAAAAAGATACTGAAATAATTAAAACAGGATTTTGTAAGTTCAATAATCAAAGATATAAAACATTCTAGAACCCATGTCATGAAGACCCAAGGGACAAACAACAAAGTTCTATTTAGGATATGTCATCAATTTTCATGGTAAAGAAGAAAAGGAAAAAAGAGTACCTAAATACAGCAGGTAAGTGTTTATGATGCATGATAAAAACTATAATAATCTTATGCAAATAAAATACAAACTCTTCATAATATATATAGTAAGAGAACTTGTTAGTCAACATAGGAAAATAAACATTAAGAAGATATATGAAGATGAAGAACTGAACTTACAGTACGCTGCCCAGGTATGATTTTTGAAACCTGACAAAGTTTAAGCTGTTTCTCATCCTTTCCAGAATACCAAATTAGTAAAGATTCATCCTGGAAAAATTAGAAAATAATCGAATGAGACAAAATTATGAACCAAAAAGTAAACAATCCTCTGGTTAGATACATATAGCTTCCTGATTTCTTATTCAGATTATAGCTGGTTATACGACACCTTTAACAGCAAAAGAGAAAAAAAAATACTATCTGCAGCAATCATATATAACAAGAAACAATTTCTAAGATTCATTAAAAGTTAAAGGGCACATACAAGCAAGAATGAATAATGACATAAGTGTACTATCCATCTAGGTAAATAAACCAACTTACATTAGAAAGCCTGAAAGGACAAAACTTTGGCTTCCCTCTTCGCCCATACTTCAATAGATGTGCTCCTTTCTTTAAGGCTGTGATTGCCTGGGCATCCTGATATAGTTAGCATCAACAGTACAAAAATAGCACTTGGCAAATTGTGCCAAGCATTTGTTCTTATATCTTGAGTATAAAAAACAAGAGAAAGAGAAAAATAAGAGATACAATAGGTATGATTTGAGGAAAAGAAATTCCAGAATCAATCTTCAGTGTCACCAAAGATAACCAGGGACAAATTTCAGATTTTCATCCCATAGCAGCCTAAAATTATAGACAAATTTTTAACTGGGTTAGTTAGCTAACCGTATAAAGTACCTGATGGCACACAAGTCAAGGAGTATGTGCTGCATAATAAATGCAGGTGTCATAGAGAGAAGGCTCGATCTCATGTGCAACAACAACCAGCTTCAAATAGATTTAGCTAAAGACACTAAAGTTGGAGTTAGTTTGAGTCAAATGATTTTTGAGAAAAAACAATTTACCCACTTTTGGTTTAACATAATTTTACAACACCACATGTGGTTAAAAGGATGGCACTTTACCGACCTGAGGCTAGATCCGTCTTGCTTGGTGCTATCTCTGAAGGGGCCAATTCAGTTCATAGAAGTAGGGCCATTATGGGGGCGGTTTAGGGTCCACCTGCTCCATAACAAAAGTCATATATGATTGTTTGGATGCTATTTGCTCGTGCAAACCTATGAGAGCTTGGGGGTGAAAGATCTCAGGGTAGTTGTTCGAGGCAAGAAGTCACTATTAGTTCAGGTAGTAGCATAACTTCTAAGAAAAGATATGTTTACATGGGCACTTTAGCCAAGCATTTCAATCACCTATGATGTATTTCTGCAGATATATAAAACAGAAGAACAATGAAAATGAACTAATCTACACAATTCCTCAATCCAAAAATTCATTTTCATTGCTTATCACATGCTTTCCATAGCACAAAATCCAGAACAAGAATGGCATCATAATACATGTGTGTCATGAACCCCAATGAAAGATATATATACATATAACTTCAGAGTTCATATGCATCTTTTACTCAATGATTTAGCAAAAAAAATGTGTATTCACAAATGATATGAAAGATCTGCCTGGGGGACTATGCACAACAAGGAGTTACCATGGGAATCAAAACTACTAAACACTCACTTCATCAAATGACAAGGATATAGCTAGGAAATCAGCACAAAAGAACCAGATTCAAGATGGATAGGCATAGGTTTATAACAGGCATCTCCTATAATGAGGGGGTGTTAATTTAATCTGAAAGTTCAAAGAGGAAGAGGACATAGGACAAGGAGATTTTTTGCACTGGAGACCTCCAAGTTTCGAGAGGATGAGATAAGACTTTCCATGCCAATGTTTACATCAAAAGTCTAGGATAATAGATTGACCGTCTCTATTTGTTTTTCTAACAAAATGACAAGGAAACATAAGACAACAGTGCATACAAAAAGGAGATAGTGGAAAAAAAAGACGGATGCTGCAAGATGATACCTGCTCAACATCCCTCTCAACAGAACCATTTCTCAGAGGATCTGCCATTCACCTACTGGAATTACACAACACATGCACAAAGAACAAGCCTCGTCTGCATAATGGCCAGAAGATACAACGCTGCCAGAAAGTATCTGAGGCTGCCCCATAAACGAACTCGAGATGAGCCTTCGCTTATGGAGCAGAACTCCACATAATAATTCACTCTATTCCATCAAAGCATGTGGAAAGACCAAGAGGGATGAAAGCCCCCACGATCCAAGCATCCAAATCAACAGCAGCAGAAACTGCAGTTTCAACCCACGTTAAAGCCTTCCAAGATCAACGAACCCCAATGCCGGTGTTTCCCACACTAAAAACGCACAAGGAAACAAAGAACAGAATATTTTTGCAAGAAATTCCGACCACTTCAGGGGATCTTTCCAGCCAATTTGCTGAAACAGCTCCGGAGCTAAGAAATAACTCAAAGATCTTGATGGGAACCCTAGAAAGTCGTGACTCCCGAAAGAAACCCTCGAACTCCACGAGACGCCACGAAATTGACCAGGCTTCCGAATTGGGGCCTCCAAGGAGACGAAGGGCTGCCGTGGAAGGACTGTCGACGGGATACCCTAATCCACGACGAAGGCGTTGGAATCTTGGGTCATGGACGAGGGCGTTTCAACCCAGGTTAAGGCCTTCCAAGATCAAGAACCGCAATGCCGGTGTTCCCCACCCTAAAAGCGCATAAGGAAACCAAGCATAGGATGACCTCACGATAAATTCCAACCACTGCAGCGGTTCTTGCGACCCTATGGGTGCTGAAACAACGCCGGATCTCGGGAATAGCTCAAAGATCTTGACGGAAATCTTCGAACTCCACGACACGCCGGGAAACCGCCCAGGCCTCCGAATCAAAACACACGGGACATCCAAGGCGAAGAAGGGCTACCGTGGACGGACCGGCGACGGAATGCTCTAATCAACGACGAAGGCGATGGAATCTTGGATCATCGGGCTCGGCTGGACGAGGGGAAGCGATCGGCCCCGCTTGTAGGGAATCGCGCGTTATTCTGGATCTCCGCCGCGCACGAGACCGAGAGATGATCTGATCGAGAGCTTCGCCGCCCAACGAAGCAGAAGAAGAAGACAAAAGAAGAGAGAGAGAGAGAGAGAGACAGGTGACGAATTCAAATGCGGTGATCCCTGCAATTGCTAACTTGCGCCCCTCTCTCTCTCTCTCTTTCATTCTTTCCCGTAATTAATGAACACGTCAGCAGCAAAACCCCGTTAAAGCTGAGATCAAATGCACATTAAATTAAACGGGCGGAAGAAAGAAACACGCACCGAAAGAACCACCCAAAATTCTCTCACATGAGACTGTCCTCCGGGACCCGCTGACGTAGACTTCGCCACATAGGACGAGAAGCCAACGGTGTCCTGCTAAATTTATGGGGAGCCACACGTGCCTTTTCAGAATTAAGGAATTATATCACTTTAGAGAAATAATTAGATAATTAATTTTATTATTATTAGTAGGCAAAACTGCATATTAAGTAAGTGTTTGTCCAATTGGTCTCTCTAAATTTATAATTAGCATATATATGCTTGAATTTTTTTCTACATCAGTTAACTTACTATTTAGAACTATAAATTATATTTAACAATATAGGGATTTTTATGATAATCAAAATTATATTATTTGAATGTAAAATCTTTGACAAAATCTTTATTAGCTAGTTTTCGTTATTATTATACTCAAGTTCATATCTGATAATTTTTATTAAAATATCATGTTATATTACTAATACCAAACAGGGAATAAAAAATTAACCAATATTATTTATTTCACTATTATCATTCTAATAAAAAAATTAAGGGGATAAGAGCAAATTCTCCCTTTTTGATATTTTAGATATGAAAATTTATATACTTATATATCCTTTTGAACTCAAACTAACTAATATTTTCTTTATCATTTTATAGTAGCATATGTGAAGATTACTAATTTAGAAGGAACCATTTGAAGATATACTGATGCTAATTAGAATTTTGTAGTCATTTCATTGGTGATACATGGATTAATTATAATGACATAGTTATAAATTTTTGAAGAAGAAGAATATGAAAATATATTCCAGTCTTAAATGTATATATATAATACAGGATCATATTCCAAAATGTATGTTATCATCTCCCACTTAGCTCAAGTAAGTTGATGAGGTATCAGAAGAGAGTGATTGTGTTTGGACTCTTTCTTAATCATGATCTCCTCAAGAAAGAAGAAATTAAGTCTAAGCTAATTGAATTAAGGTTCTCATTTGCTTGTTTAATTGTAATGTTTAGTCAACATTTGAATCTGAGGTTTGTTTTTCTAATGACTCTTTCTTCAGTCACACTAAAATATGATAATGAATGACTCTTTGAGAGTCTAAGAATTAATACTTCTAAGGAGATTGGTTCATTTTTCTTCTTTTGAAGAGAAAATGGAAGAGATCCACCATGTTGTATCTCTATATCCAGCAGTAATGCACCATGGTTTCATCATGCTGCCATCAAAACAAAATAATTCATGTGCAGCAGCAGCCATGATAGGAGAACATAAAGCATCAGATATCCTGGAATGGAGCTTTTCCCAGAGAGAGAGAGGAATATAAATGTTGAAGCATGCGGTAGAGAGGACATTAGATTCATCCTAAAGTGACTACAATGTGTCAGATATCATTTGCACAAAGAGATCACAGGAGGAAATATATGACCTTCAACAGTTAACTAAATATACATCCAAATCAAGCTGACATATCTGTGTTTTACGCAGCCATTGGAAGATGACTTCACAAGGAAGAGTAATAGTCGACCTTGTTCTCGGAGGAGATGAGCTTAAGAGAGAGGAGAGAAAGGATAAGGCTTAATTCATGTGGTTAGGGTTACCCACTGTGACAACTCGACTGTGATAGAGAAAGAGCCGACAGCCTGCGCTAGCGTGGAATTATGACAGCTTTGGCCTTTTGCCATGCTCCTCCTTCACATTCATCCATCCATGGCAGACTCAGACGGTGCTGTAGTTGAGAGCTCCTGCATGCCAGTATTGTATTTTGATGGGTGTTTTCATGTACAGAGAAATGGTACAACACTTGTATGTGTTTGGATGTGTATATGGAACTGTAGCGCAACACATTCCAAGAGGCAGCAATCATTGATCATATCACTCTCTGAGTGATTCTGAAGTTGACGTGCTGCTGAGCTCGATGCGTCTTTCTGGTCACCTTCATTGAATAGGAGCCTCTCACCTCTCTCTCTCTCTCTCTCTCTCTCTCTCTCTCTCTCTCTTTCGGTTGATGAGCATCTTGCAGCCACCCAATAAGAACCGGAGAAGAAGAAAAGAGATCATGTTATGAAAGATAGGATCACAACACTGTGTGTCGATCCAAATTAAGGTAGTGAAACCATCAAAACCTGCCATTTCACACACAGAAATGACTTGCATTCGTATTGCGAGTGACGGACGTAGGCTTATAGTCAAAACAAATAGAGTAAAAAATCATCCAAAAATCGAAAGATTAAAGCAGAAGAAGAGGGAAAACCAGCGCATGCATGGTTGTGAGGCCGAGCTACGAATCGCTGGTGCTCATCGTGTCATGGCGCTCGCTGTCTCGGTGCGATTGTTGGGTCATAGACTGCATCGCCTCGGAGTTGCTCGGCGACGATCGGTACATGTTGAGGGCGGAAGGGATTCCGGTGTACCCCTCGCCGCCGCCGGAACCCAGCCCAAGCTGCTGGCTTGGCAGAAGAGCCATGGGCGTAGGGATGTTCATGAAGTGCAGACCGCCGGACATGGATCCTCTAAGCATGGAGGCATTTGCTGCTTGAGGGAATGTCCATATAGACTGGTTGCTACTGCCCACCATGTCTTGTGCGTTAGGGTTTGTGACCATCCATACAGTTCCTGGCATCTGCCCATGGCTTGCCTGGCTGTAGCCTGCCATCTGATGCTGCACTGGCGATGGTTGATGCTGATGAATCTCCGACTCCCATCGGCGTTTCCTTATGTTCCCGATGTCGGCCTCCGACGATGCGTCGAGGCCGATGCTGCATGAGTTGAAATTGAGAAGCACGGAGGAGGAGGACGACGGGACCTCCGGGGGGAAAGCAGAGCTGCCGCCACGTTCCCATTCGTTGTGGAACCGAAGGGACGGGCCGGGGTGAGCGGCCGCCACGCCACCGAAGTAATTCGCGGCGCGGAGGTGGGAGGGAGCGGACACGCTGGAGCCGGAGCCGCGGAGGGAGATGTTGAGCGAGGTGAAGTTGGCGGGGATGGTGCCGGTGCCCGTGGCCGCGATCACCGCGGGCTCGGCCTGCTGGAGCAGCCACTCGATGGTCTCCCCGTCGGTCTTGTGGCCCAGCTCGCGCGTGAGCTGGAAGACGCGAGCTGCGCAGAGGGCGGGCATGCGGATCCGGCGGCCGCGCCCCTCGACCTTGGTGTGGCGGTCCTTGTTGGAGCTCCGCTTGGGCGGCGGCTTCCTCAGTCGGTCAGCGGCGGTGGTGGAGGATATGGCTAAGGAAGGGTAAGCGGAGCTGGAGCAGGAGTCTTCTTCCTTCTTCTCGAGGAGCTGGAGAGGGAAGTTGGGCCGTCGTGATCCGCCAGGTTCGCCCTCCATGTCTGGATCAGACCATGGTACTTCACAGATAAGGACTTGAGATCTAATGATGGTGAGAGAGGGGCGAGGCACAGGGAACAATCTAACAATCAAACTCCAAGATCCAGCAGCCGATATAGATGCTTTAATTTGCTGTGATGGAGGTCAAGAGGAAGCGATACCTAGAGATCATGCAGGCCTTTGGCTTGTAGAGTACTCAGGATTCCTATATGAGAGATGGTACTACCATTTTATGGGCCTTGTTAGGACATCTCCCGCTGAAAGCTTGAGATGTGAGGCGCTGTAGAGAGAGAGAGAGAGAGAGAGCGCGCGAGCTTCTGGGAAGAAACCAAGCTACTGCATCTAATTTATGCAACTTGTAGGGCACAGTGATGAGGGGTAGGGAGTTGATTGAGGAAGAAATGGATAAAGAGAGACCAAACTACCTCAAGTTTGACAGAGACTGATGTGGTAGAGAGAGAGAGAGAGAGAGAGAGAGAGAGAGAGAAGCGAGAGAAGGTGAACACCTCCAATCTCCTCAGCCTCAGAGAGGGAGAGAGGAAGAAGAAGAAGAAGAAGAAGAAGAAGAAGGCATGGGGGAGGATAAGGGAGAAGAGAGAGGGATTAAGGCAATGGGAAAGCAATGATTATAGAGACAAAGTATAAAGCAGGTCAGGTTGGACACCAATATAAATTCCATGCAATGTTAGTGCACAGGGAAGTTGCAAAATGTCAATTTAATTTATATTATCACCTCAGTAATTTGATTCTATTGCTGTCAGATCTTTGATTGAGGATGAGTCTAATATCCATACAAATTTAAAAAAAAATAGCTATGAAAAAAGAGAAAAGAAGAAAAATATAATAGTAACAATGAGTTCATAAAGAATATATAAATATATATCATTTTGTAAGAAGAAAGTAGAAACAAAAGTATCAAACAGGGTTTTAAAAAACGTATTAAAATTTTCTCTATTTTTTTGGGATGGATAAAAAAATTATTTAATCTCAGGTAATGTTTTTTTTTGCCACAAATTAAGTGTGTAATTTTTATTTTCATTTATTTCTTGGAAATTAATTTGAAGTGGCACAGAAACCTAGCGCAGACTCCACGTGCGGTGCTCTGTTGTCGCATATTACTCGGAAGGACAGTGGTGGAGATAGCGGGTCCCACTTTGCAAGTCAAAGCACAGGCGACTCCAGAAAGAAGGTGAGCACGTGGGTCAGCCCCCACTCCAATACGCTTTCCATTTCCTACTCCCCCTTCCTCCCTCCGAGTAAACCCCGTGTGTTAGAGTTAGGGTTAGGGTTTTCTCTTAAACAGGCTGTGCTCAAAATCTCATACGATCAAAACACTTTGCTCTGGTAACCTAATAGAAGAAAATAATATTTGAATTTATGATTTGTTCACTAAGAAATAAACTGGCACTAATTTCATGGTATTTTGGGTGAGTTTTTATAACATGGCTTCGATATCAATATCCTCATTTTAATTGAAAGGTTTTTGCCCTAATAATTTTCTTGGTTGTCTTCACATGGATTTATTGGCCTTTTTTTAGAGGAGTCTGCCTTGTGATCAAGGAAGCATGAGTAATATATTTCAGCAAAATTGTTGCATGTGTGTTTAGTAAAGTCTTAACATTAATTTGCATGAATTTAATTTATTTTGGGACAATAAATATGTTCTGGATTTTGGATTGTTAACTTCTAATTACTCAATTTTTGGTGATGTCACAATTCATCAAGACAAACTATATTTACTTGGAAAAGAAGTCAATAAAATAAATTACACGTAATGCTGAATCATAAAACAATAATTAATGGACTTGTAATTATAGAAAATAATAATTTAATGATAACATAGAGAATATATATATATATATATATATATATATATATATATATATATATATATATTGTAAAGGGTTCAACTCTAACTCGAGTCCAATGTTGATGTGCTTGTTGCGAGTCTTAAAATCAAATTAAGATGATTCTAGAAAGTCTTCTAACAAAATTATATTTAACGATGAATACCGTATGATACTTTTAAGTTAATAAGTAAATTAAAAGATTTAAAAATTAGAAGAAAAGTGTTTATATATAATCCAATCATAAAATTCAATAGATGCATGTTTATGATGGATATTTGAAAATGGGTGAGAGTCGGGTCATAATCGTTAATTAGTATTCGATCGTAAAAAAATCTATCAAACCATTGGATGTTATGATTATGAATAAAATGAATATATCTGCATCAATTTTTATAATAATAAACTTTTGATAGTTTGGTATCATTAAAAAAAAAAAAAAGGGATACATTTCCAACATGAATCTCATAATTACAAACATGTTAACCATGAATCAATCAGGTGGCAACTACATGATTGAACAAGTGTTAAGGTGCTCATTTGCCATGAGAATAATTTGAATTGATCTCCCACTTTAATCTAAATTAAAAGCTGAGTAACTCATAACAACATACTCTTAACTTTTATATCCACTATATTCTTCCATGAATTAAATTTATTCTCATCCCTACCTTCGATACAAATGTGATTAATTAATCATGAGTAGCATTACTTTTGTTCAAATCCTATTAGACATAAGCCTCTCTCCATAAGGACACATGAATTTGGCTCCTAAATATTTCCAACAATGCAAATTATGTTCAGTATTTCTCAATTTTCCTCAAATTATTCTATCTCAAATATCCTCTCTCTCTCTCTCTCTCTCTCTCTCTCTCTCTTGCATATGTGTAAATTATATGCATGCTGTTAAAGAAGAAGCTGTAAATGGAATGAAGGAGAAACCAAAACGAGAGTGTTTCTATCTTGAGGTAATCTTTATGGGGAGGGGGAGGGGGAGGGGGGGGGCGGAAAAAGCTTGAGGGCATTACGACGCACACATCTTTGTGGGTTGGCCATGATCATGTCCTCGTGCTCTCCCTCACGGTTGCCTCTCTCTTAGCTTGCTGCTGCTGCTGCTGCTGTTGCTGCACCGAAATGGAGGAGACAAGCGCATGTTACAGCCACATAATTGCTGGGCACTCCGCATCGATGGACATGAAGCAGCAGCAAGATGCCTCGCTGCGGAGCTACCATGGCTACCTGCCAACCATCCAATGTTGCTCCATCGACAACAGGGAGTAAAGGCGATGTCAGCCACCCTCCTCCTTTTGGCTGTAAAGTGCTGCTCCCTCGACCTGCAGTGGGACCTCGCTCCCATGGTGATCTCTCTCCCTCCCCTCCTCCTTCCACAGTACTGCCTCTGCCGGTTAACGAGCTCCTCGTGCATCCGCTGCCTGCGCCCATGGCGATGCACCCAATGGTTCGGCCACTGGCCACCAGCCACCGAGACGAGGTGCGAGTAACAGCGATGGCCCTACTACTCACGATGTCCCCTTCCCCCCATGGCGATCTCCTTTTCCTTTTCTTTGTTTAAAGCATGCATGTCACAGCTGGGAATCAAAGGTTGCAGCTGCTGCTATCATTGCCAGGCCATATATAACTTGCAAGGGAAGGAGAAAAGGTGACCATGCAATCCCTTTGCTTTGCTTTCAGGCTTCAGCACAACTCCGAATGCAGATGGATGCAGTTCCCCATGAGTACACCACTGTTACCTAAAGATGAGAATACTCAGTACAGTGGTCGATCATGACAGGATTTCGGATCACACAGTGATGCCCAACATGTCACGGGAAAGGGAAGATGGAAGGTTCCCCCATGACATGATTAGGACCATGGCACCAAATGAGACTTAACCCAGTCATTAATGGAAGGTTGTGAGCGAAGGCTAGCTGATGATGATGATGGCACTCACTATACCTCAATCATCATACACCACCAACAGTGGCAACCATGGTTGCAGGTTCCAGCTTTTTCCAGTACTAATAGCCAAGGAAGCATTTTTTGCATCCTCTTATCAAACTCTTATAATGAGTATGATCATCTCCTGCAATCATTAAGAAAAAAAACAAATATTTGATTATGCATTTGCAAAATTAATTACCATGATCACAGTCTTATATCTCAGATCTTGTAAGAAGAAATGAAGAGACTTTTCTAGTGACAAAAACAAAAAAAAGGCTAGAAATAGTTTTCCCCAAGGGATTTACTTACTGACAAAAAAAAGAAAAAACCTTGTTTGTTTGTAAAGTCTATTTTTGGGGATGGAAACTGCAGGGGTGGTAAAAGGTTATTTCAGCAGTGAAAACACTGTGATCTTGTATCTGTAACTTTGATGAAATAGTGACAGCCACAGTTTATTCTTGCAAGGCCTGATTGCTAATAGAGGGAAGTTTCATTTCAAACAGTTCATATGTCAAGAATTGCTCAACATGGCATATGCAAGCTCTGCTCTGCCATCAACATTTATTCCCCATATGTATCTCCTCTTCTTCTTTTCTCTCTCTCTCTCTCTCTCTCTCTCTCTCTCTCTCTCTCTCTTGTGGGGTCTTTTTAGGTGATGCTGCAAATTCTGATCTGTTCAGAAACAAAGGGTTGTGATATAAATATGTTTGCACATGTTTTTCTGAACTCAAATCTCCCCTTGAAAATGTACAAACGCAAAGCTAGGGAACACAGAAATTAAAGACCTGAGGAAGTAGAACACTAGATGACAGAAACCACCACCATGGCAAAGGAGACCATAAAGCTTGCTCTTGAGAGTTGTATTATGACTTTCTACAGGGAGCTAAAGAATTCTGAGCCAAATCAGGGGTTTGAGGAAAAGCTGGACACACAAAAAAGGATTTGAGAGGGGGAGGAGGAGGAGGAGGAGGGAACAACTCAACTCAGCATCCAGCTGGAAGAAAGGAGGAATATTAATTATGTCCTTTGTGTCACCATATCACTGCCACAGCTCAGTGCAGGAGGATGGTGGCCTGGCACTGGACTTCACCTCCACACACACATACACACAAATCAGATCCAAACTGGTGACATCTCCCTTACAGGGGAAGTGGCCGAGGATGAGACCCAACAACTCATGCATGGATGCTGCAGAGGTTGGACAGCATGAACAGTAGTGACAACAGTGGGACATCACATGCCCTGCTGACTCCTCTCTCTGTTTGTGTGCAGTCACAAGGTCAGAGAGCTTGTAGCCCTCACGTACCTACTAGACATTGATTGCAAGCATTCACTGAGATCTGGATAACATGACCAGTAGGACAAACTGTTGTGTTGTGGATGTAAATGCAAGGCAACCACAATTGGAACTCATCACACCAATGAAACTAATATGAACATCACCATTTGGAACTTGAAAATGGAATGCTTAATGACACCCATAAACAACAAATCCATGACAGACAGCTGCTCCACAAAGTCATGCATTGGGGTGCGATTCCCCTGATTTAGATTCTTGACAAACAAAGGTGACAACTGCAACGAATTGAACAACTACTTGGTTGCAACAAAGAAGAAAACAAAAGAAAAAAGAACTGTTAGAAAAATCTATTTTGACTCAAAAAAATGCAGCCTTCCTTTTACTTTTTTTTTTTCCCCGGTCAATGCAAACCAATGAGTTCTTCACTCATGAAACAAAAAAAAATGCCCGTTAAGTATTTTTTGTTCTTCTTTGTTCAAAACAGCACCAAAATTAGATCATTACAATGATAATACAAAAATATCACTGCTGTCAGTATAATTATAATGGGAAAAGCAACAACAGACTCAGAAAATATAATGTGAAATTGCTATGAAATTATGCATCCAATATAGTGAAATTCGACTAACACAGCTATCAGTACACAATTCTCAACCTCATATCAAACATTTGGCAAGGAGATACAATCTAACATATCAAAGTGATGACAACTAGGAAGCATTCTGCACTCAGACTTTCTACTGACTATATAAACTTGGTCTTGATCCTGCACGGGAGCAGCTGTAGAAGGCCAAATGCACACAATTAAGGTGGTCATCAGCAAAGATCTCATTCTTCGTCCTCTTCATCGTCACCATCCTCCTCATCAGTTTCCTTGAAACATGAAAATGAATAATTATCCAACAGTTGATCCATCTCGATAACAAAAAGGAGACAACCACCATATACAAGCTAAGCTAGGAGCAGGTAGATGGACAAGAGTAGATGCAACTATTCCCTGCCTAAAACAGAATAACATTTAATGGAGAAGTGCAGTTCTTGTGCAAGTCCTCAACAATCATAAGACAATGGCCTACAATTCCAATCTCATGAATACTGTCCAATTTGAACTTGGATGGCAACACAGATTTAAATGTTACCAAACAAATACATTCATACTGCAAATAATAGAATATTCACTGTAGCTAGTCATTTCAGTTGAATTCAAACATAACATAAGACAATGACCATTGCTCAATCTTATCGAGTAGCTGAAACCTATGACTAACATCATTAGTCAATAACAACCTAAAGTTCTTTAGTTTTAAAAGCAAAATAGACAATTTAGATGAGGCAATCTGAGAAACTAGTTTCAGAGTTTGGGTCATTTTCAACCAGTATATATTCTATATTTTGCCAAAACTATAGATGACGGGTTCAAATAGTCTTTGTAATGATACATAATGTGGACTACACAAGGATGTCCCATAACAAGGCACCACCTCTACAAGGGTGTAACTTCTGCAAAGGACACATGATATCAAGTTTGGACCATAATACTACACGTCACTACACAAGAGAAAACACTCTTTCGAACTTGATTACAACATAACAAGCTTGATTACATAAGGTTTAATTGTAATATTCTGTAGTTATCTTTGCTTATAGGTAACAGATTCGGCACCTTTCATCTAAAATACAGAGTTTTCAAATATGAATTCCTTGAAAATCCTGTTAATACAATCTGACAAAATGACAGATGGGTTCTTTATGAACAATATTATAATGTAAATTTGAACAAAATCTAGAAAATTAATTTTCATGTTTTGGTAATTACAAGATCACAACGGTCAAACAAAATCTTCAGGTTGGTAATCCTAATACTAGAAAATAAATTTGAAAAATCTGTACTCTGCATTTTCCCTTATTTGATTCAAGAAAATGAGCATTATTAATAAGACAAGTATAAAACATGGAAACAGGAAATGGAATTTAAATTTCTTCGGCATCTGAGATTACATAAGCAGTATTGGAATATGACTAGCCATTATTATGTGATAAAAAGGAGAGAAAATATACCTCTTCATCATCTTCCTCTCCATCAAAGTCATCCTCATCAGCTTCCTGTACCCATAAAATAAAAAAGTGAGAAGCATTGTCAGTTGAAAAAATTGCAATTCAAATGAGTGAAAGCAAAATTCTCAAGAAAGAGGGAGAAAAAAAAAGGTAGACGGAGCAGAAACACGCTAGCTAGGAAAACATACATTGTTAAAGTATTTTAAGGGATTGGGCCAGAGGTCTTCCTTGATTATCTCAGCCACCTGCATCAGAAATGTAATAGCACAAGGCACTCAAAAGCTGTTCTTATTCAGTAGCCATGGTGATCTTCTGATAAGATAGTTCAATCAGATTTCAAAACAGGAAGCTGAACAAATGTCCATGACTAGTAGCGCAAAATCAGATACAATTTCACTCATCATCCAACCCAGTTATATACTACAAATAAAACCAACAATTAGTTTGAAAGAAAATCAAGAAACATTACCTCATCCATAACTCCTTCTGAGAGGTCCTTTTCTTGATTGTCATTAAACCAACTGAAGAAACTGTTCAAAAAAAGGGGAAATCGATGGATTAGGAACTAAAGCCAGAGATATAAGAACTCCACCAAAATGCTAAAGATCAATCAGTGACACCAATTTATTGATGCAACCTAACCTGGTCTGTATATCAATCATATAAAGGATTCCTCAAAGAAACATACAGTTAAAATTGAGGTTAAGGATTACCTTTGGCAGCTCAATATCTATACTTCTAACAGGGCCAAGAAAATATGCACAGACATGCAAGTGGGGCATGGCAGGGAACATACAAAGCCATGTGAACCCAACATTACCATGCTAGGGAAATCCAAACACTGTTTGGCTCATATAATACACATAAAAAGTATAAGTTGCTTGGTAATTTGCAAAGAATTATAACAAAATCAAAGTGAAAATGATGAACCAGCAAGGTGCAAATATCAAATGATGGTGCAAGTATAAGTTGCTTGGATAAAATGATGAACCAGCAAGGCGCAAATATCAAACACTGGAGCTGTAGAATAACTTTAGCGAAACATAAAATTCAGATATAAACTCCATTTATGCCTATGCTACAGTCATGCTCAATTTCCAAATACAACCCTTTCAGATAAGGGAGTTAAGAAAGCAGAAGTGGACAACTTCTGGGCACAAAGCAATCCATGAAATGAATTTTTTAGGGAAATAAGAACTTGGATGTTGACAGACAAGAATTCTATGACTAGATGCCAAGAAACATTAGTGCTTGACTAGAAGGAGGAACCATTACAAGTAGATCCTGATATGAGAATGGCAGACACAAACATGACAACTCAAGCCATTGACCTCTAAATAACAGATCACTGAGTTCTAAAATTTCGATGATTAAAATAAAAACATAACTAGGAATACAAATATCACCAAATACTAATTACTCAATGATGTAACATAGGATCACTTGTCAAACATTGTACAGACAAAAAAAAAAAGACAGTCAAGATCAACAGCATCAACCTTTCCTCAGCAAAGAGTCGTTTGTTCCCCTTCTTCTTATGAGCATCACCATTGGCAATATGTTCCTACAAATATAAAAATACATAAATATCACACCTACAACTTGGATAAAAAAATTAATAATGAAAACTTTGGGTGCTAACAAGAATGGTTTGCTCTCACCATGCCCTCCTTCCACTTGATTGTTGTGCCAGTTACATTGGTTGTTCCTTCATCAGTGAATGAATATGTCTTTGTCAGTTTTGTGTCCTCAAAATATGGGTTATTGGAGAAGTTCTATAACTTGCAAAAAAAATTTCAATTGGTCATGGATAAAAATAGAAATGAAAAGAAACTGCAGATAATGATCGGGCTACCATTTTGGTGCTCAATAACTCACGAATGTAATGGAGTAGCCTGTCTTCATATCCTTAAAGTCTTCAACATCTAATGAACGCATGAACTTGAAAATCTACATCAATGGAAATCATCAAATTCCAAAACAGTGCATCTATTAGAAAAAAAAACAAATTTATAAATTTATATCTGTTAAACTAAGGTTAAGGCACAGGCTGTAATTTGAAAAGATATTATCAAAGTTAGCTATATTTTGGCTTTGGCATCCTTCATCGTTAACAGCTTATATACCTCCTGGTCCTTTTCTGATAATAGATCACCAAGAGCAGGATGACTCAAGAACTGCATACCATTAAGAACAAAGAGAAGATGAACTTTTAGAGATGGCACAAAAGAATATTTGACACAAAAATCAAAGAATTAAAAACTAAAATACCGCAGTTAACCAGAAGTCAGGGATATGTTTGATGATTTCAGCCCTCCTGACATAGACAGGTCTACGAATCTCATTGTATTTCTGTTCCACCTCAAAAACTTTATCACTTGCTTCCTCATTGATCTATTAAGAAAAATCTAAATCAGCATGTTGCGAAAATAGACAAAACACATAATCTAAAAGTACTCTGAGGCAAGAATGTTAACATAAGTAAACAGTACAAAAGGATAAATGCACAAGTCACTGAAGAAACCATTGAAAAGTAATCACATACTACAATAATATAATGCCATTTTTCTCAGGTTCTTTGCAATTATCTACACAATGACAGTTATAGGCAAAAGAAAGAAATTAAAAGGAAGAAGAGGACAAACTATGTGTTCCTCCTACAAATAGTTCCAAGGAAGGTGAGAGAGCACAAGAAATCTGAACTAAGAAACAAAGCCTCCACCGCATCCTTATTACATGGGTAAAATTTCCAAAATCAGTATCATAGTTTCTCAGCAATTTCCTCGCAAAAAGCTGAAGCTTAATAACTATCCTTATTTCCTATCTTTATTTTCCTTACTTTAATAACTCTGCAAAGTTGGACACTGCGGTGAACCTAAAGGAATGAGATGTGGGAACAATTTGGCAATCTAATCAACCATTTGCTAGCCCTCATAATTGATTCTCGACTCAAAGTAACAATGTTTCTAGACATTTGACAGCAAGAATCAGAATGACACAACCTTGTTATGCCAGATACACACATTTGAGGACTATATCCACTGTTATCCAAACAAATGGAGAAACCAAGAAAGGTTTCACAGCAAGCTAACAATTTCCGACTTAGAGATATGTCAGAAGCAATATGTATTAACAACCTTACAAGCAACCTTACTCTGCTCCAAATAATAAACTTTCATCCATCTAAGATCATAAAACGACGAACATTGCAACGTGACCGAAACAGAGAGAGAGAGAGAGAGAGAGAGAAAGAGAGAGAGAAACCCGTCATCCAGAAACACCAGCGTGCGCGATTACCCAATTCAGGGACCAAAAGAGAGGAATCCTCAAGCGAGTCTATACAATCATGTGGACAACAAACTATCCCATCGAAAAGTTCTCAACTTTGAACAAGAAACGATACGAATCAGACAATCAATCATCATAAATTAAAAGAAAAAAAGAGAACATTTAAAGAATCAAATACGACGGCAACTTTAAAAAGGAGAGATGGAGACAGGGGTTAAGATTTAAAAAAAAAAATATCTTTTTTTTGGCACAAGGAAGCATTACCTTCTCCAGCTCGTCTTGGATCTCCTGGAGCTTCTCGATGGAGAGGACGAGCTCGCCGTCGATATGCTCGGGTTCCGCACCATCGGCTCCTTCCTCCGCGACCTTCGACTTCTTCCCCTTGTCGGCTCCCATCTCCTCTCCGCCGACGCCTTCGAGACCCTAACCCTAATTGACCTGCTCACCGTAACCCTAATTGACCTGCTCTTCTTCTCGTCGGCTGAGGAGACCAAACCTTCGATGGATACCGGACGCGAGAGCGAGAGCGAGAGCGACCTGCCTCCCTCCCTCTCTATCTCTACCTATATATACACCTTCCCGTCGCTGTTTGCTGGAGTTTCCCGTCACCACCTGTGGTAACATTAACTCGGTAGCGTCTCATCTGCACCGTCCAATCTCTGGGTCCGGGTACCTCTAACGGTAGAGATCGTTCTCCAGCGGGCAAGTGGGTCCCACGCGGTGGGCAGGCAGCGGGAGATATTTAAAACCCTAACCCTAAGGGAGCCGCCTTTTGTAGCCGTTGGATGGACGAAGCTGATGATGATCATGATTTCTTGTATCCTTCAGGGGGATGAATGATCATTACATCCACAATTATTTGTGGCTCTCTTTTTGAGGAATTGCTCTGCAATTATTACACCATATAAATCATTACATAACTAATTATGATTATGATTATGATTATTATTTTTGGTTCCAATTATTTTCACCATTTTATTTTTTGGGAAAATAAAAATGTTTTAACAAACAAAATATTACTATTATTATTACAAACAAAATAATATAAGATTAAAAAAAGGTTGCATGCAGGATTAAATAATAATATGACTAGATAAATATCTACATATTCAAAATATAAAATTAATAAATAATTATATAACATGAGAAAATAATACTGACAATCTTAAATTAAAGCCACTTCCAAATGTTATTCATCAATCAAGTGTATCTCAAAAATTGCACCAAATCATAACCTTGTGGATGAGCATTCTGATGTCATATTAAGGCATTAAAGAGATTTGATGAATCCATGAAAAGTTTCCAGCCCGACCCATTAATTTTATTCAATAATATATATATATATATATTATACTAGTTAGTCGTGAGTACGATACGTATTGATATATGTATTAACCTACTAGCACAAGGTACAATGGAGTGTACTGACTAACTGATATATACTACTCATATCGATTTCTTGTTGGATCGGTATATATATTAAACCTTAATCATTGAAAATATTATTTATGATAAAAAATTAATGTTTATTTTTGACTAAAATTAAAAATAAAATATCACTTGTAATTAGTGAAATTTATGATATTTTTTTTTACTGTTTATATGAACTATGAGAAAAGCTAAATGTGTTACATTATGAATACTATTTGAGAAAATCTCATCGATATAGTCGACCAACAATTAATGACCAGATCTTACTTTCTCAAGAAAAATGTCAAAATTAGTAGCAATTAATTCCTTTGATGTTTCATCTAAATAGATACATTATACATTTTGCATTGCCAAATAACAGCTTTCAAGAGCAAAATTAGTTATCATCCCTAAAGATAGCTTATGCCTTGCACTCAAAAAGCTTTGCTCCTTGATTTCAAGTGATGTATTTCTAAGTTCTAACTCATTTTTTTCCCTAATAGTCTCGTATAATAATCCTGGACTAATTACATATTACTCTCTATAATTAACTAACTTTAATATTTTGATCTCTATATTTTTAAAAATTATATTGAGATCCCTATATTTATGAAAGTGAAATATTTAATTATAATTTTCTTTACGTCGTTAACATATATTGATGAAAATATCACACGTGCTTAGCAGTAAATCGAAGTAGGTAAAGTCAGCATATGATCAATAATAAATCCTATAGTATTTCTATCAGTAGAGTCAATAACTTAAGAGAAACATGGTTAAATGTTTCATTTTGATAAATATAGAGAATTCAATGTAACTTTTAAAAGTATAAGGATCAAAATGTTAAATGTAACTAATTATAATGAATAATTTATAATTAGCCCAATAATCCTTTACTCTTTTAAGATAAAACTTCACTAACTATCTTGTAGAGTGATTGATACTAGGGGAAACATCATCAAGTCATTTGATTGAATGATTGACATAACCTAATATTAGAGAAAAAATAGAGGTCTTTTCCATCATTTACTTTCACTAAGTTTTTCCTTATTTAATCCAACATCTTTTACTTAAAACAATAACAGAATAGATATAAATGCAAAAAGAAGGAATTTTTTGAGAAAATTTTCTAAGAGATGCATCTTAGAACCTCAAATTGAACTATTTCCAATGGATTAATTAATTAGTAAAAGCTTTTATGGTTGCAAACGAACAAATCACCTTCTTTTCCCAATCCAATGTATTGGCCACATTGATAATTTTAATTGAGTCAATGATACATAAATGGTTGTCATCTCATCATCCGGTGGAGTTCTTGTTGCATTCGATGAACCTCAAATAGATTATTTATGTCCAATTAGACACATCGACAGCAAAAAAATCTTTGTTTCCTATAGGTAAAGGATTTTAGCACACTGATCTTAACATTGTTGCTTAAGGTTAATATCAGTGACAAATGCTTTTAGAGGATGTTCTTAATGACAAAAGGTTATATAGTTCATAACTAATTCTTCTTTTATGATGGATCTCAAATGATTTATCTTGATTAATTAGAGACATAAATAGTAAATCGACCTTCAATCATAAGAACCTGTCGTCTATAATCATAGATAAAATATTTTAATACATAGAAAGCTTATTCTTAATCACAAAAAATGTTCTTTATCTCAATAGAATACTTGTTTTAACAAAAAATAGAGATATATACTCGTATTTAGAGAGATATTTTCATCGTTTAGATTATTATATATATCATACGAAAAATATAATTAAAAATTCACATTAGTGTATTTGTCTATTTATTTTTTTTTGAACAACTCAAGTTTCCCATTATCTTTCACTTCTAAGTTCAACAAATTTAAATCTATTTTATCTATATAGTGTATATTTCTCCTCGAAGTAAAAAAAAAAAAGAAAAGATGCATTGGATTGCTTATATAGTGATTAAAATAAATTATCTTTTGTGGGCAATTTGAGGAAGATGGTAATGGGACATCATTATGGTTAACCAATCATTTAATTCACCATCAAAATTTCCAAAGGCATTTCTTTGATTTGATAGCATGTGAGCTAAAGCAGCTCATCCACATCTCTGCCTTCTCAAATAATTAGTTGATGACCACATAGCAAAAGAATTTTGACCCCCCCCACCCCCCCAATCAATCAACTTAATGCAAATCAAAATCAAGCATTAAATTGTTAGAGAACTATTAGCTTCTAACAGTTGGATTTTTTTCTTTTTGTCACAACATGGACTTAATGTGCCCCACATCACATCTAATGACAATGAACCTTGACAAGTGCAATAGTGATAATTTTGACGTGGCACCATTTTGGTTTTATTGTATCCATCACCTATGGCTTGGTTAGGTTGGGGGTGGGGTGGTGTCAACAACTAATTTATAATCCTAAGGTCTCGATCTTGTTATGTGTCACATTATCAAAGTAGAGATCGATAAAGAAGTATTTTTCAGTTGCATAATAATATCAAATGATATTATTGTATTCTATTTTAGCAAAAATGATATATATTTTTTTTCGAGCTTATTGATATTGAGAAGGTTTGGATCATGTGCTTGATAAAGTGAGTGATATACAATTTTTAGTTACTTTAAATCTTTTTTATTTGAAATATTAGATTTTATTTTATGTTAAAAGTATTAGATTATGTGATTATATATAATTAGATAAGATATATTATGAATACGACTAGATTCTATTAAGGTTATCGGTCAATAAAAAGAATAACTATTATAGTAGGATTCCTTATCATATTAATTATATAACATGATTAAGAGATTACAAATCTTTTTTCAGCAAAATATATATTTTTGTTTCTAAATTCATTCATCATAGTGATTATATGAAAGATAGGAAGAGGGAAGATAGGAAGAGGGAAGAATGTCAGTCTAATTCTTCTTATGAAATCTTACAGAAAAGTTTTCCTAAACAAGTACTTATTATAAATTTACATCTATTGTTATTTGATTTGACATTAAAATTTTTCACACAATAAGTTCTTATGCTTAAAAAAGAAAGAAAGCTCAGCTCTGACTCTGTGTGTAATTCTGACAACAGTATAATGGGGAAGGACTTTTTTTCCCCTTTGTTGGGAGAAAGAATTCCATGGGAGAAAGAATTGCATGTTCTTCATCATTCAGGATCAAGAAGCATACAGCAGCATGATTAACTTCATCTCCTCTCTAGCTAGGAGATGCAGTACTCGTTGACGTTCTTGTGCTTACAGCAGCAAGGAAATGTTGGTCTGCACGAGAGAGAAAGGATGAAGAAGCTTCACATATGACATTCCCAGTACAGTCTTTCTCGTCCTTGTGTTCTTCATCCGAGTCGATAGACATCCTCGAGGTGCATGCAACAGGAATGTACACCCAACGCATTGACCACATTCATGACAGACCACTGCATGCAGTAAGCGGTCACAGAGAATCCAATTTGATGATTTGTTTTCTAGACAAACTTGAAGTGCATGGAGATAAGATACTGTTCGTGATCTGTAGTTGGTGTCAGCACATGAACATGATCTCTCATCACACCACTGGCTGTGTGTGTCATCCATGCAAGGTCATCATGTCGTGTTCGACAAGGAGCAAGACACTCAATGATCTAGCACAAGTATACTACACTTATATGAGTACATGAATCCTCCTTCGCCCCACATATCTTATACAGGCTGAACAAAGCTCACACCACTCAAACTGAAGAAGAGGATCGAAGATGACAATTAGTCCGTTGTTGTGATTGCAGCAAACTTTGCGTGATAGGGTTCGTGTGAAGTTCGTTGGAATTTACACCTTGAGCTATTTCTGTGATCCGATCTCCCTCTATAGCAACTCAGCGGCAGCGTCGCATAGTGGGATGTCAACCGGGCATGCTCCTCCCTGTTCGAAGGTTTCGTCAAAGAGCCATGTCTCGAGCAAGGAAATGGGGATCGGAGCTTCGGTGTCCAGCTTGATCTGGCGTTGGAAAAGGTTGCTCTCCGATACCTCGGGCGTCGACGTCTCCATCTTGAACAATGAGTCGAGTCCCTCCGGCGATACTTCGGCGCTCTTGCTTGCCATCGTAGCCGAGCCCTCGGTGGAGGCTGAGCCGGCGCCACCCACCATGTCGCTTGCCGAAGCAGCTCGCGTCTTCGGGGAATTCTTCATCCATCCTTCGAGTAATCGAGAGATGTTCTCGGTGCTCGAGGCGTAGGTGGTAGTGGTGGCGGATGATGCGCCGGCGTGCGGATTCTGCAGGGACAGGGCCTCGCCAAGGGCTTGCTTGGCCATGTGGATGTCGGTTTGGACCGTCGTCTCCCACAGGCCTTTGGAGAAGGGGTAGTAGTTCGCCGAGAGAACAGCGTTCATGGTACCGTCGTCTTGGCCGCCCTGGATCTTCCTCAGCTTCTTCTTCAGATGGGTGTTCCAGAAGTTCTTGATGTCGTTGTCCGTCCTCTCCGGGAGATACGAAGCTATGGCTGCCCATCTGCATGCACGATCAGATCTCAATTACAGAGCCGGCCGGGCGGACAAAGGGATTCACACATTGGGATGCACCTGTTGCCGAGAAGAGCTTGGAGATGGATGATGAGCCTCTCCTCCTGATCTGTGAAGTTGCCGCGCTTGATGCCCGGCCTGAGGTAATTAGTCCATCGAAGCCTGCAACTCTTGCTGCATCGCATCAGACCTGGCCGTAGAAAAGGACAAAGGACTCGATCAAATCCCTGAAACCCTTCAGATCTAAGCACCCGAGTTCATGGAACATATCGAAGGAGCTCGATCACCTGTGTTGGTAGGCACAGCTCTCCAGTTGCCAGGGCCATGCTCCTGGATGTAGGAGACAAGGACCAGGTCCTCTTCCGGAGTCCATGGCCCCTTCTTCACCCCTACTTTATCGCAGCAAGGTGGTCTTCCCATGCCGGGAACTCCTCCTCCTCTTCCTCCCCCAGAAGCCACACCGAGAGCCGGCAGAAGTCCAAGGCAGCGTAAGTAACCTGGACACTGACACACACACACACACACGAACAAGAGACCAGATGATGCAAGGAATTGTCCGCTATCTTTTGACCCTAAGAAGAGGCAAAAGGAAAGAGAGGCGGAGATGGAGGAGGCGGAGGAGGAGGTCAAAAGAGGACAGCAAGTAGCATTTACTCCCGAGGAGGGGACTTGTGAGCTCAGCTAAGCTTGCTTGGTGGATGAACACCCCCCACACCCCCGTCTCTCTCTGCAAAGGCCGAGCATTGAATGAGGCTGCGCCGGGGAAAACCCTTATCATGACACTGCTTTGAAGCTTAGATTCGGAGGCCATTTGTCCTCAAGCATGTCTTAGTTATCCTCAGTAACAACTACCAGGGTTAACAGCTCGGAGTTGTCTTGATGATGATGATGGCTTTCTTGTCCTGCAGAAACCCTAGCCATTTATTGCATGCAATTACTGCATGTTTAGGGTGATGTGTTCCCATACGGTGCATGAGATGTTGGGTGAGGACTTGCAGTCTTAAGAGCAGAGAGCGTGCGGTTTATCTACTCAACACCCTCACACTGTGTTCTTGGAACTCCTTTGGAGAACACATCATGCACCTGTATGTATCTGAGAGGATTGCTGGCCGGAGTAAATGAAGGATGACAAATAATTATCTTTCTTAATACATTAGGATATAAATATATGACACCATAATAAATGATAACATAGTCATTTACGTAGTATAATTCTTCATATTCTCATATCTATACCTTTGATCAATTAGCATACTCTATCACAAAATCACTTGCTCATAAGGTATTATACTCACATCGCTACGAGGTCGAAATCGAAATCTTAATCTTTCATGAGGACATGATAGAAGATCACTGATTATAGTAAATCAATGATCCCAGTAAATTAAGATATATTATATTTCTTAATCAATCTATGATTTAAGGAGATATGGGCTAGAGTGCATTTATTCATTACTATTTTGACAAGATAGTGACATGGGCATGGATGGGCCATCCGATCTGAATGGAAGATTGGAGTCAACCTAATGCCTTGGGTCATATGGTTGACCACATTACAATGTCATAGGCCTCCTCCAGTAGCCCAATTAGCATTGGAGATCAAAATGTTATACACCAACTTGATCATATTGATGTCTTAGTCTTATTAGATTTTGATAAGTAAAAGTTGTTTATAGGGCTTTACCTCATCGAATGTTGGTAGATGCATGAATGGTGGATCATGTCAAGAATCCATCATCATCCTTCCATGTGGAAGACATGAATGAAGAGGAGCCCTATGTTCTTAAAGAGAGCTGTCCTTGGACTCCATCAATGGCCACCATGTGCTGCTAACTCGATGCAAGGCATGGCAGATGGGCACAGATCAGGTGCTAAAGGGAGAAGAGGAAGAATATTACACATGCATGGTTGTAGACTGTCCTGTTGCCAAACCTTGGAGATCAATGGGAAGGATATCCCACTGAGGTTGGTGGTGATGACAACCAATGGATGATTTTATTATGTCACGAAATCTATTGGTATTACTATCTAACAATGGTCTCATAGATCAATGGGAAGGATATCCCACTGACGTTAGTGGTGATGACAACCAATGGACGATTTTACTATGTCGTGTTACTATCTAACAATGATCCGATTTTTATTTTTTATATTACGATGGATCAAATTTACGTCATATAATTATAGCATCATTGTGAAAAATTAACCTTCATGATAATATTCACCTTGAAAATTCAAGTTAATGATGATTACTCATAGCGAACATTATGATAATGTAGCTTAAAATTTTGGCTAATGATCAAAAGATAATTATCTAATGGAGGTTAAGTAATATATGTACACATACATATAAATGAGGGGATAAATACAAACATCATTATTTTTGAAAGGATGTATATATTTATATAATTTTGAAAAAAAATATTAGAGAGAAATGAACAATACCAATAAGTAGTAAAATATTTTTTCCATCAATAAGTTATGTACAAATAAATATATTTTAAATATTTATTTTAAAATAATATTTCTTAATATATAGGTAAAGCTTCATGTTTAGGAAATTCTTATTAAATCTTCCCTCACCTATCATCAAACAAGTAATGAATACTAATTGTATCATTGCTGCTAAACATAGTATATATAAATGACATGTCCATTAGAGAGCAAAGGAAGTTTCAATAAAGCAAAAGAAATCTTGAGAAAGAAGATAGTATATTTTTATAAGAATATTTCATAACCAGTCATATGAAATCAATAATAGAATGTATTGCCTTTGGAGTTGAGAAATGATGTATTCATCCAACATCAATCATAGTTATAAAAAGGAAGACATTCCCAATATTATTTCATGTGAGGAATCTCTCTTGCAATCTTGTTCTAAGGGTCCCACAGTTGAGGTGGTCATGACCTCATCCTTGCAAAACCCTAATCATGTTACACTGCATGGTTCTTCTTTGTGATGAATGGTTGTTGTTGAGTGTGGCTTCCTCTTTTCCATTTCCTTTTCCTTTTCCTTTCACATGTTGTGCAATCCATCTTTAGCTTGCTATGGTTGTCAAAGTCCAAAAGATGCATAGATGTGGGTCCAGAATTTTTGTTTCTTTTTTTCTATTTTATGATAGAAGCTTTTTATTCATTAATTAAAAATAATAATAAAGATATTTGATTGATGAGGACAGGTACATATTTCCTGTTGTGAAAGATCTTGATTCAACCAAAGCCACAATCAACCCAACTTGATCTTAATTGCCACATAATGTCTTGTCAACATGAATAACCCCTAAACATGGACATCATCCATTCCAATTTCCACAAAAAAATCTCAATAAATTATACATCAATTAAAAATAATTTTTAGTCATCATCTCAATTTTGCTATTGTGTACATGCATGCATTAAACTTTAAATCAGTGTAGTTATTCATCTAAACTATTCCTAATAAAAAAATCATATATAATTTTTTTATGCATATAAGTACTGAACTTTGATTTAGAGAAATGAATATGAAAATGACTTATTTTGGGGGGATGCATGATTGATGTTCCACAACAAGGAACACCCATCTTGGTCTCTGCATGGAATGTGGCAATGAGGCCAAGGTTGTATGCCAAGTCAATGATTCTAAGGTTGTCTGTGATTTGTATCAATTTGCAGATGAGTTAGGTGAACCCAATTAAGGTTCTTGAATGAATCCATTGTGGACCATGAAGATGATGACCTCCACAGGATTCACAGAGGTAAAACCGAGATGATGGGAGGGGTTGATGGACTGGTTGTTGCAGGTTGGCTCGGTCAAGCCTCTCATCTGGATTCTCTCTTCCTCACTACACTTGGCAGGCCAACAGCATCGGAGAGCATTCGGCAACCATGGCTGATGGGAAGCCTCACCTTCTTCTTTGTCTACCATCACATCTTTCGGGTGGGAGTTCCACTTCCGGTTTACCCGTTTGCTTCGGTTGCTCGAGTTCTTTTGAGGTTTATTGCTCTGTTGTTGCAGGTGAAGTGTCCATTTACTCTTGCTTGAGGTGGAGATAATGGTGGGTGGACTTCTCTCTTGATGAACAGAGAGTTGGCGGATGACATGTTCTGTTGAGAAATGGCGCTCCTTGGTTTCTGTTGCTGCTTCTTTCTTGTCTATCTTCTGATCGTTTTGATCAGCTTCATCGTCGATCACGCTTTCAGGTAAGGGAGTAGTGGGAGCTGCTGCTGCTGCTTCGTTCCTCTGCGGCTGTATGTTGAGAGAGCTTGCTGTTTCGGTTTGTGTTGCGTGCAGAGATAGGGGAGGAGGAGCTTCGCAGAGAGATGAGCGCGAAGGTCCGCCTGAATCCTTGGGGGAGAAAGAGGAATCGTGCGTCAGGTTTAAGTTCCAGCATCAGATATCGAATTACCAGAGAGGCAATTGCGATGAGGAACCAGAAGCTGCGGTACCTGTTGATGGAGGAGATGAGTCTTCTCACGGCCTCTCGTCCGAGAAAGACTTCCGCGGGTTCATGGAAGAGCCGAAAGCCACAACCTCTTGTACCGAGCTCGATTCAGGAGCAGCAGCAGCTGCTGCTGATGATGATGCCGTGCACAATGCCAGCGATTCGATCGAGATCAAGGACAAGATATTGCTGGGAAATTCTGAGGTCGTGGAAGAGAATGGAGCATGTTCTTTGTCGGAGGAATTCTCCGGCTTCGATTCGGAGACCGACTCCATTAGCATGAGCGATGGTTACTCGGTGCACGACCTCGTCGTGGACTCAGATGGTTTCTTGTCCGAGAGAGACTTCGATGGAGAAGAAGAACAGCTGCGGAAGAGTCTGAACCAAGAAGAAGAAGAAGAAGAAGAAGAAGAAGAAGAAGAAGAAGAAGAAGAAGAAGAAGCTGATGAAGCTGATGACAGGCTTCAAGAAACAACGAATCTGACATGTTCTCATGCACCCCAAATCGAGTTCACCGATTCCAGCGACGACGATCTTGATTCGACGAGCAGAGGTTGCAGTCCTATGAAAAGCCCTGAGGAAGTCCTCGATGCAGAAGAGGCAGGAGACGAACCAGATGCTGCTGCTGATGAGTCGGAGAAGAAGAATCAGTTCAAGGTGTCAGGAGACGAGGAGTACAGCGAGCTGGAGCTGCTCTGGGAGCACCAGGACCTGATAGAACAGCTGAGGATGGAGCTGAGGAGAGCGAGGGACATCGGTCTGCCGACGATTCTGGAGGAGTCAGAGAGCCCCCGAACAGTGGAGGATCTGAAGCCATTAAAGATGGACGAGAGCTTCCTTCACGAGGATCCACTGGACGAGCTGCACAGGGCTTACAGGAGCTACAGGGAGAGGATGAGGAAGTTCGACATCCTCAACTACCAGAAAATGTACGCAATAGGTCAGTCCAAATCCTTCTCCTCCTCCTCCTCCTCTCTCTCTCTTCCTCTCGCCATTGATTACATGCAGTAATTAGTAACCATCAGCGTTCCTCCTCAATTTCCAGGTTTCCTGCAGGTGAAGGATCCTCTCAGATCACTGGGGCCTCGAAAGACATTAGCCTTAGCAATCTCATCCATCCTCTCCCAAAGCTTCTGGTCGATTCGTCGCAAACCCAGCTCCGAACCTTCAGACAAGTTCATCAAGGAGCTTCAGAGTGACCTGGAAGTGGTGTACGTTGGCCAGACATGCCTGTCATGGGAGTTCTTGAGATGGCAGTACGAGAAAGCTCGGGAATTGCCGGAATCCGATCCATACCGAAGCCACCACTTCAATCAAGTGGCAGGAGAATTCCAACAGTTCCAAGTGGTCATCCAGAGATTCGTCGAGAACGAAACATTTCAAGGGCCGAGGCTGCCAAACTACATCAGAAACCGATGCGTTCTCCGAAATCTTCTCCAAGTTCCTTTGATCAGAGGTAAGCAACCTCCGAACCGCATCTGTTGCTCCTGCAAACCATCAACCGAAGGCCAGTTTTGTTGCAGAGGATGGAGCGAGAGAGAAGATGGAGGATCACCACAAGGGATGCTATGACATCACAAGTGAGATGATAGAAGATGCCATGGAGGAATCCATCAGGATCTTCTGGGAATTTGTCAAGGCAGACAAGGATGAAACCCCAGGTATTCTGAAAGGGTTCATGGGAGCTCATGTCGACCTGCAAGACCCATCAGACTTTGACCTCATGGAAGACATCCAATCCGATCTCCGCAAGGTGGTGCATGCTTCTCCAGTTCTTCAACTGTCTCTACTCTTCTCCTGTAATCTCCTCTTGTTTGGTGCAGAAAGAGAAGAAGCTCAAAGACATTGTAAGAACTGGCAACTGCATAGTCAAGAAGTTCAAAAGGCCAAAGGAAGATCGATCAAATCAGGACCTTTTCTTCTCCCAAGTAGACCTGAAGCTGGTGGCAAGAGTGCTGAGAATGTCTACAATCACAACCGATCAATTGGTGTGGTGCCACAAGAAACTGAGCAAGATTAGCATGGTGGAGAGAAAGATCTACAGGGAGCCTTCCTTCTTGCTATTCCCATGTTGATCTACACAGAAAGATTCATTAAAATTCTTTCTTACAGCATCAATTTCTGTACGAAAATTGGTGTGTTCTCCACACATTGTTAGGCAAGATGTCACCTTCAACAAATGTGAATCCAAAACCTGAATTGGTCAACAACAACAAGCTGTTTCCCTTCTCTCAGAAAACAGAGTCTCTTGCGTTGTTCTCAGAAAACATCATCTGCTGGGTGATGATTAGATCGAGTATGGCACATCAATGGATGATTAGATGTGATACGACGAGGACTGGATCACCATGGCAGGCTGGGGGGGGGGGGAGGAGGAGAAAGTAATCTTGGACTCCTCGTCGTCACCGATGATGGAGAATGACACGGGGTGAGGACAAGGAGGCCGTTGTTGGATCTCTCTTTGCGGACGGAATCGACAGAGCGGAGAAAGCGATGCACAACAGTGACGAAGCCCGTGGATGGGACCTCGGGCGCGGGCTGTAACACCACCAGTGGGAACTAAGGGACAGCCGTGGTTCACATGCCGTCTGTTGTTGCTGGTTGCCGCCATTAATGAGAGCTTGGAGCCTTGCAAGCAAGCTCATATGGTTGCTTCCGAGGGATCACAGGAGGTGGATTATGGCTGCGTTTTCTGGCACCAGAAAGAACAAAGGCCAAAGTCTCAGAGCACTCACACAAAGACTTCATCTTCTTCCTCCGAGCCCGAGCTATGACTTCCATTTGCACGACTCTCTGCGATCATAAAGAACAGTCAATAAAGAAACACACACTCCCTCTACCAAAAAAAAAAAGAAAGAGGAAAAGAATCTGAAAATAAATTTAGATTGAAGATCTGAAAATTACTGTACTTCAAAAAACATATTTGAAATCTTATGCTGATTATATATATGTCATAAATCTCATAAATCTCTTTAGAGTAGATAAAAAGCTTAGGCTTCTTATTTTTAGTTTACATTAACCTAATTAACTAGTAATTCATGGAAATGTCTTTTCTAGTTATTAAAGACGAAGAAAATAGAAAATATTATTTGATTTATATAAAAAATAAAAAGCAATTTTATTTAAATAAAAATAAAAATATTTTTTTGGTTATTAAAGAGAGGGAAAATGAGAAAAATTATGAATTGATTTCAATAGAATTGTAACCAATATAAATAAAATAATATATTGTGTCAACAATGGGATTCGAACCCATGCCCTTTCGGACCAGTACCTGAAACTGGCGCCTTAGACCAACTCGGCCATCTTGACTTTGTTGTGATAGTGATGATCTTTCTAATATTTATCTTCTAAATGCGGAAGAATCACATGTCTTTCTCGCTGCTTTTGTACGTGACATTGCCATCTTTTCCACGTACTACTCTGGCCACAATTTCTCCGAGCAAACTGGACGCTTCGGTTGCGTACAATCTGTTTGATTGAATGACAAGCTCAGCTAGGGATTGGATTTTGGTGAACTCATTCAGATAATACTTCCACTGCTACTGCAGAACAATGTAGCAGGGATTAAGAAGAGGGGCGTCGTTCGTGTGAACACATCCACAGGATGGCGGCGATCGCCCTCTCGTCTCCGTCGTCTCCTGTCCACGAATTAATACAGACCGACGTGTGAAGGATCAGCACCTCATCATGCAGACGTGGGGTGTACGTCTCTTCCTTTCCTCTTCCACAGCCTCGCCCATAAGTATGGCGACGCAGACAGCTGCAGCACGTACTCGTCGCCTTCACCCCGAGATGAAGCCTTCCGTAACCCTTCTTCTGCTTCTTCTTCTTCTTCCCCTCCTGGCTGCCCAAGATTTCGACTTCTTCTACTTCGTTCAACAGGTCCGCTAGTAGTGATCGATCTTTCTTCTTCTTCTTCTTCTTCTTCTTCTTAATGCTTCGATGCTAACCATGTTCTCCATGCAGTGGCCGGGCTCGTACTGCGACACCAAGCAAAGCTGCTGCTACCCTTCCACCGGGAAACCAGCGGCCGACTTCGGCATCCACGGGCTGTGGCCCAACTACAACGATGGCTCGTACCCGTCGAATTGCGACCCTAAGAGGCCTTACAATGCGTCGGAGGTGCTTCGTTTTCGTCTCCTCTGCCGCTGTTGATGCTTGTCGCACGGTCCTGTGACATGCATGGATTCTTGATGTGCAGATCAACGATCTAATGGGGAGAATGCGATCGAGCTGGCCAACCCTAGCTTGCCCCAGCGGCGACGGCTCCCGTTTCTGGAGCCACGAGTGGGAGAAACACGGCACCTGCTCGGCGTCCGTCCTCGACCAGCACTCCTACTTCCAAACAGCTCTCGACCTCAAGAAGCGAGTCAACCTCCTCAAGCTTCTGCAAGACGCAGGTACGTACCACAAGCTTGTGGCTTCCTCCAAAGGATGGCATGCATGACGCCATGGTGCTTGCTGCATGCTGTTGCAGGTGTTCGACCAGACGGCGGCTTTTACGGCCTGGGGGACATATCTAGCGCCATCGGAGATGCCATCGGCTACGCTCCCGGAATCGAGTGCAACGCCAATGAATTCGGGAACAGGCAACTGTATCAGATCTACGTGTGTGTGGATACTTCGGGGAAGGAGCTCATCCGGTGTCCTGTCTACCCTACGAGTAAGTGCTCTTCCCGAATCGAGTTCCCTCCGTTTTGAGATGTCAACTTATATGTATCTAATAATAAATATTATTTCGCAACAAAGCTACTTCAAGAATCCCATAAACATATGCCAAAATAAATAGAATCTATCCCTTATATATATATATATATATAAAGATAGTAAGATTATTCATCTCTGATGTAGCTCAAATAAAATAAAAAAATTATAAATAGATATTAAATCTGTAATTTTTTAATAATTTTTTTTAAAAGAAGAGATATATGTTAAATAATTCTTAGTTTTATTATTCATAAATAAGAAGATAATATGTAAGTTAAAGAGGGCTTTTTATGTGCTCAAATATGCCCTGCAAACATGAAATTGTCTAATCGATATTTATTTTTATTTAAAATAATTTTTATGAATGCCCATTTAAATATATTTTTTTATATAAAAACTAACTCTAAATGCTTGTATGCAGATGATTTAATTTTTATTATCAATAATCTCTCCATGATTAAAGATTTTAAATGAAAAAAGAGTTTGAGCTGATTGACTTTGGCCTAATGATATTTAGTGGGCATCAAAGTTATATGAGATAATAAAAACTATTTATTTCATGAACATATTATGCAAAGGAGATTCTAAAAAAGTTCTTCATAAAAGATTAAGTAAATTTATGAAAAATTCAAAAACATCTCATTTGAATGTTGCTAAGGGGATATTATGATATAATAAAGGAATAATTAACTATGACATATTCTACTCCTCATGTAAGAAGCTATATTTTATTAAATATAGTGAGATTTGTATTTTATCTGGGTGAATATGCATTCATATAGTTTTTGAAGAAACATTTTAAAAATATCAATATGGATATAGTAGCCTCTTTTATTTGTAATGCAATTTACTTCATGTAGTTCATATATAATAAGAAAATCCTATCAAGATTAATATTGATAATAAGTTAGTTATTATCCTAACAAAGGGTCTAATCTATCATGAAAGATCGAAGTACGTTGATACAAGATTTTATTTTATAAAAGATTATGTCAAAAAATAAAGAAATAAGTGATATATATACTCACAAAGCCGTTCAATTTTGAAGTATTTCTACAAATATGAATGAAACTTGATATGAAATAAGTTTAAGAGGGATGAATATTGAAATTAAACTTGTGTCGATCCTTCCCCCAAGTACCAGAAAGAAATTTATTATTCTAAGAAGTGAAACACATTAAAGAGCATATAAGAATGAACTAAATTGACTATTAATTATTGAAAGATGAAAAAAAGTCTAGAAAAGATATTCATATTAAATGTAATGAATATGAAGTATTTATGGAGAATATATAAACCCTATGTATTGGGTCACGAAGATCATAGTCTTGAAGTTATGGTGAGTTTACTTTTAATAAAATTGCGACTTTGATAGGTTTTACAATAGAGTCAATGAGCTTGAAAAAGATAAGTGGTAGCACTAAGGACGCTAGGATTTAATAAATCTAGATAAGTATAAAATAATTAAGAAAAACAAGAAGAGTTAGAAGACCCACTTTGGATGGAAGGATCAAAAATAAAATATTTCAAGAGATAGTCATAAATAAAATATAATCAAAGGGTTAGATCAATCGTATTCCCTGAGTTAATACATCACTGATGCTTTAAAGATAAGGCACATTAATCACTAATATTCTTAGCCTTGAACAATGAAATGATAATCGAGTGGATGGTTGTTGTTGACGAGAGCTACGTTGGAATGATGGCGTTGTTTCTTTTGATGATGGTGTTATTGATGTAATAGTGATGATATTACTGTGATGGTTGAGGATGAAGAGAGAAGAAGAAAAAAAGAAAAAAATAGATAAAGATAAAACTTCTCACCCTTGAGAACTCCCTTATTATTGCTTATATATCACACCTAAGATCCTTAATGGCTATAAGCTCTCAGCTCTTCTTCAAGTGGCAAAAGAACAGAAGCCGTCTCAGCTACTCACTCAAGCTGTTGTACTTCCTAATCACTTTGGAAATCTTCGATGTTGTGATAAATTCTCCAGATTTTTCACAGTGCTGAGCTTGAGAAATTTCATGGACTGGTGAGGTTTCCTCGGCATTGGTAAAAGCAGCTGACACAGTACTATTAGCTTCAAAGTCCCATTTTATCTTGGAGTTTGGCAACATCCTTGAATGCTCCTAGTAACTGTTCTTCATGCTCACTAATGCAACTGCTCACAGCCTTCTCTATCTGTGTTCCACATTCCATCAGATCTACATTGTTTTGAACAGTTTGGAATGACAATGTAGAACAACTGTCTGAAGTAGCTGCTGGAGTGCCATCAAGTTTTGTCTTGCCCAATTCTTGGACATCAGCATCCATAACATCACACTTAGCTTCAACGGTCTGTGGCACACTAACTTCTTCCTCCAGTTTGGTTTCCAAGGTTTCATTCTTTCCAAGGACATTAGAACAATTTCCAGCAAGCATCAGAACAGAGGATTGTGGCTCTGAATGAGCATGATCAGCGAAAAGATTCATATCTGATTCGGCTTCAGAAGGTAGAAGACTCTCTTTTTGCTCAACAATTACATTGTGACATGGTAGTAGATTTGCCCGATTCGCGTCTTCCCGTGAATAAGCACCTACTGCTTCCCACGTACATGATACCGAATATTAGCCGAACTAGTATAATTGTTTTCAAAAATAGTAATTTCACAAGTAAGCAAGAAGAAGAAAAGCTAGAAAAGATGAGACCATATGAATGGAAAACATGATGAAATCAAGAAACTCCATAACAGATATAAGCATCTCAAAGAATTAAATTGCTCTAATTG
Organism: Musa acuminata AAA Group; assembly: GCF_036884655.1. NCBI lineage: Eukaryota > Viridiplantae > Streptophyta > Magnoliopsida > Zingiberales > Musaceae > Musa > Musa acuminata. Next base: position 39,136,514 of record NC_088333.1, read on the forward strand.
AACTTGGTCACATGAAAAAACACCTACCGTTAAGTGATTGTTCTGCATCAAGAGAAATATAGGGATTTGATGCTTCTGCTGGTTCAGTTATGATTGGTAAAACATCAGATAGAATGAACTCTACTGCAGCATCAACATCTTCAGAATGTTCAACAGCGACAGCCCTAAGTATTCGGAGATCAATCTGCAGGGACGTAAAAAAGACACCAATTATAATGTCATTGATAGCAAAAGAGCAACCTAAATATCAAAATTCAACTTCCTCTGAATTTATAATTTACAAAGTCAAGATCCCAGGCAATCTTTAAATATCCAGACCTCAATTAATCAAACTAGCAATAGAACATATAAGGAATGAAGACTTCTTCTAATAAATAAGGTGGTGGATGTGGATGTGTCCTGCAGATATATTAACATCACAGTATATAACAATGTAAATTTCTGAAATGCATAAAGTTGTAACATTCTGCATAATGAAGCAAGAAAACAATTTTAGAATAATCAGCATTCGATGTTCAGGGTATTACAGTCTCCCCTGCTTAACCTTCCAAAGGCGAAAACCAGGGACATATCCACGATCATGAAGTCTAGTAGTTCTATGCAAGTCAATGAAACTCATAATTAAGTAACACATAAGGGCCTGATTGATGACATTGTGTAATGCACCATTCATTGGGAAATCACACCAAAAGGTACAAACTGATTTTACAAGTGTAAAACTTTGAACAAAGATCAGTGATTATTTCAACCTTGGAACTGTACACTGTCTCCACATTATCTCCATTCTGATCGTTTACGAAATTATGACCACTTGAATGATAGTCTTGTTATGATCTATAACATATTTCTACTAATGGTTTCACTAAAATGATGATTACAGTAATGCTGTCAGCAACACATTTTTTGAAATTTGACACTACTGCACTACAATTGTAAGGATTATTTCTTTTCTGCATAGAATGAATCTATAGTTTCCTAGTTTTTGTTGCTCCCTCTTTCTGGCACATACTAGTTTGATATTTATTCAAGCATATGAACTGAGGCTAATTATAATTGGAGTTGTAAATTGATGTTTTATCAGACTCATGCTCTTGTTGTTTCCTTCTTCTGTACTAAGTAAATTTTCCATCAGTTCCTAGAAAATTGGATGACAGAAGAGAAACCATTGATGTTGTTACCAATAATAACACAATAACATAGCATGCCGACCTATTTGAGGATCATATACAATTCACACAATAAATATTATACAATTTCTATAGTTCCACAAACTATTGTCCCGCATCTATGGGCATCATTCTTGTATTTGAGTAATTATAGTACTGGTCATGATTCTGACAAACACGACATCTGAACAACAATCATTCAGTTGGGGCTTACTATGCATTCCAATGAATCTCTGGTCAAGGCGTGATCTGATATTACTGTCTGAGGTTTGTTAACAAGATTTGAGATGGGGAGACCGTAATATCCCCGATCCAATTAACCTTACATTGGTGGAGGGCTGTAGTTTTGATTAATACATGAGTTCTTGAGTACTACTTTTGGGAATTATCCCATGATGTCCAACAGTAGAAACACGAGAAAGAACATGACACTAACTAGCACTAAAGCAATTCCAACAGTCAGACCTCCGTTTGGTTGGTGTCCATAAAAATGTCTTTTTTATTGATTATACTAACATGGCCTCATACCTGCGGGAAGACCTCCTGCAGAGCACGAAGCACTGACTTCAGAGTCATGAGTCGATAGCTAATACGCTCTCTGCAATAGACAAGTTGAGAACCAAATCAGTCGAGGCGAAATAGAAATCGATAAATCGAATTCCGATCACAACAAAAGGCACACAAAAGAAACACGATTGAATTCTCACCGGAAAAGATCCAAGAAACGAAAGGAAGAAAAAGGAGAACACGAGAAGGATGACCAAGGGTAAGGGAAAAGAACCTGTAGGGATATGGATCGATCGGAGAGGGCAAGCTAAGGAAGAGAGACGACTCGGGGTTGACTTGGAGATCAACGAAGCAAGCGACTTCAGCGGACTTCGTGCCCTTTCTTCGCCTATAAATAAGATATGAGAACATGGATTCGCGTAGGAATCACGGACGTATGCAAGAGATTCCTTGGTCGTGTGCGTTGCACGTGTGTCTGAAGAGACGCAAATTTATGTGGAAATTGGATTATTTTATTTAGGGTAATTTCTCACAAAGACCCTCTATTATTTCCTTTCCTCAGAGCACCCCATTTCGTTTCGTCACTTACATAAATGCCCTTGATCTTTCCGTTAATTGTCCATGGATCTGAAAATTTAGGGGTACTTTGGTATTTATGCAAATCAGAGGCTTATTAAGAGATAAAGGAAAATTAAGGGCTTTTATGAGAAATTCTACCTTCCTCTGTTGATGCCTTCAATTCCCATCGCTGCGCCTCGATTGGGGTCGGCAAGAAAGGATTGGGTGAGCCGCAACCGCGTCGGTCCTGCTCCATCTGGGAATGCCGAAACCCGCTCCGCTCCCGATTCCCACTTTCGCCTGGGGAAGGGCAATGTCGGTAGAGATGAACAGCGCCTCGTTGCCGGCCGCGACGGAGACGCCGGGATTCTTGTTCTCCGATTGTTTTCGAGGTAAGGCTTCAATCTGCCTCGGATTCGCCTCATAGGTTCGTGGGTTGGCCGTAGATTCGTCCTTTTCTTCCCTTGTTTGCGTTTGATCTTGCTTTATGTGATTCTTCTTGGCTGTTTCGCTGTCGCCTTGGATTCTTGTTGTTCTTGGTGCTGATCTTGAATTCCACTTTGTTCACCGTTGATGATGCCCCACGGCGCGGTGTTTTGATTACTTATCTCCTTTTGTTCGGAGAACTGATTTCTTTGTTCCAACTCCCTGAATTTTCTGTTATTTTCTTGGTGTTTTTCCGCCACCTTTGATTCTTGTTGTTCTTGGGGCTGATCTTGCTTGGATCGGATTTGCTTTGGCTGCGGATTTACATTGCGAACAGTTACGACTCGCTTGTTCCTGCACCTTCCATTTCATCTAAGAGGGTTGTTGTGTTTCCTCTTTGCTGTATAGCATTGGCAGCTAATGGGGAGGGACTCGAAACCCAAGGAATCAGGTGGGAAGGGGAAGGGAAAGCAAGCAGCTTCCTCCGCAATTGATGATAATGCCTCCAAGGGTAAAGGGAAGGGTGGCAAGTCAAGTGATGGGCTTGGTACCTGCACTTATGGTAAAGGTTGTGTCATCTCTTGTGATCACGGTTTCCCTTGATCATAATTTCCTTCGCAATCAGTTGATTTTAGTGTTTGATTCATTCAAAATTATGATATTATTAAGCCTAGTACCTTTCAGATAATGTCATGCAGATTACTTCAAGGCACCAATAGATTGCACTATCTATTTGCAAATGCCCTGTCCCCATTCATGGATTAACAAGACAGCTTATTTCTGTTCGACTCAATCGATCCTGATTGGGTCAGACTAATTTCATTTCCAAACAATCAGGATAACCTGAAACCAGCTAATCCTGAGTTGGTTCTGTCTAATTTCTGATTGATTTTGTGTATCAGGCTAGGTACTGGAAGCCAGAATGACTCATTCTGTTCTGCACCAATCTTGGCCAATTTTCCACCGACTCCCAACAGCTTGCTGAAAAGATTTGGCAAAAATCCGACCATCTAAAAGAAAGGAAAAGGAAAATCAATGGGAAAAACAATCCCACGATCTGGTTTAGCTGATCCAATCAATTGAGACTGGTTTAGATTCTGGATTGTGTTATCAATCCCAAAGCTGATCCAAATATTATGAAATTTAAGAAGGTGCAGAATTGCTGCTCACCTTTGTCATCCATTTCTTGAATTCATGATTGAATTTGACTAATTCTAGTCTTATTTGATTGAAGCACATTCAAGGAAGCTAGCTACTTTATAGAGTTAAATCTTGGGGCACCAAAGATGGTCTCATGTGCTCCGAAATTAATGGAATAGGTTAATTCTTCCTATCTTTGCATCATATTCTAACTGTGTATGCTTAACAATGAACTAGATACCTGTTGTGTCCAAATTGGTGACAGGTTTAGCCATCAAATTACATTTCATGTACCAAGGAGTGTCCACAGAGATTATATATGCTAAATTAAACCTTTGATTGTGTTTCAGCAAGGCACATATGTGAAAAACAAGGCAAGATTAATGAAGCATACAAGAAGCTCCAAGATGGCTGGCTAAGCAATGGAGACAAGGTTCCCCCTGCTGAATTTGCAAAGGTAGGTTCTCTGTTCTGTCCACTGAGATTGTTTCAGAATCTTGTGAGTTTAGCTATGGGCATGATGATTGGTAGAGCATTGTGATACAATCTAGATCCTTATTTTATGATTCCCTACAACATGTGCTCTCAGTTCTGCTTTTCTTTTCCTTTTTTTAGTGGGTTTATTGTTCTTTTATTTCATTTTTTACTTTCATTTTTTAGGTACTGTTGTGTTGAAGTATGTATTTTCTTCATGTTGACTTGCACTTTCAGGGAATGATTGATCTTGCAGTTTAATTTTCTTGAACTTAAACCTTGAACCTGCATGAAATTATAGGTCTTTAGAAGATTTATCTGTTTTTTTTGGGTGAATTATATGTGGAAGAAATTAGTTTTCCCTTGCCTCGTGCTGGCTGTCTGTCTCAGGTGGCAGCAGAATATTCCGAGTGTCCATCAGGAAAGGAAGGTGGAGACGTTGGATGGTTTCCGAGGGGAAAAATGGCTGGTCCTTTTCAGGATGCCGCATTTAGTACACCTATTGGAGCTACTAGCGCGCCATTTAAATCAACGTATGTCTATAAAACTATTCTTGGCATATTTCATCGCCCAACCCTCTACATGTTTATTGTGCTACGAGTTTGATATATTTAGTTTGGATGTTGTTACTCTTGGTGATTTGGAAATGATTACTGAAAAATATGCTCATGTTTTAAGTTGTATTTACTTGCTTGTGCTTATAATCATATATCGGAAATAATGCAGGCATGGGTACCACATCATTCTTTGTGAAGGGAGGAAAAATTAATAGTTTTGGTGTGGAACGGCTGCTTCAGATGGGAGGAACTGGTATCATCTGTTAATCAACCCCCGAGGATTTAGATGAAGCAAGACTGCTACTGCATGGAGTTTGGAGATATGTAAACTATGCAGAAGAGTCTCCGAGTAAACCCTAGTTTGGTCTGTTATGTGAAACTGCTTTGAGGAAGAAATTTGCTGGTTGTTCCATGGTTAAGAAAGAATGCTTTCGTGATAAACTTAAAGCACTTAGAAGAGGAAAGGAGCAGGTACAGTCTCATCACTTGTGATATTCAAGTGTTGGTTGAACTGACTGTTGAATTCTACTAAAAGCATTCATATTTTGTCATTATATGATGAAAAGTGGTGCATTTTGGTTCGCTTGTTTTATTACTGCACATAATGGGAAAATAAGCGAACCCAATGAGTCGCTTGATATCATTACTAAAAGCATTCATATTATCATTCTTGCTTTGTAGAAATCTAACAGCATCCTCACTTTTTCCTTCCCCGATATTAATAGCCTATGTGGAGGCTGATGGATTAATGTTTCTATGCAAATTGTACGTGCAAAAAGGCTTTAACGTGCAATTATAAATAATTCACTTTGCATAAATTATAGCCTTAATCATAGCAATGCTTCCATGACTAAACTTCTTTCTTTTAAATAAAAAAATGGAATTAGAGGAAAATGATGAAGTGATGAAGCAGGGAGTTAAGTTGTTCCTCATATCTATCCGTTGGGTTTGTAGCCAATGGTTGGTCGGACTTCACCTTCTAAACCCGCGCTTCTTTGCTGCTGCTGCGACTCCCTCTCGTTGCACTCCGTTCTTGCAGCAGATGGCGGTGCCCCGTCTTCTTCTCCACCTCGTCTACCCGACCTCGTCGTCCCTCCTCCTCGCCAACTGCAAGCCGTCGCCCCTACCTGTCCTCAACATCGGCTGTAGCAGCAGAAGGATCAGCACCGCCGCTGCGCAGCGCGCCCCCCCGTCGGAGGCCGCCGTCGATGACTTCTGGCGGTGGCTTTGTGAGCGGGGAGTGGTCGCCGCCTCGTCCGCCGTGACCGTGAAGCCGGGCTTCGTGCCGGAGGGCCTGGGCCTCGTGGCCCAGAGGGACCTCCCCCGCAACGAGGTGGTGGTGGAGGTCCCCAAGAGGCTCTGGATCGACTCCGACACGGCAGTCGCCTCCGAGATCGGGAGGCTGTGCGCCGGCCTTAAGCCCTGGGTGTCCATCGCCCTCTTTCTCCTACGGGAGAGGGCCCTGGGCACGGCCTCTCCCTGGCACCCCTATCTCGACATTCTTCCGCCCTCTACCAATTCCACTATCTTCTGGTAAGTGCGAGAATCCGTTCCGACAAATCATCGATTTTGGCTTTGCTTCACATAATTAATCCCACCCGACCGCTCTGTGAAATTCCTCAAAGCAAGATTCTTTTTTCTTGTACAATCGAATTATTAAGCAGCATTTGATGTTTCCGGTGCAGGTCAGAAGAGGAGCTTTCTGAAATAGAAGGTAAGATGAATCATTATTCTTAAAGCAATATTTGTTGTTTCCGGCATCTGTTTGTATTTATCTTTGTTTGGGTGCATACGTTGATACTTTGCAGGTGAGGTAAATGTTTTATGCTGGAAGTTACCTGAGAATAGTAGTCTCACATGGATAAAAATTAGTGTGTCCAGACCTTCAGTGACCTTCTTGATCTTTTGACTTACAGTGCCATTCAATCATACGCTGATGCCCTTTAGTTTCAGCCAAGGATTCTAAAGGTAGTTGGTTTACTGAATACTGTATTCTGCCATTACTGTATGGTGAGGTAGAGGGCTGGTATGGATTGTATAATGAAGTAGGACAGAAGAATTGTGCAGAATACAAAATAGCTGAAGAGAGCTTGTGGATTATGAAACACATACCACGTGAATAAAGGCTAGCTATATAAATGTTTTGATCATCAAAGAGCTACCAGAACAAGATTCTGAGTAAATGTGGCTTTTATAATGCATGTCCTAAGAAAATCTTTCAGCAGTCCAGACATTTTATTGTATATCTGTGCCTTCTGTTCTACTTTCTGCTTCCATGATTCCCATGTGATGTATGCTGATTTCCCTTTACTTCCATCAGCTTTGATGGTTCATATTAAGATGGTGGGTGTTTGTATTTGTGTGTGCATTTGTGCAGGAACTCAGTTATTGAACACGACAATGGGTGCTAAAGAGTATGTGGAAAGTGAATTTGTCAAAGCAGAAGCGGAAGTGATACTTCCAAACAAACATCTCTTTCCTTCAGCTATAACATTGCTTGATTTTCTGTGGGCTTTCGGAATTCTCAGATCAAGGGCCTTTTCACGTGGTCGTGGTGAAAATCTTGCTCTTGTTCCATTGGCTGATCTTGTAAGATCTTCCTAGTATAATACTGCTTGCTGAAAGTTATAGAGCTCAATTATTATCACAAATATTATGGGCTTCTTTTTGTTGTCTGAACGTAGTGGATCTTTAAAAGTAGGTTCTTTGTTGTCTGTCAACAATGTTGATATGTAATTTTGACCTTTAATTCAATGGCATGTAGATATCTGTTGACTTGCTTAATTTAGCATAACACATTAAATTTGAATTCTGAAATATAAAATCACTCCTGAACTTTCGATTTTTATAGAATTAGCTTGCAATTAACTTCAATGAAAATAAAAGGATTGGCAGAAATCTTCAAGCCTTTAATTGGTTATTTCATGCAGACATGCCGTTTTAATCACTTGACATGCCGTAGTGATATAAATCTTGATGCAAATCTGGATTTGAGGAAGCAATAATTGTAAAAATATAATGGCAGCAAGTGCTAAGTAGGGTTGCAATCAAGCCAATATTTGCCTAGAAGGTTGGGAGCATCAAAACAGGAATATATAAATTTGAATAACTTTTTATGATTCGGTTTATAATCTATCTTTGTAGAACTAATTACATAGAAATGCTGAATCTCTTAATTTACGGTGCATGGTTTATGATACATGGAATTTCAGTTCCAAATTTTTGTTGTCCAGATTCCAATCTGCTGATCATAATCATAAATGCATGAAGTGGATTCCTTATGCGAGGTTCCTAGACTGCTACTACGCTTTTGATATAATTACACATGGTGTTATTACTTCAATATCCATGTTGTTCAAGTACTAAACTAATATCTTTCCGTGAATTTATTGTTTTAGTACCCCATGCAATTCAGTTATCACAACTTGGACTGCTTTGTTATGATGTCATTCACACCTACAATACGTATTTGACCGCATCCTCATCCTGGTGATTTTGAATGGTCCCAACTCCCAGCTAAGCTAATTTGATTACAACGTGTTTTCCCACAATTGACTCTGTTAATGGCAGTATTGCTGGTCAAAAGAACAACCAGATTTCTTTTTGTTGTTTCTAGTGAAGTACTTTGTCATCTTCCTATGTCTATCATTGCACCACTAGTGCATCTGTACAACTCTTTAAGCATGTTCATACCACCTTAAACTAATTATGAAGAAAAAGTACATAAACTAAATGTAAAACTAGATTTTGCGTAATTTAACTTTTTTAAATATAACTGGCCTGGTTTATGTTTTACAAGCAGTAATCAGCCATGTAATGATCATCATATTACACTTTCTTCATTGTACTTACCATTTTGACATTTGAGTTTCAGTTTATTATCTTTTGCTCTTCTCTCCCAGATTAACCACAGTTCCAGTATCACTCAAGAGGATTCTTCTTGGGAGATTAAAGGAAAGGGCATCTTTTCTAGGGAACTGATATTCTCTTTACGAACACCAGTCTATGTGAAATCTGGTGAGCAGGTGAGATTCATTGTATAACCTCTGTATTCAATTTTATCATATAGAGATTCCTATGCGGGGAAAGATGGCTGTGGATCTGAGCAAAGTGTTTGCCTTAATACAAGCCAGCCTTCCAACTCATGCTTATCATGATAAATATACTCAGGTGCATATCCACTACGACATCGCGAAGAGTAATGCTGACTTGGCGCTTGATTATGGCTTTGTTGAACAGAGGCCAGATCGGGATGCATATACTTTTACACTAGAGATTAGTGAATCTGATCCATTTTATGGAGACAAACTAGACATTGCAGAGTCAAATGGTTTAGATGAAACTGCATACTTTGATATAGCTCTAGGTTGCCCACTTCCCCTATTGATGCTTCCATATTTACGGTTGGTAGCTCTTGGAGGAACAGATGCTTTTCTCTTAGAATCAGTTTTCATAAATACAATTTGGGGTCATCTGGAATTGCCGGTGAGTCGTGCCAATGAGGAAGCCATTTGCCGTGTCGTCAGACAGGCCTGCAAATCTGCTCTCTCTGCTTACCACACTACCGTAGAAGAGGTATGCATTTATTTAGCTTTGAACTGTTAAAATAACTTAAAAATCTTTTCTACTAAGCTCGTTCTGTGGACTGTACATTCATCCTATATGTGGCGCCTGTTGAATATATAATAAAATTACAAGAGCATAGTAAATTCTTAACAATCACATCATAATGATATGTTTGAACAGTTGTAAGATACGTACCCTCTGATAGATATTAAACGAAGAAGATAGAAAGATAGAAATTGTAGAAGAAACTATGAAATGTATAAGATATAATTGTCTAATACATTTTGATAGTGAGCTCTTGATAGCTATTTATACACACTCAGTAGGGAGGTTATACACATTCAGCATGGAGGATTTTTCTCAACTACTGAGAGATTTCCTCAACTGTCTTGAGGAAATCTTATCTGCTTCTCAAGAGAGATTTCCTCAACTGCCTTGAGCAAATCTTATCTGCTTATCATGCCCCCGCAAGATTGAGCTTCCATCAAGGATGCCGATCTTGGACCGATGAGATGAAAATAGTTTACGGGCGAGAGACTTTGTGAGTGAGTCGGCTAGTTGATCTGCTGTATGTACGTGAGAAACTCGGAGTTGATGTCTGACAACTTGATCTCGCACAAAATGGAAGTCGATGGCTATGTGTTTCAAGCGGGAATGGAATACTGGATTGACACATAAATAAGTAGCTCCAATATTATCACAATATATTGTAGGAATAACCGTGGAGTTGACGTTGAGTTCCTTGAGCAAATTTGTGACCCAATTGAGTTCAGCAGCGGCGGTGGCGACGACACGGTATTCAGCTTCAGTTGTAGATCGTGCAACCGTCTTTTGTTTTTTAGAACTTCAACTGATTGGAGTGGCTCCAAGGAAGACAATGTATCCGGACGTAGATGTTCGATCATCAAAGTTCCCTGCCCAATCAGCATCAGCAAAGGCATGGAGATGGAGTGAAGTATTTTTGCGAAGAAAAATGCCATGATTAAGAGTCCCTTTAAGATACCGCAAAATTCGTTTGATCGCAGACCAATGCGTAGTAGATGGTCGATGCATGAATTGCGATAACTTATTGACGGCAAATGAAATATCTGGACGGGTGAGAGCCAAGTACTGTAAGGAGCCAAGGACTTGTCGATACTGAGTCGAATCTGTAGCAGGACTTCCATCACATAATTTAAGTGATTCACTGGTAGAAAGAGGAGTTGTAACCTCTTTCGCATCCTGCATGTTTTCCTTTGATAATAAATCTTGAATATACTTTCTTTGTGATAGGAAGAGACCTGAAGATGTAAATGTTGCTTCCACTCCCAGAAAGTAGCTTAAAGTTCCTAGATCTTTGAGGGTGAATCGATCGGCCAAGTGCTTTAGAAATGCCTGAGTCTTCAAAGGATCATTTCCTGTGACAATAATATCATCAACATATACTAAAAGATATATTATGCTTCCATTGTGCTGGCAAATGAATAACGAGGTATCAAACTTTGAATTGATGAAGCCAATTGAGGTAAAAAACGAGCCAAGCTCGTTATACCAAGCCCGTGGAGCTTGACGAAGTCCATAAATAACTTTTTGAAGTTTGCAGACATGCCTCGGATATTGAGGATGAACGAAACCAGGAGGTTGTTGCATAAAGACATCTTCAGTAAGTGACCCCTGTAAAAAGGCATTGTTAACATCCAATTGTCGTATGTGCCAGCCCTTTGAGATAGCCAAACTCAGGATAAGACGGATTGTTGTGGGTTTAACAACGGGACTAAATGTCTCTGTGAAGTCGACACCAGGTCGTTGATGAAACCCTTTGGCGACTAGACGTGCTTTGTATCTGGTAACGGATCCGTCTGGGTTCCGCTTAATTCGAAAGACCCATTTACACCCGATGATATTTTGTGTGTGATGAAAGGGTACTAAGGTCCATGTAGAGTTATGGAGGAGAGCATCATATTCGTCACACATGGCTTTACGCCAGTGAGAAGATTTTTGAGCTTGAGTGATTGTAATGGGTTCACTGGCCTCAGTGGAGGAATTTGTTATAGCATGTAAGTCAAGGACTTGACGTGGTTTGAAAATACCACTTTTGGAGCATGTTGTCATTGGATGTCTAGGGGGGGTGGAAGTGGTAGATTGTGTTGGTGGTATAGCCGAGGGCGAGTCACTGTCATGGACCGGGCCAACCGTCGGCACAACAATGTCACTAGATCTAGGAGAAGGTAAAGCCAATGGCAATGTTGCCGAGGGTATGACTTCATTAATAGGGGAAACTTGTGAGGAAGGGAGTGGAGGAATAGAGGGAGTGAGAAGCTGTTGAACTGGAGTAATAGTAGTATGTGAATCTTGAGAGTAAGGACTGGATGGTGTCATTGGAGGTTCGTGTGATGAGATCGGAGGGATATTCCAGTGATGTATGTTTATCGGAGTAGTTTGCATGGTAGGATTATTTTGAAAAGGAAAGACAGACTCCTCAAAGATAACATGACGTGATATAAAGACCTTTTCAGTTTGGGGTTCATAGCATCGAAAAACATTATGTTCAAGAGAGTAGCCTATAAAAGTGCAAGGCTTAGATCGTGGTGTTAGCTTATGTGACGCATAGGGACGGAGCCATGGATAACATAAACAGCCAAAAACTCTGAGTTTATGAAGGTTTGGAAGTTTGTGGAATAATTTTTCAAATGGTGACTGGTATTGTAAGACTGGAGTGAGCATACGATTAATGAGATAAACTGCAGTTTGAAAAGCTACTGACCAAAAAGATGGTGGCATGGATGCTTGATGTAGAAGGGAGAGACCAGTTTCAACGATATGCCGATGTTTGCGTTCGGCAGAACCAACAAATTGGGGAGTATGTGGGGGTGACTTGAGGTGTTGTATACCACAAGCAGCGAGACAGGATGTGAGGGCTTGATATTCGCCGCCACCATAAGAGTAAACTGTTTTAATGGAAGATTGAAAAAAATTCTCGACCAACTTTCGAAAGTTGGTAAATACTGTAGAAACATCAGACTTATGATGGAGAGGATATAACCATGTGTACTTAGTAAAATAGTCTACAAAAATGACATAAAAACGAAACTTGTCAAAAGAAGGAATTGGGGCAGGGCCCCACACGTCGGTATAAATGATTTCAAATGGTTTAGAGCAAGAAATGGAGGTTGTCCCAAAAGGCAGTTTATGACTTTTATTGCAAAGACAAGCATCACAATGATTAATAGTGCTATTGATTTTCAAGGTAGGAAGAGAATAACGAGAAAGTAATTTTTGCTGAATAAAAGGGGAAGGATGACCAAGACGACGATGTCATACATCAACCGGAGCTACGATTGAGGAGTGAGCAGTAGGAAGGGTAATTTGTGAAGTGGATGGCCACTCATAAATGTTGTCTTTGTTCTGGCCCTGGACCAAGGATACCCCCGTGCTCAAATCCTTGACAAGAAAAAAGTTAGGAAAGAATTCAATTGATGTATTATTTTGTTTACAGAATTGAGAAATGAAAATGAGGTTTCTTTTAATGTTAGGTGCACACAGAACATCATCGAGTGTAAAGGTTGTGGTAAGTGAACTAAGCGTTGAGGAACCAGAATGAGTAATAGGAATTCTTTTACCGTCACCGATGATGATATCTTCATTTCCGTCATAGTTGTTGTGGATGGATAAGTTTTGAAGATCAGAGGTGATGTGATGAGAGGCGCCCGAATCCACAATCCAATTAGGTTGAGTAGGAGTTGGAGTAGCCATGAAATTCGCCTGAGGCCACTGTGATGGAGTAGGGAGTCTGGGACGAGACCGACAGACTTTCGCGGAGTGTCCAACTTTATCACATAGTTGGCAAACAACTCGTTGGCGGCCTGTGAAGTCAGGACGCGACGGCTGAGTATTATGAAAGTTACTACCTTGATATGGATAAGGAGGGTTTGGTCTGGGCCCCATAAAGCTAGGAGGCAGCTTAGCCAAATCGTTGTTGACGTGCTTATTGTACTGGTTGCTCTTCCTCTTGGATTTTTGATTGACCTGAGCTGTAATAGGTGGTCCGGGCAACTTATCATCACGCTTCAAGTACGTCTCATAGTCGATCAACTTATCATAAAGTTCTTCAAATGATATTGGTGAGTCACGTGCCCGAAGTGCTGCTGTCAGTTCTTTGTACTCGCCTCCTAGGCCATTGAGGGTATGGATTAGGATTTCTTCATCAGTCGATCAACTTATCATAAAGTTCTTCAAATGATATTGGTGAGTCACGTGCCCGAAGTGCTGCTGTCAGTTCTTTGTACTCGCCTCCTAGGCCATTGAGGGTATGGATTAGGATTTCTTCATCGCTGAGAGAATGACCTATCAAAGCTAAATCATCGATGATAACTTTGATATTTTGTAGATAATCAGCAATAGTACTTCCCTCTTGTTTCATTTTCATCAGATTGGAGAGAAGTCCGAGCATGCGAGTACGCGAGCGATTTGCCAAAGTTGTTTGTAATTTGCACCATGCTTCTGTAGCAGTCGTACATGAGGATATCAGCGGGACAATGGATCCAGCAACGGAAGCTTGAATAGCTTGGAGGATGAGGCGATCTTGACGTAACCATAGTTGGCGGGCTGGATTTGGCACTGGATTGGGTTCGCCTGGGATGTTGATCATTTCAGGTGGACACTGGAGAGAGCCATCAACGTAACCTAGGAGATCATAGCCAAATAAAAGATTAGAAAGTTGTGCCCGCCAAGATGCGTAGTTGCCGCCTTTGGATAATTTGAAGGGAATGAGTGCTGCAGCATTGATGGTGATAAGACTTTGAGAAGTGCTCAGAGTCCCTGCAGAAATAGGGACAGGAATATCGGAAGAGAAAAATGAAGACATCCCAGATATTTTGTGGCGGGTCAAGTGATCTTTATAGAAGATGTAAAGATATAGGAGGAAGGGAGGAGGAGAAAAGCAGATTGATGCGCTGCAGAGGAGGCTGCAGCGCGATGAACTGCAGAGAAGGCTGTAGCGTGATGAACTGCAGTGATGGGTGAGCAATCTGCAGCAAGAAAGGCAGTGATGGCTGTGGCGGGAGGTAGATGATGAAGACGTCAGATGTAGAAGAGTAGCTGTATGCAATGCCGAAGAGGGCTGCTGCTTCTTCCAGAGGCACTGGTAGGCTGCATCGATTCAGAATGCAGGAGAGATTGTTGCAGCGAGGTGAAAGAAATCTCTGCAGCTTGCAGCGATTTCTGCAGCGATGCTGGAGAAATCTGCAAGGTTGGAGATAGTTGCAGTAATGCAGTATTGGAGTTTGGTGGCCGGAAGAGCAGCGGAGTTTTCAACGGAAGACTTCGGTTGGCAAGGGAGCAGCAGCCGGCGGTAGAAACAAAGGCCGTGACTGTGCTTCCTTTAGGAGCGTTGCCCACGGATCTGATATTAGCAGCCACAAGTGCTGCAGTAGGCTGCAGCGAATGGCTACGACTGAGGGGCGGAGATGTCACCACGAGAGGGATGGTCGGGAAGAGGGCTTGCTCTAGGCAAACTGCTCTGATACCATGATAGATATTAAACGAAGAAGATAGAAAGATATAAATTGTAGAAGAAACTATGAAATGTATAAGATATAATTGTCTAATACATTTTGATAGTGAGCTCTTGATAGCTATTTATACACACTCAGTAGGGAGGTTATACACATTCAGTATGGAGGATTTTTCTCAACTGCTGAGAGATTTCCTCAACTGTCTTGAGGAAATCTTATCTGCTTCTCAAGAGAGATTTCCTCAACTGCCTTGAGCAAATCTTATCTAAAAGAAAAAAGATCAACTGCATTCATGTAATTCCAAAGTTATGGCACATGATAGGCACCATTCAACAAAACCAACACTAAGGAATGCTATGATTGACTGATTATGCTTGAGTAACATAAAGAACTAGGAAACAAAAAAAAAGAGTAGTATATTCGACTATGGTACAGTTTTTTTGTTTCCTTTTGGATTACTGTGTTTTAATTTACTTTTTTGGTTTTTTTACATGATAACCATCATTATATTCATGACTAAGCTTGTAGATGTAATGCACAGGATGAAAAACTTATGGAAGGGGATAATTTGGATGAAAGACTTCGAATCGCTGTTTGTATAAGAGCCGGCGAGAAGAAAGTTCTCCAGCAGATCGACGATGCTTTCCGAGAGAGAGAGTCCGAGTTGGATGCTTTGGAGTATTATCAGGAGAGGAGGCTCAAGGATCTGGGACTGGTTGGGGAGCAGGGTGAAATCATCTTCTGGGAATCTAAGTAGAACACCTGCACACACCTTCTCTCCCAAGATCTGATATCACATGTTGTACATGGGGACCGCAATGGACAGTTGCATGCAGGTAATTGAGATAACAATGCATTTGACACCAGAATGTAGTTTATCATTCACAATGGCAGTCCTGTAAGCATCAGATACTCTAATGATTTGTTTGATTTCATGTGTTCTAATCCTACTGTGATGTGTAATCATATTGCCACAAAGAAACTGCAGACAGATGAGCTCGTCTAGACTCTGTATCGTCCAGAAGCGGTGGTCGCAAGCATGCTGCCAGCCCCCCAACCGCGAGGTGGAGACCCCTCTGTTGATCCCTGCTTTCTTCATGCCTGCCTCCATGAACGTCCATGACAAGGTATTCTTTTGCTGAACAAGAGAAAGAAGATTGTAATGGGAGATGAATTTGCTTGTTCTGTGACAACTGCAAGCACCAAAGAGACCTTTGTAAGGATGTGCAAGTCTCGGAAGCTGCGTCAGAACTGCCATTAGAGTATTCAGGTATTTGTAGATCCAACAGGCTTCGATTACTATCTCTTGCCTTCTCATTAATTAAACTCCCATGCTTGAATCATGGTCATTAAATTAAACTGCCATCAAGCATTAGGCTTGTCTCTCAAATTGTTACTATCTTCAACATTAAATTGGATACTTGAGATCTCAAGACTAAATCATGCTTAAAACGTTCCCTAAACAAGAGATTCATGATCTTCTTGTCTCAGATTTATGTTGATTTAGGCTAAATTAAGTGACATTTTAGACTCCGAATCCTGAACTCGAAGAAGGCAGCTCACCATGCATACCGAATATGTGTGACGTTGAGTTTTTGCAGTCCGACATGCATTTAATATTCGATTTCTCTCTTAAAATTATGAACGTATTCTACCAGCAATTCTGCACCCAATGCATGATTATTATGCAATAGACAACAAATACGATAGGGGTTGGTGGGTGCTGGTAGGGCATATCATGGATTACCCCACGAGGACACGATCCCGGCCAACCCAAGTGTGGGGATCTTGGGAGGAAGACAACGCCACATCAGAGGCACCACCAGAAATCCGGGATAACAGCTGTCCTCCTCTCGTGTCATCTAGCGTCGCACTGACCAGCATTGCTGCAACAAGAACCGCACCGGGAGCTCGGAACAGCGCTGCATGACGCCATCCCACATATCCAAGGGCGATGGATGCCGAAGGCACACTCATCATTCAGGAGGTCGACTACCACCCAAAGGCCGTGTACGACCGACCCCAGTAGCTATGATAAAAACCCTTTACCGATATCTGACGAGGGGTATCTGAAAGATACACTCGTCGTTCTGGGGGTCGATTGCCGCGCAAAGGCCGTGTACGACCGACCCTAGTAGCTATGATAAAAACCCCTTACCAATATCTAACAAGGGGCATCTGAAAGATTAGCATACCACTGACTTGAGTTTTGAAGGGGCCTAAGTCGGGATCACCTCCCATCTCGACCCTGGTCTGTGCACAGGAATCCGGGAGTGACAAAAGCGATCGGGCTCGCAGAAGATGCGCATCCCCACCAAATCCGACCTCGACCCGACCAAGCGAAAGTTTCGTCCTCAAGACGGTCCTAGACATCGCCAGTCAGACCAAACCGTACCGACCACGCGGCCATGGCCTTAGGTTCACGGAACAGGTGCCTTTGGTCAGCATCTTCTTCTCTTCTCTTGCAAGCAGGTTTTGCTGCTTCAACTCAATGGAATGATGACCGAGTAATTCTTCGTTGAAAATGAATTGAATCAACTCATCTTATTTGTCTCCGACGTATCCAAACCGCATCGTCATGAACACAACAGTGGGAAGATATATAGAGGAAGCAGAGGTCATCTCGATACACGTAATCATAGCATGCATATACGAGTTGATATAGCTGACCATGACCTCCAGAAGATTGATGAATCTGCCATGAAGAAACCATGCTTAATTCAATAATGTCAAGAAACTTCTTTTTTTTCAAATAGTCAGTAATAGAATAGAAGTGACAATACTACTCAACTTCGTAATGAATCTCTAAGGATAGATCATTCTCGAATAGCATGAATCTTTTCTTCATTTATGTGAATCCCATCAATACTCACAATGAACCCCAGAAATATTAATAGTTTTGTCAAAAAGCAACACTTCTTCAAATTCGCATATAACTTGTTGTCTTACAAAACAATAAGGATTTGCCATAAAGGATCATATATTCTTTCCTATTGCAACTATAGATAAAAATATTATCAAAGTATATTACTATAAATTTTAGTATGAATGGTTTAAGTATATGATTCATAAGCTTTATAAATGTATTTGGTCAATTAGATAATCCAAATTCATATAAGCCTTCTATTATCTTGAATGTAGACCTCCATTCTTCTCTAAGTCTTATACGAATTTGATAATATCCGTTACGAAATCAATCTTTGAGAATATCTTGGAGCCTTATAGTTGATCCAACCTATCTTCTAGTCGAGATATAGGAAAACGATACATGACCATGATTTTGTTGATGACTTTATCCTCTAACTTTTATCTTTCTTGGGCGTCAACAAAATCGGAACAACACAAGAGCTCATACTTACTTGAATATGTCTCTTTTGTCTTTAACTCTTCTATCTTCTCTCTCAGTATCTCATTCTCTTTTTGGGTTCATAAAGTAATGAGGTAAATTTGATAGTAAGCTAAATTAATTTGGTGTTGAATATCTCTCATGGGTGGAAGTTCATATAATAATTTTCAAGAGTGACCTCTTTGAATTCTTCTAATATAGATTCTAGCTCTTTTGAAATCTTTACTTAAGGTAATTCTTCTTCTTTCACAATAAGAGTATAGTATACTCTTATTTCTTTAAGACTGAGAATGTATTCCTATGTTAGAAATGGATAAGAAAGACTTCCCTTCCACTTTAATAGTATTGGATTCATTTCTCTTTTTATTAGTTTGTAGAATGATAATATTTTTCAAATTTCACTAGAATATATATATATATATATATATATATATATACATATATATATATATATATACATATATATATATATATATACATATATATATATATATATACATATATATATATATATACATATATATATATATATATATATATATGCGATGAGAGATTGAATAAAAAAAATAAAAATAAAAGAATAATTTTACATTCATAAATATCGAAAGAGTCGAATGATATATGATCGAACCTAATTCATATTTTATTAATTTAAAATTTTAAATTAAAATTAAATTAAATATATATTAATTCTGGTTAATTTGAGTCACTTGAATTGTATCACATCTACCTGTGTGTGTGTAGATACATTAGGAAAGGAGCTCAATCGAGTTCCCTCCGTTCTGAGACGTTAGCTTATGTCATGTTAGTAGAGCACTATCTAATAATAAATATTTTTCCGACACAAATCTACTTAGAATCCAAGAAACATATGTCACAAGCAAATACGTGGATACTGCACGCACACGATTCGCTGTCACCAAAGACAAATTACAATCTACAGACACTTTACATATCGTAATTATTTCCCAGTCATCTCCAATCATACACGCGAACCGTGGTACACGTGCTCGAGGAAGCTGAGAATATGCCGCACGTGTGAACCCCCGCCCCGTCACCGCCTAGCCGACCACCGACCACCGACCAAACGTTGGATTCTCCCGAATCTTACGCCATTATTGTTATTGCTACCCGACACGAAATGAACTCTTAACGTAATGCATTCCATTCCACCGAATAAATCAGGAATCGTGATTGATTGGTGTGATCACTGTCATGTCCTCCAATAAATCAGGAATCAGGTCTGGTAAGCATATATTTTCATCTCGTCCATGAAAATTTTGATCCATTAACTTGATGGGTTTATAATCACATTCATTCATCGCTAAACCTTTCATGAGAGAAGGAGCAGTGACTTTGATCCATCTCTCAACACATTACTCTACCGGCTATGATTACGAACACCTGCAGAACCATTTTCTCACCACTCAGACAGGACAAGACAACACAATTGTCTCTTCGTATGATTGCGATCCGATCATCACCTTTTATGATATATTATTTATTCGATAGTTAATGTTTCACAAAACAAAACCTGTGATCACAACTGAGCCCTGACCTATCGTCTGCTCAACTCACACTCCTACTGCCGATGGCTTTCTTCCTGCAAACCAGATGTGCGAGTTGTGGGCAAGCATCCTCCAATTAATCTCCACAGGTGTATGTATCATTAGCAAGCGATGATCTCGCTTGTCTCTTGTCCTTCTCCTCGCTCATCATCATTGCATGGTCCGATGATTCAATATCGATGGCGGTGCACACGCATATGCTACTCGTCCTAAGAGTCACTAGCTTAGAGATGACACGACAGACGAACATGAAGTGCTTAATACAACACCGGCAGCCTCTTCATGCTCATCTGTCTGTATATTATTATATGTTGAGCGGCATGAAAAGTGTGCAGGAAGTACTGTTGACACAGGCATGGGTACGCGCCGCAGCCGTTCGCTTGATCTGGATCTGAAACGTGAGAAGAAGAAGTAGAGATGGCATGGCAGCCGCTCCTATATACAACGAGGCCCACCTTGTCTCACCACCTCGGCGGCGTGGCAGAAGCAAGAGGAAGACAGAAGCTAGTGATGGAAAAAGGTACGTGTATTACCTTGCTTGCTTTGTTGCTGTCGGCGCCTCGTAACTATGATCCAACCTTGCGTGTTGTGGTCTCCCGCCACTGTCGCTATCGTTGGGCGAGTCGTGATGACAGTTCTACGAGCTATGGCGACAGGACGTATTACTCTTAGGATTTAGATAAATGTCTACCCTTGCATGAGTAGGACGGATAAGAATTCATGAGAATAAATGTCCATCTTTACACTAGTACCACATAGCCCTTCTAGAAGATTCTTGAACTCGCTCCTGATATTGTTGGATCAAGCTTGGTTTTGTTCTTGGAAGATTCAATCTCCCGGAGATCATGGTTGGCGTATATCTCTACATGCTATGATTACGTGCATTGGGATGACCTCTACTTCATCTTCATCTTCCCACAGTCTGCCGCATTCATTTGAATGGGGTTCGGACACATTGGAACCATCATTCCTGGAGACAAACAAGACCAGTTGATTCACATTCATTTGCCAAGAAGAATTACTCGGCCATCGTTCCGTTGAGTTGAAGCAGCATGCAAAAGAAGAGAAAGAAAAAGAAGAAGATACGACGTATGATCTGCTTCATCACAGCAAAAGTTTATGCCCAAGTCTTCATGTATAAAAGCCCCCACCAACTCCCTATTGTATTTGTTTCTTTGCATTTTGTAGCTCATTTTCCGTACATCTAATAATAATGGTGCAGAATTACTTGTAGAGTAATTATTATTATTTTTATAAATATCGTATGTATTCATACGATATACGATTTATAAATATATTATTTTTATAAATATCGTATGTAATTATTATTATTGGTAAAATTGTATTTACATTGTCTTTGAAAAAAATAATTTATCATTGCTCTATTGATTTGTGAAGTAGAATATGTTTATCATACAATTTGACTAACAAAATTACTTCACATACTTCATATATAATAAAAAAATTAAATTAAAATTTATATTGATAATAAGTCAGTATTATCTTAATCAAGAATCTAATTTATTATAAATGATCGAAACATATTGACATAAGAGACAATGTGGAAAATAAAAAGATAGAGCTACTTCATGTTAGGATAAATGAATAAGGGACAAATATATTCATACAACCTCATAAATTTAAAATATTTCAAATCCAATTTGAATCCTAGAAACATACGTCACAAGCAAATAAATCTATCCATAACTTGGATACTGCACGTACACGATTCGCTGTCTCCAATCATACACGCGAACCGTGGTACACGTGCTCGACGCAGCTGAGAAGATGTCGCACGTGTGAGCCTCCCACCGTCACTGCCAAGCCGACCACCGACCATACTTTGGATTCTCCCGAATCTAACGCTATTATTGTTATTGCTACCATACACGAAATGAACTCTTAACGTAATGCATTCCATTCCACCGAATAAATCAGGAATCGTGATTGATTGGTGTGATCACTGTCATGTCCTCCGCTGGTGCCATTTGAAGAACCTGAAGAAGACGCAGTTCAGGACTTACTTCATTGGCGACGAGCGAATCAGGTCTGGCAAGCATATATTTTCATCTCGTCCATGAAAATTTTGATCCATTAACTTGATGGGTTTATAATCACATTCATTCATCGCTAAACCTTTCATGAGAGAAGGAGCAGTGAGTGACTTTGATCCATCTCTCAACACATTACTCTACCGGCTATGATTATGAACACCTGCAGAACCATTTTCTCACCACTCTGAGAAGACGAGACAAGACAATTGTTTCTTCGTATGATTGCGATCCAATCGTCACCTTTCATGATATATTTTTTATTCAATAGTTAATGTTTCACATAAAACAAGACCTGTGCTGGCACCTAAGCTCTGACCTATCTTCTGCTCAAGTCACACTCCTACTATTGGTGGCTTTCTTCCTGCAAACCACATGTGCAAGTTGTGGGCAAGCATCCTCCAATTAATCTCCACAAAAGCATGTTGTATTAGCAAGCGATGATCTCGCTTGTCTCTTGTCCCCCTCCTCGCTCGTCATCATTGCACGGTACAATGATTCAATATCGATGGAGATGCAAACATATATACAGCTCGTCCTAAGAGTCACGAGCTGAGAGATGACACACAACATGTGAACATGAAGTGCTTAAGACAACTCCGGCTCCCACTTCATGTGACCGCCATGGAAAGCGTGGAGGAAGTAGTACTGTTGACACAGGCGTGGAAGTGTACGTGCCGAAGCCATTCTCTAGATCTGGATCCATGTTGCCCTTTCTTTAATCGACCACCTACATGGATCTGAAACGTGAGAAGACGAAGTAGAGATGGGGATCTCCACCTGCAACCGCTCCTATATATAACGAGGCTCACGTTGTCTCACCACCTCGGCGTGGCAGAAGCAAGAGGAAGACACAAGTTAGCGATGGAAAAAGGTACGTGTCTTACCTCACTTGCTTTGCTGCTGTCGTCGTCCTCGTCTGCTAACCATGAACCAACACTGCGTGCAGTGGTCTCGCAGCTGTACCAAGTCCTCCTCCTGTCGTGGGCGGCCCTGCCGGAGCTGCCGCTGGGCGAGCTGTGGCGGCAGTTCCGCGCGTGGGTGGCCGTGCCGCTCCTGCGGCTGGCCGTCTTCATCTGTCTCGTCATGTCGATGATGGTGCTGGTGGAGAAGGTCTCCATGGGCCTCATCACCCTCTACGCCAAGGTGTTCCGCCGCCGGCCGGCGCGGATTTACAAGTGCGACCCTTTGACGGAGGACGAGGAGATGGGCTCCCTGGCCTTCCCCATGGTCCTGGTCCAGATCCCGATGTACAACGAGAAGGAGGTACGCCGCTGCGTCACTCTCCTCGTCCACTTCCTTCACCATTGCAGTTGCATGCAGCAGCATCACAGGTAGTGCGCCATGGCGTGCAGGTGTATCAGCTGTCGATAGGAGCGGCCTGCAACATGGTGTGGCCGAGCGATCGGATCATCATCCAAGTGCTCGACGATTCGACCGATCCGCTCATCAAGGTACTTCTCTACGCAGCGCACATGTTTGGCATCCATCCCGAGGAATTCCAGCCCATAACTTGGTGGCGTATTATTATATGATAGCCAGAATGGAAACAGCGAAGTCAGTAGGAAGGTTTTGACCACTACATTGGGATCCAAACCTTCTAAGTTTCAAGAACGATTGCTGTCGCTTACAAGGAAGGCTACTTCGTGAGTGCCAACTAATGAAGGCCGTCGTCTAGTATTTGACCACATGGCATGAGTCACATTCTTTGGGATGCACAAGATTCTCACAGTAGACATGAGACATTAGAAGAGGACACATATATATATTATATCTATCGACGTTGATTTGGACTGCAACGGCTCATATGCATCTGTCTCTTATCTCGGGCAATGGTCGGGTGATAACATGCAAATGTGTGAGATCATTCTTCCACTTCCATCTGGGTTTCAATGTCGCAGGAACTGGTGAAGAAGGAATGCGAGATGTGGTCCGAAAGAGGGAAGAACATAAGGTACGAGAGGAGACAGAACAGGAACGGGTACAAAGCAGGTGCTCTGAAGGTGGGGATGCGGTACAGCTATGTGGAGTCCTGCGAGTACATCGCCATGTTCGATGCCGACTTCCAGCCTGCACCAGACTTCCTCCTGCGAACAGTCCCCTTCCTCGTCCACAACCCCAAAATCGCCCTCGTTCAATCTCGGTGGAAGTTTGGTACGTGCGGGGAATGCTAAGCCTAATCATCCATCAACCATGACTCTCCTCTCATTGTAATTCCCAGCATAATCTTCCTCTGTTCTTGCTGATTGTTGCAGTGAATGCTTCCGAGTGTTTGATGACAAGAATGCAGGAGATGTCCATGAATTTCCACTTCAAGGTGGAGCAGGAATCTGGTTCTACGGCGCGTGCGTTCTTCGGATACAATGGTATATTCATACATACATACATACATACATACATACATACATACATACATACATACATATACACACACACATATATATATATATATATGCTCTGAATCTGGTTCTACGGCGCGTGCGTTGGGAGGAGCTCCATGTCGTGTATCAATGGCGAATTGTTGGTCCATGTAGGTACCGCTGGTGTGTGGAGAATCAGAGCCATTCATGAAGCCGGAGGCTGGCAGGATCGGACCACAGTAGAGGACATGGATTTGGCTGTCAGAGCAGGTCTCGCAGGCTGGAAGTTCGTGTACCTCGGCGACGTCAAGGTGATTCTTCTGACGGTACTGTTCTCAAGTGTGGGTGCATGTTCTCAGTTGCTGCTTGTCTTCCCTGCCGTACAGGTTAACAGTGAGCTACCGAGCACCTTCAAAGCTTACCAATATCAGCAGCATCGTTGGTCTTGTGGCCCGGCGAATCTGTTTCGGAAGATGTTCTTGAAAGTGCTGATGGCTGAGGTCAGTGGAAATCTTACTCGAACGAAAGAGAGATCATCAGATGCTTCATTGCCAAACTTTAAGCTCGTCGATCTCATGCAGGGAGTTGCGATGTCGATGAAGTTCTATGTGATCTACAACTTCTTCGTGGCCCGAAGGATCGTCTCCCACTTCGTCACCTTCTCGTTCTACTGTGTCGTAATCCCTCTCTCCGTCTTCTTCCCCGAAGTCATAATCCCCAAGTGGGGCCTCATGTACGTTCCCACAGCCATCACTCTCATCAATGCAGCAGCAACACCGAGGTAAGCAAGTTACCCAATCTCAGCTTCCTCCATCTGATGTGTAGATATCTCAGCCTGTATATACTCCGTTGCAGTTCCGTTCATCTCGTAATCTTCTGGGTGTTGTTCGAGAACGTCATGTCCTTGCACCGATGCAAAGCTGTTCTCATCGGATTGCTAGAAACAGGGAGAGTGAACGAATGGATAGTGACTGAGAAGCTGGGAGACACGTTGAAGACCAAAACCAACACTTGTGCCACCAAGAGATTCCGGTTCAAGATCAAGGAGAGGTAATCCACTCGATGATTCATGAACTCGTTCCTGATGTTGTCGGATTAAGCTTGGTTTCATCTCGGCAGATTCAATCTCCTGGAGATCATGGTTGGCATACATCTGCTCGTATGCGCATGCTATGATTACGTGTATCGGGATGACCTCTACTGCATCTTCATCTTCCCACAGTCTCTTGCATTCATGATAATGGGGTTCGGATACATTGGAACCATCATTCCTGGAGACAAATAAGACAAGTTGATTCCGATTCATTTGCCAAGAAGAATTACTTGGCCATCGTTCCACTGAGTTGAAGCAGCATGCAAGAGAGAAAAAGAAGAAGCAGCAGCGACATATGACCAGCTTCATCACTGCAAAGATTTATGCCCAAGTCTTCATGAATAAAAGAGCACCCATCAACCCCCTATTGTATCTGTCTCTTTCCATTATTGTAGCAAGTTTTTTGTTACATCTAGTAATAATCATGCAGTGGGCGCAGAATTGCTTGTAGAGTACGTAAATGTTGTTTTCGACCTTAGCCAACTTGTTCTTTGGGTGTGAGCAGGAACAGTGCACGACATTAATGAGGCCATGAGGGGTCCGATCCCAAGTGTGTGGGACCCATGGGGGTCGGTCAGACCCGACCTCGGTCCGGGTTTTGGCACCGAGTCAAACTAAATGGCTTAATCGTGACTGTAAACTAATAATTATGTTAGCTTAATGTAATATAAAAGAAAAGGAGGGAGACGTGAGAGCTAGAAATAAGTTACCTTGATGAGTCCTTTGATTGGTCCAGCAATGGGTTCCGGGAAGGGACGTGAGGAAGAAGATGGCCGTTTGGTCAACCATTCAAAGGCACGCTTGGTGGACCAGCGACGCCCGGCCGGATCAAACTCTTTGACCACGGCGCAGACAAAAGACGAGGAGGAGGAGAAGGAACCACGCGTGGCCAGATCAATGGAGGCCGACCAGGTCCTACAAGGGCGGGATTGCTTCGCGGAACCAGCGCACTCTCATGGCTCTCCATCGACCTGTCTCTTTCGTCGATGTGCCCTCCTTTTTGACTCGACCATCTCTCTTGCAGCTTCCTCCCTCCTTCCTCCTTTCCATGCACAGCCAAACTTTGTTAGACTCGCTGACGAGCCACACGTTTTCAAGGACAGCCATCACGACTGTATGCATATATACTGGTCGCTTCGTCTTCTTCGTCAGGCCAAACAACATCGTCTTCTTCTTCTTCTTCGTCCCTCCTCTTCCTCCTCCGATGGAGAAGCCATCGACGACAGCCCCCTCCCAGTCGCTCGCGCTGACAGAGCCCATCGTGCTCCTCTTCTACAAGACCGTCTCCATCTGGTTCCTCCTCCTCCAGAAGATATCCCTCCAGTTCGTCGTCTTCCTCCGGTCCCGCGACGAGTTCCCCGCTCCGTGCGCCTCGAGGATCGATGAACACGCCGGTAAGGGCGCATCGGGCGACTGCGGGGACGCCCTGGAACTGACCAGGGAGGACGTGGAGGCGGTGATGGAGGCCATGGGCATCCACCGCGGTTCCGACGGCGGCGACCAGCTCAGGGAGCGCATCGCCGGCGCGGAGCTGTCGGGCCTGTTCGAGGGCGAGGAGCCCAACCTGGAGGAGGTGGAGGCGGCGTTCGCGGTGTTCGATGACGACCGCGACGGGTTCATCGACGCCGCGGAGCTGCAGCGAGTGCTCCCCAAGCTGGGCTTCCGGGAGGGGCTGGCGCTAGAGGCGTGCCGGCAAATGATCGCGGCGTACGACGAGAACCAGGACGGGAGGATCGACTTCGATGAGTTCGTCAAGTTCATGGAGAACAGCTTCTGCTGACCATTCTTTTCCTGCATCCTCTCATCCTCTTTTTTAGTCCTTCCCGTGTAAAGACGAAGGATTCGATTCAACGAAGCAAATCATTCTTTTGGCCTGATCCAATAAATAAGATGCAGCAAAACACATACATAATTCGAAGAGAGAAATCGAATATTAATTTTATATGGACGATGAGCTGCCTTCTTCAAGCTCAGAATTCTGAGTCTTAATTCTCAGTCAAGCTTGGCTAAAATTTCACTTAATTTAGCCTAAGCCAATATAAATCTGGACATGAAGAACATGAATCTCTTGTTTGGGGAATCTTTCAAGCATGATTTAGTCTTGAGATTTAAAGTATCCTAAGTCAATATTGAAATTAGTACTAATTTGAGAATCATAATCAAATAGAATATCAAGATATACGTGAAAAATCCCTTGAATATGAAGGGTAAAAACCACGGGACAAACTAGAGATAATCCATTATAATAATAATAAATATATAAATCTCAATCTCTTGCCCAAAATCCAATAATCACAAAAGAATGACTGGGATACAAGGATCATATCACTATGCATAATATCTAAATCATTCATAATTCTCCCTAAGTAATCAAGTAAGAATCTACTATAGATCTGATCTAACATGAGATGAAAGTACTGTTAGATGATTGAGAACAATCTCTTAGTGTTGTCCTTATCTTCTTTCCTTTCTTTCTTTTCCTTTTCTATCTTGTTCTCTTCATTTTCTTTGGAATCCCGTGACTGCAAAAAACTATCTCATTACTGTCTTTTTTTGCCTCTTATTGCCTTTTATTATAGCCACTACACTCCCTTAATATAAATTAGAGTTAGGTTAAGAGGGGGTGAGCTATGGGCTGATAAAGCCCATCTTGGGTCGAATATGGGTTGTCAGCCCAACAACATTCCCCTTTAGCCCATAAGGGAGGCTGTCCCATGACTCCTTAATGTGAAGTCATGCCGACCAACTGTCAGAATATATCCTGTCTTTCTTTTGGTAAGGTCTTTGTCAACATGTCGATTTCGTTGTCATCTGTGTGAATTTTCTAAAGCTACAATTTCTTCTCTTCAAATATATTTTCAATCCAGTGGTATATGACATTTATATACTTTGACTTGGAATGAAACATTGTATTCTTACACAAATGGATGACACTCTAGCTGTCACAATATACCACATAGTTTTCTTGTTTCAACCTCAATTCTTGTAAGAATTCTTTCATCCATAACATTTCTTTGCATACATTTGTAACAGCAATATATTCTGCCTCTACGGTGGAGAGGGCAATACACCTTTGCAACATGGATTACCATGACATAGCTCCCCCTGCAAAAGTAAGTACATAACCTAATGTGGACTTCCTCGTATCTATATCTCTTGCCATATCAGCATCTGTATAACCTGTCAACACAGGTTGTCATGGACTTAGCTGATTTTGCCTAAGTCGTGCGGTACCTTTGCGTGTCCGTCCGCAAAGGTCAATCTCCCCGAAGCCTCATATGGTCCCTTAGGACCTACAAAAGAGAAAACGGTTAGATAAAGCACCTCACTTGGGATCCACAAGCAAATATTTCCGAAAACACTTCATAGACAATGCAAATTAAAAGTAGACTTTACAAGCTCAGAACAGTTGCACAACAAAGAGTCAAAATGGTCCATTACAGATCAAATATCTCTCACAAGTGTCCACATGATACAACCTTTATTTACAAGCCTAAAAAGGCCACCAAACCTAACTAAAATGAGGTTTTTAAGCCTTTGACCATCCCTCTACGTGCTGTGCAAAGCATAAACATACCAAAAGACGAACATACATAAGCATTACATTAAACATCTTATTTCGAAGTTTATCAGTGATATTCTCCCCCACCCATTCTTCCGACGTCCTTGTCGAAGCCTTTGTGGACATTGCAACTCCTCGCCCTTGCTGAGTCTTCAATCTTCTGCTCTAGCTGCAATGCGCCTCTTGGCTCCCAACTGCTCTCTGCTATTGTTGTTGAGTAGTCGAACTTTTGATCCGCTATGCTATTTCAACTCGCCAATGACTTTGACTCTTGTGTGGGGTTGGTTGAGTTGTGTTGATCCTTGTTGATTCCTATGGATCCTCTAGATGAAGGAAAAAACCATCCTTACCATGCGCCAGTCTCTCAAATGTCTTATACTGCTTGAACTGGGTGGATGCTTGTTGGAGTTTTAATGAGCATCGTCTCGCAAACTTTCGAAGTTTTAGGTCCTTCCTCCATAAAATGTTTACCGACTCTTCTTTCATTTAGTTGTCACTTCAAAGTAGATTCACATCACTTTCGTTTTCGATTGGTATTTTGTTGGAAAATGAAGCGGATAATCTACTCTTAGTAGCACTGATCACCATTGGTGATGATTTGATAACTATTATCTTCCATTATCTTTAAAGGATCTTTGAACTTGTGCAGAGCTCCTCTGCTAGATAGATAAGAGAATTGGGGTACTTGGTTTCGCCCATTCTCTTATGAGTTGAGAAGGCAAAGGTTACTTGACTTCGCCCGCCTCCTCGAGGTTGTACTCCATGCATCAAGCTAGTTACTGGCCTTCGCCTGCTTTTTGCTCACACTTCTGAAGCACACGAAGTGTTTGCACTCCTTGCATTGAGTTAGCTACTGTGATTCACCTTCTCAATGCCATCAAACTTCTGAAATGCAGAAAGTTTTTACCCCAACTTGGAGTAATTCTTTAATAGATTTGGTCGTCTCTGGGATTGTACCGTCTTCTCCATCAACCCGGTCACTTACTCCACTGAGTAGCAAAGGTACAACACCACGTACTGCCTGCTTCGTTCCTCGGTCGTGCACTCTTGCATGACCCGGAGTCCTTCACTTTCGGCTATCTTGATGAGAAGCTCATTGACACTGGTCTTACGAAGTTTCTTGGCCTATGCCCTTTAGTCTTGTCTCAGTACTTGGAGTTTGCCTCTGCATGCTCTATCTCTAAGACCCTTTTCATGACCAAGCGCTCTCCCTCCAATGAGAGCAAGGGATTACCCCAACTTGGAGTAATTCTTTAATAGATTTGGTCGCCTCTAGGATTGTACCGTCTTCTCCATCAACCCGGTCACTTACTCCACCGAGTAGCAAGGGTACAACACCACGTACTGCCTGCTTCGTTCCTTGGTCGTGCACTCTTGCATGACCCGAAGTCCTTCACTCTCGGTTATCTTGATGAGAAGCTCATTGACACCGGTCTTACGAAGTTTCTTGGCCTCTGCCCTTTAGTCTTGTCTCAGTACTTGGAGTTTGTCTCTGCATGCTCTACCTCCTCGGCCCTTTTCACGACCAAGCGCTCTCCCTCCAATGAGAGCAAGGGATCAATGACTTTTACGGAAGTCCCACCTCTGTGGTACCATGGCACTGTCATGCCCATGGCCCTACTATCCGTCGCCTCGCATCTACATCCCTTTTCTTTATGATCAGTAGATATGTCTCTGTGACACTCCTCCGAGTCCACCTCCATTCTAACTGATGCTTGATTTTTGGGTAGCTAAGTCCCTCTAGACCCGCTGTCACTTCCTTGCCCCTTTCGACCCCTTGCTTCAACACCTATGTGTTCTCAAAGTAGCTCCCTTTGGTCGATGGAAAGATAGACTGCAACTCCCATGCATGACCTTTGCCCTCACACGTTATAGGATTTGCACCGATTTTGTTCTCCTTAGCTTCTTTGGTAACAATGTTCACTTATTCGACATTGTCCTTTGACTTGTCGGGCTCCCTTAAGCAAATATGGGCTTTGGAGCAGTCTAACTCTCTAGCTGCTTTGATCATACCTCTGCGTGATCAAGTCCCTCCCCCGGGACTCACTGGTACTTGCATTCGAACTTTTCTCTTGGTGGAACACAGCCCCCATATGTTGATGACCAAGGCTTTCATCCGATGCAAAATTCGTTGCACGCACGGAAGACCCGCCTCTGCGGTACCATGGCCTTCACTCCTTGAATCCATAGCTCTTCTTGCCGTCGTGTTGTTCATAGAAGTGGATTCACGTGAGGGACTATCTCTTCTTGCCATGATCTAGTCCCTCACGGGGCTATCGTCATGTGTATTACATTACCATGAACTATTCCACCATGATCCGCTGCATCATGTCGCCTCCTAGTGACATCTCCATTGCATTCTGATCCTTGTGAGGAGAACTCAAAATGTGATCCCTCGTAGGGTCTTTTCCACCTTCGACTTTGTTCGCTCCTTTGGCAATCAACCTTCATCAACCCACTCTTGGGTCACACCTAGATGAAGCGCCGCTCTAGGATAGTCCATCGTTTAGTAGCTCCCGAAGTCCACCGACTTTGCTGTAATTAGTGTACCATTGTTTGGATCTTGGGCCTCTGCCCATACTAGCATAATCTCCGCTGTGCACCGCTTCCTTCAAGCAACTTGAATGGTAACACAATGGCATATTCTTCAAGAGGACCCACATTCGTGTCCTCTTGCCCCGTGTCAAGGCCTTCTGAGCCCAACTTCGCCTCCGCAAGTTGAGTTTTCTTAGTTCCTCCCTCAAATACTTCACCGAGATAAGGTGCATGTACCCAGAAGCTCCCTTCGTCTTTGACACCATGCAAGATGAGTCCGCTCCATCAGAATGAAGGACCCATGGAACAATTGATCCTACTTTGCCTCTACAAGAGTTCATGTCCTTGACCTCTGACCAAAGAAAGCTCTGTGCCTCCACTCCATGTTCCATCTTCTATGCTGACTCCGATCATATGCCTTGGGTACTTCGCCAAGTTACACCAAAAATGCTATGCTCCTCGTTTTTGCATTGAGTTGATGGTGGCTCTCGCGCCCACCATTCCACGGGTCAGCCCTTCCTTGAGTCCGATCTTCATATCGACTCCCAAGTGTGCCTTCATTTGTATTGCTTTGGGTCGCTCCCATACTTGATCTTGCAATGCATCCACCAATGCATTCTCTCAAGCGAGATCATGCAACGACTCCCCGCCGCTCGCTTGGTCCATTGAGCTTTATAGAACTATTGTTTTTGAGGCAACGTATGCGGTCCGTCGTACATGATTCTCCCTTTGGAGAGCCGGGACTTTTCCCTCCTGTATATCTATCCTGTTGGAGCAATATCTCTCTTTGTTTCGGAGACCATCATCCCCTTGGACTACTTCGATTTGCTGAATAAACAGTGCATTGTTCTGCCTCCTGCAAATGCACTTGCTAGATTGTGACTCCACATCAATACAGCCTCTGCTGCACCACTCAAGGCCTAGCAACATGTCGAACTTGCTGCACACTTTAGCCTCCTATGAATGTATCCTTCACATACCAAAGAGAAAGTTTCAATGCTCCTTGGCACCGAGTTTCGGTCGCCTTGGGATGGCCACAAACATTCCATTGTTCGCATATAAGTCCTTGCATAAGTACCGAATTCTTGAGTTAGCAATTCCCCTCACTTCTATGAGCTTTGCACAACTCTTTTGGTTGCTGAGCAACTTATTCCACCTTGCATGGTCTCATCCTTTACCAAGCTCCTCGTTTGCCTTGAGCACCATCAAGTGTAGTTGTCAACGCAAGTCGTAGCTCGAATTCCGCCATCCCAACCTTTGTGTGCTCCACATTCTTCCCAGTTTGCTTGTCTTTATGGTGCCTCATGCGCGAAGGGTTGGCCATTCCTCTGAATGCCAGTCTCAGATGCCCGCTCCTCCGAGGGACTCCTTTTCCCTATATATCCATGCCCTTTTGCTCCCAAACGGTCGCGCGTGTGCTGATTGCCCTCAACGTAGCCCCGCTAGGTCTCCCATGTTTGCATGCCAAGTGTTTCTATGAGTGTTTGTCCCGCTCTAATACCATCTGTCACGGACTTAGCTGATTTTGTCTAAGTCGTGCAGCACCCTTGCGTGTCCGTCCACAAAGGTCAACCTCCCCGAAGCCTCCCACGGTCCCTTAGGACCTACAAAAGAGAAAACGGTTAGAGAAAGCGCTTCACTCGGGATCCACAATCAAACATTTCCGAAAACACTTCATAGACAATGCAAATTACAAATAGACTTTACAAGCTTAGAACAGTTGCACAAAAAAGGGTCAAAATGGTCCATTACAGACCGAATATCTCTCACAAGTGTCCATATGACACAACCTTTATTTACAAGCCTAAGAAGGCCACTAAACCTAACTAAAATGAGGCTTTTAAGCCTTTGACTATCCCTCTACATGCTGTGCAAAGCATGAACATACCAAAAGAAACAGACATACATAAGCATTACATCAAACATCTTGTTTCGAAGTTTGTTCGTGACAAGGTGGTCCACCTCCAAAGCTTAAACAAACCTTAGAGCTCCCTCTGAGATATCTAAAAATCCACTTCACTATTGCCCAGTGCTCTTTGCTTGGATTTGCTAAAAATCTGCTAGTAACACCCACTGCATATGCGATGTCCGACCTTGTACATACCATTGCGTACATTAAACTTTCAATTGCTGAAGCATAAGGAACCTTTTACATTTTCTTCTTCTCCTCATCACTTGACAGACTCTGTTCTGAGCACAACTTGAAGTGACCTATAAGAGGAGAACTAACTGGCTTTGCATTGCTCATACTGAACCTTTCCAATACCTTCTCGATATATTTCTCCTGTGATAACCAAATTGTCTTGTTTTTTCTATCACGAGAAATCTGCATGCCTAGTATTTGTTTTGCTGGCCCAATGTCCTTCATTGCAAAAGACTCACTTAATTCCTTCTTTAACTTGTTAATTTTAGACATATATTTCTCAAGAATAAGCATGCCATCAACATAAAGTAAAAGAATAATAAAATTCTCACCAAACCATTTGATGTGCACACAATGATCTGAAGCCATTCTTTTGTATCTATTTTTTGTTATAAATGAATCAAACTTTCTGTACCATTGTCTTATAGCTTACTTTAGCTCATACAAGCTTTTCTTTAACTTGCAGACAATTATCTTACCTTTGACTTTGAAGTCTTATGGTTGCTCTATATAAATTTCCTCTTCCAAATCACCATGAAGGGAAGCTGTCTTCACATCTAACTGCTCAACCTCCAAGTCCTGGCTACCAATAATACCAAGAGCAACACGAATAGAAGATATTTTAACAATACGAGAAAATATCTCTTTAAAGTCAATACTTTTTTTTTGACCAAAGCCTTTCATAACCAATCTAGCTTTGTACTTTGGTTGAGAATAATATTCTTAAGTCTTCAACCTAAAAACTCACTTGTTCTTCAAGGCCTTCATTCCATTTGGTAGTAGTACCAAATTATAAGTGTGGTTCTTCTGAAAAGCATCCATCTCTTCCTACATAGCAACTAACCACTTCTCTTTCTGCTCATTTTTAACTGCTTCCTGGTAACTCTCTGGTTTATCTACATCAGTAAGCATCACATACTCATATTTAGAGTATCTTCTAGAAGGTTGACGTTGTCTAGAAGATATTCTCAACTAAGGTTTTACGGGAAGTTACTCTCCAACTTCTTCTTGCTCAACATGTCATACAGGTAGATTAACATCAGACTCTACACCATCTTCATGCACATCTCTCCCATCACCCTGATATACTAGAAGAGTAACTGGGTCATAATCTGCTAATCCTTTTGCAAAAGTCTTGGCCGATGTCTTCTTCTTCAAATCTTCAAAGGTTTGATCCTCAAATAAGACTACATCTCTGCTTCTAAACATCTTCTGCTTTTCTGGATCCCAAAGCCTATAACCAAAATGGTCATATGAGTAGCAAGAAAAATACATTTTTTAGTCTTACCATCCAGTTTGGACCTCTCATTGTTTGGAATATATGCAAATGCATGACAACTAAACACTTTTAAATGTATGTAGGAAACATTTTTCCCTGACCATACATGCTCTACAACATCTCTAGGGTTGTACATGGTGACAAGTTGATCACATCAACTACAGTCCTTAAAGCCTCATCCTAAAACTTTTTGGGTAGCTTCTCCTGTGAAAGCATACATCTGATCTTTTTCATGATGGTGTGGTTCATCCTCTCTGCAATAGCATTATACTAAGGTGTACTAGGAACTGTCATCTCATGTTGGATCATATGTGACCTGCGATAATCATTAAATAATCCTGTGTACACAACACCATTATATGATCTTATGCATTTCAATTGCCTTTCTATCTCCCTTTCAATTCTGGCATAAAACTCTTTGAAGACATTAATCACCCGATCTTTGGTCTTCAAAGCATAGGCCCAAACTTTCTTGGAAAAATCATCTATAAAAGTGACAAAATAAAGTGCACCACTTATACTAGGAACATCAACAGATCCACTAGGAGTTTTTATCCTCAAAGGATCACATACATATGTATAAACACAGTCTAAAACATGCATTTTTCTAGATAAAGCAATACTAGCAAATGAAACTCTATGTTGTTTACCAGCCAAATAATTAATATAAGGGTTCAAATGTGTACCTTTGAGGTCCGGCAATACCTCTCTCTTGGAAAGAGCTTGCAGCCCATTCTCGCTTATGTGTCCTAGTCGCTTATGCCATAACTCCATACTGAAGTATTTCTCTGTAGCATTTAATTGTTCATTGCAAGCTTTGACTTGCAATGTATACAAGGTGTGACATTTTTTTCCACTAACTATAACAAGAGAACCCTTACTGAGCTTCTATTGCCCTATGTAAAATCTACTATCATAGTTTTTATCATCTAGTCTTCCAACTAAAATTAAATTCAACCTCAAGTCAATCACATGCCTCACATCCTTAAGCACCAACTTGCAGCCAAGATTAGTCTTTAAATGGATATCACCCATGCCAATGATGTCTGTTGTGTCTTGGTTGCCCATCTTAACAACACCAAAATTTCTAGACCTATATCTAGCAAAAAAATTCCCTCCGTGGTATAGCATGATAAGAAGCACTTATGTCAATCACCCACTCAAGATCTTGATATATACAAGAAAAAATATCATCAGAAGGAGACAAAAATCAAATAATTACCACTATGCACTGTACTTGTGATATTATCTTTTGACTTTGTAGACTTCACTTTTTTTTTTTTTCTTGCTCTTATTTGGTTGCTTACATTGGTTCTTGTAATGTCCTTTCTTACCACAGTTATAGCAAACAATATTTTTTCTTGATCTTGACTTTCTACTACCCATATGTGAACTGTTTCTAGATTTTGACATTTCTCTATTCTCTGAGATAAGTGATTGTGAATCATTCTGAGATGTTGCTGAATTCTTTTTTCTCACCTTAAACTGCTTGTTACTTGAATTACTGAGAGAAACCACTAGTATCTCCCAACTTTTTGGTAATGAATTGAGAAGTAACAATGCATGTAACTCATCATCAAGAGACATTTTCATAAAGGATAACTAGTTAGTGATACTCTGCATTTCATTTAAATGCTTAACAATATAAGCACCATCTCTATATTTTAGGTTCACAAGTTTTTTGATAAAAAAAAGCTTTGTTGCCAACTGTTTTTCTTTTATAGAGACATTCTAACTTTTTTCATAGAGAATGTGCAAAAATTTCAGTAGAAATATGGTAAAGACACTATCATCAAGCTATTGTCGAATAAACAACTATTTTTCGATCTAACCTCTTCTACTCATAATTTGTCATAGTTGTGGGTTTTGCACTATCCCCCTACAAAGGTTTATACAAATCTTTACAATACAAGAGATATTCCATTCTTGGTTTTCATATCATCCAATTATTTCTATTTAAATTAATCATACGAGAAACACTATTAATGTCCATATTTTAATACAAAATTAAATCATCAAAATCCTGCTTTGATGCTAGTTGATGAGATATAAAGAAAAATAACTTTTGTATATGAACAAGTACTAGAAGACCAAAATATACGTTAAAAATCCATTCAATACGAAGAGTAAAAATCACGAAGAGATAATCCACTATAATAATAATGAATATACAAATCTCAATCGCTTGCTTAAAACTCTAGCAACAATAAAATAATTGAGATATAAATAACACGTCACTGTGCACAATATCTAAATCCTCCATAATTCTTCCAAGTAATCATAGTAAGAATTTACTGTGCACAATATCTAAATCATCCCTAATTCTTCTAAGTAATCATAGTAAGAATCTACTACTGTAGATCTGATATAACCTAAGATGAAAGCACTATTAAATGATTGAGAACAATTTCGCTGTGTTGTCCTTGTCTTCTTCCTTTTTTTTCTCTTCGGTCTTATTTTCATCATTTTTTTTGAAATCCTATGACGTCAAAAACTATCTTTTTCTGTCTTTTATTATCTCATTTTATAGCCACCATACCCTCCTATAATATAAATTAGGATTAAATTAAGAAGGGGATGAGCTATGAGCTGATAAACTTATTGGATATGCAAATACCTGAGTACAATTAGATAAAGCTTTCAGCTGGTAGACCACGAGCATTTCTCATGCGATTATGCAACTTCTGAGACTTCGATATCCTTGCTCCCTGCAAATACCTGAGTACAATTAGATAAAGCTTTCAGCTGGTAGACCACGAGCATTTCTCATGCGATTATGCAACTTCTGAGACTTCCACATCTTTAAAGGATATCCTTGCTCCCTGCAATTGTCACAAAACAAGCAGATTCATCTTCCAGCAAAAGCATGCCTTGTCATGGACGTTCATGGAGGCAGGCATGGAGAAAGCAGGGATCAACAGATGGGGGTCTCCACACTCGGCTTCGTCTTGAGGTTGGTGGGACGGCAGCATGTCCATTTGGACGATACTGTTTTTGCATTGCATTTACAGAGACCAGTGGAGCCCATCTGTCTGCAGTTTCTTTGTGGCGATATGAATACACATCACAGTTGGATTAGAACACATGAAATTAATCAAATCATCACAGAGTATCCGATGCTTACAGGACTGCAATTGTGGATGATAAACTGCATTCTGGTGTCAAATGCATTATTATCTCAATTACCTGCGTGCAATTGTTCACTGTGGTCTCCATGTACAACATGTGAAATCAGATATTGGGAGAGAAGGTGCGTGCAGGTGTTCTATTTAGATTCCCAGAAGATGATTTCACCTTGCTGCCCAACCAGTCCCAGATCCTTGAGCCTCCTCTCGTGATAATACTCCAAAATATCCAACTCGGACTCTCTCTCTCGGAAAGCACCATCGATCTGCTCGAGAACTTTCTTCTCACCAGCTCTTACACAAACTGCGATTAGAAGTCTTTCATCCAAATTATCCCCTTCCATAAGTTTTTCATCCTGTTCATTACATCTACATGCTTAGTCATGCATATAAAGACGGTTATCATGTAAAAAACCAAAAAAGTAAATTAAAACACAGTAATACAAAAGGAAACAAAAGAAAATGTAGCATAGTCAAATCTACTACTATTTTTTTTTCTAGTTCTTTATGTTACTCGAGCATAATCAGTCAATAATAGCATTCCTCAGTGTTGGTTTTGTTGAATGGTGCCTATCATGTACCATAACTTTGGAATTACACGAACACTGTTGACCTTTTCTCTTTTAGTTTGCAAAAGGTCAGCAGTGAAGGTCGGTATCCTACAATTGTTCCAACATATAATTATGATGTGATTGTTAAGGATTTACTGTACACTTGTAATTTTATTATATATTCAATAGGCCCCACATATAGGATGAATGTACAGTCCCAGCTTAGTAGAAAAGATTTTTACGTTGTTTTAATAGTTCAAAGCTAAATAAATGCATACCTCTTCTACGGTAGTGTGGTAGACAGAGAAAGCAGATTTGCAGGCCTGTCTGACAACATGGCAAATGGCTTCCTCATTGGCACGACTCACCGGCAATTCCAGATGACCCCAAATTGTGTTTCTGAAAACCGATTCTAAGAGAAAAGTATCTGCTCCTCCAAGAGCTACCAACCTCAAATATGGAAGCATCAATGGGGGTAGAGGGCACCCTAGAGCTATATCAAAGTATGCAGTTTCATCTAAACCATTTGACTCTGCAATGTCTAGTTTGTCTCCATAAAATGGATCAGATTCACTAATCTCTAGTGTAAAAGTATATGCATCCCGATCTGGCCTCTGTTCAACAAAGCCATAATCAAGCGCCAAGTCGGCATTACTCTTCGCGATGTCGTACTGGATATACATCTGAGTATATTTATCATGATAAACATGAGTTGAAAGGCTGCTGGTATTAATGCAAACAATTTGCTCAGATCCACACCCATCTTTCCCCGCATAGGAATCTCTATATGATAAAATTGAATACAGAGGTTATACAATGAATCTCACCTGCTCACCAGATTTCACATAGACTGGTGTTCGTAAAGAGAATATCAGTTCCCTAGAAAAGATGCCCTTTCCTTTAATTTCCCAAGAAGAATCCTCTCGAGTGATGCTGGAACTGTGGTTAATCTGGGAGAGAAGAGCAAAAGATAATAAACTGAAACTCAAATGTCAAGATGGTAAGTACAATGAAGAAAGTGTAATATGATGATCATTTAGCTGGCAACTCATTCAAGTGGAAAAAGTTCGTGGAAATATTTAGGCATTTTATTCATTACATGGCTGATCACTGCTTGTAAAATATAAACCAGGCCAGTTATAGCTAAAAAGTTTAAATTACACAAAATCTAGTTTTACATTTAGTTTATATACTTTTTCTTCATAATTAGTTTAAGGTGGTATGAACATGCTTAAAGAGTTCTGCAGATGCACAAGTGGTGCAAGGATAGACATAGGAAGATGACAAAGCACTTCGCTAGAAACAACAAAAAGAAATCTGGTTCTTTTGACCAGCAATACTGCCATTAACAGAGTCAATTGTGGGAAAACACGTTGTAATCAAATTAGCTTAGCTGGGAGTTGGGACCATTCAAAATCACCAGGATGAGGATGCGGTCAAATACGTATTGTAGGTGTAAATGACATCATGACAAAGCGGTCCCAGTTGTGATAAATGAATTGCATGGGGTACTAAAACAATAACTTCATGGAGAGATATTAGTTTAGTACTTGAACAACATGGATATTGAAGTAATAACTCCATGTGTAATTATATCAAAAGCGTAGTAGCAGTCTAGGAACCTCGCATAAGGAACCCACTTCATGCATTTATGATTATGATCAGCATATTGGAATCTGGACAGCAAAAATTTGGAACTGAAATTCCATGTATCATAAACCATACCCCGTAAAATAAGAGATTCAGCATTTCTCAGTAATTAGTTCTACAAAGATAGATTATAAACCGAATCATAAAAAGTTAATGAAATTTATATATTCCTGTCTTGATGCTCCCAACGTTCTAGGCAAAGATTGGCTTGATTACAACCCTACTTGGCACTTGCTGCCATTACATTTTTACAATTATTGCTTCCTCAAATCCAGATTTGCATCAAGATTTATATCACTACCTCTTTAAGTTTCTTATATCAAGTGATTCAAACGGCATGTCAGCATGAAATAACCAATTAAAGGCTTGAAGATTTCTGCTAATTCTTTTATTTTCATCGAAGTTAATTGCAAGCTAATTCTATAAAAATTGAAAGTTCAGGAGTGATTTTGAATTTCAGAATTCAAATTTAGTGTATTATGCAAGTCAACAAATATCTACATGCCATTGAATTAAATGTCAAAATTCCATATCAACATTGTGGACAAACAATAAAAAACATACTTTTAAATAAGGATTGAAATTTCATAATGTACCGATGTATCGAACTTTGGTTGGTATGGTACAGTACGAGAGTACCAAACGATACATACATACATACATACATACATACATATATATATATATATATATATATATATATATATAATATAATATAATATAATATAAAAAAATCTAAAAGGGAGGCGTATGCTGCCTCGGCGATGTTGCCTTCTCCTCTTCTCCTCATCGCCTTAGATGAGGAGAAGAATGTGGTCTCCTTCATCTCCTCATCTATGACGTTCGACGAAAAAGGTGACAAAGATGTTGAAGACCACAGACATCTCCGACCTTCGACGAAGAACACGGCGAAGGCTGCAAATGTCTCTAGCCTTCGACGAAGAAGTTGTAGAATCGCAAACAAGGTGACGCAGGAGACCGCCTCTTCCGCTGCTCTAGTCGCCGCCTGGCCATTATCTTCTGGATCAGGATCGTCGAAGGAGGGCGGCGCTGGATCGGGATGCGCCGCGGTTCTCTCGATTCTCCCTCTTCTTCGAACGCTCTCTCTTTCTTCTTCCTTCTCCCTTGATGCTTCTTCTTCCCTCACTGCAGCCAGGCTGATACCGCCCAGTAGCGAGCGGTCATGGTCGAAATCGACCGTTACCGACTTGTTTTGGGTAGTAACGGTCGAAATTTCGACCATTACCGCCCGATACAACCACGTATCGTCCGATACGAGGCTATACCAAGCATTTCGTCTGGTTGTGAGTGGTCTGCGTATCGGTCTACTGGCGGACCGGTACGTATCATTCAAAATTTAGAACCTTGCTTTTAAAGATCCACTACGTTTAGACAACAAAACGAAGCCCATAATATTTGTGATAATAATTAACCTACTATAACTTTCATCAAGTTGTATTATAAAACTATGAAGATCTTACAAGATCAGCCAATGGAACAAGAGCAAGGTTTTCACCACGACCATGTGAAAAGGCCCTTGATCTGAGCATTCCGAAAGCCCACAGAAAATCAAGCGATGTTATAGCTGAAGGAAAGAGATGTTTGTTTGGAAGTATCACTTCTGCTTCTGCTTTGACAAATTCACTTTCCACATACTCTTTAGCACCCATCGTCGTGCTCAATAACTGAGTTCCTGCACAAATGCACACACAAATACAAACACCCACCATCTTAATACGAAACATCAAAGCTGATGGAAGTAAAGGGAAATCAGCATACATCATGTGGGAATCATAGAAGCAGAAAGTAGAACAGAAGGCACAGATATACAATAAAATGTATGGACAGCTGAAATATTTTTCTTAGGACATGCATTATAAAAGCCACATTTACTCAGAATCTTGTTCTGTTAGCTCTTTGATGATCAAAACATTTATTTGGCTAGCCTTTATTCATGTGGTATGTGTTTCATAATCCACAAGCTCTCTTCAGCTATTTTGTAGTCTGCACAATTCTTCTGTCCTACTTCATTATACAATCCACACCAGCCCTCTACCTCACCATATGGAAATGGCAGAATACGTAAACCAACTTCCTTTAAAATCCTTCGCTGAAACTAGAGGGCATCAGCATATGATTGAATGCCACTGTAAGTCAAAAGATCAAGCAGGTCACTGAAGGTCTGGACACACTAATTTTTATCCATGTGAGACTACTATTCTCAGGTAACTTCCAGCATAAAACATTTACCTCACCTGCAAAGTATCAACGTATGCACCCAAACAAAGATAAATACAAACAGATGCTGGAAACAACAAATATTGCTTTAAGAATAATGATTCATCTTACCTTCTATTTCAGAAAGCTCCTCTTCTGACCTGCACCGGAAACATCAAATGCTGCTTAATAATTCGATTGTACAAGAAAAAAGAATCTTGCTTTGAGGAATTTCACAGGGCGGTCGGGTGGGATTAATTATGTGAAGAAAAGCCAAAATCGATGATTTGTCGGAACGGATTCTCGCACTTACCAGAAGATAGTGGAATTGGTAGTGGGCGGAAGAATGTCGAGATAGGGGTGCCAGGGAGAGGCCGTGCCCAGGGCCCTCTCCCGCAGGAGAAAGAGGGCGATGGAGACCCAGGGCTTGAGGCCGGCGCACAGCCTACCGATCTCGGAGGCGACTGCCGTGTCGGAGTCGATCCAGAGCCTCTTGGGGACCTCCACCACCACCTCGTTGCGGGTGAGGTCCCTCTGGGCCACGACGCCCAGGCCCTCCGGCACGAAACCAGGCTTAACGGTCGCGGCGGAAGAGGCGGCGACCGCTCCCCGCTCACAAAGCCACCGCCAGAAGTCATCGACGGCCGCCTCAGACGGGGGGTCGCGCTGCGCAGCGGCGGTGCTGATCCTTCTGCTGCTACAGCCGATGTTGAGGACAGGTAGGGGCGACGGCTTGCAGTTGGCGAGGAGGAGGGACGACGAGGTCGGGTAGACGAGGTGGAGAAGAAGACGGGGCACCGCCATCTACTGCAAGAACGGAGTGCAACGAGAGGGAGTAGCAGCAGCAGCAAAGAGGCGCGGGTTTAGAAGGTGAAGTCCGACCGACCATTAGCGCTACAAACCCAACGGATAGATACGAGGAACAACTTAACCCCCTGCGTCATCACTTCATCATTTTCCTCTAATTCCATAATTTTTTTATATTTAAAATAAAGAAGTTTAGTCATGGAAGCATCGCTATACTATGATTAAGGCTATAATTTATGCAAAGTGAATTATTTATAATTGCATGTTAAAGCCTTTTTGCACGTACAATTTGCATAGAAACATTAATTCATCAGCCTCCACATAGGCTATAAATATCGGGGTAGGAAAAAGTGTGAGGATACTGTTAGATTTCTACAAAGCAAGAATGATAGTACGACCGTCATGTTGGTCGGAAAATGAAAATTCACATATAACCCTCGATCGGGGAA
Source organism: Musa acuminata AAA Group (assembly GCF_036884655.1). NCBI lineage: Eukaryota > Viridiplantae > Streptophyta > Magnoliopsida > Zingiberales > Musaceae > Musa > Musa acuminata. Next base: position 39,180,136 of record NC_088333.1, read on the forward strand.
AAAATACTTATAACAAAATGAACTCATTATTTAGATCAAAATTTTCGACTCATTGGGTTCGCTTATTTTGCCATCATGTGCAGTAATAAAACAAGCGAACCAAAACGCAGTACTTTTCATCATATAATGACAAAATATGAATGTTTTTAGTAGAATTCAACAGTCGGTTCAACCAACACTTGAATGTCACAAGTGAAAAGACTGTACCTGCTCCTCTCCTCTTCTAAGTGCTTTATGTTCATCACCAAAGCATTCTTTCTTAACCATGGAACAACCAGCAAATTTCTTCCTCAAAGCAGTTTCACATAACAGACCAAACTAGGGTTTACATATCTCCAAACTCCATGCAGTAGCAGTCTTGCTTCATCTAAATTATCAAGAGTTGATTAACAGATTATACCAATTCCTCCCATCTGAAGCAGCTGTTCTACACCAAAACTATTAATTTTTCCTCCCTTCACAAAGAATGATGTGGTAACCATGCCTGCATTATTTCCGATATATGATTATAAGCACAAGCAAGTAAATACAACTTAAAACATGAGCATATTTTTCAGTAACTATTTCCAAATCACAAAGACTAACAGCATCCAAACAAAATATATCGAACTTCTAGCACAATAAACATGTAGAGGGTTGGGTGATGAAATATGCAAAGAATAGTTTTATAGACACATGTTGATTTAAATGGTGCACTAGTAACTCCAGTAGGTGTACTAAATGCGCCATCCTGAAAAGGACCAGCCATTTTTCCCCTCGGAAACCATCCAAGGTCTCCGCCTTCCTTTCCTGATGGACACTCGGAAAACTAATTTCCGAGACACATGTCTGCTGCCACCTGAGACAGACAGCCAGCACAAGGCAAGGGAAAACTAATTTCTTCCACATATAACTCACCCAAAAAAAACAGATAAATCTTCTAAAGACCTATAATTTCATGCAGGTTCAAGGTTGAAGTTCAAGAAAATTAAACTGCAAGATCAATCATTCCCTAAAAGTGCAAGTCAACATGAAGAAAATACATACTTCAACATAACAGTACCTAAAAAGTGAAAGTGAAAATGAAAATAAAAGAACAATAAACCCACTAAAAAAGGAAAAGAAAAGCAGAACTCTGAGCACATGTTGTAGGGAATCATAAAATAAGGATCTAGGTTGTATCACAATGCTATACCAATCATCATGCCCATAGCTAAACTCACAAGATTCTGAAACAATCTCAGTCGACAGAACAGAGAACCTACCTTTGCAAATTCAGCAGGGGGAACCTTGTCTCCATTGCTTAGCCAGCCATCTTGGAGCTTCTTGTATGCTCCATTAATCTTGCCTTGTTTTTCACATAATATGTGCCTTGCTGAAACACAATCAATGGTTTAATTTAGCATATATAATCTCTGTGGACACTCCTTGGTACATGAAATGTAATTTGATGGCTAAACCTGTCACCAATTTGGACACAACAGGTATCTAGTTCATTGTTAAGCATACACAGTTAGAATATGATGCAAAGATAGGAAGAATTAACCTATTCCATTAATTTCGGAGCACATGAGACCATCTTTGGTGCCCCAAGATTTAACTCTATAAAGTAGCTAGCTTCCTTGAATGTGCTTCAATCAAATAAGACTAGAATTAGTCAAATTCAATCATGAATTCAAGAAATGGATGACAAAGGTGAGCAGCAATTCTGCACCTTCTTAAATTTCATAATATTTGGATCAGCTTTGGGATTGATAACACAATCCAGAATCTAAACCAGTCTCAATTGATTGGATCAGCTAAACCAGATCGTGGGATTGTTTTTCCCATTGATTTTCCTTTTCCTTTCTTTTAGATGGTCGGATTTTTGCCAAATCTTTTCAGCAAGCTGTTGGGAGTTGGTGGAAAATTGGCCAAGATTGGTGCAGAACAGAATGAGTCATTCTGGCTTCCAGTACCTAGCCTGATACACAAAATCGATCAGAAATTAGACAGAACCAACTCAGGATTAGCTGGTTTCAGGTTATCCTGATTGTTTGGAAATGAAATTAGTCTGACCCAATCAGGATCGATTGAGTCGAACAGAAATAAGCTGTCTTGTTAATCCATGAATGGGGACAGGGCATTTGCAAATAGATAGTGCAATCTATTGGTGCCTTGAAGTAATCTGCATGACATTATCTGAAAGGTACTAGGCTTAATAATATCATAATTTTGAATGAATCAAACACTAAAATCAACTGATTGCGAAGGAAATTATGATCAAGGGAAACCGTGATCACAAGAGATGACACAACCTTTACCATAAGTGCAGGTACCAAGCCCATCACTTGACTTGCCACCCTTCCCTTTACCCTTGGAGGCATTATCATCAATTGCGGAGGAAGCTGCTTGCTTTCCCTTCCCCTTCCCACCTGATTCCTTGGGTTTCGAGTCCCTCCCCATTAGCTGCCAATGCTATACAGCAAAGAGGAAACACAACTACCCTCTTAGATGAAATGGAAGGTGCAGGAACAAGCGAGTCGTAACTGTTCGCAATGTAAATCCGCAGCCAAAGCAAATCCGATCCAAGCAAGATCAGCCCCAAGAACAACAAGAATCAAAGGTGGCGGAAAAACACCAAGAAAATAACAGAAAATTCAGGGAGTTGGAACAAAGAAATCAGTTCTCCGAACAAAAGGAGATAAGTAATCAAAACACCGCGCCGTGGGGCATCATCAACGGTGAACAAAGTGGAATTCAAGATCAGCACCAAAAACAACAAGAATCCAAGGCGACGGCGAAACAGCCAAGAAGAATCACATAAAGCAAGATCACACGCAAACAAGGGAAGAAAAGGACGAATCTACGGCCAACCCAAGAACCTATGAGGCGAATCCGAGGCAGATTGAAGCCTTACCTCGAAAACAATAGGAGAACAAGAATCCCGGCGTCTCCGGCGCGGCCGGCAACGAGGCGCTGTTCATCTCTACCGACATTGCCCTTCCCCAGGCGAAGGTGGGAATCGGGAGCGGAGCGGGTTTCGGCATTCCCAGATCGAGCAGGACCGACGCGGTTGCGGCTCACCCAATCCTTCCTTGTCGACCCCAATCGAGGAGCAGGGATGGGAATTGAAGGCATCAACAGAGAAACGTAGAATTTCTCATAAAAGCCCTTAATTTTCCTTTATCTCTTAATAAGCCTCTGATTTGCAAAAATACCAAAGTACCCCTAAATTTTCAGATCCATGGGACAATTAACGGAAAGATCAAGGGCATTTATGTAAGTAAAGAAACGAAATGGGGTGCTCCGAGGAAAGGAACTAATAGAGGGGCTTTGTGAGAAATTACCCTAAATAAAATAATCCAATTTCCACGTAAATTTGCGTCTCTTCGGACACACGTGCAACGCACACTACGACGGAATCTCTCGTATACCTCCTCGATTCCTACTCGAATCCATACGTATCGCCACGAATTCTACGCTTCCTATCCTATCTTATTAATAGGAGAAGAGAGGGCACGAAGTCCGTTGAATTCACTTGCTTGCTTGATCTCCAAGGCATCCCCGAGTTCTCTCTCTCTTCCGTCAGCAGCCCGTCTCCAATCGATCCGTCTCGCTATAGGTTTTTTTCCCTTACCCTTGCTCATCCTTCTCGTGTTCTCGTTTCTCTTCCTTTCCTTTCTTGGATATTTTCCGGTGAGAATTCAATCGTGTTTCAATTATGTGCCTTTTGTTATGATCGGAATTCGATTTATCGATTTATATTTCGCCTCGACTGATTTGGTTCTCAACTTGTCTATTGCAGAGGGCGTATTAGCTATCGAATCATGACTCTGAAGTCGGTGCTTCGTGCTCTGCAGGAGGTCTTCCCGCAGGTATGAGGCCATGTTAGTATAATCAATAAAAAAGACATTTTTATGGACACCAACCAAACAGAGGTCTGACTGTTGGAATTGCTTTAGATCTAGTTAGTGTCATGTTCTTTCTCGTGTTTCTACTGTTGGACATCATGGGATAATTCCCAAAAGGAGTACTCAAGAACTCATGTATTAATCAAAACTACAGCCCTCGACCAATGTAACGTTAATTGGATCGGGGATATTACGGTCTCCCCATATCAAATCTTGATTCCAAACCTCAGACAATAATATCAGATTACGCCCGGTCCGGAGATTCATTGGAATGCATAGTAAGCGCGAACTGAACGATTGTTGTGCTGATGCTGTGTTTGTCAGAATCATGAACAGTACTATAATTACTCAAACACATGGATGATGCCCATAAATGCGGGACAATAGTTTGTGGAACTATAGAAATTATATATATTTGTTATGTGAATTGTATATGTTCCTCAAATAGGTCGGCAGGCTATGTATGCTATTGTGTTATTATTGGTAACAACATCAATGGTTTCTCTTCTGTCATCCTATTTTCTAGGAACTAATGGAAAATTTACTTAGTTCAGAAGAAGAAACAACAAGAGTATTGAGTCTGATAAAACATCAATTTACAACTCCAATTATAATTAGCATTAGTTCATATGCTTGAATAAATATCAAACTAGTATGTGCCAGAAAGAGGGAGCAACAAAAACTAAGAAACTATAGATTCATTCTATGCAGAAAAGAAATAATCCTTACAATTGTAGTGCAGTAGTGTCAATTTCAAATATGTGTTGTTGACCGTGTGACTATAATCATCATTTTAATGAAACCATTAATTGAAATTTATTATAGATCATAACAAGACTATCATTCGAGTGGTCATAATTTCTTAAACGATCAGAATAGAGCAATGTGGAGACAGTGTACAGTTCCAAGGTTGAAATAATCACCGATCTTTGTTCAAAATTTTACACTTGTAAAATCAGTTTGTACCTTTTGGTGTGATTTTCCAGTGCATGTTGCATTACACAATGTCATCAATCAGGCCCCTATGTGTTGCCTAATTATGAGTTTCATTGACTTGCATAGAACTACTAGACTTCATTATTGTGGATGTCCCTGGTTTTAGCCTTTGGAAGGTTAAGTAGGGGAGACTGTAATACCCTGAATACCGAATGATGATGATTCTAAAATTGCTTTCCTGCTTCTTTATGCAGAAATATTACAACTTTAAGCATTTCAGAAATTTACATTGTTATATACTGAGATGTTAACATATCTGTAAGACACATCCACATCCACCACATTATTTATTAGAAGAATTCTTCATTCCTTATATGTTCTATTGCTAGTTTGATTAATTTTGGTCTGGATATTTAAAGATTGCCTGGGATCTTGACTTTGTAAATTATAAAATCAGGGGAAGTTGAATTTGTATATTGGGGTTGTTCTTTTGTTTTTAATGACATTATAATTGGTGTATCTTTTACTTCACTGCAGATTGATCTCCGAATACTTAGGGCTGTCGCTATTGAATATTCTGATGATGTTGATACTGCAGTAGAGTTCATTCTATCTGATGTTTTACCAATCATAACTGAACCAGCGGAAACATCAAATCCCTATATCTCTCTTGATGCAGAACAATCACTTAATGGTAGGTGTTTTTTCATGTGACCAAGTTCAATTAAAGCAATTTAATTCTTTGAGATACTTATATCTGTTATGGGATTTCTTGATTTTATCATATTTTCCATTATACACACTAAGAGGAAATGTGCAACATATTTCATATGGTCTCATCTTTTCTAACTATTCTTCTTCTTGCTTACTTGTGAAATTACTATTTTTGAAAATGGTTATACTAGTTTGGCTAATATTTGGTACCATGTACGTGGGAAGCAGTAGGTGATTATTCACGGGAAGACACGAATGGGGCAAATCTATTACCATGTCACAATGTAATTGTTGAGCAAAAAGAGACTCTTCTACCTTCCAAACCGAAAGCTGAATCAGATATAAATCTTTCTGCTGATAATAAAAGTAATGCTCATTCAGAGCCACAATCCTCAGTTGTGATGCTTGTTGGAAATTGTTCTAATGTCCTTGGAAAGAATGAAACCTTGGAAACCAAACTGGAGGAAGTAGTTAGTGTACCACAGACCGTTGCAGCTAAGTGTGATGTTCTGGATGCTGATGTCCAAGAATTGTGCAAGACAAAACTTAATGGCACTCTAGCAGCTTCTTCAGACGGTTGTCCTACATTGTCATTCCAAACTGTTCAAAACAATCTAGATCTAATGGAATGTGGAACACAGATAGAGAAGGCTATGAGCAGTTGCATTAGTGAGTATGAAGAACAGTTACTAGGAGCATTCAAGGATGTTGCCAAAATCCAAGATAAATGCAACTTTGAAGCTAACAGTACTGTGTCAGCTGCTTTTACCAATGCTGAGGAAACCTCATCTGTCCATGAAATTTCTCAAGCTCAACACTCTAAAAAATCTGGAGAATTTATCAATATTGAAGATTTCCAAAGTGATTATGAAGTACAACAGCTCGAGTGCCTAGCTGAGACGGCTTCTGTTCTGTTGCCACTTGAAAAAGATAATGTGTCTATCAGTGATAAGCTCCAATCTGCAATTGTAGCTACACAAGGAGAGATACCTAACATTGACTTCCTCGACAGTATTCTTCTTGATGCTCAAAACAAGAAGGTAACCTTTATGTTGTTGAGCTTTGTTTGTGTATGTTAGTTTGCAGTTCTGCAAGTCCTATTTGTTTCGTTCTTTAAGTTATACTACAATATGTGCTAGTGTTGAAATGTGAAACATGTATTGTAAAGTCATACTAACTCTCCTTAACTACTACATCTTGGCTTAGTTGTTGACATTCTTTTAGCCTAGTAAAATGCTAAAAAAATCTCAGTTCAAATTATATAATAGATAAATTAATTGAGGATACAACTCTAACTCTTAGACAATGCAGAAATAGAAATCACTTTGCAGCATTTTTGCATATGGAAAGATCAGTGGTATATGTCATTTGATAAATTAGCTATATAAATTCTAAAGCTACCTCTGCATGCCAAGTTAAATCAAAGCAAAGGAAATTAAGTTACTCAAGTTGTTGTATTAATGGGGGAATGGGGCAAATAACCAAGTCACTCATATGTTGCTAAACAGTTGACAAGCAAGCTAATTACTGGTACATCTATTGAACCTGGGTTGAGCTTTCTTATTGAACTCTATAGTAACGTAGTTCACCTTTCTTCCAATGCCTATGTACCTCTTGATCTGTATGTGGATTTATATTTGTGCTTTTTGAGTTCTAAATGATAAACTATATGTCAAATCCTTTATCAAGTAAAAATTGTAAAACAAGAGTTAACTGCAGACCAAAAGCTTCTGCTGCTTGTCTTATAAACATACATTTCATTGTTGCCTAGAATTACTTGTGATTTGTACGTCAACCAGAGAACATTGGTATCTGCACTGGAATCAACAATTAACATGCTGAAAGAGGTAGAGCTTCACGAGGAGAGAGCTGAACAAGCTAAAAAAGAAGCCTCTGTGGCTGGTGAAGATATATTCCAAGAAGCGGAGGACCTCAGGCAGAAGATAAACCATGCAAAAGTCACAAATGAGAAGGTTGTGTTCCATGCTAGCCTTGCTTTATTTCAGTTATATGGTAAGTAATACTCACATTGTTTGATGTTGGCAGAAAGCTGAAGAAATTTATTCTGAAAAATCTACAATGGCACCTGAAGCTATGGAACTTCAATCTCGGCTTATCAATATCTCAGATGAAAGACAAAAATCACTTTCTATTTTAGAGGAGGTGAGGAAAACATTGTTGGTCTCTATGTAACTGGCATATGCTGTTCTTTACCATAACAGTGTATTGTTGCTTCGCAAGGACCAAAACTACATATTAGTTTGTTGATTTTTATCTTCTGCTATTCTTTTTGAGGCAAAGGTATGTAATGCCTGTTGGCTCATTCCATCATGAATGCAAGTTTTTTTCTACAAGTGTGATGCAAAATCTTCAACACTAATCTAGCGCTGTATATATTTTGTAAGTCAACTGAGCTTTTCAGTGTCATTAACATGTCATTACTCTTTCCAAGTAGACTAAGAAACCTGACAAAAATAACTAGGAAAATGAAAGATGCATCTAGATTCTTAGAACCGAAATCGAACCTAAAATATAGACTCTACCTGTTCCTGTCTTCTTCGGATTGCATGAACCTCGAGCTGCTTCAGCCAGCAAGGCTGGAATGCTGCTGAAACAGAAGACTACAAGCACAAAGAATAGAAAATCTGAATTCTAATTGACCTTTACTTTGATCTCCTTTCTGGCATCAAGAAGTGGTGTGGCACCAAAATCCAAAATCTAATGGTGGTGAAATGACAACCAGAAGGTTATTTGATTTGTATCTGAGCATCAGTAAACTCCAACCCCATGTTGATGAGAGATAAATCAAATCAGTCCATAAGCTGAACCAGTTGGCCTAAGTTAACTCTCTGAGATTGTGATCCACAAAAGCCTATATTGATTAAGAACACCTCAGATACCATCTTTGTGAAACACGCTCGATTTGGAAAATTGATTTATTAGACCTTTCATAGATATGTGCAAAATCTACCAATGGTTGAAATGATGATAGCTTGTTAATCCCTTTAAAGAATCTCTACAACAATAACAAAATGATTGCTTATTTCTCTTTTTTCTTCCTAGGTTAGAAAGTACTGTCTGTTACAGTGTTTTTGTGCCTATATTGCTACTTTATTACCTTCCCTCATGGAAACTTCCAAGTTTTCTGCTTTCATCATTTGAAAACCGTTTTTAGCTTTTCCTTTTATACATTTGGATGCTATTGAATTTTTCAGAATTAACATTTCAATAAAACTGATGTGGAAGCTAGATATGTGGCCAAGAGAAATGCAGAATACTCTACTTTTTTGTGATTTGCATCTGGTGTTTCTAACTATAGCTTTAAAACTTATAACAGATTTGTCAAACACTGGGTGCACGACTAGCTCATGCAAAGGAAGAACAAGCAGCGGCTGAGCAGGAGAAGCTTAAAAGGGAAGACTTGGCCCACAAGTTTTTTCGTGAGCAGGAAGACATCATGAATAGCATATTACAAGAAGCATATTGTCTCCAGAATGAAGCAGAGGAGAACACCAAGGTAACATAGGAATTATACGTGTGTACATTTTAAGTTGATGTTTAGGAATTTTTACAAGTTCCCAAGCATAACCACTTGCTATGACTCAGAAGTTGCCTTGTGAGACATCTAAACAGAAATTTCCAGTAAATTTATAATAGGAGCACTCTTTAAAAGAAAGTGCTTTAAAAGTTCTGCCATCTAAGACCTGAGATTTGTTAATGAATTAATTCATTCAGAAGTATGATAAACTTCTCATTCTTGTGCTACAGTTGAGAGAGTTTCTAATGGATCGAGGTCGCATGCTCGATATTTTACAGTAAGTGTTGTCTCCCAAATTATTTTGTGCTAAAAAGGCTTGAAAAGTTCATTTTGTCTGCATAGTTTGATCTTTTGATGCTAGTGACTATACGAACTTGATTACAACTTTTGTCTTTAATATAAATAATTATATGTTCTGTTCGCTTCCCTCATGGCTGTGAACAGATGTAATAGTTTACTGATAATATCATTCTGACTGTCATTTCATTTTTAACATAACCATTCAGAAACATATAATTATGTTTGAGTAGATAGATCATGTTCTTTTTCTCCAATTCATAAACTGCAACACTTCAGTTTAGCATGTTTTAATCCGTACTAGTAGAAGAAATTGAATTAATATAGTGTTGTTCTGATCACAGAGAAGAAATAGCTGTTGCCTGTGAGAGTGCGTTATCTCTGAAAAATAGAGTTCATGGATGTATGCCAGACAACAGACCTATATTGTCAGTAACTGGCACCCTGGTCTCCTCATCAAACTCTTTGTCCGAGAAGACTGTCTTGCCTAAGAGTGATCTCCATTCTCCGACAAGCAAGAGTTCAATCATGATTGACAAAGAGGCTACTACGAATCTTCCCCTGGAAGGTGATGCTGCTGATCACCACCAGGATTGCTCAGATGATGATTGGGAGATGTTGGAAGATAAGGCTGAGTTGCTGAACTGATGCCTAGTTTTCTGATGTAATGTATTGTACAGTCATGGTATATTTGGCCTCTATGGAAGGATCAAACCTTCAGATGCAGAGACTACCATTTGCTGTAAATATTCTTTCAATCTGGGAGTCCTCTCTTGTTTTATATGTTACTGTCACACTTTCCTAATATTTTGCCTTGTTGATTGTAAATAAATTAAGATTTGGCCTGCCACTGTTGTGTACAGAAACTTTGCTCTGTAAATAGGATGTGATACTCATCTGACAGTCATATTTACATTGCTATCATTATCTCCAACAAATATGATAAGCTAGTTAAGCTAGTTTTTAATGCATGTCTCTAAAGGTCAAATAGATACCATGTTTGAAGTTTGAGGATTTCAAATAACGTCATAGAATTAAAATAAAACATTAAACAGTTTTAAAATCATGTCACCATATCTTCTTGATCATCGGATATCGGGTTTCAGTTTTTGATTTCCTATAATAAGAGGATTTAGTTTCTGTTTCCCTTATAATAGTTTTTGATTTTCTCAGGGGTTATTTTATCAATTTTCTTTTATTAAAAATCATATAGGTTTTAACTTCTTACACCGTAATATATGATAGTTGAATATTTATTTGAGAAATTTTTTTTACTCTTTATTTTAAGAAATCAAGATTTACCTAAATATAAGATGTTTTTCGTTTCATTTCGTCCACACTTTTTTACAAAGTAAAATTTTTTCTATACCAACACTTTTTATATCCAATAATTTCAATAAGTTATCTATCTTCATTTATTTTTTGAAATAAAAGCATTGAATTAGTAAATTAATTATATGATTGCTTCTGCAAACCTTCTTACTATATTTATAATAGTATCTCTTATGGTTATTTAAGGATTTAATATATATATTATTTTTTCTTAACTATAAAACTTATTTTCTATTGTCTTATTAGATACCGTTGATCCTATTATGTCATATCTAGTTTTTAAAGATAATATATCACTCTCATCATTAACATCAATGATATCTATTCAACTTCAACACTTTATTTGCATAATAGGAGAAAAGTTTGAATCCTAACCGCAACTCTTTCGTTAATATTTAACATTAATGAGTTTGAATTTTAATCCAATTTCATCCAAAACTTTATCGTGATCATGGATAAACCATTTTGGATTTGGATCCATAAACATGACAATCCTCTTATTAACACTTACTTTTACTATGGTTTTGATGGGTTTATTAAAGTGAGGAAGGAACACAACACAACCTAACATCATGCAATACTATAAGCATCCGCCCCCTTCACCTAAGAGTTTCATGATTTCTCCTCCCCTTGTTCCCTCTGACTTGGTTACTTCACCCCTAAGGTCTACTCAGACATAACCTTCACTAGGTCCCTCTTTGTTGTCTTTAACCCCATTGACAACTCTTCTTTTGATGACCTAGGCTAATCTCTTCCAAGGTTTCCAAAGCAAGAATAGGGGTCAATGTGTGGAAACCATTTTCCATATTCAAGAGAGCTCAAAGCCGGTGATGGAGCTTGATCGTTCAAAAGTGACTATGGTTAGAGATGAAAGGAAGCACTATATGTACGACGCATTCCTACGGCGGCAGATTGTGGACATGGATTCAGGGTTCTTTTGCTTTTGGTTTAGTTTAGAGGAGAAAATGATTAATATTCTTTCCAATAGTCCATGATTTATTAGTGACCAAGCATTAACTCTCCTCCCCTAGAAGGATAACTTTTAGCTCCCGAGAGAAAAGGTGGAAGTTGCTCCTATGTGGATCCAACTTCCTAGTCTATCATTATAGCTACTCAACTCCAAAGTCCTTAGCGAAATTACCTCTATAATAGGAAGAATCATCAAAATCAATAAGATTATACTCTCAAAATCTAAAGATAGATTCACTTGAGTATATATTAAAATTAATTTCTTTAAATCTTTGTTGCAAGGTTTCTTGATTTAGGAGGGCTTATCTCTATTCTTTCAAACAATTTTGTATGAGAACATTCCCAATATATGTTATCATTGCGGGGGCGTCGAGCATTAGTTGAACTTTTATCCCATTATTGCTATAGTCTCAAGTGCCTCTGAACTTGTTGGAGATGGAGAAAGTTATGAACTCCACGGAAGGGAGCGAGGTAAGGCATGCCTTTAACTCTTGGGTTTGAGTTGAGCATAAGCTTAAGGGATGACCATGTGCTCTTTCAAGTTGGAGTCCGCTACAAACCAAACAACCTAGACCAGTACCAAGTCTCCTAAACTATAGCTTGACACCAACAATTGACTCTAATTCTAGGTTGGGTCTTGTTGTTGTGGACTATTTCCCCTTTCCTGGAGCTTGGGATAGGTTGATAATAATTTTGGATACTATCCTAATGGCAATTGATATATTAGAGTGATTGGCTCGAGGTGGCTCTTTGTTGATTGTCTTGGTGTTTTTGTCATTGTTGCTTGTTCATCTTTAGACCTTGTAAGTTCTAAAATTAATGCTTACTTCATCCCTATGCTATCTCTGGCTGTTGCTACTCCCCAGACGTCCCCTTTGCTTATTGCCCTACCCTAGATGACTGTTTTAGTGTAAACTAGAGCATGACCCTTAATGGATTGACCTCATGGGACAACTACAAACAAGGAAAAGGAAAAGGTCATGGATCCCTGAATCTCAATCTCCCCTATCCCCTTTGCTATCTTATCATAATCAAAGGAGGGGGAACCTTCTTCCATCTTACAACCTTGAGGACTATCAATGTGCTATTGCCAATCCTTCATTTGAGAAAATCCTAACTCTCTTCTCATTTGTATAATCTGCCTTAGTCTTTGACTCCCTCGTTTATAAGATGATTGAGGCATTTAGTAAGGACTAAGCTTGGGGGACAACCTCGTAGCAAATGAAGTTGACCCAAAGTGGATTTGGGATATGGAGAAGGAAAGGCCAAAGGCACGGAGGAGGATGCTCAGATCTACTCTGGCTCTACTTTTTGCTCTTTTTTCTTTGAAGAATAAAAAGAAAAAAACTCTGCACACTAGTGGTGATGCTATAGATGCAACAAAGGCTTCACTTCCTACTCTTTCTTAAAATTGTAGTGGAGTATTGAAGAGAGTAGATCACGAGCATATTTTTGGCCTCTTATAAGATACAACCTAGACATCATCTCTCTACTTGAAACTCACTTTAATGTATGCTTCCGTCTGTAGCGTGAATATAGTTAGGCTGGAAATTTTTTTATGGCTATTGGGTACTCGAGTGATATTATGACAGCTTGGATGACCAATTCGATAAAGGTTGCTACAATGAGTAAATTCGCTTAACGCATTAATTTTATTATCGATGTCTTAGATAACCCTCCTCACTCCTTACTATAATTTACGCTAGCACTTGCCCTTCTGCTTGTCATTTTTTACGGAATCTATTCTTAGGTGTCAGCTTGAGTAGTCATGGATCGTCTATGGTGATTTCAACGTGATTCTTTCTGTCGAGAATAAATTAGGAGGTGGACTATTTTATCTTTCTAAGTTAGTTATGGATTTTCATGATTTTATCTACAAATCTTGTTGATTTGGATTTTTTTAGCATCCATTATATTTAGAGCAATAATAGATTTGGCTCCTCTACGGTTTCTACTCGGCTTGATAGAGCCCTTGGCAATGCATTTTAGTTTTCTCTTTATGACAAAATCATTGTTTATCACCTTGCTCGTACTGCTTCTGACCACTCCTTCCTTCTCATCATCTCCTCTAAATCGAATAGGCACAAGCATAGAACTAAGATATATTTAGGTTTTAATCTTTTTGGACCAACTACTAAGATGTTGGCAATATCATCAACTCCACTTATAGGGACTCGATGGGTTCTAGAGATCCTTTGATTGACCTTCATTCTAAATTTTTTTATACTAGCCACTTACTCGCTCATTGGTATCGGGGCCATGGTCATGATTTGGAAAAAACTGTTAACGACACGGATCAAAAAATGGTTATTTTGGAGACCAGGGACTCCAATGCCTTCTTAACTCTTGAAGAACACACCAATTTCATATGCCTCCGCAATAAGCTTTCAATCTTGAATAAATAGCTTCACACCAAATGAGCTACTAAAATTAAAATCAATTGGTTCACTAAGGAAGGTCATAATACTGCTTTTTTTTATAAGGTGGCAACATTTAGAAATCGAAAGAACTTTATCAACTTCATCAAGCCGGACAATAGGGACCATACCCATAAGGATGGTGAGATCCTCTCTAGTTTCTCTTCCTAGTACACTATTCTTTGGTCGAACATTGATCCTACTCTTCAGGGGTCATAGAATTCCACCCCCTCTCTTCCCTAGCATTTGGCCATTGCTAGCTCTATACTGTGCGTGCCTTTCGTTTGCTTGAAATCAACACTACCCTTTTTTAAATAGGCATGGATAAAAGCCCAAACCTATATGGCTTCAACGTTAAATTCTTTCAAATCTATTATGATTCCCTTAGCAACAATATCCTTATTGTCTTTAACTATTTTTTTGATATCCCTACCTTTCGATTGGGACAAGACATTTTTTATCTTCATACCAAAGAAGGAAAGTCCTGAAAAAATCAATGACTTCAATCTCGTCGCCTCATATAAACTCCATAGTGACCAATAGGATGTGCCCCTACCTTAATCAACTTATCTAGTAAGAATAGTTTGATTTCATTTAAGGACATTCTATCCATGATAATATTCTTATCATCAATAAAATAGTCAATTCTATGTCTTATTCTAAAAGTTTCTCTCCTCTCGTCATTTGAAAGATAGAGAAAGCTTTTGACAACCTCTCATGGGATCAATCACTAGGGTGCTAAACCTTATAAACCTTCTTATGACTTTTGTTGATAGGATTTTTGCTTGTCCCTTGTCTATTTTATTTGCTTGTTTGATTAATGTTAGCACTTCATATTTTTTTTATACTTATCATTGCCGTTGAATCTTTACATCATTGTTTAACATATCTTCTTATCTATCCTTTCGGGATCTTGTAACTTTTAATAAGCTCACTCCTTTTTAACATTAGAGATAAGATATCCGCCTTATATTTGTAGATGATATACTGATCTCCTTTTATGCAAAATAAAAATATTGTTTGATCACTCTTGTTGCACTTGATCTTTTTTACTTCACTGACCAATCTTAAGGTTGACATCGATAAGTTTAATATCTTCTTTCTTAATAATTACTTCTATCAGGTTAAGTATCAAATTTGCTCCTCCCTTTGCATTAAGAAAGGGACTTGACTCATATACTACTTAGAAACCTTTATTAACTGAATGCTACCAAAACAAGACAGTGGATAAAGCCCTTAGTAGGATGAAGGGGTGGTTCAAGGGCTATCTCTTCCAAGCAAATAATGCTATCCTAATTAGCTCCATTGTGACCTTCATCTCTACTCATACTCTTTTTGATTTCTAAACTTCTGATAAGACTTTTTAGGTCATGGAAAAACTTATGAGAAATTTTTTTCTATAATGATTGCCCTAACTATAACAAATGTAGATTATGGATTGGGATAGGATCACGAGCTCTAAATGTAATAGCGATCTTGACATTTATGATTTAGCACTAGTCAAGTGGATTATAAATGCTAAGCATATTTTTCTTCTTTTAAATCGAAAGGATAAACTTCTGGTCTAAATCTAACATGCTAAGTATGATAAATTAAAAGCTTGAGAGTCTTACAATCCCTCAAGAATGTCCTTTACTAGAAAAACTTATTTGCTTGAATGTTATGGGTGGGCTTTATAAGATCAATAGTTACGAGTTTAGTATCAAGGTTTAAACTGATCTATGGGCTAGCAATTATCTTTTTAGTCATTGGCTTTCCTTTTTCAATATTAACATCTTGGAGAATTATAATACTTTATATGATCTTTTTGCTATAGGGTTTTATGACTTGGGTAAACTTAATGTAGCTTTTTATCTATTACTGCTAACCCAAGTAGATATTGGGTATTCATGTGCTGCTAACCCTTAATAATGATACTTAAGTCTGAACCCTCTCTTTACGGGGATCTCTGTAGTGCTTATAGATACGTAAAAAATAACAAACAAATCTTATAGTTATTCAAATACTTTAGTTAGTATGTAAATTATTTTCTCTTAATTATAAAGCTTATTCTCTATTATCTATTTATGTACCCTTAATCTTATTAGGTCATATTTAATTTTTAAAAATTATCTCAATCGCTCTTAGAAATAATGATATTTATGTAACTACTACACTTCATTTGCATAATAAGAGAGAATAAATTATTTTTTAATTTAAGTGACGTGTCACCCTTAACTATAACTCATTCATTAATCTTTAATATCAATCAATTTGAATCTTCACTTAATTTCATCTAAAACTTAATCTTGATCATAGATAAATCACTCTAAACTCATAGATAAGCACATATAACAAATAGGAAGAACACAGAATGATTATATAATAATACCAATTATAACGTTTTTAATTTTTATATAATTGCTAGATTCACATCTTCATATTGGTGATTATTTCTTGATACACACACACATTAATTTGATGAATATGCTGAACATTATAACAAATAACAATATCATCCAAAATGAACTAACATAATGTCAGACACAATGCTATCTTTTCTGTAACATCAACTCAAGAGTAATTACTAGTGATAATCTCTACAGTGGTTGTAGAGAGAGAATTAAGACAAATTAAGGGCTCCATGAATACTGTGATGTTTCAAGTTCAACAACAAAAACAACAGCGGTAATAGGGTGAATAATAAATATGGATCTCTTGTTTCTCTCTCATTATTTTGTGTGATAATAAATATCCACTCATCAAACAGGCTCTACTTTATTCTTCTAATATGCATGACAACCACTGCAATTGATCATAGGTAGCTTCCTCCAAGCCCATGAACTAAAAGAAGAGGATTAGGGTTCCAATTTGTCATATTTTGTTATCTTATTTGATGAATCCTATGACCCATACTAAATCTGATCTTAAGTAGATAGGTCAGAATTATCTGTCAACATAGTAGTTCACTACAACTTAGTCAATAATTGGATCCCCAAAACTTCTCCATCTATAACCTACACATCTTCCCATGCAATAGAAAGCATCTTTAAACACATCCAAGTTCCTTAAACATGAAGGATTTGGTAATTTGGTCCTCTCAACAGTTGAAGAACCTCATATTTGTGATGATCACTAGAACTTGTAATGGAAACTATTTCCAATTAAATGTATCTACATTAAATGTATTTACATATGTGGGATGATCATTATCAAACACAAATAAAATCTAAAAACTTAAGTTATTAACTTATGGATCACACTCGGTACACATCACCCAACTCTTTTAATTCTTAATCCTTTTCTCACTCTCCATCCTACGCACCAATGTTATCCTAATAAAAACATTGTTCTCCCCAACATTTGCAGACAAACCAGAATTACTCAAGAAATTAGATAGTGCAGATTTCATGCACTCTATAGATCTTAAGCTTCCATCACAAAAGAATAATAAAAAAAAAGCAGGTCAATTGCAAGACCATAATTTTGTCATGCACCCATAGAAATTAAGAATTAATAGGAAAAGTTGATCCTTTCGATGTGATTTCTATTCTATGTCTCACTCATAACTCAATGGATGAGATTAAGAACACTAATGGAATTCTATTTGCTTAGCATTTATATGTGAAAGATATATGATTACTTATCATTGATCACTACCTCATACACTACTATTCACCTAAGCTTCTTGGGTACCCAATCTCTTCGCAAAAGCTCCTTTGGACCTCTAACGCAAGCTCTTCCACACTCAGTTGGCATTCGAGTCCAATCTGCAAACAACAAGAACATGAGATCGAGGAAGTATAAGGAATCAGACTTCTCTTCCACTACAAGTCTTATGATCGAGGAGAAAAAAAAATGATGATCGGTTTCTGAAAAGGAGAGATATGATGCTTGGTTGCAGGGTGCAAACCTTGATGACGAAGGAGTAGAGCACGGTGTCTTCCATGCTGCTGATGTTGAGGTGGAGGATTTCGAACGCCTGCCTCTCGAGGACGGTGATGATCTTGACCACCTGACCCGGGATGCGCTTGGAGAGCGTCCTCAGAAGCACGTTGGAGCCGGAAAGCTTGGCCTCGACATCCGCGACGGGGGAGTTGCAGCAGGCGCCGAGCTCCTTGACCGTGTCGGGGCTGCTGGACGTCGGTGATGATGTCAGCTGGAGAAGCGGCCGTGGGCTCGGAGTAGGGCTGGGGCTCAAGCTCTTACGCTTCTTCTTGGCCTCCAGGGAGTGCAGGACCTGCTGCAGCTCCTTGATGAACTCTATGGCTCCTCCGATGATGGATGCTTGGTCTCCCTTATCGCACATCACAGAGATCAACCAATCAATCGGTGAGCGCACATCAGGAAACACGGAGAGAAGCGAGGGAGGACGTGGTTTACTTACCCTCTTGATGTAGAAGGAAGGGGTGAGGGTGCGCAGGACCTTGAGATGCTCGTTCATCTGCCTTCTCCTGTTCCTTTCGACGGCGATGTGGGACATGGCTGCGGGGGGAGGGAGGGAGGGAGGGAGGGGAACTGCAGCTGAAACCCTAACCATGACCACATATTAATACCGGTGGTGCATGCATGCAGGCAGGCAGGGTGGAGGGGGAGCAGAGAGTGGAGTGGGGGTTGCGGACCTCGAGGGGGCATTCAATGGCGTGGCTGCGCCCTCGTGAGCGGAGTGGCAGCTACTACTCCGAGTGGCCACCACAGCACGCACGCACGCACGCACGCACGAGAAGGGGTGGGTTTGACTGCACTCGCTGATCACAAACTTGGACCGGCTTCATTGATAAGGAGGAAGGGAGAAGTGAGTCACTGCAGTCGCGAGGAAGACGATGATGATTCATTCCGTGGCATTCACTCCACATTCACGCTCTCACGGGTTTCTCCCAACCCTAAGCATGCAAGCGCTTCTGCCGTGAACCCCCCTCCCTCCCTCTTTCCTTCCACCGACTCATGCCTCCATGGACGCATGGCCTGCACGTCAAATAATCACATCCTCATATCATCAGCTCATTTCTCAGTGTAGATTATTCCGATTGCATCTTGATTTATATAGTTTAAACAAGATGCAGTAATTTTTAGATATTGTTTCATCTTACATATCTAATGAAAATTTTGGCATAAGTTAATTATGATATGACTTGAGAAGCGGAAGGCGAGAGTTTTCCCTCTCTTTTTTTTTTTTGCTTTATCAAAATAAATAGTTATTATTATTATTATTATTATTATTTGCATATATTAATTAAAATATATGCTAGGCTTCATGTGCAAAGATATATAAACAGAGATAAGAGAGAGGACCTGCACTGGATTCATGCCAACTTTGATGGAGCATAGGTTTTACCTAAAAATCCTGCACAAGTTGATACATCCACATAAAGATATTCAAAATAATAATGTAATTTGTGTTGTTTTACTGCTCACTTTATGAATAAATATAGCATGAACAGATGTCATACCTCCTGCTATCAGGCTTTTTTAGGCTCTGCATCCAATTTATGCTGCTTCATTCCTAGTTGTGATTATGACAAGAATGCAATTTTATCATCCCAGCTTGCAACATAACCAACTCCGATTAGGGTTCGAATAGCATCAATAATAATCTAAAACTATTTATCATGACAGCAGTAAAGGAGATGCGTTTAGGAGTCTTCTACCATCACAAACTTCTGGCAAAGGTGACTATGATAACAACAATATGGTGAACATTTTTGCTTTTTCACACAACATACAAATATGCTGAGCGTATCATTTCAACTTGGAAAAGAACACTTTTTTTTTTACATACATAATGTCACTTTAGAAGAGGGATTTCTGCTGTGTCATGCGATCAAAGCAAGTATATTACAATAATATGACAAGTACATGTGAGCAATTTGTTTGTAGAAAAGAATAATACATCCAACCTAGTTAGGCATTGGTGAAGAACCTGAGGTGTTGGCATTTAAGTCCCAAGAGTCCATCCATCGCATGCTCTTATTCTCCAAAAGACATGTACAAGAGATCCTTCGATAAGAGAGCATTTCGGCTCCCACAGAGCTTTCACAGTAACTTAACAAAACAAAGCTTTCAAAATGTCCCAAAAGAAATCTAACCTCCAAAGATTGACTTTTGGATCAACTTAGAACTCTGTGCCTTGATTCACTGTTTAATATGAAGAAAATTTGATCAGCAACTTTTAGGACACTTGTGTTAAAGCATTCAGATAATAAGTTGTCCATGATTAAGTATACTACATATTAACACAGATTGCTTGTTGTGTCTGTTCCACCTTGTGATGCTGACGCACAAATGGATAAATAGCATGATGATCAAAATTTTATGCAGTCAACATGTAATTAGCACAGACATCACTTAGCACCCTCATCCAGATTGTAGAAAGCAAATAACAAAAAAGATGAAGGAACTAGATTTCAGCGAACAAGCCCCATATGTTTTTTTTTCTTGCTTTTGAGGGATTCTGAAAACAATAAATAAAAACTTCTTGTATCAAACTT
Source organism: Musa acuminata AAA Group (assembly GCF_036884655.1). NCBI lineage: Eukaryota > Viridiplantae > Streptophyta > Magnoliopsida > Zingiberales > Musaceae > Musa > Musa acuminata. Next base: position 39,200,678 of record NC_088333.1, read on the forward strand.
TTGGAAACAAAAAACAAAGATTGTGGTGCATACGAGGAGTTTATTTATGTGGAATAGCACCCGTATCCTGCTCAAGTATCCTGCTGTCAGAGTCTTGCTTTTTTTCCCTAGGATTTTTGGAAGCACAAAGTTAAAGCTTCCAAAATTTTGAAACAATGGAAACATCTTCAAGGTAAAAGAAAACAAATCAATATGAATTTTCATAAGTCACTAATTCTTATTTTATGTCCAAAACATCAAATAGAAATGATGCGGAACAATATCTTAAATCATAAATATTTTAAATAAAAAAGCATTGTATCTGTATATTACCGCCAAGAGATTTCTCGAAGTTCGCCAATTGAGTAAGAAAACCATGATTAGGGGCTAATATGTGGTCGTTTGCTCCTAACTAGTGACAATGCATCTGAAAGACTCATCCGATGCTTCATCAAATAAGAAACAACAACAGTGACACTGTAAAATAACTATTAGCAGCTAGTTGATTACAGAAAAAAAAAGTGCAAGTTTTATATTTTTTCAAATATTTAGAACTTCCACACCACAAAATGAAGATTTCCAAATATCTATTCTTTAATTTAATCCCACAGCATTTGGCATCAATCCAGAGTCTTTCAAGATTGCTGCCAAAAAAGTATCGCATACCGCAACTGGCATGCCAAGAAAACATGTTTCCTGTTAAGATACCTAACTATATGCCACATGAATTGCAATACAACATCCAAAGAAGTTTGAATGTATCACATTACATACAATGAAATTGCTGTGGAGATCTGATGCTACTTCCAGCCACATAAAATCATAATTATACGTAAAATGAGAATCACAAACAATGATGACTCAGAATAGCCACCCAAATATGACTACCTTCCTCATATTGCATATCAATATAAATGTAATACCTAGTACGAATACCTGTACCACAAACTAGAGCTGAAGCCCAACTACAGTAAGCCTACACGATCGTATGTCAACCAAAACTATCTCATACAAGATTTGAAACTTAACATATGCTTTGATGAGTCCTAGTAAATTTATGAACCAAAGAGAAAATACGCACAATTATGAATCTCCATTGGAACCACCATCAATAGTGCTTTCTTACCAGGATTTGCATTTGAATCCTGCCATACTTTATCTTGGAAATTACTATTAGATTAGTTAAGTTATATATTAATGCAACCTGAATTTCATCATGCAACCTTGATTTAATTGCTGAGATGATGTACTACTAACAATTTTAACTAATACTAGTCCTTGATGATTAAGACCCTTTAGGAAATGATGAGATACATAGTCTTCAATGAAGATGGTTGATCAAGTTAGCGACACATTTATATTCTGATTGTAATCAATATTTGCACATCTGTTATGCATCAAGAATTATGTAAATAAAATTGTGTGTTTGAATATGCTTGAAACATTCTTGTTGGTTGTTTTGAGGATACTCAGATAAATAATTGATCTAAGTATGATCTCAGACAAATAAATACAAGTGAATCCAGATCTTTTAGGCCTGAAAAATACTGTTTTTGCATCCGGATGTTAGCTTCATGCAAAATTATAAAAGACCTTGGAGTTTGAAACTCACAATGCAATTTTGAATCAATTACTCCATTATTCTTTTAAATAATATTTTAAAACCAGATTAGCAGGAAACAACAAACTTACCTTCTTGACATTCCTGCAAAGCAATGAACCAACACGCCACCACCTGCACTTCTAGCTTCATCGATGAAACTAAAGCATTCAGCAAAATACTTAACCAACTCTGTGCCTGGGGTGTCAAACACTAGATACAATAAAAAAGGAAAAAAAAATTAGTCCAAGAATTTTATATACTTAAAGTAAGTTGTGTATTTATCGAGGGATAAGAAATGCACATATGTTGGTTTCAAAGAACTTATTTCTTAATAAAAGTGTTATTAGAACTTCTTGACATTTTATCGCTACCAATTATGGGATAGAGATGGAAAAATAAAACATCTCTATGTTTTGCATCATCTTTACAAGAAGGGCACATTAGATTCCTTATATAATATATAATGATAAGGAAATCAAAACAGAAACAACCTTCATAAGCAAGAGAAGAGACCTAATTTAAATGACATAACTGGCAGATATTAAATTGGTGATAGATATGTTTGTAATCATTCCCAAGTATCCAATACAAATTCAATCTGACTATATCAGAAATCAGGCTTAAAAAAATTGCTCTGCGTTATAGTTTAACTGTCGAATTGAACCTTTGCTTAGGAAAGAATCTGAAAGCTTTTCAATATGATGCCAAATGGAAGAGAACCTAACTTGCAAGAATAGGAAACACATTGGATCTGAACAATGCAGGTCACCGTTAGTTGCAATGTTGCCCAACTTCAGACCCTCTTCCGCCAGCTCAGGGCAGAGTCAGGGCCTAAGCGGTCCTACTTTAGCCTTCTTGTAAAGGTCAAAGGCCAAAATACTGGTTGGGTCAGTACGATTCAGCTCAGGACACTTTGATGCAACCGTCACATGAGTCAATCCAGCAGAATTCAGTGCAAAAGAACACAATCTGGCATCGTTACAAATCCTCCATGGTTTTAAAGGAGATCTATTCAGTCTTGGAAGAGTATCAAAAGATCAATTATAATTAATAAAAGATCAACAATTATGACAACTCTGATAAAAAAAAACCAGTAAGAAAGGAACTTTTGGTTTGCTGGACTTACTAACAAGAGAAAAGAAAGGAAAAGTATGGTAGGAGGGATTAGATAATCAGTCTTCAAAGCAATATTCAGTCTTTGAGGGATTAGATATTCAAATTTCTAGACATTCAGGGAGCATACAAAACTTTAATTGACATTCTTTTACTTTCAACAAGACCAAATGGAGACTGTTAAATCAAAATTAAATTAAGTCTACGAGATGAGAACCAGAGATCATAGTAGCATTGACAATCATACAGAAAATTTAGTGATAGCAATTCTTGAACATCACTGAGGACTCACAATAAAGCAAAACTAAAACTAATATGAAGAACTGAAATAGTAACACAAATTATCAGAAATTAAGTTTCAGAATAAATACAAATAACAGATGGTGCCCAGTGGTGAATCTCAATAATTAACGCCCCCAAAGCAACAAAATAGACAAATTTGAAGTTCTCGGATACAAGCAAGATATTAGTTATTGGTAACCCAATATTCATATTAAAGCACACGTTAAGAAGGCAATAATCAAGAAACTTTCTAGTTGTGGGTCATGCAATCAACCAATTTAATATGCACAGAACAATTCATCGAACCATCAATCTTCTTATAGACGAAGTCGTTAGGAAATGCAGGATCCAGGGATTTGGCCACTGTTAAGATATGGGTGATGTTCAAGTCTTTCAACGCTGACTTGTTAAGCGCTGCGCCAACTGAACCCAAAAACAAACCCTGAGGCAATTGAAGCCGGCAAAGATATTCAAGTATCAATATCAGTTCCAAAATCTAAATCCTTAGAAAAGCTAATAAACTCGTATTCGATTGCACTTTTGCTCTCACGTTACCTCCTCAATCTGACATGGAACGTTGTCCTCCCTGGCATATCTTGCAGCGCAGAATGCCTGGACGCAGGCGAGAATCCTACTCCTTTGAAGCTCATCCATCTGAGACATGTTTAATCGGATGCCCAGACAAAGCTATTGTTATGTGACAGTGAATTAGGCAGCCAACGGCAGCGTCTCCCTCGTCACAGAGTCTTCCTAGTTCGAGAGAACGAGAGGAAAAAACCCTAATGTATCCGAATTCGACCACCACAGAAAACTTACCCACACATCGAACACAAGACACAAACAAAATCAACTCAAGAGCCCCAATTTTAAATTTGGCTTCGACAAAGAAGTTAACAAACAATTAAAGCGCAAGTTAATCCGCTTCTGAAATAAACATTGTAACCAGACCTAGAAATTCTAACCAAGAATCTAATGCTAAAGAATCGAACACTGAAAGCGAACTGTGACGGCTTCGAAGAGAGTGAACCCCAGAAAGAAATCAAACCATATAGGGGCAGAAAACTGACCTCGTGTCCTCAGTCCTGCATTCCTCTGCCTCAAGGCTGCCTTCGGTCGATCGATCGAGAGAGAGAGAGAGACCGGGAAGGCGAGAGGAGCACCGATTGGGGGGGAGGCTTCGGATGGGTAGGACACACCAAATATATGCTGGCGTGCTCATTTCGTGTCTATTATTAGCCACACAACCAGACGGTGAGAAACTGGGTATATCGACGCTTTGGTGCGTAGATGGTTCCGATAGGACAATTATTAGGGATTATGACATCCGACCCGATTAGGATCCGAATTGGATGTTGGATTGACACGATCAGTCATGTTCTTTCCCTCTACGCTGTCGGTCACGTGCAACATAACTCGGATCCATCGTTCAATTATAAACATCCGACCCGATTAGAATCCGAATTGGACATGAATTGACCCGATCCGCTCCCACATGCGCAAGAACTCCGATTACCCGCCGTTGTTGACGGGTAGACGCACGTCGTCACGACGAGCGAGTTCTTTGGAGCCGCTTTGGTCTTCTTCCACCGTGCAGCTTTTGCTTTTACTCCTTTCACGAGCGAGTTTGTCGCGAGACGCGTACAGATCTCACCGACCGCCAAAAGAAGACGATGAGTCGCTAATGGCGACAAGAGTGAGTTTTGACAGCAAAAAGAGAAGCGTAGAGCATCGTTCGCCATGGTAGCCTGTGCTCCCTGCGGCCGTCCTCTTTTGCTTTGCTTCTACATCAACCTACCTCCCTCCAACTCATTCTCTTCCATAAAATAGATTAGATTGCCTCCGCTTGCCTTTTCCCACTCCCGCACACAAAAAGAAGGTCCAAAGTGCTCATGGAGGTCTCGGGCCGCGTCTCGTCTGGGAGAAACTCGTTGCCGCTGCTGCCGAGGTCGCCAGCGAGGAGGAGGGGGGAAGGCGGAGGAGGAGGAGGAGGAGGGGCAGAGGAGGCAGGCATGGAGGCGCTTGGGAGGCTGATGAGGCGAGTGAAGCCCTTCGAGCATGTCGGCCTTCTGGGGTTCGTCGTCTTCACCGCCGTCCTGTTCCTCTCGCTGCTCTGCTTCGCCCACTTGGACTACAGCTGGGTGTGGCCCGGTGGCGGAGGGTATCGGGGGTTATGGATCTCTGGGACGAAGGGTGGCGGTGGGGAGAGAGGGAAGAGCCACGGCGGCGGCGGTGGAGAATGCGATTGGTCCGAGGGGGGGTGGGTGTGGGACGAGGGGTATCCGTTGTACGAGTCCAAGGACTGTGGTTTCATGGACGAGGGTTTCCGCTGCTCGGAGAACGGGCGACCCGATCGATTCTACACCAAGTGGCGGTGGCAGCCCGCTGGCTGTGATCTTCCCAGGTTCCTACTCCATTTTTTTTGCTCTATCGTTCCTATTCTCTATTATTCTAGGGTTTCTCTTCGATCAGGAGCTGAACTATTTTAGTGGTTTATTGTCTAATTTCTAGTTGCAAAAATCGTTCCTTTTCTTATTAGCCACATCCTTTTGCTTCCTATCTTTCCATTTTCCAAGCCAAGAGGACAGAGAGGATAAGAATATCGAACTTTGGTTTCACTCTGTGAGTCTTCACTCTTCAGAATATGAATTAGGAAATTTCATGCCGCCTTCTGTTGTCGGTGCATTTATAATTGTTAGCTGCCAACTGGAGTTGGTGGGATTAATGCAAATTACCATTTGGTTTAATCTGGTTTTTGTCGACATGGGTGTGGAAGCACTAGCTAATGATAAAAAAGAAATCTTGTTTGACTGCGTGATCTTCGCTAAAAGAGTTATGGCACTCACCAATTTTTTCAGATTTAACTCACCTTCAATTCTTCAAATATGAAATTTACATCTTTGCTAAAAAGACCTATTTACATTTTCCAGCAGTTTGTGCTGGTGGCATTAAAATCCTTGATGTAGACCCTGAAATATGAAATTTGATATTTTTTTTTCCCTCGCTGGTGAGACCGATCTTCGTTGCAAAGCATGCTGACTAGCAATGAGTAGTGAAGTCAGATATGCATTATACCTTTGCATGGAGAAAGTGGCTAGTTTTTTAGCCATTGCCATGGTGATACTTGTGCAGATGTGATGGCACGATTTCACTTTGCCTTTAATAATGTTTTTTATCGATAAATTAAATTTGAAGTTTGTTACATAGAGATTATATGTAATAATGTAAAAGTGCTTAATCGTTCTAAATCTTTTTCTTCATATCCAATGTCAGATTTAATGCAAAGAAGATGCTGAAGAAGCTAAGGAACAGAAGGTTGGTGTTTGTTGGTGATTCGATAGGGAGGAACCAATGGGAGTCCCTCCTCTGCATGCTTTCCATGGTGGTTTCTAACAAGAGCTCGATCTATGAAGTCAATGGTAGCCCAATTACAAAACATATGGGATTCTTGGTTTTCAAATTTGAAGAATACAATTGCACTGTGGAGTATTACAGGTCACCGTTTCTGGTTCTCCAGAGCCGTGTCCCACCAGGGTTACCGGAGCAAATTAAGACTACACTTCGACTGGATGTCCTGGATTGGACATCCACCAGGTGGAAAGATGCTGATGTGCTTGTCTTTAACACCGGGCATTGGTGGAACTACGAGAAGACTGTTAGAGGGTGAGTATATAGTTATAATCACATTTGCATCTTGCCTAAATATGTCTTATCTGGAGTGAACTAAGATGGGGATATTCTTCACATCTGTGAATTATGATCTGTGGGGAATGAGGTATTCTACTATTATCACTGCAACTTGTATCATTATTACATAGGGCCTCACTATTTTATTTTCTAGCCTAATTTATTTTCCCATCTATATGTACACTATTTTTTATATTCGTTTTACAATGATACTTATATAAAAATTATATATGTTCATACAAACATTTCTATACGACTCAATTTGTGGGCCTGCTTCTGCTTGTCTACATGATAGAAGAACCTCCAAGTGCTACCTCTAGTTCTGTTGTCTTTTGGACAAAATGGATGAAAAAGAAAAAAAAAACATGAAGGAACAAAGATGAGATATGGCAATTAATAGAGTCATTCGATCTCTACAATAGCTTTCCCATGACCCAAAATATCCTTGAGCCTTGAAGTTTTTCTTGAGTAGGACTAGTACTTTCGTGCACAATACATATATTTGGGGATGTTGAAGTATAGACAATAGGTTTGACTAGTATTTTGCTTATAATAAGTATATTCTCTGATTCAGGGGTTGCTACTTCCAAGAAGGTAATGACGTGAAGATGGAGATGAGTGTTGATGATGCTTTTCGGAGATCAATTCGAACATTATTTGAATGGATCCATAAAGAAGTCGATAAGAGCAAGACTCATGTTGTCTTTCGCACTTACGCTCCTGTTCATTTCAGGTTTGTACAAATAAAATTTTCATTCTTCCCCAAAGATTTTTTAATAGTTTTCATTTATTACGAAGTAATTATTTTCTTAGTGAGAAAAGATTTTAAGAAGTTTGTATGACTGGTTGCAGAGGTGGGGACTGGAAAACAGGAGGGAGTTGCCACTTAGAAACACTTCCTGATCTAGTTTCATCTACAGTATCATCAAAAGCATGGGCTCATCTGTTGGAACCGTTTAGGAATATGCCCTCGCCAAATTCATCTATGAATCAGGCACTAGAGTTGGATCTGCTGAACATAACTCAGATGACAGCTCGAAGGAGAGATGGCCATTTATCAGTATTCTACCTTGGTTCTTCAGGACCTGCCCCCCTCCACAAGCAGGATTGCAGCCACTGGTGCTTACCCGGGGTTCCAGATACATGGAATGAGCTACTCTATGCACTCATTTTGAAATGGGAGTTGCAGAAGCATCAAAATATGACCATCTTGAGCACGGCCAGAGTAGAGCTGGTACAGTAAAGTTCAGCTGTCAAGACTGCTAACTTGCACAAAGCTTATACAGGATGGGTTTGCCATTTATCTTTGTGGAACCCTTGTTGGAACTCTGGACCATCAGAAAGCTTCTGATGTAAAGTTCTGCTATCAAGAGTGCTAACTTGCACAAAGTCTCTACGGGACAGGTTTGCCATTTATCTTTGTGGAAACCCTGTTGGAACTCAGGACCATCAGAAAGGATTACTGGCATATAATTTCCATATACCTGTCGATACAGATTGCTCATAATAGCTCATTACAGTAGCAACAGAAGAGATGGATACACTTCACTTACTATCTTGTAAGTTGGTAATTGCTGTTCTGGTTGTAAAGCAACAGCAGTGTGTTCTACAGATGGCACTTAATAGGAGTTTTGGAAAGGCTGGTTAGCATTCTTGACTTTGTCTTCAGTCCTGTCAATGATATGGCTACATGAGAGTGTGTATATATATATATATATATATATATATATATATATACACACACACATGAAAGGCGCTTTAGTGCTGTCTTTTTCAAACATCATTTCAAAAATAAATAAATAAATATTTTTTATTTTTCATACAGTGAAGGAGCTACATAGGAATCATATATTGATTTTTCATGCTGTGTAAGCTTTTTGACTTGGAGCTCTCCAGCATAGTTTGTGGAGGAAAGTTGTTCTTTTGCTTGAGCTAATTTATTTCAGCAAGCCATTAGTGTATGAAGTATCACTGCTACCATTTCAGCTTTCTTGAGTTAAAAGCCTTTGCATCGGTATTGCAACTAAATGCCTTCTAACTGTTTCTTCACGCAAACTCTCTGCAAGTGTGGTGACGAAATTTCAACGCGTCTTCATCTTTGTTATCTAGCATCTCATCATCTGTTTAAGAACTTTCTGTAGCAAACTCTCGTCATTGCACGTCTCAGGCAGTTGCAGAGTCGAAGTTTCACGTGCCAAGGGAAGCTGATAGCTCTCGTGCAATAGGGTTGTAGATGAAGAAGACGTGGGCGGCTGGTGATTAGGAGAGGCCATGGGCGGCGCCGCAGAGCGGCCATGAGAGTTGACTCGGTGGAGACTGCACTCGAACGACCCGGCGTGCGTCGCCGGAGCGCACACGCACTTTGTCGCCGGCGGAGGAGACGGAGGACCATTTCCTCCTCTGGGTCCGTGGCGAAGGAGTTGCCCGCTGATGCTGGTTGCACTCGCGGCCGTGGTGCTGGTGCTGCTGTTCCTTGCCTGCTTCCGTAGCAGCGACGAAGGTGGACGCCATGCTACTGGCGAAACTTCCTTAGGTGTTCAATATCGAGATCTCGAACCAAAAACCGATCGTTCGTGTGCAGAGCACTAGAAGACGAAGACAAAGAATGATCACTCGAATGAAGAGTCATGGAGATGAAACGTACATGAAGAACGGAGCAGCAAAAAGGTTGAAGTGTCACGGTGGCTCGAGGAGCGGAAGCGGCCAACTTGGCTCTTAGAGGCAAGCCTTCTTTCCCAGTAGATGGACCCTGTGAGGGCCCACACCGGATTCTAAGATCATAATAGTACAGGTATAATTATTATGCACGAAAAAGATAAAAATATTTTTATTATATTTAAATTATTAATTTCATATAAACTTTTCAATCTCCTCACCCATCACCTGACACACCTATCGATCCTGCTCACTCATTGCACTTGCTTGATCATCGATCGCTCGTCGCATCTACTCACCCATCGCTCCTCTTTCCAACATGCTCGTCAACAATTTTTACTATACTTCAAAATTGTCACCATGATTATTATGTTTCATATCTGTATTTAGTTACAAATTTTACTATAGATATAACAAAAAGTATCATCTCTAAAGGTAGACAACTTCCACCAGAAACAAGAGAAGAAAAAAAGTAGCATTGGGGTGAAGATGATGATGTTCTAGAAAGTGGACACGGAGTTTATCAGATGATTAAGATCGCACTGTAAAAAGCTGAATTATCAGAGTAGTCTCCTACTGCTCATATGCATGGCTAAACGGGTGACTATTTTCAGGAACTAATTGCCAGTGTTTATACTACCAATTGACATGTTTACATGATATCTTTACCCTTTTATCTTTGCTATTTACATGTTAAATTAGTATCCACAGCAATATGATTGATTCTGTGACTAATATTGCCAATTTTTTGTTGTCACTGCAGATGCAGAGATTAGTTGTATATTTGGATCAACTAAAACCTGATTAGACCATAGGTTGTGGATATTCATAAAAATTACTAACCTTCCATGCCTGTGGGGCAGGTTGAGATGTCACGAATTGTACTCTCACAGCTCCATAAATGTCCATTATGCATCTAAAGAAATAATAACAGCAAATAATAACAGCCATTATACAGTGTCAGGATTGCTACCTTTCCAATTTCTCATCTTTTGCCACAGTGTATTCAGCAACTCCACCGACCTACAACCGAAACCATACACAAACTGCTTATTGATGTCAGCAACAGGATCAGCATTGCATGCATTTTTATTTCCAACAGTAACTAACCATTATAACTTTTTTTTATAAACAATATTCAGAATATAAGGCACATTTAGACATTTTAAAAATCTTCTACTATGTTAGCATACTTTTATAAAGATTTCCTTCATGACTTGATCACTGGTTCATCTGGTGGGGATTGCACCAAATTGATGACTAGCTACCTTGTTCCGGGGTAGCTGAAATCAACATCTTATGGATATATTTCCACCAAGAACCTGGTGATATTTGTTTACTTTGACAATGCCAAAGTAAGATGATCAACATGACAGATGGTGATCTCGTCCCTGTTACAATGAAAACAAGATGATAACCACTTGAGGAGACGAAAAGAAGATTAGTATATGCTCTACTGGAACAAAAAATTTGATAAAGTTATCATGTCTAGAGTAGCAATTGAAAAATGGTTTCAAATGGTGTATATCAGTACATAGTAACAGTGAACACACTATTTCAGTCACCTGCAGTTCTTGTGGTGCAGAGATCTCACGAGAACATACATGATTAAATCTGAAATGCTGTGTCTGTATGCATATCCATCAACTTGTGTGTGTGTGTATATATATATATATATATATATAGAGAGAGAGAGAGAGAGAGAGAGAGAGAGCTGGAGAGAGAGACCTGAATATCGTTAGCAGAATGAAGACCTGAATCCTGTCACCTCAAAAACATAATCAAAGCTGAAAAGGCAATACATTATAAAAGATTTCTTTTCTGAAGGCATTCTAACATAAGCACTAAGTGGAGAAAAACATCTTTTTTTTAACTGCACAGAATACATTTGCATCGCTCATTTGTATTTTAAAAAAAAAAGATGAGTTATTGTACAGATAAAACAATATTTAGATCATGGTCAATCGTTTGATCATTTGCAAGGTAGCCAAATCATACTTTAATGCATGAACAATTTTCATGCATTAAATTAATATTGTTGATCATCTTAGTATGATGACCACATTAAAGGCCATCCAAATCATATACATTTTGGTTTCTAAATATTTTGAACCAAACTATTCAATGTCTCCTATGGCCAAACCAGTACAATATTGTGATATGCCAATATATCATCTTGCACCAATCGGTATCAATAGTAAAGAACCAAAAAAAGAAAATAGAAGGACGAATGAGGCACTTACTATATAATCTTTCTCAGGCGAGGAACAAGAGAGGAATCTCCTCTTCCTCTTCTCTTTTACTCTTCTTCCTTTTCCTACCAAGATGAACAGTTGCAGACAAAGAAACCCTAGGGCTCCCAGAGCCAAAGTTGAGTGATCAGCTAGAGTATTATTAAAGTGCCGACATTAGATCATTCATGCCTTTCACATGAATGTACAACTTCTGGAAATTAGTAGGCATTCTTATGACCACTGGGTTTCACTTGCTCCTTCCATTAAAGGGCATCGATTTTCATAGCTTAGTTAAGCCTTAGTCGATCTTGCCTCTTAAGTTACCTGTCAATGCATCCGAATAAATGTTATTCTTTAAAATAAATTCTAAAAAGGCAATTCACTAAGACATCTACCAAAGATGTAGTGCATAATGTTACACACCGACACAGGTTGCCACACCTAGTTAGCACTGCATCCATCAAAACATGATAGGCTAAGTTGCTCCTTATATCAAAAGAAAAGGTAGGGAAGAGAGAGACAGTGAGAGATTAAATCTTGTGAAGCACTGGGTGCATTTATTTCACTTTTCCTTGTAATTGTCACAAAGAAAACTGAATGCAAGAACAAATTGTAAAACCTCTGTGGGGATAACTTGTATTTGTCCTTGACATAATTTTCTTGGTTCTGATACAAATTGTACTGTCCATTCTCAACGAAGAAGAAGATACTGTTAAGTTGCATTTACTAATTTATCATAATTCCTGAGTAAATTTGATATAGATAATGAAGGAAACAATAACTATAATCTACTTCAAAAGAAAAATTGCATCCAAGAACATGGAAATTCTTCCAAAGATAGCAGTCTAGTCTTCTAAAACAGGATAGGTACATTGCCTTTATCATAAATCCAAAAACAAAAAATTATTCCATTGGTGAAATTGACTGCAGCAAAAATTTATTCACCCTGCTGTTTAATCTCCTTGCTTGATCTTGGATGTAGCGTTTAGTAAAGAAGTAAAGAAGTAAAGAAGCATGAAAGCCAGAACCGGAACAACAAGCCTCTCAAATAAGGTGATGAATATGCATTTTTTTGCTTGAAATTCAATTTGCTGAATAGCACACTAATGAATTCAGAAAACTCATATCTTGCTTTTTCTATTTAGACCTTAGATTTCAGGGAACTTCAAAGTTAAGAGGACAACACTTTTCTAATTTCAAAAGCATCTGCAAATACATAGCTTTAGAAAAAAAAAAGTCTAATATGAATAGTTATTTCTTCTAGTGCCTATTTCATTAGTTGGAACTTCAATAGAACTAATCAAATAAACAAGTATTTTGGATGGCTATCGATCTTGAGATCGTTAACCACATTGTAAATGCCCACTCTTCTTTTGCTCACAGTGTCTTAAGACTTGCACCATGGAGATTACCATGTACTAATGATTGTTTTAATTATTAAAATTTTTTGCATAAATTAGATCTTTTGTCATGCATATAGGAAGATAATACAGGCCCAATGACTGGTTAGCCAATTTGGGTCATGCTGATCAGGGTTTGTGCAGTATCATGCATTCTAAGATTTCCGGAGCTTGGATGACTAGAATGAGATGAATTTTCTTTTTCACAGAAAAAAAAACAGCAGGTAGGGCATAATGATCATTCGACTTAGGGCTGTAAATGGATCATATCATGATTGATATTTGTATCTGATCCAAATCCCAAATATCAAATCTAAAGACACAATGCATTGGCAGCATTTCGATCCATAACCTATGATCCAACTGGCCCAACTAACGGGGTACAAGAAAAAAGAGAAGCAGAAGATGAGGGGAGATGACAGAGCATAACAAATACACACAGTTCAAATAAATCATGGGAGCAAAACTAAAGGATAAATAGAATAAGCCACAAAACCAGAAAGAAACTCTTAAGTTTCATTTGTTGTTCAAATTAGTAATGTCACACAGAATTATCTAAAAACAAATATCAGAAAGCACTAATACAATATTTAACTATATCCAGCAGAACTTATGGAACCACATAATTTAGCAATGTGTGGAGTCTAGGCACTCTAACAGAAATCTTCACCTCAACCGAAAACAAAGCAGTTAAATGAACAAGGGTTGAGTCTTGAAAAATCTAGAACAATCTCCTCTAATGGTGCACCTTAACTTTCATGACAAGTTCTAGGTCTGGAAATGCTGAAACTGAGATCCAGTCAATGGGTTGCCAAAATAGAAAAAGAAGGAAATAAGAAACTAGGTGAAACAAAACCCAGAGATTGATGAACAAACACAATGTTTGAACAAAAAAATATTAAGTGAACAAGACTATTTTGCTACCGACACCTCCTACCACCGACACCACCATCTCTAACAATGAGACCTCGTCTGATGGTGATCTTGCACTTACAATAACATAAGGTCAAACCCTTAGACATTTGTCTAATGGTGTAAAAGAGCCACTTTATTCTATCGTAAGGCCCCTCTCGTCTATCAGATATGATAATTATCATTGCCAGTTTAGACTGACCCTAGTCCTTCTAGCTCTGCTATCCAATTAGCAGTTGGATCAAAGAATCAGCTACCAAGTCACAAACTCAATCCAGATCCAGGTTTATTAGACGAAATCTTTAAATGGAACAGCTTATGTTTGCAACCCCCAGTTTGACCATCAACAACCTTAAAATGAAAGGCACATATAAGCACATAAATCAACAAATCTTATAAATTCTGACATTTCAAATCCAAACATTAAGTCAGATGATATCAAATGTTCATTTCTACTCACATGCCATGTTTACTTCTACTTTCATTATGTCACCACTTTAACCCATGACTAGTTCTGGAGAAGAACAGGCTTACATAATAACCGTGTTGACTGTTAAATTTTTCTCATTTCCCAAATTTTCATTCCATATTCATCTTTCATTTCCCCTTATATAGTACCTTGCGAAAATCAAATTGAAAAGATAAACGCAAAATTACTGATGTAAAAGTTTCATACAAGCTTGACAAGAGCAATTCAAAGTTCAGAGAAAAATAGTTCGGTTACTTGGAAGTGTAAAAAATTAAAGACAATGATCTGACATTAAGATTAGTTTATGTACTTATTCTTTCTTGGATGAGATTAGCATGTTCCACGCTGTTGTCCTTCCTAGCATATGAAAGAACATTGCGATACATGTTTAGTGTTGGTTGAATTCCTGCATCTTCCATCCACTGCAAAACCTGTGCATAAAGAACTTATTTGTGTAGTTCATGATTATGATATTAAAGATATCTTCATCTAACATGAAAAACAATGTGAGAATACAAAATTCAGATTATAATATATAGGAGGTAAAAGAAACCAATCATCAATACTGAAGCTACGCAAATCAGTTAAAATATAATCATATGCATGAAACACAAGCAAGAAGCATAAAGAATGATGCTGCCATTCTACTATTCAGATTATCAAATTCAAATTTCAAAGAATAAATGAAGATTTAACATAAAAAAAACAAGAAAAGAATATACAAAACACTTGAGCACTTCATATTTCATAACAAGCCAGACAAACCTCAATACACATCCTCCATCTTCCAGATGCTAAAAGATTCTTCAACAAAATTGTGTGTGTTACCAAGCTGATGTTTGAATGTGAGGATAATATCTTGTAATAAACCTGTATAAGAATAGGAGAAAAGCACTGATCATATATTGTTCCTTTAGGAGAAGTGAAAGGTATACCATAGACAACATTTCAACCATATGAAGATCACCTCTACCTTAAAATGTCAAGAGGGTAAGAATCACGACATAAGATGATTGGGGACAACCACAAATGCAAGATATCGACGGATATGTATTGAAAATCATGGAGCTGATAGATTCACGCTTTTTGCATGCCCTAATTATTAGGCAAAATGGTGTGTATGGAATCAATTGTTTTCAAATAAATGTGTATGCCTAATAAGAGTTGTGTTTGTTCAACAGATAGTTCACTGAGAAGAAAATTTTGACAAATGGGAACAATTCGTTAAACAAAAGCACTAGAACTTGCTCTAAAGTTCAGAAATATTCTGTAAGAAAGATGAACAGATATGTTGAATTAGGTATATTTTCTTCTCAAACTTTAAATTCTTTGAACTATTTATTTTGAAATATTAGACAGACAAGGTGTAATATAAGCTGTTGACATGTCATTTACAAGGAAAAAGGATTCTTTCCAGAAGAAAGCTCAATTTCTAGATGACTAAATGTGCTACAGGAGCTGCACCAATGATGGCTACTTTTTTATTTGTACCTGATCCTTCACAAATAATATCCATAAAGTCAATGAAAGCGGAAAATAAGAGATTTCATGTCAGCAATAGGAGACAACATTTGATGTTAACGCAGTTATTGATCTGAGATTCGACCAAACTATCAAATGAGCAGCTCCAATTAGACGTCATCTATGTCAAGCATGGTTAACATCTATCAGCGTTGCTCAAGTTTGTAAAACTCTTACTAGTCAACTCAGAATCCAGTGCATGCAGTCTCCATAAACTATCAAACTATCACAAAATGTTGACATTATGATAAAGAGTATCAAGTTTGTCCTAATTTTAACATATATGCTATCAATACCTAGTTTTTCAATTAATGACCTGTTATTGTGAAACAGATACCTTCATCATGGTCTCAATCTTTCCACTCTTTCCAAGGAAATGCAGAATCTGATTTAAGAGACCAAGCGAAATTGATGAGAATGATGTCTCCATACATTCAATTGTTTTGCTTGCTGCCCTCCAGTCTCTTACCCTTGAAAGGAAAGTAGAAATGATTTTCTTAGTAAACTAGAACCAGCTCAATTTCAAGATATTTTAAAGCACACAAATAAAATCATTGTTTTCTATATTTTAATTTCAGTTGAAGTTTGCCACTGAAGAAACACAAAGATGCAATTAGATGGTATCACTCGTAAGTTTCCAGTAGCGCTGGCATAGTATTGTGATGTCATTTTAATAAAGAATATTAGGAACTAAAGACCTAGCAAGGCATGCACTAGGTTGTGATTTTCTCTTGTTTGTTGCAATATTGCCTAGTAAAAAAATATTGTTTCAAAATAACAAGCCAAACATCATATAATAAAAATGGAATCAGATAAAATGGATGTTAGGCAGAAAAAGGAGGGAAGCATCACCCAGCATCACTAGGAAAATAACCATAAGAAAGCTGCAGGACCATTACAGTTGTACCGCAAATAAGTCAATTCTTAATGATAATGAATGTCCTAAGCAACCAATATCTAATCAGTTATAAAAGTACTCTTGACTTTTGTCGTATAAACAGAAAGCTTACATGCTGCAAGCATATATGACCCAAAAAGAAGCACTTGTGTTTAATGGGATAGACTTCTCTCTCATCAATTCTGCCAACCAAAGAACCTTCTCAGGTTGGCATCCAATGTTCAGGGCTTCTATTAATGATGAACATAGAATAGGATCTGGCTGAATGTTATTTCTTTCCATGTCTTCAAACAGCTCCCAGGCTTTCATCCAGTTCCCTAAAGTGATTCCAAAATCACACCTAGTTAAAATTTGTTCCTTTCAAACACTCCCTGTCTATCTTAGTTTAGCAAGTAAGATACCTGCTATAGAATATGCATGAATCATGGAAGTGTATGTTATAACATCAGGTGAGCAATCAGTCCCCTTCATCATATTGAAAATAGATTCAGCCTCTGTTAGCTGGCCCTGGCAAGAAATCAACCAATGCATGTCATAATAGGTAAATAGACCAGGAACCAATTAGCTGAGCAAGTCAGTATCACTTACCTGTTTGCTGTATGAGTGGATCAGAGATGAGTAAACCTCCTTGGAAAATGGAATATTTAGGTCCATCATCTCATCCAAAAACTGTAAGGACTCTGCATATTTTTTCACCTTACAAGAACCACTAATTAGTATATTGAAAGTAATGGAATCAGGTTTTATATTATCTTCTCTCATTGACCTGTATAAAGATACAGCTTTATCATATTCCTCCACACTCATATAGCTCCCAATTGCCGAGTTGTATGCAACTGTGTTTAACTTAATCCGTCGTGATCTAGCCGCTGATAGTACAGAGTCAATGTTTACAATTTGACTACATCGACCACAAGCTGCCAAAAGTGTGCTTATTGAGACAATATCTGCATGAACACCATCTTCTTCCATGGCATGCAACACTCCTATGGCTTCAGCCAACAAACCTGAAGATCCATATGCATCAATTAATGCATTGTAACTAACAATATTTGGCCTCAACGAATTCTGTTTAATCATGTCAAAGACTCCTTTAGCCTTTTCGGGCTGTCCTGATCGGCCATAAGCATTAAGTAAGGAAGTGTATGATACAACATCAGGTCTCAATCCTGCATGTTTAAGTAAATTAAAAGTGGCCAATGCCTCTGTATGCATTCCATTAGAAGCATAGGCACCAATTAGTGCATTATAAGCAACAATATTAGGTTTCAGTCCTTCAGCAAGAATCATATCAAATGCCACCTTGCAATTCTCAATTTGTCCACAAGTTGAATATGCATGAATGATGCAGGTAAAAGTAACTATATCAGGCTGACACTTTGCACCTCTCTCTCGCATTGAGTTAAAAACATCCACTGCTTTTCCAAATTGTCCAAGCTTAACAAGGCAATGTATAACTATATTAAAAGTGATAGTGTCGGGGCAAATATTTGTTTCTTTCATCAGATCAAAGTAAGCCAGAGCTTTTGAATATTGAGCTCCTCTTTTGAAAGCTGATAAAATAATGTTATGAGTCACCAAATCAGGCCCCACACCATTTTCTGTCATTTTCTTGCAAATTTCAAGAGCCTCTTTCCAGTGGCCACCAGATCCACAAGCACTAATCAAATTATTGTATGTAGTTCGGCTAGGAGGTATCTGCATGAACAACATGGAACATTTAGAATAAATATCATCCACATAGAAAGCAAGACAACAAAATTGAAAGATATCTAAATAATACAACTTTGAGAAACAAAAATAAATAAAAAAATGGTATTCACATTCACCCAGCTCAGTGTCAAGAGCATCAGGTTCTTATAGTTAAGTATACTAATGCAACTAGTTTACAGAAGAGAGAGAACAAGACTGATCAATTCATGGGCTATACCTGTGTACAATATAATTGTGAACACACACACACACACACACACACACACACACATATATATATATATGGTGAAACCTATCAAAGCCTGAGCCTTCAGAATTTGGACTGGAAGGATCAATATCATTGAACTATCATTGACCAAGAGTTAGAACCACCATGCCAGAACCCAACCCGACGAGCCCATTGGCAAAGTAACTTGGATAGGACCTCTAATCCTAGAGCCCAAAATGCTTCAATTCATATCCTGGAGAACAAGACTGATGAATTCAAGGGCTATACCTGTGTACGATATAATTAGATAATATATATGTATATGTATATGTATATGTATATGTATATATGGTGAAACCTATCAAAGCCTGGGATTTCAGAATTTGGACTGGAAGGGTCAATATCATTGGACTATCATTGCCCAACAGTTAGAACTATCATGTCGTAACCCAACTCGACAGGCACATTGGCAAAGTAACTTGGATAGAACCTCTAATCCTAGAGCCCAAAATGCTTCAATTCATATCACTACTGTTTCGTCTAACCTTATATACCAACACATCCGCCAATACCAATGTGAGAGTAAACATGGTTCCATCATCTCCACTTAATGGTTTATTGTACTCATCAAGGCCAAAGACTTGCCGAAGATCATTCCTTAGTGGGTGGCCTCTAATAGCATACCATGTTAGACAGATTGTCATTGGAAACAGGATGAAGATTGAAATCAAGATCAGCTAGGGAGGATAAGCTAAAGATCAACAAAATCAGTCGAATCAGAACAACAATATCAAAAACAATGAAAAAATAATTTAAAAACAAAATTATATTAAATAATAGAATAAACATTAGACAAACAATTTCTTTAAAAATCCAATAGTGCATGCTAAAATATATTTTGCCTTAACATTTCATACAATAACTAATTTCCAAAAAAAAAACCTAAATAAAGAATTAATATCCAAGAAATAAATCTCATGAAATAATAATGAAAATATTGGAGAATGATTCTTAGAAAATAACTAATGATATGCCATACATAAAGGTCCAGAATTTATCCACTCATAGATTTAAAGATAATAGTGAGGCCCCATTGTTGCGTCGTTGCCACTAAAAACACCAAACAGGTGACATGTAGAGTGATGCTAAGACAAATAGAGAACTTATTTGAGATAGAGCCCACGAGATTCTGGATTGATCCCGAAAGCCACAGCAAATTCCTTAAGAAGTCTAATACTAATGTCTTCTCTGTTTCGTAGACAGTCATAGACTTTCTTTACCTCTCCTTTTTCACTTCCCTCTTTTCCTTCCTATCCTATGGCATGGTTATAAGACTATTTCTTGGATCAAGATTAAGAAATCAGGAAATCAACTGAAATTGGATAGGTCATGGATGGTTGGAATACATTGTATCATATTAGAATTTGTCCATAGGCAAATGACGAACAAAGGATTCCCTTACAGCAGAAAATCAACCTTCAATGTTTCAAACGAGGTTGCAAAGATAGAACATGCTGATTGATATAGGTCAGTTTTTTGCCTGTCCAATATGCAGACCTGAAATTTCAAAATTTCACCCAATCCATACCAATGAGACAGTAAACCTACATACCACGCAGCACATGTACCTATGAGACAACTATCTCTTTCTTTTCTTTTTCTTCTTTATACCACACAGCACATGTACCTATTTCTCTCACATGTTCTCTCGCTTCCTCTCTTATGCATCTCATACAATATCTCCACCCTTCTCTTCCACTTCCTCCGCCTCCCAATCAAATCACCACTGCCATCTCTCCATCGCAACACCGCTACCACCTCCTCCTTCCGCACCCCCTCTCCTGTGTCCTCTTCAGGTGGAGAAGTACTAGATAGAACAAGGACGAACCAACATCTGGCACACCCCACCTTAGCAGTACCAAATTGGTCCACCAAGGACCACTATTGGTATTCATTAAGACTTAATACCTTGTTACAAAATATTGGCAACACATGAAATTTCAGTATATTGTCGATATATATACCTCAAGATTATACTGCTAGCACACCCTTTATGCCAATTGAAAGGGATCAAAATTTGACCTACCATAGTATGAATATATAGCATAGTCAGTGTACAGTTCCATGAGACTCAATGTGCCAAAACAGTACTGGGAATACACATCAGTCCAACCAAGGACTACTTGTGTGATTTTAATCGATTTCCCAAAGGGTACACAAATATACACATCATTAAAAACCCCTCCGTCAAGGACCAGTAAATTTTAATCTGCTAAATTATTTTACTTGGTTGAAATTTTAATCTTTTATCTACTTTATTTTATTTTTTTTAACCGAAACATAAAAATTATAGTATCCCCGTCAGGATATCCTGATCCAAGTAATCCATTATTAGTCTGTATCTCTAATGATCAATCTCAAATCTAAATTTTTAAACCTGCATCTCAGCTAATCAGAGTTCATGATTCGGATCGAAAAAAGTAACAAATCAGCCTGCATTCAACATATCCAGATTCAAATCAGTAAATTTTTCAAATCATGTCAAAAGTCTTGCTCATTACCCCATGAAATTAAAGAATTGCAGTAACAATGGTTCTATGACCAGTCTTTGCTGATCCATACAGCCAAACACTAAGATAGATGGGTTGCTCTCATTTGATTGGCATAAAACTTAGGAAACAATAAAAATGAGTGCAGGTTGCTACAATAAGCCAAACAGGAAGTAAATAATCCACCATTTGGTTACTATCATTGGATGGTTAAAACAACCAGTTCATCAGAGAAGATGTAGATAAATTATCATGGAGCTTATGATTAGTTGTCGATGACTTTTCAGAGCAAATGCAACATGGTCTGAAATCAGCCATAAAGAAGAGCAATAAAAAAATTATTATCATACAACAGTGTGATCAGGAACTCATAATAAAGTACATACAGCAGCTTGAAGCATATCTTCCATAATATTCACAGCCCAACGCCACTGACCAACTCGACCATGTGCATTAATGAGAGAATTATAGGTTTCAGTATCAGGTTTGCACCTAAAACAATGTCAGACATGCAAACATCAGATAACATCACAACAAACTAATATTTGGCATTGTTAAGCAAACTTTTCCAGTCTAACAAACTGATCAGTAACATAATCAGTAGCCTGGTATTTAAAAAGTTTACCTTCTTTACAGTCTGCATCTGAACACACACACCAACAAATAATGCCACAAAACATATCTATATTTTCATTTCACAAATAAATTACCTCCACTGTTGCATCTCAAAAAATAAACCACGTGCTTGATCAGTTTGATTATGTTTGGCATGCAGACTAATGAGCATATTGTAGATGTCACTCCGAGGAGAGTAGTGTCTCTGATTTTTCATCCACCGGAACACATGTACAGCATGATCAAGGGAACCAGTACTTGTTATTTCCTAAAAAATACCCAAACATAAAAATTTTATTTAACTTCTGCACATTATTTTGTTACTCACAGACAAAGTAACAATTGTAAAGCATCCAAATAGTTTAAGCACTTTATGCATTTAGGAAGAATTGGCATAATAACTGTAGTAATAAACATCATATATCAGAGTCTACAACTGATACAAAAAAGATTATAAGATCAAAGTTATCAATCTTATAGCTCAATGTCCATACACATGTCATCTACTTATATGCTGTAGTTATGGTGTGAGCCAAGATTGCCATGTAGCAAATTCTGCACATTATGTCCAAAAGATGGTACCACCTCCAGGACATATAATATGCCTGTTTCTGTGGTGTATATACATAGGCATGGCACAGGGAAAGTACCTCCAGGTTGCAGTAACATACTGGCATAGCACATAGATGGAATGCAGCATAACACAAAGTTGCATGGCATGGGTGACATCAGCATGTGTTGTTATGAACTGCATATTTTAAAGTACTAGTTACTACCTTACTGTAAAACCCATACTCATATCTTTGGTGGCACAACTCAATGCAATATCTACCCTGCCTTTAAGTTGTGCCGGTGTTTTTTCAACTTCAGCTACCAGGACTTCCTTTCATTGTCCAGCATTCAAATAACTAAGTTCCTTCTCTTCTGGAATTCAAAGATCTATTGTCAACCTTAAATATCCTTAAGTAATCTGCAGCTGTTTTAGCCAAAATGCACAATGACCATGAAAGAATCCAAAAAACTCCAAGGAGATAAGTTGAACACTGAAGAACATAGCCTTTCTGAGTCAGGATTCTTAATATCTCAATTCCTTCTTTTTATGTAGGTCACCTGCTAATTGTTACAAGTATCTTTAAGTATCCTAAATCAGCCTTCACTCGAAGTGCACTAAGTAACATACATGACGGACATTGAAAATCACTTAACATAAACATCTTGTGCAAAATGCTCGTTGAACCCTCATCACACACTGAAGTCCTAATTCTGTATCTATGCAGGCAAATCCATTAGTGCCAAGTTTTTTCTTTTTCCTTTTTAACAGAGAAGGCTTATGTGTTCCAAGTAACAGCACTATCCAACATGCAGCACAAAAGTACTGGCTACAGGGTAGCACATGATACAACACATAAATACCTATATCCTTAAGCAATTTATTTTAAAAAAGGTACACCCAGCACACAAGCCTCCCATCAATGCGGGATCAAGGGAGCATCAAATCACAGAGTCTTACCAGTAGTAATTTTGCTAAAAAACTAAAACCTCTGGCACACGAACTCTTTGCATCAGTCAAATTCCATAGATCAAAGGAAATGATATTTAGGCAGTACGAGTATCATCTGTTTATAAATTTGGAAGTGGACACTTTATGTTCACATCTACGCATGCACCTCCACCAAATTAGTTGAAGGAATAAGTGTGCAGATTATTTTAGCTTTTTTTATGAACATCATAGTTTATGCTTTGCTTGGAGACCACAAAGAACTGGAAATAAATAGGCAATCTTAATTCGTGCCACAATCTTTCAAATATCAGAAGCTGGGTCTTGGTTTTCAAAACTAATTCAACTAGGAAACTTTTGTTCTAGTTCATTTGAGAACCTAGTACGATGTTCTAAACAGTCAGGGAAGGTTTGGAGGCTGGAACATGTCAGTTACCTGTTAAGTCTTAACGTAGGATAATACAAAATTGTCCATATAAAGGTGGTAACTGTTGAATACCACTGAAGAAAGAACTTTTTGTTGTCAAGTTTACCTTTTCTATGCACTCCACTTACACATACCCATACCTTGTTCAGTTGGTCTTATATTTGCCATATTAAATCATGGAACCATATCTCTTAGTTCCTATGGATTTAATCAATTTGGGTGTAAAATCAAATGATCCAGTGTGAGAAGTTGACAACTGATACATCAACATTAATTGGATCAACTTGAGAACCCCATCCAAATATTACACATTAGATTTCACAAGTTTGCATGTTGAAAAACATCACTTGCTAGATTAGTGCATTGTCATTAGCTTTGATTAGCATGTCATTTGATTCACTGCATTTCAATGGAGGGTTGAAGTGTTGGCATGTGTCTTTTGGGGCATGCCCCCTGCATAACACAAGCTAGTCTCTTCTTAGTGCAACGAATTACATCATAATATACGAAGAATTTATCCTGGTAGGATATGATAAAAGCTGACAGAGTCCGGCTCTTGTCATTGGATAAATTCTACCAAAACATAATCACATCAGTCAGGACCTGTCCAACAACCAATCTTACCTTTATAAATCACCAATTTCTTCAATATTTTGTCCATTGTTCATCCAATAACATAAAGCCAAGGCATGCTCCATCGTGTATGTTGGTAGGAAATCTCTTTTCCCCATGGAAAGTACAATCGCAAGCCTAATTGTTACCCGGTAATACATGCCTATATGATTTCAAAGATGCTACATTTGTTCCATATTGTGCAATCAACCATGTAATCTCCCCTCAAAATGTATTCGTGGACAAGGTTTCATGATATAACGTGTGAATCCTCCGCACCAGCGGCAAAAAAAAAAAAAAAAAAAGAAACGAAGGCGGGGAATTGAGACGTACCCGAATGAGGAGAGGGAAGTTTTTCCGAGCGAAGCGACCGGCCCAGCGGTTGAGGACGCCATCGATGTCCTCCCAGTGGCGCAGCCTCATCACCTGGTCGACGACCTCGGAGAGTTTCCAGTCCTTCTGCCAGCGGCTGCCGTCGACGCGGAGACGGTACCTCGCAGGGATCTCATCCTTGCGGGCCCCGCTGATCTCGGTAGAGACGCGGCGCTCGCCCTCGTCGTAATCCACGACACCCACCACCCTCTTCTCGTCCCACCCAGACCCTTTCTTCCTCCGCTGCTGCTGCTGCTGCTTCTTGGAAGCCGGAGCCGTCGGCTTGATCCAAATCTTGCGCTGCGGAGTCGGGGATTCCGGGAGGTTCGCGGAGGAGGGGTTTGGAGGAGCGGGAGGGACGGGTTTGGTGGAGAGCGCGCTGCTGCAATCCATTGGACTTGTGCCGGCCACAGCTGGGGAGAGGGAGAGGGCGATAGGATAAAATAGCAGCGGAGGCGGTGAGGCGGATAATTACCATATTGTGATGTGACGTCGAACTCGATATGCACCCAATGACCCAATTTTGACATTTCATTGTCAATTTTCGACCCAATTAACGACATCAGCATTGCAATCAAGAGAATCAATTCCACATTTGAAGTCTTCAGTGAGGACCATGACGCATTGTGGATTTGGAATATACGTTCAAATGCAATTGGACCATGCCCAGAGAAATTAATCTAAATTAGACACATATATGGATCTAAAGAAGGTAGGTTCATGAACAACCATCTTGCTCCCGGAGGCACCAAAAGAATCTGATGAAGCAGTAACAACGGAAAGAAAGAGAAGAGGGAAAAAGAGAGACAAACCCAACAAGAAGAAGCAGCAACCTAATGACTCAAGCTTCGTTCGGAAGAGCGTTTAGAAACATGGGGTTGAAGAGAGGAAGAGAAAACTTACAAGAAGCCCTAAGAACATGAACAAGCCTATTGTAATTCAAGAAGGAAAGTAAAGAAATCCCAACAGAGACGATCCAAGAAGCCAAAACTAATTCAAGAAGGGGGCCAAAAAAACCAACCTCGACGAGATCTTGGAGGATATGGCAGTTCGCCAAGCTTCACCTATGCTCGCGATCTCGGGGGCTATAGCGGTTCCGTTCCCCGACGAAACTGAAAGCCCGGTCGAGATCGCACCAAGTCTCAAGAACCAAGAAAAGCCAAAAAGGTTCAAGAACAAGAAGCTCTGACATAAGACCACGACCAGAGGAGAGGATGATAACATACGATGTCGAGCAGCGGCGGGAGGAGGAGAAGAGCAGCGAGTCTGAGTCGCGGAGATGCCCGCACTGGTGTTATATATATATGAGCGCCCTAAGATTCCCGCGCCGGCGATGATCAATGCATCAAGATTCCCACACGACCGACCGATATGCGCGCACGTCCCGGGCGTTAACCGTTAGAACTCTAAAATTATTCATATTATTTTGAGCAAATAGTATTCATATTATAATAACGCC
This sequence comes from Musa acuminata AAA Group, assembly GCF_036884655.1. Lineage (NCBI taxonomy): Eukaryota > Viridiplantae > Streptophyta > Magnoliopsida > Zingiberales > Musaceae > Musa > Musa acuminata. Next base: position 39,226,881 of record NC_088333.1, read on the forward strand.
GTCACTCAAATATGGCAGATAGTATGTTTTGTTATATGTTTGCAAGCGACAGAGACGTATATAAAATATATGAACAACCTAAAGAAAGAATCGTAACCAAAGCCACAAAAAAAGGAGTCACCGCTGCAATCAAAGTACAGAGGCGATCACATATCTACCACACAAACAACACAAGTGTCCCCCTACCTCCAAATCAAAGACTAAAGAGTCTTTAAAGTAGCAGTACAAAACAACAACCCACGTCTACTCTACATCCAAAGAGAACAGATGGACACAGCTTGCCTAGGGCTAGAAGTTCCTCGGATGCTCAAAGCTCAGAGGTTGCTGATACAATGGTGCCTGCACAAGACGGAAACCAATAATTAAGATTCTTCATCGGTCAAGGATCACCGGAAACAGGGTGTCGCATCGGCATACCTGAAACTTAGCCTGCCTGAAGTGTTCGAAGGAGTATGCATACATCATGGCAGGGTTGGGCCACTGCATGCAGAAAGCATCCTTTGTGTTCTGGTTGTATCCGAAAGCAAAATATGGGTTCACCGATGGGTTAGCTAGGTTCCTTGACATGGGGCTGAATGAGGAAACATCTGCCTCGTACTGAACAAAAGGAGGCTGAAGAATATTGCATGCTTGCAGACCAAAATTCTGGTACGCTGCGGGTCCTCTAACGTACCTGCAGAAGTTTGAGCAAGTTACTTGGTATGACAGATCATGTGGATACAAAAGAGACTGGAATAGAATGAGATGACCTGTACCTTTCATAACTCCGATCATAATCTGGATCAGTGCGGTCCTTCTCCATATCTCGGAAAATGGCAACCCTAGATGCACTATCTTTGCTATGGGTCTTTTCGATCTCCTCTAGTGCATATTCCTGCTCATCCATACTGGAAGGCAAGCTTCTCCTGTCAATTGAATCAGCAGACGATGATCCATCCCCCTCCAAACTGCTAGAGCCACTAAATATGCGGGCACGTGCTCTATCATATTCCTCCTTGCGCTCTTCCACAGATCTCACTGCACCTTTTTTGAGTCCCAGCTCGACATCATCACTCAGGCAACCTTTCATTGGCCTTGGACGAATGGCAATCTTAAATTGTTCAGCAATTTCCTTTTCATTTTGTTTTGGAGGAACTTCTGATAAACAGATAGCTGGATATTTGCTATTAGGTGTTTTCCTGGCTATCACCCTGCTGCCTAGACCATCTACCGAGTTGTCGAGTGACATGGTATGAAGCCCATAGTGCTGAGCAACACGATGTGCAGCACACCTTAGATAGGAAGTCGGTAAATGCTGAAATTCAAATTGATGTTGATCAGGATTCTGCATGAACCTCTGGATGGCCAACTCCATTCGCAGAACTGAAGTTTAAAGACAAAGTAGATACATAATGAGTATAAAGTTCATAGAAGAAAAAAAATATGTAAAGGAGTTTATAAACTTCCACTTCCTTCAACCTACTAAATTTGTTTTCAACCAAATAGCAAGTGTGGTAAACAGTAAAAAGTTATGATAAAAACAAGCACGAGGATGTGTTGCAATCAACTATCAAAAGTTCAACTATGCCAGCGGATGAAATACCAGAGAAGTTGTCTTGATTAAAAACCAACATATGTACTTGGACCCTTTCCACATTAAAAATAAGTTAAGCAACCAAAGAAGTAAAAAACCAAAAAATAACCATATTTTATTAGCCAAGTAACCCATAATAGAAAATGTATGCAATTTTGAAGTGCATACAACTCGAGATTTAGCTACAAATAAACAACTTAAGGTTGATGCTGGCTCAATTAAAATGACAAGTCGGATATCCAAAATTGACATATCATGCACCTCACGATAGGTGCATTAAGAGTCTCTTTGGAAATATCCTAAACACCTAAACAATTTATCTTCATTTTATCCACAGTTAAAACTCTCCCAAATACACAAAGTGAAAACATTTCCTAATCTTTCTCTTCTATTAAGATATACAATTTCCTAACCATGGAACATACAAAAGTGTTCTGTAATCCTTTTTTATCTAAAGAGAGAACAACAATCACAGGAATGCCACTCTCCACTTTATCCAACTCATTTAGTTCCATGATGATATCTTCTTCAATGTGTTGTCAACGATAGACCCAAATTCAATAAAATTCAATGATAGATCCAAATTCTAAAAAGATTTTGCAACTAGGAAATTTTGATCTGTCTATTCAGCTGTAACTTTAGGTTTTCCCTTGGTGTTGCTAAAGTTGGATTAGTATAATTAGATTCTTTGACATATTTTCCCTTGGTGTTGCACTATATTGGTTCTCATCAACTAAAACAAGATCACTAGCAAGTAGTAAATATCATGGGTTCTCATAATGAATATAAAGTTAAACTTTATGTTCGTAGTCATAAGTCTTGCTTAGAACCCTTGGTTTCCAAAAATTTGACCAGAATACATCCTATAATGGCTCTCATCAAGCAGAAAAAGAATATCATTAGCAAAATCCTGTGATACATTTTCTACCACCTGGCAATTCATCATGGATTGTACCTACAATGTGTAGCACCAAGAAGGGAAAGGGGGGTCGTCTTAGTCAAATATGACAAGTGGCTATTCTTGATCCTCTTTGTCCATAGGCCAAGAAACACTGAATAAAGATGAACTAACCTGGATTGGACAAAGCTTAATGTAGAAAACATGCTTGGGCCACACAAATCAAAATGTTAATAAGGTATCATGGAGATCCCTTATGCATATGAGATAAGTCAATTGAGTTGCCCATGGATCGCCCAAACCAAGGGGGTCATAGGTGACAATTCCTTGTTGGCACACCAAGATATGGGATATCGGTGTTGGTAACTCACTAGCATGATATGTGCTGAGCCATTGGATTCAGTATGATACATTCTACAAGATGTCATGTTATGAACTCTTTATTCTAAAAAGAAAGTCCAACTGCTAGCAGTGATGGACTGCCAAACGAATCAACATGATCTACCAGCAGTTTGGCCAAAGACATTTTAGAAATACGCAGAGATCAAACTTTTCATCATATGATAAACTCTTCATTTCAATTATGACAACAGATCTACCAGCAGTTTGGCCATCAGTACTGTTTTCCATGGAAATCAATTTGGCAATTCCCAATCACAAGATTGGGTAGGCAATTCTCAAACATTTTGTTCATCAAATTCAAGTTAAAGGTATCACAATTAGAGATCGCAGCGACTATCTTATGATGGTATTCTTTGGAATCGAAGGAATCATCAGCAAAGATGGGCGTTTCCATCTCAAGGAACGAAGGAACTATTAACCCACAACAGATCTCTTCATCAACAGTCAATCAATCCAAACCATGTCAAATTCATTTGCCCACGCTTCATCTACCATACTAGATCCAGATCAAATCAGAATTCACACGACGAATTAACACGCAAGAATTCCCACAAAGAGAACCATGTTCTTCACAATCCAACAACAAACCCTAAAACTACAATCCAACAAAAGTAGCCACACGAACCGAAGTTACATCAACGGCCGAATCAAATCAGAAAGAATCCAAACCCTAAGCAAGAAATCCATTGACAATACATCAGAATTCGAGTGAAGAACGCGTACCGGTGAGCCGATGGCGAGGATTCTCGAGAGCATCAACGAGGAAGGAGTCCACCAGGGCGAGAAACCCCTCCCTCTCGTTCTGCGCGTCCGCCGCCGGAGGATCCATAGATAAGAATTATAAGAGGGAGAAAAAGAAGGGGAGAAGGACGACAGACAACTTCCCCTTAGCTTCTCTCCCCGCCTCCGCCGTTGCAGCGAAAACAGAGTAAGGGCGAAGGAAACGAGGGAGAGGAGGGGAGAGCTTTTGTGTCATCTCGATGGAAGAATCCCGACCGTACATCGGTCGTCAGACAAGTTGACCGACGCGGGTTCTCGAACGCGAAGCGATCCGGATCCAGGGATGGATTTTGATAAGTCCCCGCTGTCCAAAGTGTGGACGCAACCCCTCGATATCTTCCCCGTAGATCCTACCATCGAGCTCCGTGGTGGCCGTTAGATTTGTCCCAGATCTTGTCCGGTTTAGATTGTGGCGGCGCGATCACGATCCAAGGATGGATTTGTATGATGTGATCTCGGCCGTCCACAGAGTTACGTAACCGCTCAAATCTTTCCCATCATCTACTCGGTTGTGAAGACTGGATGGAGCCGTAGGAAGGAGATGCAGAGTTAGATTTAACCAAAGATCATGTTCAGTTTAGCTTGTACCGCCGCGATGAGGATCCAGGGATGGATTTGTATGATCTAATCTCGGCCGTCAACAATGTTGGCGGATCCCCTCGTATCTTTGATGCGGGTCCCACCATCGAACTCGGTGATGGAGGATCAAACGGTAGCATGCCTACACACTCTCGCGGCCTGCAACGTGACAAGAATTACTTACAACAATAACATCTTTCAGAGTTGCAGTATGAAATTTACAGGAATCGACGCTAACCTCATCCACTCGCCGGTTTCCTTTGCATGCCTTTCCGCTGGCTTATACAGCACCATTCCCTCTGTGCATCGAGCATCCTCCTCCTGTTTACCAATAAAAATGGCATAAACTACATGACCCATTTTTCTTTGGTAAATAATATGAGGTTACCAAGTGAAATATCAGCTATGATTTCAACAGCGAAAAAACTAAAGAATTTTATGTTATTCATGAACGCTGTCATGCATACCCAACAGGTGCGCTACTCAGTTGCGTCAATAGCTCGTGTGTAACTTGCAAAGGAATAATGAAAAGAATCTCTAGCAGTCATGTTTCAGCAACACAAATGGTTCATATTTACAAGGAATAATAATTTCTATGTAGCTGTTGAACTGCATTTAAAATCATAGTCTTGAGAGAAGCTTGTATGATCTTGGGAGTAATATAGGTGTGGACAGGATTGGACCCATATGGATCTATCAGTTGCTGCAACTAAGGTTTGAGGAGATTGTATTCTCCTACTTATAAATCAGTTGTTAGTGACTAAACGAGGACGAGAAGCATCAGATCTTAACCTAACAACATCCCAAAAACGCTAATAAGAAGCAATCTCATGTCCCAACAGAAAGAAACTGAATTTTCAGCAATCTAATGAACCTGAAAGATTAGTCCAGCTTTACCTTTCCTTGATCCATGCAAGTCTGGAACTGCACTAGTCTCCTCTCAACTTCGACAACAAGAAGCCTTCTTTGCCTGCGAGCAACTCTCCCTCTGCCTTCTGCACTCTTATCCTAACATTGTCCACTTACAGCAATTAAAATTCAAGTGGGCTAACAACAGAACAATGTATTTCACTAATAGGTGAGCTTCATAAGAATAATAAAATTTCCTCGAGTGAAACCTGCACTAAGCACATTCGAAAAAGCACAAAAAACAATTCATAGATGTAGATTTCAACCTACCAAGGTTCTTAACATACTAAGCATGAACAACGACAACAACAACAAAGCCATATGTCCCAACAATCTAGGGCCGACTACATGGATCTTTTGCTGTTATTGAGATCTCTAAGAAGTCATTTGTTAAGCGTTGGAAAATATAACAATGAAGAGGATGAATAACACTATGGAAACCAACTATAAAAAACAAACATAAGATCAAGAACACTATAAGAAATGTATCTAGGCTTGAAACATGTATAAATAATTTCCTAAAAATGATATTTGTATCCTCTTCTCAATAAGATTGTTATGTGTTTGATGCATTTAGTGGATATGACAAGTCTTTAGAAAATCTGTATTAAGCAAATAATAAAGAATTTTCGAAGAGAAATTAGAGAATGTCTAATTCAATCACTTGGAGAGTTATTTTTGAAGTAAATAAAGAAGAAGAATACAAAAGAGATTATTTTTTATAATTTACTCTCAAATACATATTTATAGATATTTTCACAAAAGAGACAATCATTGGTAAATAACTACCAAAATAATTATAAAAGAAACTACCTTTTCAAATATCCAATAACTATAAAAGAAACTACATTTTTTATATATACTAATATTTGAATAATTTATAATATTAAGTTTAGAATAATTCAATCTTTATTTATAATTTCTATTAAATCATTTCAAATCTTCCTCTATCTCTTCTTGTATTACTAACATTAATTATTTCATCTCTTCTAACTATAGTATTTGGAGATCTCCTTAGCACATGCCCATAGCATCTTTTGACTACGTACAAACCTTTTTTTTTCTCCATATATTTTTTCATTAATTTTCTTAATAAATAAATAGCTTCTATGATTAATCTTCCAAGCATCAAATCAAATTGATTTTCAAAGATATTAAGTCTTATCCTAATTTCTGTAACTCTTTTCCAAAAGTTCATAGTAAAACTCATGATTTTAATTCTCTATAATTTAAATAATTTTGAATGTCACCTTTATTTTTATAAATTGACACTAAAAAACTATTTCATTTGCCAAACATATTAAGATTCCCATTGCATATAAAAAAAATTTGCAAAACATATAAAGATCTAACAATCAAGGTTTGTAATTTCGTACCATACCAGAGTATTGAGCTCAGCTCAGTACGGTACGAGTATACCAAGCAGTACGTTTTGGCGTACCGTTCGGTATATAAATATATAATTAAAAAAGTTAAATAAAAAAGGATGACGAGACGAAAACGCCTCGTTTCTTCTGTCGGCATGGGGAGAAGAAACATCGCCTCGATGACGTTCGGTTTCTTCTCCCCGAAAAGCCTCGACGAGCACGGATGAGGAGAAGTCGTCGATGACACCGAGGCCTCGTCGCCTCAGACGAGGAAGAGGCGACATCTCATCTGCGGCATCCGGCGAGGGAGGGCGACGACGGATCGAGATCGTCGAGGGAGAGCGATGTCGGATCTCCAGGTTCTCCCTCTTCTTCTCTCTCTTCTTCCTTCTCCCTCGGCTAATACCGTCCGGTTGCAGGCGACGATGGTCTAAATCGACCATCACCGATCGATTTCGGGGGTAACGGGACAGAAACAGCCCCAATCGACGGTACCGCCCGGTACGCCGTCCGCGTACCGATCTGCTAGCGGACCGGTACGTACCATCCGATACAAGTGGTATCATTCGAAATTAAAATCCTTGCTAACAACATTAGATACCCACCAGCATCACCCACACTCGGACCAACATAAGCAGAACAAGAGAAAGAAAAAAGGCTGGTAGAGCAACAAGAATAGAAAATTTGATTTCATTTGTCTTGAGAATCTGATCCAGTTCAAGCATTGCTCTATATAGAAAGTTTTCCTTTAGTGCAGTCACAACATCACAAGATAATGTATAATTGATTAGAACATCCAGATGAAAATTATTCAACTTACGTCTCAAGATCCAGCTTCAGCTTTCGAATGCAACATGAGATAAATGCTGGAAGGGAGATCCATTCATTCCAATTCTGCTTAACATTTCATAAGTCCCATCGATAAAGCCCTATGGTCTTCTTTCAAAGATCATGAAATAAATCTTCTGAGCATTTGTTCCCTAAAATTAGAAGAAACATCAATAAGAACAAGGGTAAACATCTCAAGATTATTTTTGAAGTGACTCTTTATCTTCTAGCATTATAAAGCAAGTGATACTAAATTAGCAATGAAATAGACACACACAACAATCACCTCAGCCCGAGATTGCCAAAAGTGCAAACTTTTCTGAACTTTATGCAAATTACATAATATACACTCCATGATATCTTCTAACATAAAGGATGTCCTTGATGCTCTGGCTGTGATTTGCAATATGGAGTTACAAATTGGTTAGCCTAAAAAACAGTTTCTGACCGTTTCTTACGGTATTGTGAATAAATCAGAATATTAACTTAAATAAAGCGCATCATAAAGTTAAAACAGCACAAAAAAAAACATGAAGAGTATGATTAGCTCAACAAATTAATTTGTTCTTTTGGGATCTCACTTTCTAAATATTTGATACGTATGGTCGAATCACAAATTCTAAAATCCACTGATTCTGAACCAGGTTAATATTAGATGAAATCATAGAGCCGAATAATTGAAATTAAACATAGAATAGAGAACGATAGTAGAGTGGTAGAAGAAATATTAATACTTCATATCAATTTACCATCGATTCAAACATGTAATAAAAGGAACAGGTAAAAGACAATTACTTCCAAGTATATCCGCACATGGTAAAACACGTTAGAAATAGTAGAGGAAGAGACTGGAAAAAGTAAAGGATTCGAGTCCTCGAAGGAGCTACCAAATGGCCAAATGAATGAGTGACAAGCATGATCTGGCTAACAAATTTCCAAGTACTACAATGCATTCCCAATTTAATTTCCAGAATATATCATCCATTAAACATCAAAGATCAAAACCAAATAGGTATTGGTCGCTTCGGTCCAAGCAGCTTCGTACTCCACCGTTAAAACCCACCACTACCTCATATTCCCTTTATCAGAGCAAAGCACAAACACATGGAGGGTGGCACAAAACATGAATAATTTTGTAACCCTAGATTGGTCTACCACCCAAGAAAATTCTTTCAAGCAAAAATGACCGATTCTTGATATGAAATTGAATCTCGATACAATTTCTTCATATCAGATCGGTTAAGTCAATTCCGATACTAGTTCTTGCAACCACTACAAACATGCCGCCGACATGAAGTAAAATCTTGATACGATTTCTTCGTATCCTGAAACCGCTGCACGCCATGCCATCGATGGCCAAAAGAGAACTCTAAGAGCGGATCACGGAAACCCGCAACGAAGGCGCTAGGATGCACCAAATTCACAAGAACAAAACCGGATAGCACGAATCATGAACAACATCTTGATGTGGAATCAAGAAAATCCGTTCGACACCAAAACTCCACCGGTCGCAACGCATCATCAAGAAAAAACGACAAACGAAATGGAATCTCGATACAATCTCTAGGTCTCGAAAGCGCAAGACGGTTAGGAAAGGACCAAAGAGATGATATCGCGAAGGGCTCACGATTAAGTGCTGATGACAGACAGCAGTGTTCACTTACTGCCGTAGATTTCCCCCTTCATCAACCTTTTGATTTTTTGTCTTTATTTCTTCGTTAATTTCTTCAGAAGGTAAACAGTTTTGTTTGTTTATCTTTTCTGGCATACAGCTTAGTTAATTTGCAGACAAATTCTCCAATCATTGTATTTTATTTTAGTTTCCAAAATGTCTTTCTATCAGCTGCATTATTGATTCCATACAAAGGATTTAAAGGTTGGACCCAAAAAAAAAAAAAAATCATTATGTTGGAGTTTTTATTGTTAGCAGTGCTGTGGAGAAGTGTAACCGCAGGTGTTTCAGCATATGATGCAGCTAAAAATCCATAGATTTAATTCAATAATCCTCCGCATAGTAAGATATTCTTCGACTATTTGTATGATCCGAAGAAAATAAAATATGTTATAAAAAAATATTATTGACATCTTAGTCGGTCCGAGATAGTTTGGACTCATATGCATAGTACTATTAGAAACCTTAAGTTCTCGTGGCATCATCTTCAGGAAGATCAAAGTGATAAGAGATTTTTCGATCTAATCCATCTTATGCTTAAGTTAGTAATATGAGATTTGATTCAATAATACTCTCATAGTAGGATATTCTTCAAGTATTTCGGACATCATATGATATGAAGAAAAAAAGAAAATAGTATATTAAAAAAAGATATTATTGACGTCTTACTCAGTCCAATATAGTCTAGACTCATATGCGTATGACTATCCGATGTGTCTCTGAAGTGGGAACCCTAAGCTTCCGAGGTATCACTTTCACAAAGATTAATGTCATGAGAGGTTTCTCTACCTAATCTATCCGATACTTAAGTTAGTAACATGAGATTTGATTCAATAATACTCAACACAGTACGATATTCTTCAAGCATTTTAAGAATCGTATGAAACGAAGAAAAAAAGAAAACGATGTGTTAGGAAAAAATATTATTAATGTCTTAAGCAGTCCAACATAGTCTGAACCCATATGCTTAGGACTATCTGAGGTGTCTCTGAGGTGAGAACCTCAAGCTCCCGAGATAACATTTTCATGAAGATCAAGGTCTTAAGAAGTTTCCCGATCTACCAATTTAAAAAAAAAAAGTTTATGATTGTCATTCTTATCGTTCGTTCCATGTTAATAATTTATGAAAATGGTTCAGCCTAGTTGCCATATTTGATCCTTCCCAAACCTATCTTTGGCTTTAGTCTCTTTAACTACCAAGCAATACAAGGCAATGAGAAAGCAAAAAGTCATTGTATATATTCATTTTGCACGGGATATATTGCTCTTCAATTCTTTTACACTACTTAAATTGATAGAATTATTCCATTGGAAAATAATGATGAAGTCTCCTATGTATAGATTGGATAAGGTGTTCATGAGATGGTCGCTCCGGGGCTATTCGAGTTATTTACATAGAGATCAAGGGCAGGGAGAGGATTTCTCGACTCGATCCCTTTAATAATCAAATTTATCGAGCTTAAGGATGAAAATAATCAATATGGTGATAAATTAAAGTCTAATATCCATTAGTATTTCAAAATAACCTTTTATGCGTGTTAGATGAGGAGACAAATATTTTATGAAATATTTCTAGAGAGGATAGCTTAAAATTATCTTTCTTTTTGTCTTTTGGCCGTGTAGGCACAAGAGGAGGTAGCCAATAATCATCGTCTCATATTTACGTCCACATGGGAAAACAAAAACAAGATTTACATCCACATTGTTGTTGATGAGATACTCGAGGAGGGCACCTCATACACTACTATTCGATCAGTATGTATTCAACCATCTATAGTACATGCATCACCTAAGCTTCTTGGGTACCCAATCTCTTCGCAAAAGCTCCTTTGGACCTCTAACGCAAGCTCTTCCACACTCAGTTGGCATTCGAGTCCAATCTGCAAACAACAAGAACAAGAGATCGAGGAAGTATAAGGAATCAGAATTCTCTTCCACTACAAGTCTCATGATCGAGGAGCAAAAAGATGATGATCGGTTTCTGGAAGGAGAGAAAGATGATGATTGGTTGCAGGGTGCAAAACCTTGATGACGAAGGAGTAGAGCACGGTGTCTTCCATGCTGCTGATGTTGAGGTGGAGGATTTCGAACGCCTGCCTCTCGAGGACGGTGATGATCTTGACCACCTGACCCGGGATGCGCTTGGAGAGCGTCCTCAGAAGCACGTTGGAGCCGGAAAGCTTGGCCTCGACATCCGCGACGGGGGAGTTGCAGCAGGCGCCGAGCTCCTTGACCGTGTCGGGGCTGCTGGACGTCGGTGATGGTGTCAGCTGGAGAAGCGGCCGTGGGCTCGGAGTGGGGCTGGGGCTCAAGCTCTTACGCTTCTTCTTGGCCTCCAGGGAGTGCAGGACCTGCTGCAGCTCCTTGATGAACTCTATGGCTCCTCCGATGATGGATGCTTGGTCTCCCTTATCGCACATCACAGAGATCAACCAATCAATCGGTGAGCGCACATCAGGAAACACGGAGAGAAGCGAGGGAGGACGTGGTTTACTTACCCTCTTGATGTAGAAGGAAGGGGTGAGGGTGCGCAGGACCTTGAGATGCTCGTTCATCTGCCTTCTCCTGTTCCTTTCGACGGCGATGTGGGACATGGCTGCGGAGGGAGGGAGCGGAGCTGCAGCTGAAACCCTAACCTTGACGACATATTAATACCGGTGGTGCGTGCATGCAGGCAGGCAGGGTGGGTGGAGGGGAAGCAGAGAGTGGAGTGGGGTTGCGGACCTGGAGGGGGCATTCAATGGCGTGGCTGCGCCCTCGTGAGCAGAGTGGCAGCTAATACTCCGAGTGGCCACCGCAGGACGCACGCACGCACAGGACGGGGTGGGTCTGGCTGAACTCGCTGATCACAAACTCGGACAGGCTTCATTGATAAGGAGGAGGAAGGGAGAAGTGAGTCACTTCAGTCCGTGGCATTCACTCCACAGTCACGCTCTCACGGGTTTCTCTCAACCCTAAACAAGCAAGCGCTTCTGCCGTGAACCCCCTCCTTCCTTCCTTCCACCGAGTCATGCCTCCACGGATGCATCGCCCGCACATCAAAGAATCCCATCCTTCCTTTTGTCCACCATCGTATGCTTGCTACAAATGCTGACACTTCTTGATAAGTGGCAGGTGAGAGTAGTTCTTTTTTTTCGCTTTATTAAAATAAATATTTTTATTTTTTATTTTTTGCATATATTAATTAATATTCGCTAGGCTTCATCTTTACAAGATATCTAAACATTAGAGATAAGAGAGAGGACCTGCACTGGATTCATGCCAACTGTGATGGAGCATAGGTTTCATCTAAACATCCTGCACAAGTTGATATATCCATTTAAAGATATTCAAAACAATAATGTAATTTGTGTTGTTTTACTGCTCACTTTATGAATAAATATAGTATGAACAGATGTCATACCTCCTGCCATCAGGCTTTTTTAGGCTCTGCATTCATTTATGCTGCTTCAGTTCCTTCAGAATAGTCGTGATTATGACAAGAAAGCAATTTTATCATCCCAGCTTGCAACATTACCGACTCCAATTAGGGTTTGAATGGCACCAATAAAAATCTAAAACTATTGTCATGACAGCAGCTTAAGGGAGATGCGTTTAGAAATCCTCTACCATCACAAACATCTCGCAAAGGTGATTATGATGGCAACAATATGGCGAATATTTTTGCTTTTTCACACACAACATACAAATGTGCTGAGTTTATCATTTGAACTTGGAAAAGAACACAATTTTGTTTACATATATCATGTCACTTTAGAAGCCAGATTTCTGCTGTGTCATGCAATCAAGGCAAGTATATTACAATACTGTGACTACTATATGTGAGAATTTTTTTTGTAGAAAAGGAAAATAGCCCTTGGTGAAGAACCTGCGGTGTTGGCATGTAAGTCCCAACAGTTCATCTATCCCATGCTCTTATTCTCTGAAGACATGTACAAGAAATCCTTGGATAAGAGAACTCTCCAGCTCCCAAAGCTTTCACAGTAACCTAACAAGACAAAGCTTTCATAATTATCTTAATTGAATGAAGTGTTAAGATAAATCTAGAAGATGTTCAATCTAATGGTATTAGATAATGTTTGATTTGTTATGGGCTCCGACCACCACAACACAAATAAGTTAAATTACCTGGTTTTGGTATATGACAAATGACAAATAGAACTGCAAACATTTTTCTTGAATGTACTAAAACACTTAAACTATGTCATTAAGTGGAAAAGTAACAAACTCAGCAACCAAAAATGTAATACATACAAGATAGATACTACCTTAACATGTACTGATCTATAATGGACAACATTATCATATAAAGTTTCCTACATTGCGAACCTCATGTTCCTATTTCCAGCAGTATGATAATCTGTCTGAATCACATCGATAGAACATGTCATTTGCAGAGATAATGAAATAAAAATTCAATAGCAACAAAAGTTCGTCAGCCAACCCACGACAGGAATAAAAAAATCCAACCCAACACTTCATATTAAGGCTTGCAAATATTATCAAAGTCATGATCATTTTTCATTATCCCGACAAATCAACTCATTCACATGGTGTAGACAGCTAAAATTAGAATCAAAACATATGAAACTCCATATAGTCAACTTGGAAAATTATCATGTATCAGATATTACAAGGAATATGCATAGTTATCTGCACACATAAATAGAGTAGGACTAGCAATATGATTTGGATGTAATTAACAGGGTACAAACAAACAACTTTTTTGAATAAAGTTATCCACCATAAGTACACCTCCAAGTCACCAATGAGCAATAATAGAGTACTCAGGAAGTGAAAGGGCAAACTGACAAACAAAATGTCCCAAAAGAAATCTAACCTCCGAATGCTGACTTTTGGATCAACTTAGATAGAACTTGTGCCTCGATTCACTGTTTAATATGAAAAAAATTGATCAGCAACTTTAGGAACAGTTATGTTAAAACATTCAGATAAACAATTAGTTATGCATAATTAAGTATACTATATATGAACACAGACTGTTTACTGTGTCCATGCCACCTTGTGATGCCTGACGTGAAAGTGGATAAATAGCACTATGTACAGAATATTATGCGGCCAGCATGTAATTAGCACAGGCATCACTCAGCACCCTCATCCAGATGGTAGGAAGCAAATAACAAAATAGAAGAAGGAACTAGATTTCAATGCACAAGCCCTGTATGGTCTTTTTTCTAACAATGAATAGAAACTTCTTGCATCAAAATTTTGGGAACAAAAAATGAAAATATTGTGGTGCATATGAGTTTATTTATGTGGAATAGCACCTGCATTCTGCTCAACTATCCTGCTGTCACAGTCTTACTTTTTGTCCCTAGGATTATTGAAAGCAGAAAATTAAAGCTTCCAAAATTTTAAAACAATGGAAACATCTTCAAGGAAAAAAAAACACAAATATTTCATAAGTCACTAATTCTTATTTTATATGTCCAAAACATCCAATAGAAATAATGCGGAACAATATCTTAAATCATAATATTTTAAATCAAAAGGCATTGTAACTGTATATTACCTCCAAGAGATTTCTCGAAGTTCGCCAATTGAGTAAGAAAACCATGATTAGGGGCTATATGTGGTCGCTTGCTCCTAACTAGTGCCAATGCATCCGAAAGACTCATCCGATGCTTCTTCATCAAATAAGCAACAACAACAGTGACACTGTAAAATAACTATTAGCAGCTAGTTGATTGCACCAAACAAAATGTGTAAGTATTATATTTTTTCAAATATTTAGAACTTCCACACCACAAAATGAAGATTTCCAAATATTTATTCTTTAATTTAATCCCACAGCATTTGGTATCAAACCAGAGACTTTCAAGATTGCTGCCCAAAAAATATCACATATCGCAACTAGCATGCCAGAAAACATATTTCCTGTTAAGATACCTAGCCATACACCACATATAAGAATTATAATGCAGCATCTAAAAAGTTAAAAGGATGCATGACATTGCATACAATGAAATTATTGTGGAGCTCTGATGCTAATTGCAGCCGCTTAAAATGATAATTATATGTAAAATGAAAATCACAAACAATGATGACTCAGAATAGCCACCCAAATATGACTAACTTCCTCATATTGCATATCAATATAAATATAATACCTACTTACCTAGTACAAATACCTGTAGCACAAACTATAGATGCAGCCTAACTACAATATGCCTATGTGATCATACACCAACCAAAACTATCTCATAGAACATTCGAAACTCAACATATGTTTTGATGTGTCCTAGTAAATTAATGAACCGAAAAGAGAATATGCACAATTTTGAATCTCCAAAGGAACCACCATCAGTAATGCTTTCTTACCAGGATTTGGATTTGAATCCTGCCCATACTTTATCTTGGAAATTACTATTAGATTAATCAACTTGTATATTAATGCAACCAGAACTTTATCATGTAATTTTGATTTACTTGTTGAGATGAAATACTATGAACATTTTTAGCTAATACTACTTCTCGATGATTAAGACCCTTTAGGAAATGATGAGGTATATAGTCTTCAATGAAGATGGTCGATCAAGTTAGTGTTACATTTATATTCTGATTCTAATCAATATTTGCACCATTGTTATGCATTAAGGAATATTAAACAATTGTGAAGAATTATGTAAATAAAATTGTGTATTTGAATATGCTTGCCACAATCTTGCTGGTTGTTTTGACTTTTGAGGATACTCAGATGAATAATTGATCTCATTATGAGCTCATAAAAATAAATACAAGTGAATCCGGATCTTGTAGGCATGAAAATACTGTTTTTGCATCTGGATTTTAGCTTCCTGCAAAATTATAGAAGGCCTTGGAGTTTGAAACTCACAATGCAATTTTGAATCAATCACTCCATTATTCTTTTAAATAGTGCTTTCATTCAAAAGATTTTAAAACCAGCTTAGCAGTAAACAACAAGCTTACCTTCTTGACATTCCTGCAAAGCAATGAACCAACACGCCACCACCTGCACTTCTAGCTTCATCAATGAAACTAAAGCATTCATCAAAATACTTATCCAACTCTGTGCCTGGGGTGTCAAACACTAGATACAATAAAAGAAGAAAAGAATTAGTCCAAGAATTTTATATACTTAAAGTAAGTTGTGCATTTATCAAGGGAAAAGAAATGCACAAATGTTGGTTTCAGAAAACTTATTTCTTAATTACATAAAAGTGTCGTTAGAACTTCTTGACATTTTACTGCTACCAATTATAGGCTGCAGATGGAGTGAGAATCCCTGGCAATCACCCTAAACGGATAGCAAACAAAAACATCTCTATGTTTTGCATCATCTTTACAAGAAGGGCATATTAGATTCCTTATATTAGTGATAAGGAAATCAAAGCAAAAACAACCTTCATAAGCAAGAGAAGAGAACTAATTTAAAAGATATAACTTGCAGATATTTAATTGGTGATAGATCTATTGTGTAATCGTTACCAAGTAACCAATATGAATACGATCTGACTATATATAAGAAATCAGGCTTCAAAAAATTGCTCTATGTTATAGTTTAACAGTCGAATTGAACTTTTGCTTAGGCAAGAATCTGAAAGCTTTTCAATATGATGCCAAATGGAAGAACCTGACTTGCAACAATAGGAAACACATTGGATTTGAACAATGCAGGTTACAGTTAGATGCAATATTGCCCAACTTCAGACCATCTTCTGCCAGCTCAGGGCATAGCCAGAACCTACGCGGTCCTATTTAGCCTTCTTTTAAAGGCCAAAGGCCAAATTACTGGTTGGGTCAGTACGATTCAGTTCAGGACACTTTGATGCTACCCTTAGATGAGTCAATCCAGCAGAATTCAGCGCAAAAGGCCCCAGTCCAGCATGGTTACAAATCCTATCTAATATAGTGCAGACACTCCTCCATGGTTTTAAAGGAGATCTATTCAGTCTTGGAAGAGTATAAAAAGTTCAATTCTAATTAACAAAAGATCAACAATTATGATAACTCTGATAACAAACCAGCAAGAAAGGAGCTTTCGGTTTGCTGGACCTACTAACAAGAGAAAAGAAAGGAAAAGTAAGGCAGGAGGGATTTGATATTCAGTCTTCAAAGTAATATTCAGTCTTTGAGGGATTAGATATTCAAATTTCTTGACATTCAGGGAGCAGACAAAACTTTAATTGACATTCTTTACTTTCAATAAGACCAAATAGAGACTATTAAATCAAAATAAAATTAAGTCTTCAGGATGAAAACCAGGGATCATAGTAGCATCGACAATCATACACAAAATTTAGTGATAGCAATTCTTGAACAACACTGAGGACTCACAATAAAGCAAAAATATAACTAATATAAAGAACTGAAACAGTAACACAAAAATTACCAGAAATTAAGTTTCAGAACAAATACAAATAACAGAAGGTGTCAAGCTGTGAATCTCAATAGTTAATGCCACCAAAGCAACAAATAGACAAATTTGAAGTTCTCGGATACAAGCAAGATATTAGTTATCAGTAACCCAATATTCATATTAAAGCACATGTTAAGAAGGCACTAATCAAGAAACTTTCTAGTTGTGGGTCATGTAATCAACCAATTTAACATGCACAGAACAATTCATCATACCATCAATCTTCTTATAGACAAAGTCAATAGGAAATGCAGGGTCCAGGGATTTGGCCACTGTTAAGATGTGGGTGATGTTCAAGTCTTTCAACGCTGACTTGTTAAGCGCCGCGCCAACTGAACCCAGAAACAAACCCTGAGGCAATTGAAGCCGGCAAAGATATCCAAGTATCATTATCAGTTCCAAAATCTAAATCCTTAGAAAAGCTAATAAACTCGTATTCGATTGCCGTTTTGCTCTCGTGTTACCTCCTCAATCTGACATGGAACGTTGTCCTCCCTGGCATATCTTGCAGCACAGAACGCCTGGACGCAGTTGAGAATCCTACCCCTTTGAAGCCCATCCATCTGAGACATGTTTAATCGGATGCCCAGACAAAGCTATTGTTATGCGACAGTGAATTAGGCAGCCAACGGCAGCGTCTCCCTCGTCACAGAGTCTTCCTAGTTCTGTAGAAGAGAGAGAGACTGAGAGGGAAAAACCACCCTAATGTATCCGAATTCGACCACCACAGCAAACTTACCCACACATCGAACACAGTATACAAACAGAATCAACTCAAGAACCTCAATTTCAAATTAGGCTTCGACAAAGAAGTTAACAAACAATTAAAGCGCAAGCTAATCCGCTTCTGAAACAACATTGTAACCCAGCGCTAAAGAATCGAACATTAAAAGCGAATGCTGACGGCTTCAAAGAGACAGAACCCTAGAAAGAAATCAAACCAAAGGGGAAAAACTAACCTCGTATCCTAAATCCGGCCTTTCTCTGCCGCAGCCTACCTTCGATCGATCGAGATCGAGAGAGAGTGAGAGAAGGGGGGGGGGAGCGGGGGGGGGAGGGGGAACAAAAGGCGAGATCTTCGGAAGAGCGATCGGGAAGGAGAGGGGCATCGAGCGGGGAGGCTTCGGTTGGGACGGCCACATCAAATATATGCTGAAGTGCTCATTTCGTGTCTGTTATTGGCCACACAACCAGAAGGTAATTGATTGGATATGCAATGATGGTGCGTAGATGGTTCCCAACATCACATCCGACCAGACTAGGATCCGACTTGGACATACATCGACCAGATCCGCTCTCACACTCACGACAACTCGGCGATGTCGACGGGTTCACACACGTCGTCATGACGAGCGAGTTCTACCGTTCTCTTTTACTCATTTCACGTGCGAGCTGTCGGGAGACGCACACAAGTCTCATCGGACCGCCAAAAGAAGACAGAAGGCAAATGGCGACGAGACTGAAGAGAGTGAGCTTTGACAGGATGCAGAGAAGCGTAGTTGATCATTCGCCATGGATGCCTGTATTCCCTGCCGCCGGCCTTTTTTGCATTCCTTCGACGTCAACCTACCTTCCTCCAACTTATTCTATTCCATAAAATAGATTAGATCTCCGTTTCTCACGCCCACCCGCAAAAAGAAGGTCCAAAGTGCTCATGGAGGTCTCGGGCCGCGTCTCGTCTGCCAGGAACTCGTCGCTGCTGTTGCCGAGGTCGCCTGCGAGGAGTAGGGAGGAAGGCGGGGGAGGAGGAGGGGCAGGCATGCAGGCGCTTCGGCGGCTGGTGAGGCGAGTGAAGCCCTTCGAGCATGTCGGCCTTCTAGGGTTCGTCGTCTTCACCGCCGCTCTGTTCCTGTCGCTGCTCTGCTCCGCCCACTCGGACTACAGCTGGGTGTGCACCGGTGGCGGAGGGTATCGGGGGCTGTGGGTCTCTCGGACGAAGGGCGGCGGTGTGGAGAGAGGGAGGAGCGACGGCAGCGGCGGCGGAGAATGCGATTGGTCCGAGGGAGAGTGGGTGTGGGACGAGGGTTTCCGCTGCTCGGAGAACGGGCGGTCCGATCGATTCTACACCAAGTGGCGGTGGCAGCCCGCTGGCTGCGATCTCCCCAGGTTCCAACTCCATTCGTTTTGCTCTATCGTTCTTATTCTCTGTTATTCTACGATTTGTCTTCGATCACGAGCTGATCTTTTTTAGTGATTTGTTGTCTAATTTCTAGTTGCAAAGATCTTTCCTTTTCTTGTTAGCCACATCTTTTGCTACCTATCTTTCCATATTATTAAGCCGAGAAGACAGAGAAGATCAAAACACTGAACTTTGGTTTCACACTGTGACTCTTCACTCTTCAAAATATGAATTAGGAAATTGCATGTCGCCTTCTGTTGTCGGTGCATTTATAATTGTTAGCTGCCAACTGGTCTTGGTGGGATTAATGCAAAGTATCTTTTGGTTTTATCTGGTATTCCTTGAGATGAGTGTGGAAGCACTAGCTAATGATAAAAAAGCAATCTTTTTTGTTTCTGTGATCTTCGCTAAAAGAGTTATGGTACTCACCTTCAGATTTAATTCACCTTCAATTCTTCATCTCCACCACGCATCCTTCTCACTGTCCAACCATTGCCATTTATTTCTACAGGTGATGGTTGATCTGTTGTCACTGGTGGGGCTCATAGGAACATATGGCTGGGATGTGAGTGTTAAAGGAGGGGAAATAATTGGGAGGATCCAAATCTCTATTATAAATTAGCTAATTCAATGAGAATAATTGGAAATGCAAATAAGGAGATTATACATATCATGGCAGTCCAACTCATGTATGTATCACTTGAAGTTGCTGGTGTTGAGACAGTTTGAGTGGAGATCACCAGGTCTTTGTAGGTTGGTCCATTTTGGCTATTAGTACCAGGTTCAGGATAATCCTCTGAGCAGAAGCAGGGGTTGAGGAAAAAGTCTTGATCGTGTCAATTTTTCATCGTAACACCCAACTCGACAGAAGTTGAATTTTTTTTACTTGGACCCTATCATAACTCTGATAGGTTAAGGTTTGGATGACATGATGACTATTGGTCCATGCATCTATTGTACCAAGATTTGCAGTGTCAGGGTACAACTTGCAACTTGAGTCATTTTGATTTCAAATACTGCTTATTTGACTTAAAATATCGGTACAAAAGAAGGTATGTTTGGTCAAAATTAAAGATCTGAGGTGTTACAACATAATACAAATTCATCTAATGTTGGCTTAAATTAAAGTTTTTTCCTGAATATTCACTTGTAATTTGGAATGAGGACATTAATAGTTTAAATTATTTTCTTGATAGTTTTGAAACACTTTAGCTGAGAAGAATTCAGTTCAATAGTTTGCTAAAAAAATAATTATTCAGTTCTCTTTGACTTGATTAGAATCAAGTCAGTTCTTTATGGATATATTTCAAACAAGGGTTGATTTATCAATAGAAAGGTGAAACTCTGAACTTGATTTCCAAAATTTCTTGGCACTGATGCAAGAAATTATTTATCATGTAAAATTGCAGAAGTTTACCTTTATAAATATGCGTAATTCAATTTGAGTCTTCCAAATTTTTGTCTTATCCTTCATTTTAAAGGAGAAATCATATAATTGCAGTACATTACTAATTAATTGCAGTTGAGAACTAGGAAATTCAGTCACAAAGGCAGTCGTACCATTGAAGGTGTCATTGACATTTTAATCTAAGGCTTTTGAATAAGGCTCTCATTTCTTGGCTTGATGTGCCTTCCATGTTGTCATCCAAAATTACACTTGCAAATGTTTGTGGCAATTTAACTTTCATGAATGTGCTTGATTGCTTGCAGAAGCTACACTATTTGCTTATAGGCCTATTTACATTTTCCAGCAGTTTGTGCTGGTGGCATTAAAAACCTTGATTTAGATTCTGAAAATATGAAATTTGATATTTTTTTCCCCTTGCCGGTGAGATCAATCTTCATTGCAAAGCATGCTCACTAGCAATGAGTAGTGAAGTCAGATATGCATTATGCCTTTGCATAGAGAAAGTGGTTAGTTATTGAGCCATTGCCATGGTGATACTTGTGCAGATGTAATGGTACAACTTTACTTCTACTGGTTTTCACTTTGCCTTTAATAATTTTTTATCAATAAATTGAATTCGAAGTTTGTTAGATAGAGATTATATGTAATAATGTAAAATTACTTAATCATTCTAAATCTTTTTCTTCATATTCAATGCCAGATTTAACACTAAGAAGATGCTGAAGAAACTAAGGAACAGAAGGTTGGTGTTTGTTGATGATTCGATAGGGAGGAACCAACGGGAGTCCCTCCTCTGCATGCTTTCCATGGGGGTTTCTAACAAGAGCTCGATCTATGAAGTCAATGATAGCCCAATTACGAAAACATATGGGCTTCTTGGTTTTCAAATTTGAAGAATACAATTGCACTGTGGAGTATTACAGGTCACTATTTCTGGTTCTCCAGAGCCATCCCCGACCAGGGTTACCGGAGCAAATTAAGACTACACTTTGACTGGATGTCCTAGATTGGATATCGAGCAGGTGGAAAGATGCTGTTGGAACCATTTAGAAACATGCCCTTGGCAAATTCAACTGAGAATCAGGCACTAGAGTTGGCTGAATGTAACTGAGATGACAGTTCAAAGGAGAGATGGCCATTTATCAGTATTCTACCTTGGTTCCTCAGGACCTGCTCCTCTCCCCAAGCAGGATTGCAGCCACTGGTACTTACCCGGGGTTCCAGATACATGGAATGAGCTACTCTATGCACTCATTTTGAATCGAGAACTAAGGTATAACACTAGATGAAATGAGAATCGCAGAAGCATCGAAATATGACCGTCTTGGAGCATGGCTGGATTAGAGCTGGGACAGTAAAGTTCTGCTGTCACGATTCCTAACTTGCAGGAAGCTTCTCAAGGACAGGTTTGCCATATATCTTTGTGGAGACCTTGTAAGAACTCTGGACCATCAGAAATGACACTAGCATATAATTTTGTTATCCTTGTCGATACAGACTGCTCATAGTAGCCGATTACAGTTGCAACAGAAGAGATTGATACATTTCTTGAGTTAAAGGCTTTGCATCTGTATTGAAACGTAATGTACTGCCTTCTAATTGTGTTTTCAAATTTCAGCTCATGTCTTCATCTTTGTTATGTAGCTTCTCATCATCTGTTTAAGAACTCACTGCAGCAAACTCTTTTCGTTGCACTTCTCGGGCTGTTGCAGAGTCGAAGTCTCACATGCCAAGTGAACCAGATAGCTCTCATGCAATAGGGGTGTGGATGGATGAAACAGACGTGGGCGGCTGGTGATTAGGAGAGGCGATGAACGATGCCGTGGAGCGGCGGTGAGAGCTGACTCGGTGGAGTCGGCATTTGAACGACCCCGCGTGCGTTGTCGGAGCGCACACGCACTTTGGCGTGGCCGCCGGCGTGACTTTGGCCACAGTGGAGGAAACGGAGGACCTGGTCCTCCTCAAGGTCCGTGGCAAAGGAGCTCCCGGCTGCTGCTGGTGGCACTCGGGGCCGTGGTCGTGGCGCTGCTGTTCGTTGCCTTCTCCCCCAGCATCAACGAAGGTGGACGCCATGCTACCGGCGAGGCTTCCTTAGCTGTCCACGCTCGAGATCTCAAACCGAAAACCGACCGCAATCCTTCTAACAAAACAGGAACTTAGGTATAACACTAGAAGACGAAGACAAAGAATGATCACTCAAAATAAGAGTCATGGAGATGAAACGAAGTACATACAGAACGGAGAACGGAGGAGGAAGGCGAGTGTCACGGTGGCTCGAGAAGCCGATGCGGCAAACGTGGTCCTTATAGGCAGGCTTCTTTCCCATGTAGATGGACCCTGCGGGGGGGGCCCACGCTGGATTCTAGGATCATAATACAGGGTATAATATGGGTTGTGGATGTGCGTGGTCGTAACTAAGTAGAGCTAAAATGCACGTCTCACCGGAAGATTACGAGGGACCCACACGCCGGTTGCTAAAGTGGGATCTAGTCGGAGACACGTGTGCTGGTGGGTGTTTCGGGTGACAGAATGTGGGTCGGTTTGTCGCGACCCGCCACGGTGACGTAAGCTCGCGTCAGATGAACCATTCACGTGGAAAGCGGCGGCAGCAAAGACACTGACTAACACTGAAAGTTAGGGCCCAAATCGCGGCCCAAAAACAAGACGGGCTCAATTCGACCCATAGTATGCTCTTGGCCCATCAAGATCGTTCTCGCTCTCTCTCTCTCTCTCCGGCGACGATAGGTAAGGACATGTCGGCGAGGGGGGCCTAAATCCGGCGAAGGTTGGGCAGCGGTGCGTCGGGTGCTCGGCGACGGCGATGAAGTAGGGCGGCGCGGGAGATTTTGGTCAAAGAAGACCGTTCTTTGCTTCAGAATAAACCGGTCGGCTTTTTCCGGTTCGTATTGGTTCAACCCGTCCGGAACGTTAGGGTCCAACCTCTGCAACTTCGAAAAACCCTCGCCTCGACGCCGCGCCCTAAATCGCAAGGAGTGGTCGAAAACGAGTCGAAAGGAGAAGTGATCGACACGAACAATGGACTTGGAGACTGCTGAGACTGATGGTCATCTCCGCGAGAGCAGCAGCCGGAAGAAGAGGAAGAGGAAGGAGGGTAAGACGAGGATGACGACGAAGGAGGAGAAGAAACCTACAGTCAGCATCGCTGTTGCCGGCTCCATAATTGACAACGCCCAGTCCCTTGAGCTTGCCACCCTTGTATGTTGTTCATGAGAACCCTTCGATTGATTTAATATCCGAAGCCCTTCTGTTGTCGCCGACCCTTCTTTGCTACCTCCCTCTTCTTAACTCAGTTGGCAGGTCAGGTTGCTCGTGCGGCCACCATCTTCCGAATCGATGAGGTCAGGATGTCTCTGCCAAACAAATCTATCTTCTTGTGCATTTTGAGTTGCATGGTAATAGCTACCTGGCCAACAAAGCAGTGAATTGCCTTTACGATTAAACTGAACTCTGCGCATGAGCTGTTTGTCAATTTTCGATTTATCTTGGATGGTAGGGCATCTGTGTCTCTTTGTCTCGGAGGCCTGGGGTTTCGTCGCCATCTTGCATAATTTCTACACCGTTATGGTGGTGTGTTGCCTTGTGTGGCCTTTGGGCTTGAATATTCTCAATGTCTCTTGTAACCCACCTATTGTCTAGGATGACCTTGTGAAGCCTTGTGACCAATTCTCAGGATATAGTGCTCCTTTTCAAATGAAAAAAAAGGGACATTTAGTGGATCGTGGTTTTGTTTTCAAATGTTTGTGATCATAAATACTCTCTATTCTGATGGAGATTCCTTATGTTTAAACAGGTTGTAGTGTTTGACAATAGAGCATCATCAGATGTTGATACAGTGGTTAGAACAGGGCATGATGGGAATGAGAGCGAAAGTGGTGCAGAGTTTCTTACAATGATACTACAGTACTTGGAAACACCACAGTACTTGCGACGCCGTCTCTTTCCAATGCACAAGAGCTTAAAATTTGTGGTGAGAACAGATTGGTACTGACAAAGATATTTATTGATGCTTGAAAGTCTGTTTTTTCACTTGAATATTTTTCTGTGTGAGCCTTTATTTTTGGGTTCAGGGCTTGCTTCCTCCTCTAGATGCCCCTCATCACCTGCGCAAACATGAATGGTGTTCATTTCGTGAAGGTGAAGTTGTTTCCTCTGTTTCTTGTTTCATCCTGTTTGAATGTGCAAGCATATTAAATCTCTTAGTGGAATTATTTATTGACTGCTAAAAAGAGTGGTAGAAAATGTTGGAATTTTATGATGAGGAAACTTATAATGGAGTATGAAACTAAAAATTTTATAGTGTTTTGCTTGTCTTGTTCTTTGATGAGATATTTCCTGTTTCCTCTAAAGTTGCATAGATTCCTTCTGTTTTGCTAGCGTATTTAATTATTTGTTCAGTGACATATGGTATTAGTGGTCTCCTGAAATGAAAAAACAAAAAAGCACATTTGTAATGATCAAACCCAAAAAATAGTTCTCCTAGTGTTAACTAATGATAATCTGGAGACATGTTCACCAAGCTTACAATCCTGAACTTGATACCAAATTCTTACTGGCTATATTTTAGAGAAAGTAGAAAATTTGAATGTGTGGAAATGGATTTTTATGGATGAACCTAATTAATATTGGTGCTGCGAAAGTAAAGAAAGAAGCAAAGGAGTTATTACAGTCTTCATACACATCTTTTGTCAAATTTGTTTTTGTTCTATTGCATATGTTTGTCCTGCATTAAGATGTAGGTTTCTTTCTATATCTATGTGCTATTGAATGTTAGAATTTCCTATTCTAGATAAACTTGGCAGGTGATGACTTGTTGACCTAAACTGAGTTGCCCAACATAACTGCAGGTGTCACATTGGATGTGAATCCACCAAATTCAAAGGGCACACTTGTAGATGTAGGGTTAAATAAGGTTTGTTCTCCTTAGAGCTTATAAACATTTTTCATTTAGAAGTTTCTATATAATGTTTTACTTAAAGCTTGACATGATCTTTGAATCTTCCTGATTTATTAACTCTGACATTCTACTTTACATATATAGATGTTTGCCTTGGAGACCCATTGTACATTTACTTCTAACTTTTATGAGATTGCATTGTGCATTGTGATATCTTCAAAAATAGTTTTCCCAATGACTGTTGCCACTAGAGTTTTATTATCCCTGTCGAGCCACTCTTTATTCTATAGCATGCTAAGGAGTAGATCTTCCGATCATTCATTTTGATAGTCATAAATTGCAATTTCATTATTCGTACCATTGTTTGTACTGCTTGGCATATCATTTCGATGGCACATTGATGCATGAAGCGTTAAATGCTAGGTGATATAAGCCATGATATTATAGTGAACCTTAAGGTACTGATCAGTATGTGGCTGGTACTGATTGGGAAGGGGTTTGATGCTAGTCAAATATGGGATCAGCATAATTCGCTACATGTGTAATTGTATACACCCTATAGCCAGCCAACCAATCTCAGGCCCAGTCCAATATTTAGATGAGACTTCTAGCGCTCAAACACCGATCCTCAGATATTACGAATACAATAATCAGAATTACAATTTTGATGTTGGTGTCTTTAAAGTCTAAACGTTGCACCCCACACAACCTTGATATGTTTTTATAGTCTGGGATTGTAGTACTTTGAGATTTACATATTGTGTTTGACTCATTGGCTATCATGTATTGTCTTCTTAATTATGATGATTGTCTATGACTCGTTATTATATACTATTTTTGTTGAGATATTATGCATAATATATACATTACTATGATCATGGTAGATAAATTTGATCATAATATGTGTTATACTTAATGTTATTGTTCAAAAGAACTAAAACACTGAAAAATAAGTTAAAAAGTGCATACTTGACCAGACCAACAGCTGTACTTGGTGATGTACTCTATAGTGTACCAGTTTGAGAAGGGACTGGTCTGCGATACAAGAAGCCTGGTAACTGTAGTACAGAGGTCCTCTGACGAGCTGTTTGCCTTGTCCTAAAAAATGTGCCTCATTCTTGTTCACAATCCCTCTTTGTCTTTATGTGATTGACATTTTATTGTGCAAAGACTTTGATGGATTAGAACTAACTTGAGAAGTACTTCACAGAATGTAGTGATTGAGGAAGTTCTAGAACCTGGAAAGCGAATAACTGTAGCAATGGGGGACAATCGTGGTGCTGAAATAGGTAAAGTGGATTGTTTATTTTCTTCATTCAGTTGTGATTTATATTATTAAGAACATATGCCTGTAAATGGTTTCTTAAGAACATTTTATGTGGTATTATTTTGGTTTCTGTTACTTCTTTCAATTCATTCTTTGATATGCAGATTCATAACTTTTATGCCTATGGGCATATTTTTTAAAGTCTTGCATGAAGTTCATATGTTTTTAGCAAAAAATTTTAACCAGCTCACTTGCTAGTGGATCTGTTGGCAAGTGTCAGTTGTTTTCATGCTTAACAACCAAGAAACATTCTGGTGTTGTATCTTCGAGTGCCATTTCATGAAATGGTGCACTAAATAATGCATCACAAGTTCAAGAAAAATAGTATTAAATAACATGACATGCAGAAAGTGACATGATAGGAAATGGACCGAACTAAGGCCTGGAGAGTACATGCAAGTTTTTATTCTCAATTTCTCTTTCTACAATTTCGTTTCACAAAGCAGTCTAAACTTTTCTTGGCATTATATATTGCTGTCACTTGAATCCTAAGATATTTTATTATAGACTGCTACCAATAGAGGTCCGGTGAAGGCAACTTTGCTTTGAGAATCCTTTCATGAATTTGGAATCTCATTCATGTATTTTTAATCTATGAAAAGTGAAGTGTTTATCTACACGCTCATGTATGTGGTCATGTACTGATACATTAAAAATGCAGGTAAGAGTTGATGGGAGAAGTAATTGGCTTAGAATGTGAGAAGACACATCCTTCTCTGTGTTGTCTTCACCTTTCGCATTAGGTTTGCAAGCTAATGACTATCAAGGTAGGCAAAGTCAAAACACAAAAAGATGACTATAACTGTTGAAATCTGAAATCTGAAATCTGAGTAGAGTGATAACATCTACTGCTTGATTGTTGACCAGAAACCTATTAGACATTATTACAGGGGTGGTCCAGTGCACAGGAGAGTCAATGTGATGCAGCCTTGCCGCTGCCAGCAAGAAGGCTGCTCTTAAGACTTGAATACTGGTCACCTTGATCACAGAAGGGTAATCTTATCATGGCATCATGGCCTTGTCTAATTATAAGTCATTAATTTCAAACAAAAATGAAAAATGATAATGTTGATGCTATGCATAGATATTTAAACTTGTTCATTGAGATAAAAAGTTTATTACTTAAATTTAACAAATCAATCCTTAAATTAGAAACACAAAATATGCCATTGACAATTGACATATATATGAGGAAAATCAACATTATTATAATTAGATATGAAGTCATGCAGTATGCCTCGTAACTAATTGTCACAACAGTCCAGGACTAGCAATTTGCATTTACGGGTCAGGCATTTAATGAAATTCGTATTCACTAGGAACAAGATGTATCTTGTATGCTTAACTGCAGACTACCTGCATGATAATTGGATTTATTAAATTAAGGAAGCTTGATTTACACTTTGTTTGAGTCTAATGACATGTGAGTCGTTAAAAATAAATATAAGTGAGCAAGTAATCATTATCTTGTGAAAATAATCTGAAATTGGTAATAGTCTAATAGATCTTACAGTGTAGCTGTTAATGAATTTAATCTATTTATCTCAACAATGGCCCAATCTAAACCACCTGGATCCTCACTCTTACATGTGAAGATGAGCCTATGCAGACCAAGCTGGCTGGGCTTCAGCCATTGTTTCTGCCTATGCTTTCTTGATTTTGTCTCTTGTTATGTTGCGACTTGCTCTTGCTTGGTGCTATGGCCAGCTGCAACACCAAGCATATCGCCAATGGCCAATGCAATGTTAGCTTGTAGACGTTGACATCTTTGAGCCAACATGCTGTAAAATTGTCATCGGAAATCATTGCCCAATAATCCTATAAAATTTGTTACAACAGAAAATGTTTGTGGAAATGATTTTGGAGTTTAGCTTTCATTTTATAATCATTTGTGAACACAAGAATTCTAATGGTTTCATTCTTTTGATAAGCCTTTTTTGCTGACTTGTGCAATGGAAAATTAGTCGAACTACCTTATCTTTTTCCAGCAGCTATTTCTGTTATGCACAGTGGGCTGGTATAGTAATTTGTTTATTTCTCTTGATATATTGCCAAGATGAGGTTTATCTGTAGTGTGATTTGGTATTTGGTTTCTTTAGTTTCACGTGCTTCCTTCTTCTTTAATAAGCAAGTTGTTTTGCTACAACTAGTGCTAGTCCTGATTATTACCTTAACCACATGTCTAGATGGTTTTAAAAAAGCAGTTGACTCCTCCAGTCCAAGAGACCAAATAGGTATGTATTGGGGGTACAAAGTTCGTTATTGTTCAAACCTCAGCAGTGTTATCAGAAACTGCCCGTATAAGGTAACTAAGAAGAAAAACTCTCTTGCTCTTCATATCCTTAAGCTCATATAAGGAACCATGTTCTCCTAACGATTCTCACTTTTGAATTTGTAGGGTGGATATGATCATATTATAGGTACTTCAGAGCATGGTCTTGTGGTTGCTTCATCAGAGCTTGTAATTCCTTCATTTAGGTATGTCTTTTGTGACTAACTGTTGTTCTGAATGGATTCCTCTCTGTAGCTTTTGTATAAATCCTTCAATCTTCACATCAAGTAGCCAAATTTCATCATTATGCTGACTTGCTTGAAAAGGCATTACAATGTTATTCTTATGCATCTAATATTGACAATTGTCCCCTTCTGTATTTACTTCCACACTGGCTTCAACTTTTACAGGCACCTTCTGATCGTATTTGGTGGACTTGGGGGTTTGGAAGAGACTATAGAAGAAGATAATAATTTGAAGGTACAAATAATTTTTTAAAATGTTTATATTAGAAATTTCCCTAAATTTGGCTGGAGCTGTAAACCATTCTCTTGAGAAGTACCTTGCCTTTGTTCACTTGGGACCATCATGTGATCTGGGAATTGGTGTATCTGATGCTGCTATAGGGGGTTTTACATCGCAAATTTTTATGTTTTGCTCCACTTGCTGAGAGTCATGACAAGTCAAAGATCATATTGAGGGTGCATTAATTTCTAAAGTAGAAGAACCTGATACCTATTTAAAGAATAGCTTTATTTCCCTCGAGTGATGCTAGCGCCAGTTCTCTCTTATGTTTCAAAGAGCCAACTTCATCAATCCTTTGGAGAGTGTAACCAGTGGCATCCTGTTTTGTCATTTCGACTTTCTTCAAACCTTTTGGTTATGTGCTTCTGATTGTTTCTTCTTCTGTGAGTTGCTGCTTTTTAGTATCCTTAAGCTTTGCTTGGGTTATCCTCATATAATGTGACCCTGTTGTTTCTTCTATGTTGTTCTTTTGCCTCTTTGATGGCTACATAGTAGTTCTAGCTAAACTAGTCAATTTTGTCTTTCCCATTTCTTTTCAGTGTATAGTAATTCTCCTTTCTTGTTGGATTAAAGGATCAATAAAAAACAGCTCAATCTCACATATTCTGGACCATATGGCCAAGAGGAATTTCCTTGCATCACCTATGAAATTACCAGTTCTCAAGTTGAGCTTGCATCATTATATCAAAGGTTTTGCATAGCCACATCCATGATGGAATAAGAAACCTGAATCATGCCAAACAGACCTTTATACTGCTCATCATATAACAGATGTTGCATATAAGAACCAATCTTATATTTTTGTAGGTGTGATGTTCCATAGAAATTGCAAAAATATATAACATGCTTGTATTTTCTTCATGATAATTGTTTTTATTTTCTAAGAAAAGCAAAACTATGTTTTACTCATGCCTATAAGCTGCAGAATTCATATACAAAAATGTTGGTTTTTGTATTCTTCATGGTAATTGTTAATTCAAAAAAATGAGTCAATGATTGTATTCATGTTCGCAATGATTTGCCAGGGAAAGAATGTCCATGATGTATTTAATTCTTACTTGAATACATGCCCTCTTCAAGGAAGCAGAACCATAAGGACTGAGGTATCTCCCCATTGTACAAGAACTCTTGAAATCAAAGCAGTATCACTTCTATAATTATGCCTTTATATTCTTTCTCATGGTTTTTGCTTTTTCAGGAGGCCATCTTCATATCCCTGCAATATTTCCAAGAACCAATAAAGCGAGCAGAGCAGCTATGCAATGGAAAATAGCCCTTGTTGATTTTACTCCAATTTGACAAAAATTATGCAACACTAGGATCGAGAAGTATTTGGGAAGCATTTCAAACTTCTTGAGCAGGGTTTGTAGATGGTCAGATATTGAACAGTGCACAACATCTTGCTTGATTTGGACTCTTGTTGTTGCCACAAATTGCGGCAGCTTAGGATGGCAAAGAAGCCTTGGAAGGAAAGTTCTTCACAGAGTAATATGGTCAGGGCATGGCATATAGAGATCATACGAAAGCTAAAAGTGGTATTGTTGTCTAAAAAAAAAATCATCTATTGTATGGGAAAAAAAGAATCAAAATTAACTCGAGAGTTAGGTGCAGATGCACACACAAACAGCGAACACATACTTATGCATGGTTTCTGAGCTGTGAATGCATTCGATGATATGCTTTTCTTTACGAGATTTTCAAATGTGAGCAACTGAATGAGGCCCATTCTTTTCAAGATGATGTTCTAGAAGTGGACACAAGTTTATCAGATGATTAAGATTGCACTGTGAAAAGCTGAATTCTCTGTGATTGTGGTCATATTTGATTAAAAGAAAATTATGAGTAATCTCTTCCCTTTTGTTGCTGATATGCATGGCCAAATGCGTGACTACTTTTGTAGACCAATTGCTGGTGTTAATACTATGAAGTGATATATTTCAATACGTCAGTTAGTCTGGTTGGGAAAAGATTTTGATAGTATATCTATAATAAGATTCTTTGATACAATATTGTAAGATTATGGATTCAAATCTTCATCTTCATTTTATTATTTGAAACAAAAAATTTACATGTTAAAATAATATGCACATCAATATGATTGATTCTGTGACTAATGCCAATTTTTGGTTATCACTGCAGATGCACAGATTAGTTGTATATTTGGACTAGAAATTGTGGAGCTCCTAACCTTCCAGACCTGTGGGGCAGGTTGAGATATCACTAATTGTATTCTTTCTAAGCTCTATAAGTGTCCCTTATGCCTCTAAAGAAATAATAAGAAAGAAAATGCTTGTTTGTTTGTTGCTTAAGTACAACAATGAGAGTTAGCTTATGATAATGCTCATCTTTGTGTCTGGTATCATGAAATGCCATTGTACAGTGTCAGGATCTCATCTCTTTTGCCTCTGTGTATTCAGCAACCCCACCACACTGACCTACAACTAAAACCACACACAAACTACTTTGAATCACATTTAGACATTTGGTAAATCTTCTACTTTGAATCATCCTTTTATGAATGATTTCCTTCCTGACATCATGTCATTGTAAATAAGCTGTTGTCATTGTGAGAGTTCTAAGACTAATAAACGGGAAGGAAACCAATGCAATTATCTGTCACTAAATCTACACCTACAGTTTCATTAACTAAAAGGGGAAAAGCATCACTGGAAACGGCTATTTGTCGCTCTCCCCTTCATTGTGACCATTTACAAGGAAGTATTGGCGAAGTTCCATGCACTCATTTATTGCACCACAACCGCCTCAAATAATCTCTATCTCTCTCTCTCTCTCTCACTGTCTCTGCTATATGCTTCCATGTCGTCCGACTCACTCTCTGACCCTCTCGCCGAAGCGCCGGCTGCGGCCGGAGGGGTCGGCCTCGGATACGGCATCGCCATAGCGGTCGGCATCCTCGTCCTCGTCTCCACCATCTTGCTCGCCTCCTACCTCTGCGTCCGTGTTAAGAGCGACGTTCACCGCCCGCTCCCCACCCCACCCCCTGCAGCTCGGCCCGCTGCCTTGGCGCCAGACGGCAGCGCAGCCGTGGTGGTGGTGACGGCGGTGGGCCTGGACGGCCCCGCCATCGAGGCTTTCTACCCCAGGTTCGCCTGCGGCCAGGGCGGGGCGCTGGCGCCGCCGGGACCGTGCCCGATATGCCTCGCGGAGTACGAGGGCGGGGAGGCGCTGCGGCGGGCGCCGGACTGCGGCCATTGCTTCCACGCGGGGTGCGTGGACGAGTGGCTCAGGGTGAGCGCCACGTGTCCGCTCTGCCGCAGCTCACCGGTGCCGTCCGCTGCGGCGACGCCCCTGGCCACTCCGCTGTCGGAGCTGATACCGCTGGCGGCACACCCCAGGTGATCGAATGAATCTCCAGCGCCGGTGTGGGGTGGCGGGGCTGTGGAGAGAGAAAGAGAGAGACGGAGACAGAGCAGAGGAGAAGCAGTGGCGAGGGCAGTTGAGTCTGTCATTAATGCATTTGATGTTTTCCCTTCTTTTTCCTTTTCAACCATGAAGTTTGACATATATACAAAATTAGATACATTTAAAAACATATATTAGAAAATTTCAATGGATTAGTAGTCAAAAAAAGTCTTTAAAATCTTTAAAATCTCAAGATAGGAAAACTGAAAAATATGAAAAGTGTCTCCTTACAATTGAGTTTATGGGCTCTGACTTTGTCAACGGGTGAAAATAAGTAAAAGTCAAAATAATTCCGTAAACATGCATACTACTAGTCACAGAATAATCTCATATGCATAAATAGGTCTCGACAATGTTCTTCATTCATTCATGAGCGACAATTTTAAGGTATATATCGAGAAAAATGTCACCTGAACATGCCAAAAGGGGATTAAAAAAAATAATTTAATTCATTCGTGAATAATAATAATACAAGCTAATGTATGTATATATATAAGTAACAAATTTAATTCATTCTGAAAGGTAGAAGATTAGAAAATGACTACTGCCGTTTGGAAGAAGGAAGCAAGCAATCATACATCTGCCCCATTCTTGAAGTAACAGTTAGCTTGTATATAGTTTCAAGATCGGGCTTGGCCAAGTCTAGTATATCCTGTTGCAAGCTGCAACGTGACAAGAATTACTCACAACAATAACATCTTTAAGAGTTGCAGTATGGAATTTACAGGAAGCTGACGCTAACCTCATCCACTCGCCTGTTTCCTTTGCGTGCCTTTCCGCCGCCTTGTACAGGCGATCGAGGCTATACAGCACCATTCCGTATATGCATCGAGCATCCTCCTCCTGTTTACCAATAAAAATGGCATAGACTACATGATCCATGTTTCTTTGGTAAATAATATGAGGTTACCAAGTGAAATATCAGCTATGATTTCAACAGTGAAAAAACTAAAAAATTTTACGTTATTCATGAACGTCGTCATACATACCCATACAGGTTTGCTACTTAGTTGTGTCGATAGCTCGTGTGTAACTTGTAAAGGAATAATGAAAAGAATCTCTAGCAGTCATGTTTGAGCAACACAAATGGTTCATATTTACAAGGAATAATAATTTCTATGTAGCTGTTGAACTGCATCTAAAATAATAGTCTTGAGAGAAGCTTGTATAATCTTGGAGCAATATAGGTGTGGACAGGATTGGACCCATATGGATCCATAAGTTGCTGCAACTAAGAAACAATCTCATGTCCTACTTATAAATCAGTTGTTAGTGACTAAAAGGGGATGAGAAGCATCAGATCTCAACCTAACAATATCCTAAAAACACTCATAAGAAACAATCTCATGTCCCAACAGAAAGGAAACTGAATTTTCAGCAATCTAAAGAACCTGAAATACTAGTTCATCTTTACCTTTCCTTGATCCATGCAAGTCTGGAACTGCACTAGTCTCCTCTCAACTTCGACAACAAGAAGCCTTCTTTGCCTGCGAGCAACTCTCCCTCTGCCTTCTGCACTCTTATCCTAATATTGTCCACTTACAGCAATTAAAATTCAAGTGGGCTAACAACAGACAACAATGTATTTCACTGATAGATGACCTTCATAAGAAAAATAAAATTTCATCAAGTGAAACCTGTACTAAGCACATTCGAAAAAGCACAAAAAGTAATTCATAGACATAGATTTCACAAAGCTTAACAAGGTTCTCAACAGACTAGGCATAAGAAATTTGCAAAACATCTAAAGATCTAGCAACATTAGATACCCACCTGCATCACCCATGCTCGGACCAACATAAGCAGAACAAGAGAAAGAAAAAAGGCTGGCAGAGCAGCAAGAACAGCAAAATTGATTTCATTTGCCCTGAGAATCTGATCCAGCTCAAGCATTGCTCTGTATAGAAAGTTTTCCTTTAGTGCAGTCACAACATCACAAAATAGTGTATATTTGATCAGAACATCCGAACAAAAATGATTCAACTTACGTCTCGAGATCCAGTTTCAGCTTTTGAATCTGCAAGTCCACAGACAAAATAAGCAATGACATTCAGATCAGTCATTTTAAATTAGGGTAGAAAGAAACCTGAATAAGCATTGCTCGAGCAAGCTCTCCACTCAAAAGATTTTGAAGAGGATGCATCACCTCTTTCTCATATCTGCACTAAAGCATCTACTGGTTAATCTGGAATAACATATATAGAACACTATTAACAGCTTGAACAAGCAAGCCAGCAACGATTAGATGAGCACAAATGTGAGGGAGTAAAATCAAACAAATTTTTCATCAGAAATAAATTAACTAGTGGTTGCTCAAAAAGGTGATGCAAAAAATTCAAGCTTGCTCTTTTCAGATAAGCTATACAATTGTTACAAGCATAGAGTACTTTTAGCACACAAACAAGTCAATAAGCACAAATAAACTATAACATTACACCAATAGATTGAGAAGCATCTTTCAGGCAATTGAACAAGACAATTAATTAATGCAGTTGTTACTGGGTGTCAGTAAAAATCATAATATTCTGTGATTTTAAGTGTCTTTTCCAGTTCACAGTTTAGGATTATGGCATTTAGTGTAAAAGGAGTTTTTCCTGAGTTTTGGAATCCAGTAAATCTTGGTTTTGCATACTTTGTTTGCATTAGAATTTTCCAAATTCATGATTTGTCCTTCTGGTGTCCAGAATTTCTTCTACTTGTATAATATTCCTTCTAACAAAAATACTTGCTAAAAGAATCCCCTTTTTGTTATATAGCGTAATTTACAAATAAACAAGTATATAATCCTGATGGCAAATCCCAAAAGCATCCAGTCATATCTTAGAATGCTAAAGTGTACATGGTATATGATGATTGCTGAATTTATATTTATTTAAACCAGATTCAAAGAGCCCCAATTTCATTTATCAGTTTGATCTGAAGTAAATTTGAGCTCAAATTATATCAGTTTATTACTCAAATCCATGTCGAAGAGCAACTTAGAGCTCATTTGATCAATCTCAAACACAATATGTGAAGAATGCTCAACCTCAATGAGACTTGTTCAACATGGAACCGTTTTCCTCCTTATGTCGACTTCAGTGTTCCACAATGACAGCAATAATACTCTGTAAGGTCCCAATTACTTGGCAAGTTCCACAGACACTAAGATACAGACACCTAACAAACTCAAAACTTCTGTAAACAATGATCCAAGAAATGCAAGAAAATGGAAAAAAAAATGATAAACATACACCTGAGTCACATATGACAACTATGATTAACGTTCTGGGTGCAAGATCATAACAAAGTGGCTTGCCGGTGGTGATATGGAACATTTTTAAACACTTAAACCTTATGGCTATGTAAAGAAAGATTCGTCCAAAGTGAAAAAGTATCGTGCACTTGGCCATCCTTTTTTTTTTCCCTCACATTTCAGTAACCTAGAATGTAGAACTGACTACTTGTTCTGCATCAAAGAGCCTTTATGCATGGTTCCAAGGAATACCAACACCAATATGCACCGTATACCATGAAACTTATTTTGGAAGATGACATAGGGTTATCAAATTGCTGCTCCTAGTCCTCTCTTCATAAGTAGTTTTTAATAACTGTGTCTGAACTATGAAATGGACAAGTGGAAGACACTAAGGAAATATGATGACAATGAAAATCAAGAATCTTGGCAGCATGGCAGAACTAACCAGTATTTAGAGCTTATCGATGGACATGGATTAATTTCCACCAGCACAGCATATATCATGCCTAACCGTGTCATTACCAATATTTAAAAACCTTAAAGATGAATACTCAGCATGGCTGAATAAGGCATGAAAGCTGTTAAAAAATAATATATTATCATTTTCTTGATTAAGAACCAATGACTACAAAACCATGTCGATATGTTATAACAATATAGCAGAAGGGACTGATTTCATATTGTGAGATTCCATTACACTAGATGTAATATGAAGATAAATAGTTTAGAAAAAGGAAGAAACAAACAGATGCATAGATAAACAAAAAAGGTTAACATATTGTGAGATTCCATTACACTACATGTAATATGAAGACAAAATAGTTTAGAAAAAGGAAGAAACAGACAGATGCATGGATAAACAAAAAACGTAGACATTTATTTGTCTTCGGAGCAACCATATTTGCTATGCATGACAAAGTCGATGTAGAAAATGGTCGCCACTAGCCATCAGAAACAGTGGATATAGCAATTTTACTGCATAAAGCAGCATTATGTAGTTCAAGATTAGATATTTTTACCTGGCCATGACTATTTCCAACATTTCTTGATCTGGAATATTCTCTGGTAGCTTTTGACTTTTTGTTTGCTCACAGAAAGCCAACAACATCCTGAAAATTCTACAGCACATCACTAATAATCCAGCAATCAATTAGACAAGCATCAACAAATAATAGCAATTTTGGTTCCATTGCCACACTAACCAAAGAAAAGAAAGAAACATTCTAAAGATTCTGAAGGAGACTCAGTAGCAAGTTGTGGAACAAACTAAGCAATGAATAAATGGCTAACGGTAGCTCACATTAGGCTTAATAAGGTAAAGAAAACATGTTAGAAGCATTTGGAAATTATATTCATAAAGAATCATAATAGTAGGTATTATTTTGAAAATTCACCGACAATTTACCTTTTCTTACAGAAAATTAATGACCAGAAGGGGAAAGAATGATCAAGCAAAATTAGAAAATTGATTAAATAGGTGACTTTGTGGTATCAGTTATATGCAGAGATCAAGTTAAAATAGTAAAATTTAACCTGTGTAAAGAATCAGCAGTCAACTGCACCTCTTCCATTTCCATCACACCTTTTTGTCTCTTCCTAAATGTTTCAAAAAGTTCATCTCTGATGGAAATAAGCTGCAATTGCAGATTGTGAACAGGATTAGAAAAATAAAGAATATCTCATAATAGCAGCAGCAGTCCATAAGAGATTAGAAAGATTTAGCATATATATATATATACATATATATATGTATATATATATATATATATATATATATACATATATGTATATATGTATATATATATATATATACATATATGTATATATATATATATATATATGTATGTATGTATGTATACATATATATATATATGTATGTATGCATGTATGTATACATATATATATATATATATATGCATGTATGTATACATATATATATATATATATATATATATATATATATATATATGTATGTATGTATACATATATATATGTATATGTATGTATGTATACATATATATATGTATATGTATGTATGTATACATATATATATGTATATGTATGTATGTATACATATATATATATATGTATGTATATATATATGTATATGTATGTATATATATGTATATATATGGATTTGTATGTATATGTATGTGTATGCATATACGTCAGCTATAAACTAGGTGAGAGCCAAAAAGCCATCACGATTGCTAAACTTCATTGTTACCATTGTATTTAACAAAAACTCTTTAAGCAAGACAACAAAAGCTTCAGCCCATAAAACCAATAAAAAACTCCCAAGATCTAAGTTTGAAAGATGTAACAGAGACTCTTATATATCCTAGTCTCTATTCTAATAGCATAACCATTAAGGTTCACGAATCCAGATGGCATAAGTCCACAGATCAACTCAAGAATCACTTAAACATTTTACCATACAATAGACACCACAGATGTTTTATTTCTGAGGCAAAACTAGTGTTAAGCTTATTAAGTATTAGAAATAGTACAGGAAAAAGGAGAAGAGAAAGAGAGAGAGAGAGAGAGAGAGAGAGAGAGAGAGAGAGAGCAACAAAAAGAATAGGGAGGAAGAAGACAAAAGAAACTACAAGAAGCTTTGAATCACATCAAAATTCACTACCTATGGCGAGCACGAAACAATTAAATCAAGCTACGATGTATTTGAGGATGGCCCTTTGTTTGCTAGTGACACCATTAAAGTTCCTGTTGTTTTCCACCTACCAGATGAGACTTTTGTTGTTCGCTAGAGGCACCCTTAAGTTCAAGAAAAGAATCTTAACCACAAACCAAACCTAATAGTGCATTACTCTTGCAAAAGAATAAGACAATAGGAATAAAAGAACACGTCAAACATTCAACAGGCTGTGAAGATGAACAACAAATAGTGTTTGTAGTTAAAACTATTAACCAGGAAAACTATACCAACAAGCAATAAGAAGTAAAAAATAAGCAATAAGAAGTAAAAAATAGTATAAAAGAACTTATGCAGCATACTGGTTGCTCAACATGATCCTTCAAGAATCCAGCTGCAGATTCCTTTGCTTCATGGATCCAATTGTCTATGTCAGGGCTTCCCATAAAACTACTATGTCGCAGAAACCACACTGAACATAGTGTGAGGCCAACTGCACCACAGGTGTAACGTAACCAGTATAATGTCAATCTCTTTGGTTTTTGACAGGTGGAAAGCTGACAAGCACAGATTATAAACAATTGTCACTAAAAGTTCATCATAGAAAAGCAATTTGACAGTAAACTATACAAAGTAAGAATGATGAACAAAAAAATAAAATTGAGAAATGAAATGCCTCCAAGAGATATCAACTATATTATACTCTCATCTACCACCATTATTTTCCAAGCACCAATATCTGAACCAGTAGTGTAGAAGAAACTAACATTAAGAGATTGTTTGTTTGTAGTTGAAATCAAAATTTACTTTCTGATTGAAGTTTCTATATTTGGTTTGTCCATAAGGTGGTTGAAAACAAGTTTCACAAACAGGCCAATCCCAATCTGATCTGGAATTTTAGGAGCCGATCTCAAACCTGAGTTAGCTCATTAAAAACTGGTCAGACTCAAAGAATGTAGGTTTTTGGTGGCCTATTACAACTGATTTAAAACTATTGGAAAAAGGAAAAGGGAGTTAGAAGGTGGTGGTGGCGGTTGCAGTAGCAGTCATCACTACCATCATCCTTGATGGTTGCCACATGGCAACCCCATAAGGAGAGTAGGCAAGGAAACAGGGAAAAGATGGGAGAAAATAAATAACATTTTCCCCTGAGCCCGCCATTTCTTTCCTTTGCTTGCTGCTGTCTGCATGTGAGAGAGAGAGTCCTAAGATTTGTGACTTTCGGTTAAGAGAGAAGAAACTGTAATAAGGGGTTTCTCATACTATAATATATTATTTTTATTTTTAAAGTAAATATTTTGTAAAATATCTATGTAACATAAATCTATTAGCATATTATTGTAAATTAAATTTTCTATAAATCATTTTTTCACTTGATGTCTATCCCAAATTACTCATCAACCATGGTCTGATAATATAAACCATGATTGAAGGAAATTGATAGTTGCAGGTTGGTCTCTACATATCATTAATTGATAAATGGTTTTTGAAGAAATCAAATAAAATAGATAAGTGACTAGTGATCAGCAATCGTATAGCAAACTATTAGCCTATATCATAACTAGAAGATCATGAGATTGATAAAGCTGATCACTGAAAGACTCTGGCATTGATAAGTTGTTTGCTGATCAGTGATCATCGATGCCTAACAAATAAATGTTCAATGATCTCTAGCTGCCTATGGATTATTAATTAATGATCTCAATTGTTGGTATACTGTTGAATGTGATCATCAGCCTTTGCTCGATTGGAAAGCTAACAGAATGTCAGTGAATTCTCGTTGCCACCTACCTAAGATCATTGTTGGTTGATTGTCAAGAGCTGAAGACCATCAACAGATGATCATTGCTTGACAATCAATAATCATCATCACAGGCTCGTTGATGGCCGATCATCAACATTCTTGGGCCAGCCATCACTAATTATCATTGTTCATTGATTGGTCACCATTAGATGTTAATCAATTATCAGCTATCTATCCTGACTAACGATCTTCAATAACTAGATACTGGCAACTGTTAGTCATTAATTCTAAACATAGTCCATAATCCTTTGGCTTAAAAGCAACAATAAGTATCGTCCACCTGGCTGACAGCAGCTCACTATAGCTCGAAGTCACTGAGCAAATTATCTACAAAAACTTGTGTGCAAGGTCTTAAAAACAAGGCCTACTAGTTGGTATGGACCAGCATTTTATGCATCAGCGATCTCACCATTAACCAGCATGCTTACCACCAGTTTTCATTTGTTTCTTGTTCATACTAGACTTACTGCCCCTGGTATGATTACCGTACCACATGTACTGGCCTTTTTTTTCGTTGAAAACAAGAATATTGCAAATATTTTTGCTCAAAACCAAGTAACACCAAACCATTTTTCTGATTATCCCTGGTTTTAATAGACAACTGCCTTTTTTTCATTCTTTTTCTTTTTTCATCTCACAGCATTCTCTCTCTTTTTCTCTTTCTCCCATGCACCTTCTCTCTCCCTCCACTCCTATCATTAAGGCACACCTCCTACTGGCATGCCTCTTCCTTTGTCTCCTCTGGTGGTTCTCTTCCTCCTTTACCTCCTCCCTCCTCACCTTCTCTTAATACACAAGTGACTTTTGGGCTGATTAGGATGAGACAACTGACCTGAGATCAGCTATCTTGAATATGAACCACATGATCCATCTTCAGTTAGTAAAACATCCTCTGAGAAACAATTTCCCATTTCACAGAAATTTTGGATCCTGTTGGAGTCAATATGAGAAACAATTTCCCATTGCACAGAAATTTTGGATCACGATGGAGTCAATATGGTAAATAATCAATAGCACAAAGTCCATAAATAATGAATAGCACGAAGTCCATAATCTCTTTACTGCTTAGAAACTTATTAATCTCTTTACAGCTTAGAAATAGTTGCCTAGTCATGTTCCGGCTTAGTCATGTTCTAGTTCCCTAAGTATTCCTATTAACACTCACAAATAGTTGTTTGGCTTAGTTTTAGTTCTCTTAGTATTTTATTGAAGACATTTTTGCTAATAGGATCCTTATTTCCAGGATACTTTATGTTCAAAGTATGTCATCCCAACATTGAATGCGGAAAAGTTCTCAATGGTATGTCATCCCAACATTGAATGTGAAAAGGTTCTCAATGGAATTTATTTTGCTATTTCTAGAAGGAATTAATAAACCTAAAGCACTCAATAAGATGACCAATTTTAGAATTCCACCATAGAATGACAATGTAAAAATAATTCGGCACCTACTTCAATTTTAGATTGTTGCGAGAACATACATGATAAAAAACAATTAACAATTGAAGGTTTAAATTTCTCTTAACCATATAAAAAAATTTACAAGACCGATTAAAAAGCCATAGTCAAAATTCAAAAAATCAGTTGAACATATGAAATTTCTTAAATTCTTCTGTCCTAATAGATTATATAAGATATGGCACATTATGTCATTATCATCCAAAATGGTAATAGCATGAAGATCGCAAAAGCATCAAATGCATCAGGACCGAAGAAAGAAAAGAAATTGATAACCAGGATAATCATATTTGCACAAAACCAAAACTAAACCAGAAAATCATACTAAGAGTATATGATACAACATGGAGTATACTTACAATGAGAGATAAATATAATTCTAGTCTCTGCAAATTTTGATAAATCAGATCTGTAGCATCCCTTATCTCAATATCTGTCCATTGAGACTTTGCTAGGTGCTCCTCAGGTATTTTCTCAAGGTGAAGTACAGACGAGCCATTCTGGTACACTAAGGACTTGTCACCCTATCCATAATCACATGCAGAATGAAAAATAAAAGAATTAGCAACATAAATCTTATTCATACTAATTCTGGTTGTGTGTGTGTGTGTGTGTGTGTATATATATATATATATATATATATATATATATATATATATATATTTATTTATTTATTTATTTACTTATTTATGAACAAAAAGAAACAAAGTAATGAACTATGAGAAGTTAATGCCTAACCTTGTATATATAATGTGCATGGCCAATTGAAGCTTCTAGCTTCAAAAAAAGGCTATTAATGGCTTCCAATACTAGAGGCAACGACTTGTCAGCATCCTCAATCAACATTTCCCCATATTTGTCAACTTCCGAGTAAACCTACAAGAAAAAATAACAAAACAGTACTAACAACACCAAGACATATATAAAATGCTACTCTACCACAACTAAAACCATAAATAAACAGATATATAATGCAGAAAACCTGTGCTAGAGAATTAGCCAGGCAGTGCTGTAGACTGGTCAAAATAGCTATATTGTGACATATTGTATTGGATGCAGCATGAGATAAATGCTGGAAGGGAGATCCATTCGTTCCAAGTCTGCTTAACATTTCATAAGTCCCATCGATTAAGGCCCGTGGTCCTCTTTCAAAGATCATGAAATAAATCTTCTGAGCATTTGTTCCCTAAAATTAGAAGAAACATCAATAAGAACAAGGGTAAACATCTCAAGATTACTTTTAAAGTGACTCTTATCTTCTAGCATATAAAGCAAGTGATACTAAATTAGCAACGAAATAAACAAACACAACAATCACCTCAGCCCGAGATTGCCAAAAGTGCAAACTTTTCTGAATTTTATGCAAATTACACAATATACACTCCATTATGTCTTCTAACATAAAGGATGCCCTTGATGCTCTGGCTGCAATTCTGCAATATGGAGCTTCAAATTGGTTAGCCGACTAAACAGTTACTGACTGTTTCTTACGATAATGTGAATACATCAGAATATTAACTTAAATAAAGCGCATCATAAAATTAAAACAGCACAAAAAAAAAATTGAAGAGCATGATTATCTCAACAAATTAATTTGGTCTTTTGGGACCACATTTTCTAAATATTTGATAAGTATGGATGAATCATAAATTCTAAAATCCACTGATTCTAAAATCCACTGATTCCAAAACTCCACCGGTCGCAACGCATCATCGAGAAAAACGATATAAAATCGAATCTCGATACAATCTCTTCCAGAAAATATTGGCGAAGTGAAGGCGGATCCTGGTTCTCGAAAGCGCAAGACGGCTATGAAAGAACCGAAGAGAGGATATAGCGAAGGGCTCACGAGAAAGACCGGACAGCGTTCGAACGCATCGGAAGGGGGAGACCGTGCTTCCGCCTGCGGTGGCGGCGGTGGACACGGGAGATCTGGCCAAAAAGGGGCGGACCGCGAAAGTGCAGGCGGTCCCTCAAGATCCTCCAGAACCGGCTGGAATAGCGAGCGATGACGGACGTGGAGTCGGTGGCATCGGTGGTGGAAGGGACGGATGCAGGCGGGCTCTCAGCCGGCGACGACGCCATTAGACGGTTTCGTCGATCGGTGGCGGTTCGTCGC
Organism: Musa acuminata AAA Group; assembly: GCF_036884655.1. Lineage (NCBI taxonomy): Eukaryota > Viridiplantae > Streptophyta > Magnoliopsida > Zingiberales > Musaceae > Musa > Musa acuminata. The sequence continues at coordinate 39,271,551 of NC_088333.1, forward strand.
TTTGAAATCAGCTTTTGAGGCTTAAAAGAGACTCGTAGGTCAACCAGTGGACGTGCAATATGGGCCAAGTCGGATCAGATCCCACGGCCTTCGGCCCATTTCATTCTTTAATTTATTTATTTGTTTTCTGATTTTTAATAATCAATCAATTTCTTTTCAAAAATCAAGTTTTTTATGGCTTATTTCTTTTATGGCTCAATATCGAATTATTGATTGTTCATATTTCATAATCTAATGAATAAATTTAGAAGGAAAGTTCATTTCTGGAATAGTATTATTGATGGCAATCAAAGAGATTGAGTCGAATGACTTTACAAAGTCAAATTTAGATTTATCTATAGTATGCATCAAATATTAATATGTTATCATAAATATTTACTAGTTTCCGTAAGGAAAGCCTTTTATATATATATATATATATATATATATATATAATTTTTAGTCCCACATCGTTAGTTTAGAATTTTCTCACTTTACTCTCTCTTATATATTCACGAGAGCTGAGACGAGTGTGGTAATCAATTGAGTAGAATTTTATCATCTTTTTTCTCCAAATTAAAAGTTTATTTATTATGGAGAGCATATGGCATGCTTTTCGATTTTATTCATAAACTCTCTTTTAATTGTTTTATTTTAATGATGTTAGATTTTCTCATATTGTTCTAAACTAATTCTAGATGTTGTTGTAGAATTATTTATTTATTGCTAGAGGAAACGAATTCTTTGTATTATGTTTAATTCTCTAGAGCTACTATAATATCATTATTTTCTTCGAAGTAGTATCATAAGATTTAATCTTAATTCTGTTATTGCACTTCCAATATTGTTTTAATGTTTAGAATAACGAAAATTATCAACAATTTCATTTCCTTCCTATACAAGATGTGGTGACGATGATTATGGTCATTGAGGATCTCAAACTTTCTTCCATTATATTCGAATAAGAATACGTTAAAAAAGAAACATTGAGTTTTTGGGTCTATGTTTTTAGTTAAAATCATCCAATTCAATTTTCGGTTTAGATAGCTTCATTTGTCGTGACAAGTGTTTTAACCATTCTTTCTTAAAATAATAAACTCATAAGATTGTAAAGCTTTAAAGTATTTTGAATTCTGTTTGGTTTTGTCATTGTATTTAATTTTGCATTATATGAAGTTGTTTCACATTTGATATATTTTTAAAATTGTAAATAAAGTGCAAAAGATGTTGATAACATCTAAATTCTAAAAAGTATTTTTTAGATATGTAATTTATATTTGTCTCTATCTAAATGATGGATGTTTGATGTATTAGAATCTTTATATCAGCTGTAGGGCTAAAATTTGAACACATATAAATAATAGTGTATGTGAGTCGTAGTCTAATAGTGGTTTCATGTCGTGATAAGTTATCTGACTCCATTCACAGGTAATCCTTTTCAACTCTAACTCTCTCATCATGGATCAGCTTTAATACTAAACTGATGAGTGAACTAACCAATAATTTTATTTGGTCTAAATAATCGATCAAAATACTTAAGCTAGAGTTGTCATAGTACACTCATTAAATCTTTATAATTCAATTATAGTCATTATCGAATTAATTTGAGGTATCACAGCTTGAATATATATGAATGAGAATATTTTTTTGTTATTGAGAATTTTTGTGTACATGAGTGGTGCCAAACGAAATTATGTTAAGTGGTGAAATACTGAATGATTCTATGCTAAACATATCATATAAGATTTATAACATTATATGTAATAATAATATGCTTAATTATCGTTTAATAAAGTTTCAAAATAAGATTAAAGTCTCAGTGAGGGGATGAGTTTAGCCGGTCTTCCGATAATAGCAATCGTCCAGCAAAAAAATGAATTGATCAATGCCTCGACAAGTAGAAAAGTCAAAGTGAAGAATAGAATAAGAATACGCTTTGAGATTCAAGTGAAGAATAGAACATGAACATCTTTTGAGAACAGGAATGTCCTTTAAGAATCAAGTAAAGAATAGAACGGAAATGGCATTTGAGAATCCAAGTACCGAATACAACAGGAATATCCAAGTTTAAAATAGAACTGCAACGCGTTTTGAGATGTACGCCCTGTGAGAATCGAAGCGAAAGATTCGTGTCTCACATTGCATCATCGTTGAGTACCCCAGCATCCGATTCTTAGAACGCCAAGACGCGTTATATTATGTTGAGCCCCCCTAACCTGCGGCGTGCATAATAACGCCAGCATCTTCAGCTCCTGGTAGCTCTTCTTCGCCTCTCCTCTTCAGGCTCGTCATGGGTGGCCGCGGCGAGTTCATGCGGATGGGCAATGCCCTACATCATCATGATCACCCTCCACAGTTGGGCTACGCCGGAACGAATATCCTCTCTTTCGAAGGCGTCGCTCGGCGGTGGGATGGGCCAATACGTTCTTGCCGTATACAGTCATTAGCGTATCATTCTATGGCGGTATTAAGCTGCTGCAGCATTGTTACTTTGTGATATGAATCCCGTGTTTACTCCTATTTGTTTGTCGTCGCTGCGAAGCTTATTTCTTGATCTTTGACATCATTTCAGGCCGGTTATGGACAAAATTTTCTACTACACCGGCCTGAAGCATATATCTCCTACCTTCTCATCCGCCATGAGCATAGACGAGCTTCTTACGCGCGCTGTGGTTTATGTTGGATGGTATCAGACCCCGATGGATCTGAATAAGGTGATATACCGGGCGAAGGTGGTCGGAACTCTAGTCACCGTTGCTGGCCCCATGTTGATGGCAATCGGTTACCTATTGTGATCGGGGGTCTGATACAATTCAATAGAAACCACAGCGCAGCGGCCGAAAGAAGCTCATCTATTTGACTTACCCGCTAAGCACGGCCACCAAGAAGGTCATGGCCGGATGAGAAGGTAGCAGATGTATGCTTCAGGCCGGCGTGGTAGCAGCGACGAAAAACAAATAGGATTAAACACAGGATTCATATCACAAAATAGCAGAACTGCTGCAGCTTAATACCGCTCTATAATAAACGCTAAAGGAGCGATAGATAGAGTGGCAAAGGCATGACTGTTGACGACAAGAACGTATTGGCTCATCCCACTGCCGAGGGACGCCTTCGAGAGGAAATTCTTTCCGGCATCGCTGAACTGGAGGGTGATCATGGTGAGGTAGGGCATTGCCCTCCGCATGAACTCGCCGCGGCCACCCATGACGAGGTGAAGAAGAGCTACCAGGAGCTGAAACGAAGGGAGAAAGAGGATGCAGAACCAACACACAAGGAGCAAGCAGCCACACTCCTTATTTATAGTGGTGGTGTATAGGCCACCAGCAACGGAAAGAAGGAGATTTTATAGGCCACCAGCAACGGAATCTTTCTTTGGAATCTTTCTACGGCTCTTTCACGTGGGACCACGACAAGATACCCAGCTTGGATTTTTCAGAGAAACATATCCCACGACATGGTTAGGAATTCCTCTTCCTATTTATTGGTTTTGTGCGAATGTGATTATCTATCTTGGTTATCAATTTTCTTTTCTTTCTTTGGTTACCAAGAAGGTCATGGCCGGATGAGAAGGTAGCAGATGTATGCTTCAGGCCGGCGTGGTAGCAGCGACGAAAAACAAATAGGATTAAACACAGGATTCATATCACATAGTAGCAAAGCTGCTGCAGCTTCATACCCTTCTATAATGAATCCTAAAGGAGCCATGGATAGCGTGGCAAAAGCATGACTATAGAGGATAATAACGTATTGGCTTGCCCCACTGCGGCGCGACGCGTTCGAGAGGATATGCTTTCCGGCATAGCCGAACTGGAGGGTGATCAAGGTAAGGTAGGGCATTGCCCTCCGCACCAACTCGCCGCGGTACACCCATGACGAGATAAACCAAAATTACGACACATTTATTCACCAACAACATTCGCACAAAACCAAAACTAAACCAGAAAATCATGCTAAGAATACAACATACAACATGGAGTGTACTTACAATGAGAGAAAAATAAAATTCTAGTCTCTGGAGATTTTGATAAATCAGATCTGTAGCATCTCTTATCTCGATATCTGTCTACTGAGACTTTGCTTGGTGCTCCTCAGGTGTTTTCTCGAGGTGAAGTAGAGATGGACCCATGCTTGTACAAGCTCGGCTTAGGCTATTTTTCTTTGATGCTTGGAACAGACCCGACCGAATGATAAGATCTTATATCAAAGACAATAGGAAGAGGAATTCCTAACCATGTAGTGTGGCTGGTGGCCTATACATCACCACTATAAATAAGGAGTGTGGCTGCTTGCTCCTTGTGTGTTGGTTCTTCATCCTCTTTCTCCCTTCGTTTCAGCTCCTGGTAGCTCTTCTTCACCTCGTCATGGGTGGTCACGGCGAGTTCATGCGGAGGGCAAGGCCCTACCTTACCATGATCACCCTGCAGTTCGGCTATGCCGGAAAGCATATCCTCTCGAACGCGTCGCGCCGCAGTGGGGGAAGCCAATACGTTATTATCCTCTACAGTCATGCTTTTGCCACGCTATCCATGGCTCCTTTAGCATTCATTATAGAAGGGTATTAAGCTGCAGCAGCTTTGCTACTATGTGATATGAATCCTGTGTTTAATCCTATTTGTTTTTCGTCGATGCCACAGGAAGGTGCAGCCTAAGATGACCAAGTGGGTGTTCTTAAGGATATTTGTGTTGGGACTTCTTGGCTCAGTATTTCGTTTCTGCCCATCTTCCTACTTGCATACGAAGCTTATTTCTTGATCTTTAACATCGCTTCAGGCCTGTCATGGACCAAATCTTCTACCACGCCGGCCTGAAGCATACATCTGTTATCTTCTCATCCGCCATGAGCAGCATCTCGCCGGCCATGACCTTCGTTGTGGCCGTGCTTAGCGGGTAAGTCAAATAGATGAGTTTCTTACGCTGATGGTATCAGACCCCCCATCACGATAGGTAACCGATTGCAATGGTAGGATGGAGAAGGTGGATCTGAAGAAGGTGATACACCAGGCGAAGGTGGTCGGGACTCTGGCCACCGTTGCCGGCGCCATGTTGATGGCACTCTACAAAGGACCTCCAGTGGAGCTGGTTTGGAGCAAGCATGCCCATTCTCTTGGATCCAACTCACCGGCCGTCACCGATTCGAGCAGCAACAACTGGTTTATGGGCTCCGGCTTCCACATCTTAGCCACCTTAGCTTCGGCTTCTCTGTCTCTCCTTCAGGTATGAGATCATTGCTTCTCCTCCATCGAGTGAATTGAATGCTTAGGTTGTGCAACTCTTACAGGAGGAAACCCTAAAACAATACTCTGCTCGGCTGTCTCTCTTGACATTGATATACTTGGTGGGGACATTGCAAGCTGCAGTAGTCACTTTCGTCTTGGAGCACAAGCCTGCTGTTTGGACCATAGGCTTCGATATCAACTTCCTCGCTGCTGCTTACGCTGTTTCTCTCACGTTTTGTGATCGGGAGAATGCAGCTAATTTGTAGTACAACATGCAGGGAATCGTCACATCCAGCGTCGCATACTATGTTGAAGGGCGGGTGATAGAGAAAAGAGGGGCTGTGTTTGCGTCAGCCTTCAACCCTCTTAGGATGATCATAGTAGCCATCATGGGCGCGTCCTTCCTCAACGAAAAGATCTATCTCGGAGGGTGAGATTACATGAACGACATGTTTATTCGATCTCAAAATTTCCGTGTGCTGCTGCTGTGCCTCGCTTTCTTTCACGCTTGGTGATTGAGCTTAACAAAACTCTTTGGGTGCAGCGTTCTTGGTGCGGTCCTCGTTGTTATCGGCCTCTATTACATTCTTTGGGGAAACAACATGGAAGAGTAGAAAATGAATTCATCTTGAGGAGATAGTCCTACACATTGGATGATAAATGCCCACGTACTTTGTAGGATAGAATTCATCTTGCCAAATCTATATCCTGTCAAATCTATGGTTTCCCAAAACAGTAGAGTCATCAAGATAGATAAGCATTTTCTTGTACTAACTTGGTTCGATTAATGATTAAGTAATCAAAATTATCATCTGTATTAGTGGTCACTTTTTCTATCATGAACTGTTTAAGTCGACTGTTCTCTCTCTCTCTCTCTCTCTCCTGTCTTCTGGCCTTAGATTTATTGTGCTTGCTTGAGTGCGTTGTTGGACATGTGCTAATGTCAGTTTCGGAAGCAAAACAAGAACGGAAGAAACATTATTATTTATTGAAGAAGAACTCGCAGATATACTTTATGTATGTCCAATGCTTACGAATATAAGAAGACGGCCATACATGGATGGATAATAGATGGAATATAAAGACTTACCACATCTCAACAGAGATTTTATCTATTTAGTTATTACAACTATGGAATGAGAGAGTAGGGACGTCCTTTAGCCTCTTTTCTCTTTCTACTCTTGCTTGCTGTTTCCCCAAAGAACAGAGTAGAGGCCGATGACAATGAGGATCGCCCCGAGAACGCTGCACCCAAAGAGTTTTGTTGAGCTTAATCTCCAAGCATGGAAGAAACCGAGGCACAGCAGCACACGGAAATTTTGAGATGTAATAAACATGTCGTTCGTGTAATCTCACCCTCCGAGATAGATCTTTTCGTTGAGGAAGGACGCGCCCATGATGGCTACTATGATCATCCTAAGAGGGTTGAAGGCTGACGCAAACACAGCCCCTCTTTTCTCTATCACCCGCCCTTCAACATAGTATGCGACGCTGGATGTGACGATTCCCTGCATGTTGTACTACAAATTAGCTGCATTCTCCCGATCACAAAACACGAGAGAGAGAGAGAGAGAAACAGCGTAAGCAGCAGCGAGGAAGTTGATATCGAAGCCTATGGTCCAAACAGCAGGCTTGTGCTCCAAGACGAAAGTGACTACTGTGGCTTCCAATGTCCCCACGAAGTAAATCCATGTCATGAGAGACAGCCGAGCAGAGTATTGTTTTAGTGTTTCCTCCTGTAAGAGTTGCACAACCTAAGCATTCAATTCACTCGATGGAGGAGAAGCAAGTATCTCATACCCGAAGGAGAGACAGAGAAGCCGAAGCTAAGGTGGGCAATATGTGGAAGCCGGAGCCCATAAACCAGTTGTTGCTGCTCGACTCGGTGACGGCCGGTGAGTTGGATCCAAGAGAATGGGCATGCTTGCCCCAAACCAGCTCCACTGGAGGTCCTTTGTAGAGTGCCATCAACATGGCGCCGGCAACGGTGACCAGAGTCCCGCCCACCTTCGCCTGGTATATCACCTTCTTCAGATCCACCTTCTCCATCCTATCATTGCAATCGGTTACTTACTGTGATCGGGGGTCTGATACCATCCACAGAAACCACGGCGCGCGTAAGAAGCTCATCAATTTGACTTACCCGGTAAGCACGGCCACCACGAAGGTCATGGCCGGCGTGATGCTGCTCATGGTGGATGAGATGGTAGCAGATGTATGCTTCAGGCCGGCGTAGTAGAAGATTTGGTCCATAACAGGCCTGAAAGGATGTCAAAGATCAAGGAATAAGCTTCGTTGGATTCGTATATAAGTAGGAAGATGGGCAGAAACTAAATAGTGACCCAAGAATTCCCAACGCAAATATCCACAAGAACACCCGCTTCGTCATCTTAGTCTGCACCTTCCTGTGGCATCGACGACAAACAAGTAGGTGTAAACACAGAATTCATATCACAAAGTAGCAATTCTGCCACAGCTCAATACCGCTCTAGAATAAACGCTAAAGGAGCCATGGATAGAGCAGCAAAGGCATGACTGTAGACGACAAGAACGTATTGGCTCATCCCACTGCCGAGCGACGCCTTCGAGAGGATACTCTTTCCGGCATCGCCGAACTGGAGGGTGATCATGATGATGTAGGGCAATGCCCTCCGCATGACCTCGCCGCGGCCACCCATGACGAACCTGAAGAGGTGAAAAAGAGCTGCCGGGAGCTGAAACGGAGGAAGAAGAAGAAGAACCAACACAAGATGACCTAGTAGACAGTGTTATTTATGCACGCGAGGCCTCAGGTACGTGATTGCCCTGAGTAATGGCGATGGACTCCCCCTTTCTGATCGTATAAGAATCCCGTATAGAATAGCAATAAAAAAATTTATGTCTTCGGAGCATATATTTGCGATGCATGACAAAGTCAATGTAGAAAATGATCGCCACTAGCCTTGTTATAGAAGATAAGAGTCACTTGGGTGCCTACATACATATATGTATATACATATATACATATACATATGTATATATGTATATATATATATATGTATGTATATATATATATACATATATATATATATACATACATATATTTATATACATATATTTATATACATATACATATACATACATATATATATATATATATACATATATATATATATATATACATATATACATATATATATATATATATACATATATATATATATATATACATATATACATATATATATATATATATATACATATATATGTATACGATCGGATTGGATTCGTCGGGCAGGCGAGTGGGCGTGGGCATGGGTGCGTGGCGGGTGGGCGGGGTCCTCAAAATAACTCGTGATTTTTTATGTTATCAATTCTATTAATAAAAATATTATACATATTAACTGTTCACTTTGATAAGTATAGTAATCTCAATATAATTTTTAAAAATATAAGGATTGAGATAACTAATTATATGAGATAATTTATAATTAATCAGATAAGATATTGATAAATCGAATTTTCTATTTGTCGAGACATTGAATTAAAGTGAACCTGAAAAACATATTATTCTCAATTTAAGGATTGATCCACCGGCCATCCCTCCTCCCTCACTTCAATCTTAATATTTCTCGGATTGATCCACCGGCTAAAAACAATGAAACAGTTCTCGGATTGCTTCGGGGGGGGGGGGGGAGTCAAATTTGGCAACTGTGCTTTTTTGTTGTGCCACCTTCAAAACAATGAAATCGTTTGTCTTTTAGTAAAGTTTTTGTCAACGTTACCGTTTGTCTTTTAGTAAAGTTTTTATCAACATTTTATTATCCGTCAAAATGTACAAATGAATGACATGACACTTTGACTGTGATTGTCAATTCATTCAAATTCACCAACTAATTTTCCTGTTTCAGTTTCAATTCTTATAACAATTCATTCATTCATAATATTTATTTGCATACCTCTGTAGCAGCAATATATTCTGCTTCTGTGGTGGAGAGAGCAATACACCTTTGTAATTTGGATTGCTATGACACTGCTCCCCCTACAAAAGTAAGTATATAACCTGGAGTAGACTTTCTCGTATCTATATCTCTTGCTATATCTGCATCTGTGTAACCTGTCAACACAGGTCCACCTCCAAAGCTTAAATAAACCTTAAAGCTTCCTCTGAGATATATAAAAATATACTTCACTACTACCCAGTACTTTTTGCATGGATTTGCAAGAAATCTGCTAGTAACACCAACTACATATGCGATGTCCGACCTCGTACATACCATTGTATATATTAAACTTCCAATTACTGAAGCATAAGGAACCTTTTGCATTTTCTCCTTCTCCTCATCACTTGACGGAGTCTATTCTGAGCATAACTTGAAGTGACCTACAAGAGGAGAACCAACTAGTTTTGCATTGCTAATACTAAATCTTTCCAATATCTTCTCAATGTATTTCTCCTGTGACAACCAAATCTTCTTATTTTTCCTAGTATTTGCTTTGTTGGCCTCATGTCCTTCGTTGTAAAAGACTCACTCAGTTTCTTCTTCAACCTGTCAATTTTAGACATATCTTTCCCAAGAATAAGCATGTCATCAACATAAAGTAAGAGAATAATAAAATCCTCACCAAACCATTTGATGCATACATAATAATCTGAAGTCGTTCTTTTGTATCAATTTTCTATCATAAATGAATCAAACTTTTTGTACCACTATCTTGGAGCTTGCTTTAACTCATACAAGCTCTTTTTCAATTTGTAGACAAAGTTCTCTTTACCTTTAACTTTGAAGTCTTCTGGTTGCTTCATATAAATTTTCTCCTCCAAATCCCTACGAAGGAAAGCTGTCTTCACATCTAACTGCTCAACCTCTAAGTCTTGGCTAGCAGCAATACCAAGAGCAACACGAATAGAAGACATTATAACAATAGGAGAAAAAATCTCTTCAAAGTCAATACCTTTCTTTTGACCAACACCTTTCACAACCAATCTAGTTTTGTACTTCGGTTGAGAACAATATTCTTGAGTCTTCAACCTAAAAACTCACTTGTTCTTCAAGACCTTCATTCCATTTGGTAGCAGTACCAAATCATAAGTGTGGTTCTTCTAAAGAGCATCCATCTCTTCCTACATAGCAACTAACCACTTCTCTTTCTGCTCACTTTCAACTACTTCCTGGTAACTCTCTGGTTCACTTGCATCAGTAAGCATCACATACTCATCTGTAGAGTATTTTCTGGAAGGTTGACGTTGTCTAGAAGATCTTCTCAACTGAGGTTATGTTGGAACTTGCTCTCCAACTTCTTCTTGCTCAATATGTCCTACAGGTAGATCAACATCAGGCTCTACACCATCTTCCTACACATCTCCCTCATCACCCTGATATACTGGAGGAATAATTGGGTCATAATCTGCTAATCCTTCTACAGAAGTATTGGCTGGTGCTTTCTTTTTCAAATCTTCAAAAGTTTGATCCTCAAAGAAGACTACATCTCTGCTTCTAAACACCTTCTGCTTTTCTGTATCTCAAAGCCTGTAACCAAAATGATCATGTGAGTAGCCAAGAAAAATACATTCTTTAGTCTTACCATCCAGCTTGGACCTCTCATTGTCTGGAATATGTGCAAATGCGCGACAACCGAATACTCTCAAATGCTTGTAGGAAACATCTTTCCCTGACCATACATGCTCTGCAACATCACCATCTAGGGCGGTACATGGTGATAAGTTGATCACATCAACTGTAGTCCTCGAAGCCTCATCCCAAAACCTTTTGGGTAGCTTAGTCTGTGAAAGCATACATCTGATATTTTCCATGATGGTGCGGTTCATCCTCTCTGTAATTGTATTATGCTGAGGTGTACAAAGAACTGTCATCTCATGTTGGATTCCATGTGACATGCAATAGTCATTAAACAATCCTGTATACTCACCACCATTATTTGATCTTATGCATTTCAATTTCCTTTCTGTCTCCCTTTCAACCATGGCATGAAACTCTTTGAAGACATTAATCACCTGATCTTTAGTCTTCAAAGCATAGGCCCAAACTTTCTTGGAAAAATCATATATAAAAGTGACAAAATAAAGTGCACCACTTATACCAAGAACATCAACAGATCCACTAGGAGTTTTGTCCTCAAAGGACCACATACATCTGTATAAACACGGTATAAGACATGCATTTTTCTAGACAAAGTAGGACTAGCAAATGAAACTCTATGTTGTTTACCTGCCAAACAATCAATACAAGGGTTCAAATGTATACCTATGATGTCTGGTAATACCTCACTCTTGGAAAGAGCTTGTAGCCCCTTCTCGCTCATGTGTCTCAGTCGCCTATGTCACAACTCTATGCTGAAGTCTTTTTCTGTAGCATTTAGTTGCTCACTATAAGCTTTAGCTTGCAACTTGTACAAAGTATGACATTTCTTTCCATTAACTATAACAAGAGAACCCTTACTAAGCTTTCATTGCCTTTTATGAAATCTGCTATCATAGTCATCATCATCTAGCCTTCCAACTGAAATTAAATTCAGCCTCAAGTCAACCACATGTCTCACATCCTTAAGCATCAACTTGCAGCCTAGGTTGGTCTTTAAATGGATATCACCCATGCCTATGATGTCTGCTATGTCATAGTTGCCCATCTTGACAACACCAAAATTTTTAGACCTATCTATAGCAAAAAACCGCCTCCGTGGTGTAGCATGATAAGAAGTACCTGTGTCAATCATCCACTCAAGATCCTGACACACAAGAAAAAATATCATCAGAAAGAGACAAAATCAAATAATCACCACCCTGTATTGTAGCTGTAGTATTATCCTTTGACTCTGTAGACTCTACTTCTTTTCCCTTTTTCTTGCTCTTCTTAGGTTGTTTACATTGGTTCTTGTAATGTCCTTTCTCACCACAATTATAGCAAACAATATCTTTTCTTGATCTTGACTTGCTTCTATCCATGCGTGAACTGCTTCTAGACTTTGACCTTCCTCTGTTCTTTGAGATAAGTGTATGTGAATCATTCTGAGATGTTGCCGAACTATTTCTTCTTTAACTCCTCATTCAACAAACTGCTTGTTACTTGACTTATAGTGACAACACCATCTGGCGTAGAATTACTGAGGGAAACCACTAGTGTCTTCCAACTTTCTGGTAATGAACTGAGAAGTAACAATGCCTGCAACTCATCATCAAGAGACATTTTAATAGAGGATAACTGGTTCGTAATACTTTGCATTTCATTTAAATGTTCAGCAATAGAAGCACCCTCTCTATATTTTAGGTTCACAAGTTTTCTGATAAAAAAAACTTTGTTGCTAGTTGTTTTTCTTTCATAGAGACTTTCCAACTTTTTCCAAAGAGAATATACAGAAATTTCAGTAGAAACATGGTGAAAGACACTATCATCAAGCCATTGTCGAATAAATCCAATTGTTTTTCGATCTAACCTCTTCCATTCATCATATGTCATAGTTGTGGGTTTTGCACTATCCTCCTGCAAAGGTCCATACAAATCTTTGCAATACAAGAGATTTTACATTCTTGGTTTCCATATCATCCAATTGTTTTCATTCAAACTAATTATGCGAGAAACATTACTTGCCTCCATGTTCAAATACAAAATTAAATCACCAAAACCCTTTGCTTTGATACCAGTTGATGGGGATATAAACAAGAATAACCTTTGTATATGAACAAATACTTGAAGACCATAATACGCAGTGAAATTAAATGGAAGCACAATCAAACAGAACACCAAGATATACGTGGAAAACCCCTCCAATATGAAGGGTAAAAACCACTGGGCAAACTAGAGATAATCCACTATGAAAATAATGAATATACAAATCTTAATCTCTTGCCCTAAACCCTAGCAACAATTTCAAGAGAATAACTGGGATACAAAGATCACGTCACTGCCCACAATATCTAAAACCTCCCCAAGTAATCACAACAAGAGTCTACTGTAGATTTGATCTAACCTGAGATAGAACACTACTAGATGATTGAGAACAGCCTCTCTGCGTTGTCCTTGTCTTCTTCCCTTTCTTTCTCTTCCTTTTCTGTCTTGTTTTCCTCATTTTCTTTAGAATCTCGTGACTGTATTTCTTCTCCCACGTTGTTGTCCTATTTATGCCTTTTTCTGTCTCCAAAACACAGTCACCACACCCCCATAATATTAAATAGGATTAGATTATGAGGGGGTGTGGGCTGTGGGCTACCACACCTATGGGCTGAATATGTCGACCGCAAGCCCAACACTCCCCCCCCCCCCCCTTATTTCTCTATGGCTTAGAAATAGTCACCTCTTCAGGCTCTTCATGGGTGGCTGCGGCCATTCAAAATACCTAAAGCTTTTTAAACTCATTAATTCGAATTTCATCTTCATTATTTAATCTCTTTCATGTCATACGATGTTTGAAATGCTTGAAAAATATATCATACTATGTGGAGTGTTACTAAATCAAATCTATGGATTTTTAGCTGCATCAGAAACAGTAATGCAGCAAACAATAAAAACTCTGCAGAATAAGGAAGGGATTTTGTAACTCATTTTATAAGAAGAGAATGGCTACTACGATCATCATCAGAGGGATGGCTACTTCTGGTGGCAGCTGAGTGGGCAAGAAGTGAAATGGCAGCTTCTTCTGTTTCCACATTCCACAAAAGAAGCCTCCAAGTGAACACTGTATGCAAATGATGGGTCTCGTCGTATTTTCCATGAATTACTTATCATGAAGAGAGAAAGAGGTCAAGTCAACTAAAAGCAAATGGATTCCACTAAAGAAGCCTCCAAGTGTTTTCCCACTGGCCGATCACAGTATAACTACGAAGCCAGCCCCCTATTGGTACTTCATCCTCTTCTCCCTCCGTTTCTGCTCCTGGTAGCTCTTCTTCACCTCTTTCATGCGGAGGGCAATGCCCTACCTCACCATGATCACCCTCCAGTTCAGCTATGCCGGAAAGAAAATCCTCTCGAAGGCGTCGCTCGGCAGTGGGATGACCCAATATGTTCTTGTCGTCTACACTCATGCCTTTGCCATTCTATCTATCGCTCCTTTAGCGTTTATTCTACAGTGGTATTAAGCTGCAGCAGCACTGCTACTTTGTGATTTGAATCTTGTGTTTACACCTACTTGTTTTTCGCCGCTGCTACCACGCCGGCCGGAAGCATACATCTGCTACCTTCTCATCCGGCCATGACCTTCGTGGTGGCCGTGCTTACCGGGTAAGTCAAATAGATGAGCTTATTAAGCGCGCCGTGGTTTATGTTGGATGGTATCAGACCCCCCATCACAGTAGGTAACCGATTGCAATGGTAGGATGGAGAAGGTGGTCGGGACTCTGGCCACCGTTGCCGGCGCCATGTTGATGGCACTCTACAAAGGACCTCCAGTGGAGCTGGTTTGGAGCAAGCATGCCCATTCTCTTGGATCCAACTCACCGGCCATCACCGACTCGAGCAGCAACAACTGGTTTATAGGCTCCGGCTTCCACATCTTGGCCACTTTAGCTTCGGCTTCTCTGTCTCTCCTTCGGGTATGAGATCATTGCTTCTCCTCCATCAACTGAATTGAATGCTTAGGTCGTGCAACTCTTACAGGAGGAAACCCTAAAACAATACTCTGCTCGGCTGTCTCTCATGACATGGATATACTTCGTGGGGACATTGCAAGCTACAGTAGTCATTTTCGTCTTGGAACACAAGCCTACTGTTTGGACCATAGGCTTCGATATCAACTTCCTCGCTGCTGCTTACTCTCTCTCTCTCACGTTTTGTGATCGGGAGAATGCAGCTAATTTGTAGTACAACATGCAGGGAATTGTCACATCCAGCGTCGCATACCATGTTGAAGGGCGGGTGATAGAAAAAAGAGGGGCTGTGTTTGCGTCTGCCTTCAGCCCTCTGAGGATGATCGTAGTATCCATCATGGGCGCGTCCTTCCTCAACGAAAAGATCTATCTAGGAGGGTGAGATTACACGAACGACATGTTTATTACATCTCAAAATTTCCGTGTGCTGCTGTGCCTCGGTTTCTTCCATGCTTAGAGATAAAGCTCAACAAAACTCTTTGGGTGCAGCGTTCTTGGGGCGATCCTCATTGTTATTGGCCTCTATTCCATTCTTTGGGGAAACAGCAAGGAAGAGTAGAAAGAGAGAAAGAGGCTAAAGGACGTCCATACTCTCTCATTCTATAGTTATAATAAATAAATAGATAAAATCTCAGTTGAGATGTGGTAAGTCTTATATTCCATCTATCCATCCATGTATGGCCGTCTTCTTATATATATATATATATATATATAGCGAGAGAGAGAGAGAGAGAACAGTCGACTTAAACAGATCATGACAGAAAAAGAGAGATGCTGCTATGATCATCTATATATATATATATATATATAGAGAGAGAGAGAGAGAGAGAGAGAACAGTCGACTTAAACAGTTCATGACAGAAAAAGAGACCACTAATACACATGATAATTTTGATTACTTAATCATTAATCGAACCAAGTTAGTACAAGAAAATGCTTATCTATCTTGATGACTCTATTGTTTTGGGAAACTATAGATTTGACTGGATATATCATTCCTCCTGTCCTGGGCAAGATTAATTCTACCCTACAAAGTAAGTGGGCCATTATCATCCAATGTGTAGGACTATCCTCTCAAAAGAAGACTTTCTTGTGTTTGGCAATAGTATTAGAAAACTTGTTAGTGGTATGACAAGAAGGGAGATATAATTAAGAACAGAGTTTAATAAAATACTTGAGATAAGAAATGCTTTTGTCAACCATGATTCTATTTTGGGATTTATCTATGATATAGTTCTAAATGCAAAGGAGATCCGATATAAAAGAGAAAAGATGCGACTAGGTAAACAGCCCTGAGTAATTTTAAAAAAATTACACACCTTATGCTTAATCTCCACTTTGAGAAAAAAATATAATAAATTTATTTTTATTGATATTGAGTGCAAATGCAATATATTTTTAAAGCCTTAGATAGGTGCTGGTAAGAGTTGGAGTATCTCTAATGAAAATCAAAATATCATTCTTGAAAGATAAGATAGAAAATTTTAATATTTGATAGTAAATAATTTGATTTTATTAGTCTATATTCACATTTAAAAGGAAAAAGAGGAGTTCGATAAAAAACAAGTAAGGAGATATTGGATCTCTTTGGCAAATACCATAATAACTCCTCAACCAATAAGATTTATAATTATTCACTATATAGTTAATAGTCAAAATCCAATAAGTGAAAGCTCTTTCCCAAGGATTCTAAACAAAGTAGGCTAGAAAAAATATATTTTTTATAAATTAATTTCAATAAGAATAAGTGGGTTCTTGTAATGAGAAGTAAACATAGAATGAGTAGGCTCGTGGACAATTGTGATGTTATCATGGATAAATTTACTAGGGATAAAAATTGATTATTCCTAATTAATGAGATTGCATCAAAGAGGTTTAATATGAGTGGCCAAAATTTGATCATATTGTATAAGAACATAGGTTGATAATCATTAATTTTAAAATGAATGTTTTTTTTAAGGAATGAATTAAAGAAAGATTTCCCCAAATAGTAATAGTTCTGCTCATCAGTCAAATAGTGCCGATTTCTATACCTCAGCTCAAATGATGCACTTCAACCAAACAATACTCGAGTTATGCATCTCAATTAAATAATACTCGAGTTGTATACCTCGATCAAAATAGTACTCGAATGGTGCACCTCGGTCAAATAATGACAAAATAGTGCATCTCGACCAAGCATGGCACGAGTTATGCACCTTGGCCAAATAGTGCCCAAATGGTACACCTCGACCAAACAATGTCCGAATTGTGTAACTTATTTAAATAGTGTCCGAGTCATGCACCTCGGCCAAACAGTACTTGAGTTATGCCTCGCGG
The DNA here is from genome assembly GCF_036884655.1 of Musa acuminata AAA Group. Taxonomy (NCBI): domain Eukaryota; kingdom Viridiplantae; phylum Streptophyta; class Magnoliopsida; order Zingiberales; family Musaceae; genus Musa; species Musa acuminata. Next base: position 39,288,645 of record NC_088333.1, read on the forward strand.
CTAGCCTAATGTCCGAGTCGTATCTCGACTAGTCCAACACTCGAGCGACGCCTCACGACCAATTCAAAGTCTGTTTCATATCTTGGCTAGTCTAATGCCCAAGCCACGACTCGTGACCAATCCAATGTTTGAGTCGCATCTCGGCCAATCTAACGCCTAACCCACGCCTCACGACTAGTCTAATGTATAAGTCGCATTGCAGCCAGTCCAACGCTTGAGCCATACCTCGTGGCCAGTCTAATGTCCGAGTTACATCTTGGTCAGTCCAACACCCAAGCCAAGCCTCGCGACTAGTCCAACGCTTGAGCCATGCCTCGCGGCCAATCTATGTCCAAGTTGCATCGCGACCAGTCTAACACCCGAGTCATACGTCGCGACCAGTTTAATGTCCGAGTTACATATCTACCTGTCCAATGCATGAGTCAGTGGCTAGTCCAATGCCCAAGCCATGCCTATCCTACCGTATAAAGTAGGTGGGCAATGATCATCTAATGTAAAGGACTATCCTCTCAAAAGAAGATTTGTTTTAGTTTGGCACTGGTACTATAAAATTTGTTAGTGGTCCGACAAGAAGGGGGATAGAATTAAGAATAGAGTTCAACCCTTTTTCTTCCTCCTCTTTCATAATGAAATCCAAGGCTTTATTAGTTTCAGCAAGAAGGCTTCTTCAGCAACCCGGTGATGAGGTTAGCGAAGAATTTTGACTCCTCTCGTGTTCCTCCATTTCACTTTACCTCTATTATGATCCATCTTCTCGGAGGTGAAGCAGAATGCTGAGGGACACTCTAAGGGTGATAATATTCATTTGATTGAGGGGTTTCCATTTCTATGTCCCCTTTGTGAGTTCATACGGATTTTTCAGTAACCGATCGGATGAATTAATTCATTTTAGATTTTCAACTCATCCGATCCGATGATGATTCAATCTGACCGATTAATGATTCGATCTGATTTTGATCACTATAATTTCTTTTATTATTAATCATATTATAATGCAACAATGAATCAAGTTTTTTCTTATAATTCCACAATTTATATCTTACCATCGATCGATTAAAATAGAGATTCATTGAACATTCATTCATTTCATGTCGATAGTTGTGAACCGAAAAAATACATAATTGGAAGGTCTAATATTCATTTTCTTTCATTCTTTTAAAGTCATCCCAAATATTTTTTTATTATTTTAACATCACGGTTCTTCGATTTGGCAACAAAAACATTTCATTATCGTATATTTGGAGGATAGTGATAAGGTATATTTTGGGCTCTGGCCACATCATAATCAACGTCATGCCACGCCATTGTTAGGTCAGCAGGAGGAGCATTTCCACATGCCGAGCCGTACTAAGACGTTCCTCGATATGTCTCGTTTCGGGATGGTGGCCGCATAAAGATACCATCTCGCCCCTCGAGGATCAGTCGTCATGCCAAACCCGCGTATAGCCGACCCTCGTATAATAGTATAAAAACCCTTGGCCGACACCCGGCCAGGAGAGGGGGCAAAAAATAAAACCAACTAAGCACTGACTCACTCGTTGAGGGGCCAAAGTCGATAACCACCCGATGAGGGCCTTCTATACAGAACAACAACCACCCCCGAGCCACGACCACCTCATCCAAGAGTCGCCAACCAACATCCCGATCGAGAGATGCCAATTAACGTCCCAACGTCAGCATCTCGTCCTGAGGGTGTGATTGACCTTGGCAACTAGCTCAGCTGACCGAAGACTTTTGACATCGATTCGTGGACGAAGCCGTGTTAACTCATCAGCCACGATACATCAATTCATCAACCGATAACATGTCACAACATCACAAAATGCTATATTTGGGTCTAATATAGTGCAAGATTTACTTAAGGGATATCAATAGGGGAGGATACCTACCCCTTCAAGATCCCAAAATATCATATACATCTCCCTCCCTCCGTCTCTCTCTCTCTCTCTCTTTCTCTCTCTCTATCAACATACGCTTTGGTCATTTTATTACATATATTTTATGAATTCAAAAAATGGAATTTAATATTAATTTTTTTTTAATTTAAAATAGTTTATTTAATATCATTTAACGTTTTCGTGATTTATATATCAAATTTATCTATTTTTTGAAAAAAATATATATATAAAGATGATTTATTCTAAAAATATTGTTTTATAAATAAACACACTTGTTTTGTCTTTGCCCCCAAAAAATTCCTTCGCTTTTGTGTCCGCCTCTCCGTCGTTCTCCCATCTATGCTTCGCGTCAAAGAAGCTAATCGAGTATAGGAGAAGGAATAGGAGGAGGCGGTCATGGTCGTCGGCATCATGCGTCGCGAGGGCGGCGGCGGAGGAGGGGGGGCGGCGGTGGCGGATGGGGTGCTGAAGAAGGTGTTGCTGTCGTACGCGTATGTGGCGATCTGGATCTTCCTCAGCTTCACGGTGATAGTCTACAACAAGTACATCCTCGATCCCAAGATGTACGGCTGGCCCTTCCCCATCAGCCTCACCATGATCCACATGGCCTTCTGCTCCGCCATCGCCTTCCTCGTTGTCCGCGTGCTCCGCCTCGTCGAGGCCCCGTCGTCGCCGTCCATGACCCGCGCCTTCTACCTCTCCTCCGTCGTTCCCATCGGCGCCCTCTACTCCCTCTCCCTCTGGTTCTCCAACTCCGCATACATGTACCTCTCAGTCTCCTTCATTCAGATGCTCAAAGCCCTCATGCCCGTCGCCGTCTACTCCATCGGTGTCCTCTTCAAGAAGGAGTCCTTTAAGAGCGCCTCCATGCTCAACATGCTCTCCATCTCCTTCGGCGTCGCCATTGCCGCCTACGGCGAGGCCCGCTTTGACGCCACCGGCGTCTCCCTTCAGCTCGGCGCCGTCGCATTCGAGGCCACCCGCCTCGTTCTTATCCAGATCCTCCTCACATCTAAGGGCATCTCCCTCAACCCCATCACCTCCCTCTACTACGTCGCTCCATGCTGTCTCGCCTGCCTCCTCGTCCCATGGTCCCTCGTGGAGCTCCCCGTCCTCCGCGCCCGCTCCGCCGCCTCCATCCGCCCCGACCTCCTCATCTTCGGCACCAACTCCCTCTGCGCCTTCGCCCTCAACCTCTCCGTCTTCCTTCTCGTCGGCAAGACCTCGGCCCTCACCATGAACATCGCCGGCGTCGTCAAGGACTGGCTTCTCATCGCCTTCTCCTGGTCGGTCATCCGCGACACCGTCACCGCCGTCAACCTCTTCGGCTACGCCATCGCCTTCCTAGGTGTCGCCTACTACAACCACGTCAAGCTGCAGGCACTCAAGGCCAAGGAGGCGCAGAAGAATGCCGCCCTGGCCGACGATGAGGCCGGGAAACTCCTCGAGCAAGTCGATGGTTCTGACAGTGACCCGAAGGTTAACTCGCAAGCTTGATCCATCGTCCGAGCCTCTGTGTTCTGCGGCAATTACATCGGTTCCTGTTCACTATACCTGATGGATCTCTTCATTGGTTAGCTTATTTATCTCTACTAGTACATTTCTACTGCCAAGGAGGAGGTTCAAGGGAGACAAAAGAAGACCTTTTATTGTCTTCCTTTGTTTAACCCTTCTCTGTAGTTGTTTTTCTAGATGAATTCAGCTTTTGATATGGAAATGAAGCTAGAAGGATTTTAGTTGCAGTGTGACTATGGGTGGCTTATCCACTAGGTTGGTCTGTTGGTTACTCTGATCACTGTAGTTCTCTAAAAGGTTCTTGCCAAAGAGGGATTATCCACTTTTTCTCCTATGCTTCTCTGTTTGTTGTTCTTATCTATTTGTTGGATCATGTAGGAGCTTTCCCTTTCCTCCTTCCGGCTGAGATTGATAGTGTTATTTGACTTGCTATTTGACTTGTGTCTTTCATTTATTTTATATCTTTCATCTGCTCTTTTGCTATGAATCATTCAGATGCATTTGTACCCTTTCAGATGTTGGGAAGTCTCTCTGTGGTGATGCATTTAAGTCTAGTGACATCTTGACCTCACATTTTCATGATAGTTTTGTATTTTATTACATGTTATTGCTAACATTTTGCTTCTTTAAATGATTAAATCTTCAGTGAAGTTGCAATCAATTTTCTCTTAACTTGTTTCATTTGCCTATGTGACGAGAAATTAGACATTTAATTTTGTGGATAATTTTATGTGGTTGAAGTTTGTGTTGGGAATTTTCTGATTGTGTATGCCTGGCTTTGACATATACCTTTATAGCTGGAGAGTTCTTCTAACTCATTGCAGTGAGGTCAACATGGAAGACATGGTTTTCCAGTATTGATCCTAACATTTTCAAGAATCACATTGTGATATTTATGTAGGAATGATTTTTCCATGAATTACTAAAGGAGGATTGTTGAAACCAGAAAGTGATGTGGTCTGCTGGCTAAAGTATAGCTCCTGTACATCAGAATGAAGAGCTTGATGCACATATGGAGTGACCCAGAGACAAGTTGAGGAAGTCATCTTTAATAAATATGAGTAGTGCATGAGAACATGTACCAGTTAAAGGGTGAAAGATAAGAATGTAGCCTATTTCTTATGCTTCAGGTATTTTGTAACTGTGTGGTTTAGTAAATGATGCTTAAAAGTGGTAACAACCATAACTATTTCTGGAATCTGTGGTGAATTCAAAAGGATATCAAGGATTGAAATAGGCACTGGTATAGGAATAGAAAGTCAGAGAAGGGGAATGTTGTTGTTACTGCTACATTAATTGAGTAACAAGATTCTTTTTAGTAGATTTATTTAGCTCAAAAGATAGTGTGTATAGCAGCAATTTAAGTATTACAAATTTACTGGATATCTTTCATGATTTTTTATTATGTGTGATTAATTTATCAATGGTGCTAATAGTACTTTCAAAGTTAAATGAGGAAACTCTACATAGAAAGGGTCATAGTTATTGTCATCTGGCTGGAAAGATTGTTTTCGCTGAAGCAATTGTCATGCAAAGTCAGTAGGAAAGAATTCCACCTTTTGCATGCTTTAAGTAGGGTGCTAAGACCATCTAATTGTTGATTAGTGAGAATTAGATTTTAAATTTTTGTAGCAAGTGGTGTGTTTTACAACATTTGATGTGGATGAACTGAATAATTCCTAGTTTGCTAGGATGAAATTCACACAAAGTGTCTTTTGAATTTGTTATTTGCTGATATTACTGACTTTGGATGTCTTGGTGCATTTATATATGAGACGGCTTACCGGCAGCAGAAGGGGCTAAATCTGGAGTTATTCATGTTGGAAATAAAACTGATCTCTAACTTTTCTGATCAGCCATCAGTGAAGTATTAGTCCCACCTGAAATGCTTCCCATGATTTAATTGACTCTTTGGAATGGGAGGTAAAAACTCAAAAAAGCTTGTGCTGGTCTATTGAACTTTGATCTTCTGCTTTGTAGGAACTGGTTAAGATGACTACCTGATCCATGTATTGAAGTATTGTTGTGTACTGTACCACAGCATGATACATCACTATCTTATGATTCCCTGCTGATGCATGCAATTCATACCTTACAGGCATTAGCATTAACTATTTCATCTCAAGAACTGTGACACATGCAGGCGCAATACTGAACTTGATAGTGAAGGAATGGCATGGGAAAACACATTCCATACTAGTAGTTGTTGTCTTTGTTTTCTGTGTGATATGTGTGCTCTACTTTAAGAACCTGTGGTATAATGATTCAGATGTGAATAGTATGGGTTGAAAATTGAGTGATGTGTATCTTGGATTGTTTCAATTTTATCGAATTTCTCTGATGAGAAGAATGATATATATCTTGGTGTATTGTTTCAGTGACCAGGATGTTTTTCTTGGTTTTTTTTGTTCATCACCATATCATGCTGCTAATCTTGAGGCCTCTTGTCACAAGCATGCATTTCCTGTAGCATTTTTTGTGATCCTCTTTTTTGCTGCTATGGTGTTTATGACTGACCGACTGGCTGATTTGTTTCAGGCAGTCAAATTCTTTTTTGGGAGAGTTGACGAGGTTTATAAGTTAAGAAAAAATCATTTAAATTGCATTGTTGATAGAGAATATATTAACAGTTAATCGTCATATGACATATAAGCATCACGTGAAAATTAACTTGGAAGGAAGAAGGTCCAATTCACCCGTCTACCTGTATCGATAAATGTTTAAAGTAAATCATCACTCATGTGGACAAAATATCAAGACAGAAATATTGGAACGATTACAAATTATTACTTTTAAATTAATGTATAAAAACTAATCCTCGATGCTACGTAACTTATTTTTTTAAAAAAAATTTATATTGAAAAAGATATTGATTACTAATTTAAATGTCGGAGGGTTTAAGTCCAATTACCGCAAAATCACTTCGTTTACCATCTTGGATATTCTTACACCGTCAAGTTTAGACGATTAGATTTCATGCCTATGACCTGTGATTTTAGCCCTTTCCCTTCTCACAACTTCGATCATGAACTGCTTATCACAAGTCCTTTACGAGCAGTGAGAGCTCTTGCCATTTTTTTGTTGCTTTTCACAACTCTTTTTGCGGTTGACATTATTGGATCCATTGACATCCTTATTCGGATCCATTGACATCTTTATTCGGATCCATTGACATTATTGGATGCGCATGCGTCTTGGTCTTGTCCGTTAAGCGGATCCGGATTCATAAGCTGTGTAGATCCGACCCGGTAACACTCCATTTCGTTTGCGACTCCTTTCTTGGGGTTCAAGCAGCTTTAGCCTTTAGCTCTTGTTATTATCTCTTCCTCCCCGATTTGTCCTCTCTCCCTCGCCGCCCTTCTCCGTTTCCCTCCCGATCTGTTGCAGGAAGACGAAACGAGCCGATTCTCGCGCAATCAAGGTTTGCGTGCCTTGTTTTTCTGGCCCTTTTCTATTAATTGTACGCTATTCGTCTGTATCCCTCATTTGCTACCTTCCGTGGCTGTCGTACAGTTGAGGCTTTTTTGGAGTATGATCATCTCTTTCGATCCGTGTTCGGGAGGGTTTTTTTTTTACTGGAGATCATTTACTGTTCTTTTTTCTTTATGATTTGATGGCGTAGGTCTTGTTTTTCTCTTCTATAAATCTTCGTCTGCACTTTGTAGTGTTCTATTAGACTCACAATATCATCGTCTATCTTGATTGTCTTCGTTATTGAATTGGTATCATTAAGATCATTCAGTTCGCGAAGAAACTTTTGTTTCGTAGATCTTTATTATCCTGTGTGTATGCCACATTTGGGGGATTATAATCTTCATATGTATGATACAGCATATTTATTTATGTTTCATGCTGATGTCTTCACAGAAACCTTGTAGCACTGCCATTTATTTACATTGTGGTTTCTCCTCTTTTTCTGTATGTTAGGATGAAGTGCTTTTGTTATACTGCCCTGGATTTAATGCGAATAGCTTATCATATAATAAGATCGGATATGAATAAAACAAAGATACATCTTTCTTGCACATGTTACATGCATAGATGATATCTCTGGTGCTGAAAGTACCAAAAAAGATACATCTTTCTTGCACATGTTACATGCATAGAGATGAATAAAACCAACTAAGCACTGACTTACTCGTTGAGGGGTCAAAGTCGATAACCACCCGACGAGGGTCTTCTATGAAGAATAACAACCACCCCCGAGCCACGATCACCTCAACCAAGAGTCGCCAACCAACATCCCGATCGAGAGATGCCAATTAACGTCCCGACGCCAGCATCTCGTCCTGAGGGTGTGATTGACCTCGGCAACTAGCTCAGCTGACTGAAGACTTTTGACATCGATTCGTGGACCAAGTCGTGCTGACTCATCAGCCACGATACATCAATTCATCAACAGGTAATGTGTCACAACATCACAAAATGCTATATTTAGGTCTCATATAGTGCAAGATTTACTTAAGGGATAAGGGAGGGTACCTACTCCTTAAAGATCCCAAGATATCATATACATCTCCCTCCATCTCTCTCTCTCTCTCTCTCTCTCTCTCTCTATCAACATACGCTTTCACATTTTAGCCATTTTATTACATATATTTTATAAATTCAAAAAATGGAAATTTAATATTAATTTTTTTAAAATTTAAAATAGTTTATTTAATATCATTTAACGTTTTCGTGATTTATATATCAAATTTATCTATTTTTTGAAAATAATATATATATAAAGATGATTTATTCTTAAAATATTGTTTTATAAATAAACACACTTGTTTTGTCTTTGCCCCCAAAAAATTCCTTCGCCTTTGTGTCCGCCTCTCCGTCGTTCTCCCATCTATGCTTCGCGTCAAAGAAGCTAATCGAGTATAGGAGAAGGAATAGGAGGAGGCGGTCATGGTCGTCGGCATCATGCGTCGTGAGGGCGGCGGCGATGGCGGATGGGGTGCTGAAGAAGGTGTTGCTGTCGTACGCGTATGTGGCGATCTGGATCTTCCTCAGCTTCACGGTGATAGTCTACAACAAGTACATCCTCTATCCCAAGATGTACGGCTGGCCCTTCCCCATCAGCCTCACCATGATCCACATGGCCTTCTGCTCCGCCATCGCCTTCCTCGTTGTCTGTGTGCTCCGCCTCGTCGAGGCCCCGTCGTCGCCGTCCATGACCCGCGCCTTCTACCTCTCCTCCGTCATTCCCATCGGCGCCCTCTACTCCCTCTCCGTCTGGTTCTCCATTCCGCATACATGTACCTCTCTGTCTCCTTCATTCAGATGCTCAAAGCCCTCATATTACTGACTTTGGATGAAATTCACACAAAGTGTCTTTTGAATTTGTTATTTGCTGATATTACTGACTTTGGATGTCTTGGTGCATTTATATATGAGACGGCTTACCGGCAGCAGAAGGGGCTAAATCTGGAGTTATTCATGTTGGAAATAAAACTGATGATCTCTAACTTTTCTGATCAGCCATCAGTGAAGTATTAGTCCCACCTGAAATGCTTCCCATGATTTAATTGACTCTTTGGAATGGGAGGTAAAAAATAAAAAAAGCCCGTGCTGGTCTATTGAACTTTGATCTTCTGCTTTGTAGGAACTGGTTAAGATGACTACCTGATCCATGTATTGAAGTATTGTTGTGTGCTGTACCACAGCATGATACATCACTATCTTATGATACCCTGCTGATGCATATGCACAATTCATACCTTACAGGCATCAGCATTAACTATTTCATCTCAAGAACTGTGACACATGCAGGCGCAATACTGAACTTGATAGTGAAGGAATGGCATGGGAAGACACACTCCATACTAGTAGTTGTTGTCTTTGTTTTCTGTGTGATATGTGTGCTCTACTTTAAGAACCTGTGGTATAATGATTCAGATGTGAATAGTGTGGGTTGAAAATTGAATGATGTGTATTTTCTCTGTATCGTTTCAATTTTATCGGATTTCTCTGACGAGAAGAATGATGTGTATATCTTGGTGTATTGTTTCAGTGACCAGGATGTTTTTCTTGGTTTTTTTTGTTCATCACCGTATCATGTTGCTAATCTTGAGGCCTCTTGTCACAAGCATGCATTTCCTGTAGCATATTTTGTGATTTTTTTTTTTGCTGCTATGGTGTTTATGACTGGCTGACTGGCTGATTTGTTTCAGGCAGTCAAATTCTTCTTTTAGAGAGTTGACGATGTTTATAAGTTAAGAAAAAACTATTTAAATTGTATGATTGATAGAGAATATATTAATAGTTAATCATCATCTGACATATAAACATCATCCGGAAGGAAGAAGGTTCGGTTCATCCTTTACTCGTCTACTTATATAGATCTCGTCTATCTATATAGATAAATGTGAGATATTGGAACGATTACAAATTATTACTTTCAAATTAATGTATAAAAATTAATCCTCGATGTTACGTATTTTTTAGAAAAATTTATATTGAAAAAGATATTGATTATTAATTTAAATATCGAAGAGATTAAGTCCAATTACCTCAAAATCACTTTGTTTATCATCTTGGATATTCTTGCACCGTGACCATTAGATTTCATGCCTATGACATGAGATTTTAGCCCTTTCTCTTCTCATAACTTCGATCATGAACTGCTTATCACAAGTCCTTTACGAGCAGTGAGAGCTCTTGCCCTTTTTTTGTTGCTTTTCACAACTCTTTTTGCAGTTGACATTATTCGGATCCATTGACATCTTTATTCGGATCCATTGACATTATTGGATGCGCAAACGTCTTAATCTTGTCCGTTAAGCGGATCCGGATTCATAAGTTGTGTAGATCCGACCCGGTAACACTCCATTTCGTTTGCGGCTCCTTTCTTGGGGTTCAAGCAGCTTTAGCCTTTAGCTCTTGTTATTATCTCTTCCTCCCCGATTTGTCCTCTCTCCCTCGCCGCCCTTCTCCGCTTCCCTCCCGATCTGTTGCAGGAAGACGAAACGAGCCGATTCTCGCGCAATCAAGGTTTGCGTGCCTTGTTTTTCTGTCCCTTTTCTATTAATTGTACGCTGTTCGTCTGTATCCCTCCTCATTTGCTACCTTCCGTGGCTGTCGTACACTTGAGGCTTTTTTGGAGTATGATCATCTCTTTCGATCCGTGTTCGGGAGGGTGTTTTTTTTACTGGAGATCATTTACTGTTCTTTTTTCTTTATGATTTGATGGCGTAGGTCTTGTTTTTCTCTTCTATAAATCTTCGTCTGCACATTGTAGTGTTCTATTAGACTCACAATATTATCGTCTATGTTGATTGTCTTCGTTATTGAATTGGTATCATTAAGATCATTCAGTTCGCGAAGAAACTTTTGTTTCATAGATCTTTATTATCCTGTGTGTATGCCACATTTGAGGGATTATAATCTTCATTTGTATGATACAGCATATTTATTTTTGTTTCATGCTGATGTCTTCACAGAAACGTAGAAGCACTGCCATTTATTTACATTGTGGTTTCTCCTCTTTTTCTGTATGTTAGGATGAAGTGCTTTTGTTATACTGCCCTGGATTTAATGCGAATAGCTTATCATATAATAAGATCGGATATGAATAAAACAAAGAGTCATCTTTCTTGCACATGTTACATGCATAGATGATATCTCTGGTGCTGAAAGTACCAAAAAAGATTGATTTCATACCTCGCTCAGGTGATTTGTTGCTAGTATTCTTGGGCACAGGTATGACGGGCATCTACCTAGATCTGTTTGTGTATGAGTTATTTGGCTAAGTTGTATTGGGTGATGAAGAAAAAGGTATTGAAGTAACTCCGTAAGGCCTTTTCACGTAAGAAGATATATTGTGAGTCAGGTTCAAGATCGGGTTTTCTTCTTCCTGATGAGAGCGATGGGCCAGAGTTGATGCGGTCAACTGTGGTAGATAAAGATTTGAGTTTATTTCCACACCTGATTCGGGGCCCAGCTTGAGTCAGAGTCGATTAGAGTTTTAGATCTAATCAGTATTTGGTGTAGATTATCTCTTTTTCATGTATTTTTTGGAGAATTTTGTTTTTTTGTTTCGTTTGATTTCAGATGTATATTTGCTTTTTAGATCTAAGTTGATCGATTAGTATTTTTTATTACTGCTATTCTCAGTCTACTTTTAGTTCTGTTAAATCTTTGTGTCGGTGATCCTCACCAAAATAGTCGATCAGCTTGACCTGTTGCGAGGTTCCTGCCCGATGTGGTTGAGGACACCCAAATCTGTGATTCCCGAGGGTGGGGTCTAGCTCCTGATGTCCCTTTTCGTGCATCAAGACCTTTGTCGGATGGGACTCCCTACCAAGTCCCCTTAGCCAGGTTCCCTAACCACAAGCAGTTAGGAAATATTATTCGAAATACGAAATGGAAAATATTTGGGAAATATTTTCTTCTCCGATTGTTGTTGACATTATAGATTTGTTCTGTCACATTTTGTCCTTTCTGCCTAGTTAGCAGCCACGAATCAAGCCCCAGTTGAAGGCGAATATTCCCCTATCAAGTTGAATTTTATTTGCTTTTGGGATAGGATTATGTCCATGTGATCATATCTATCGAGCTTTGATTTAATGGGGTATGGAGTCTTAGCTACACAACATCATGGGCTGAGACAGAAGTTCCGTGTTTTATTTCTTTTTTAGAGTTTTTACCGAATAGACCTACTGACTCCTTATGTGTGTGTGTTTTTTGTGTGTAGAAAGTGTATTGTTGTTACTGATTAGATTGATGTGACAAATTTTTATCAACAGAAACTGCCTTCCCTTAATCCCTAAGCGTTTTTCTTTTCTTGCTCATGGTTATTCCCTTTGCTTCTCATTCCTCTCTTCTCTTTGTGGTACCTTTACCATTATTTTCTTCCTCTTGTCAATTGTCTCACTAAATTGATTGTTAAAAATGAGAAATAGCAAAGACAGACAGGTGTAAAAATGGCTATATTGGACAAGACAAGGCTTTTATTTATGAATCCAAAAAAGAGAATATATGAAAATCTTTACTGGTTGTGAAAGGATGTTATTAGTTGTTCGTTTACATCAATCCTTGAGAAAAAAAAATTTTACATGGCTCCTTCATGAAGAATTTATAAATGTGAGGGTGAGTTTGTAAAGGTAAGTATGAAAGTAATGGAAAAATAGATAATTGCATGTGTGTCTTGTTTTCAATTGATTACCGATCAACTGGCCTTGTCCATGGCTACATGCAATTGACGAAAAATTGATTCAATGATTATGAGCAACAAGTAGAACATCGGGATACATAATAAAATGGATGAGGCCAAAGTTCAGGTCAAGTTGGATGGGAATGTTGAAGTGTAGACCTAATAACATTATTTGGTGAACTTATGTTGTGCAAACTGGCATGATATGTAGATGCTTGATACGAATTTGACCTGACTTCAACTACTAGCAGGCTACATTTTCCAGACATGAACCAACATGTTAGGGTGTCAGTTCAAGTTAAGCAAGTCTAGATCGCATGGACTCTATAACTGAATTTGGCTTTTTACTGTCATGGATTGCTAGTTGCAATTATCCTGATATTGTAACTCAACTATATATCCTAGTCCTTTCATATGTTTGCTAGAAATAATAACCAAAATTTTGTTTTGTACTTCAAATTTTCATCATTAGTTCTTTATTCCAACTCTTTCTGATACAAATTCAGTTGACATATAATCCACTAGCCTGGATCCCCCAGTTTTATATCCATTGTTTTCTTCTTATGCATAAAGTCTCCTTGTTTTTTGTTATGTTATAAATCTTTGGGCCTGATTCAGTTCTGTGTATATATAATGTGTCATGAAATAAATTATAGACCTCTATTCATTTATGTGAATCAACCCAATTACTTTACTCATTTTATGTTTGCAATTTTCAAGGATGTCTCGCCGCTATGATAGCCGGACAACAATTTTCTCCCCTGAAGGTCGCCTCTACCAAGTGGAATATGCCATGGAGGCCATCGGCAATGCTGGGGCAGCTATCGGCATCCTAGCACGTGATGGTGTTATCCTAGTTGGCGAGAAGAAGGTCACCTCCAAACTCCTCCAGACGTCCCGATCAACTGAAAAGATGTACAAGATCGACGACCACCTTGCATGTGCTGTCGCTGGCATCATGTCTGATGCCAACATCCTAATCAATACTGCCCGAGTCCAGGCTCAGCGATACACCTTCGCTTACCAGGAGCCCATGCCTGTTGAGCAGCTGGTTCAATCCCTCTGCGACACTAAGCAGGGCTACACCCAGTTCGGTGGCCTCCGGCCTTTTGGGGTTTCCTTCCTTTTTGCAGGATGGGACAAGAACTATGGTTTCCAGCTATACATGAGTGATCCTAGTGGCAATTATAGTGGATGGAAGGCAGCAGCGATTGGTGCCAACAACCAGGCAGCACAGTCGATGCTGAAGCAAGACTACAAAGATGACTTCACAAGGGAGGAAGCAGTGCAGCTCGCACTCAAGGTACTGAGCAAGACGATGGACAGCACAAGCCTTACATCCGAGAAGCTTGAACTGGCAGAAATTTTTGTCGAGCCTTCTGGGGATGTGAAGTATCAGGTATGCAAGCCGGAGTTACTGGAGAAGTTGCTGGTGAAGCATGGGGTAACTCAAGCTGCCACGGAGTCTGCTTAGGTTCGGGGTTTCCTGAATCACTTATATTGGCCCCTGGAATCTTGGATGGGAACTTACGCACGACTTAGCACCTGCAATCCAATGACAGTGCCCCCTTAGAACAGTTGTTGGATCAGGGTTCAAAAATTATGTTTTGAAATATAAATCTTTTTATTTAAAATGCAAATCATGTTTCTTTGTATGAACTTTTCAATTTGAATCTTTCACTTGTTTATTTTTTGGGGGTTGTAGCTTTGTCCTAAAATCATGTGCTGGTGTGGTTGAGGATGACTCGATCAGATTTCATACTTAGTGTGAAGAAAGATATTGCTTTCTTCAAACACTTAGTGTGAAGACAGAGTTTGTAATAGTAGATTCACACCAAGTTATAATATATCTGAGTTCAAATGAGAATATAAATCTGTTTCTAAGCTCGAGACCGGAGTTTGTGTTTTTGATGGAGGATAGGTGAAGCAGAGATGGGACATACACGAAAAAGAAGTTAAAAGACTTATTTGCCACTCGAGAATATCCCAATTGATAGACGACTCAACCTTATCTCACACGTGCCAACGGCGCTCACTTGGAAACCCATCGTCCGGAACTCGTCGCGCGCGCTCTCCTCTTCCCCGTCCGTCCGTCGGCAAGAGCGCAATGGCTCTCGCGAGCTGCTTCTCTCCTCCTTTTCGGCCTCCTCTCTGTGCCGGTGGCCGCTCGTTATCTCCAGTCGCCTGCGCTTGCGCACAGACCGTCGCCACCGCTCCTGCTGCTCCTTCCCTCCCCAAAGCCCTACCGGCGATCCTGGACTCTAGGCTCATCGCGTGCCTCCGAGCTCGAGAGTACTTCCCGCCCCCATTTCGTCTCCCATTTTTTCGATATCTGACAATGAAGCTATCAATCAAAGTAAGCTGTAATTTTGTTTGACTTGTGAGCCCTCTCTATTAAAATTCCTCCTAGTATAATCTTCTAAGAGACTTGATTCAAAGCGTTCATTCTCGCGTATGTTATTGCACCGTCTTCGATGTCCTCGAAACGAACTAGATGCTTTTTACGTGTGTTCTTTTACCTTCTCTAATGCCTAGGAAATGAACTAGATGCTTTTTGGAACCAATAGTTTCTCAGTTATCCGAACATGATAAGTTGATAATTACGTTTGAAGTCTTTAAGGATTCGTTAAGCTGTCTTAATCTGTGTACTTCTCTATGTTAGGTGGGTTATGTTTATAACCCACATGTTTAAAACAATATGTTATGTTTCTTAGTTTGATGATTATGATACTGTTTCATCACATTTTTAGGATAATATTCCTATTTTGGATTTTGCTAGAACTGCCTCTAACATTCTTCATATGCATGCTATTTAAATGCTTGAACTAAGATTACAAAAATGGTGAATATGGCTTATGCTTGAAAAATATTTTGTAGTGGAAATACTGCGATGGAAGCTGCTTCTGCTGCTCTTAGTGGTGGCATATCCGTTGTAAGTCCTATTCGGAAGTCGTTTTAGCTTTTCAAATGATATTTGAGTTTATTTGCCACCATTGTCTAATAAGACTTCCTTTCTAAAATGTGTAGCTAGAGATTGTGATGTCTACTCCAGGTGTGTTGGAGGTTGTTTCTTGTTCCTTAATGTGTGAAAATTCTTCTTGCCTTTTCTGATTAGACATATGTAAAGATACTCATGAATCTTTTCTATTAGGTGATAAGAGCACTTTTAAAGGATTATCCTTCATCGGTAATAGGGGTAAGTTAACAACAATTTTGAGTTGCTATACTGGCTTTCCGTCATTTTGCTGTATGCACAATGTTATTATGTTTCAAAACCTTTGGGTTTCCGAAAACATTCTTGACAAGGACAAGAATAAAATATCAAATGAGCTATTTTATAACCACAACAAAACTGTAACCAAAAGTATCTCATCAGAATATAAGGTAAAACTTAGGTGCCTGTATTTGTCCATGTTATCTCAGCTATATAAATATCTCAGCTTATGTTCATCTAATTATTGAAATGTCAATTTTATACCATCATAAATAATTGAAATGGGATGTGAACGTCTACTTGGTGGCAGTCTTTGTTATCGTCTAGTCTTACACACAGAAATCTGAATAAAACTGCTTTAATTTTTATTAATATCTTCGAGTAAACTGTATGACTATTGACTGAAAAATTATGCAATTATTTTTCAGCATCCTTTTGCTGCTTTAGATGATATCAATTTCTACATTTTATTTGATGTAGGTTGGTACTGTCTTAAATGCTGAGGATGCAAGAAAAGCTGTGAAAGCTGGAGCCCAGTTTCTCATGAGTCCTGGTACAGTCATGGTATGAGCCCATGTTTAATTCATATAGATTTGGTTTGTTTATATGTTAACTATACTTTCAGGTCTGTCGACTGTATTTTTTGTCTTTATAATTTCTTGCATTCCTTGATAAAGTAAATGAAGATATCATTAGTGATGCACTTTCCCTCTTGCACGGTGTTCTAGCTTACTCTTGTTTTTCCTGTTTGTCATGTTGATATTGTCATAGGGATTATGCTCTGAAAAAGTTCGAGCTTTGGCATCACCATAAGGTCCTTCCTATGTGACATTGGCGACTAGGATTTGAATTTTAGTAACAACCTCTCTGCTTGCAGAGGTAAAATTGAGTACCATGATCCTTCTCAAATTCTATGTTAGTGCTAGTCTCATGCACTAGACAGATCCTTTATTTGGTATTATTATTGATTCTGGTATTTTTGCTTGGTTAAACATTATAAAATATATATGATGATTTTTCTTACTTGATGAGTAAACTTTTTGAAGTATTTTATTTTATATTGTAATGTTATGCTCTATTCATTTTGTCCTACATTCTGATATTCAATCACCCAAAACCCTTGATGTGACCAGAATTTGGTTTCAGATGTAGTGCAAATCCATATTCCTCAGATCAGTGTATAATACCATTAGTGTCTCTATGGTAGATATCGCACATTCATTGTTGCTTCTTTGTTTTAGGAGATATTACTAGATCTTCAAAACACTGATGTCTTATATATTCCAGGAGCGATGACGCCAACAGAAGTAAGTCTGTTTTTCCATTGCCCAAATATAATGAAATAAAATGCATTCTTTTAATTTTATCATTTTTACTATATTTTTTTATAGCAATATGATACCATATTTTCTTAAGCATGCATACTTGCTGTTTATTTAGCTTATTATTCATTTCAATTGTTTACTCAATTATTATGATGTATAGGTATTATCTGCATATAATGCTGGTGCAAGAATTATCAAGGTGACCTTCTTAATCTTTTCATAGCTGTAAAATGATTATAACAACACTGAAACTAAAGAATAGTGTATGAATCTGTAGCAATTTTGTATGCTTATAGTTAAGAAATGAGTAATTTTTTGCGGTTATCATATTAATGGTAGTTATTGATTTGTCTACCTTGGTGATTATGTTGAATTTGTCATTTTATAAATAAAAGAACAAATATTTGCTTTTTTTTTCTTTTACTTGGTGATAACCTATATGAGCAAAAGTGGGAAATAAAAACTGACTCGATATTGAGTTTATGTAACAAAAAACTTTTGGTAAATGTTTTGCTAGCGAAACTTTGCTTGCTCTCTTTTCTATATAGGCAATTACTGCCAGCTGTCTTCTGTCTCTACTTCATTACCTACTAACCTGAAACCATGGTTTGCCTTACTGATCCATACTAGTAAATCGACTAGCTATCGGTATAGTACGCATCGAGAGTTGTACTGAGCCATACTGAGTGTACTGGCACATGGTACATGGGGGTGCACAAATATACTGCCCGTACCAGTCCCCCGTTAGACCGATATGTACTGTTTATACTAAGTGATATTCCACGGTATGGTAAACCTTACCTGAAAGGTTGAAACCACTATTGAACTTATAAGAAAGCATAAGGTCCTTACTTTTATCGTGGCATCAATAGTTCCAATCCTTTTTGTGGAACCCTCTATGAGTTACCTTGCTTAATAAGGTCATTCAATAAAAGCAGAGCTATATTAGTACCAAATTACCAATAGTGTTTTATTTGCTGGTACATTGGCAAATCATATTGGAATATCTGATAGTTTCATGCTGTATCATGTTGCATGGAGAAAGAATCTGATGTACTTTTCAAAATCTTAAAAGGAGATATTTAATGGTCACTTTTTAGTTTTTTTTTCTTTTCTAGATTTATCCAGTTTCGGTCTTAGGTGGATGCGATTATATAAAAGCACTTAAAAAACCATTCCCCCATATTCCAATGGTTGCTTCGCAAGGCACCACGACAGGTTAGCTATCTCAACTACACAAACTTCTTCAATATTTTTTTTTTACATTAGTTAACATTTTACTCTCATTATGTTTGCTGTCTTCTTAACTTTTTTGTACCAAGGCACATCATAACTAGCTGCACTGAATCACATGTTTCATCTGTAATTGATATTTCAACAACTTATTCAGACCCAAAATATTACTGAATGTATAATACATTGTTACGGAAGATGTGTCACAACTTAGTGTGCACCACATAGCTGTCAAGAATTGTGCATCCAAGGTTCTTTGGCTTAATTTTCGAGGACTGCTTATGTTTTGTCTCTTCTTTCCATTTCCTTTGCTGCTTATGCTCTTTCCATAGGTGTGGAAGATACACGGGAGTCATGTCACTGTGTCACTGAGATTGCTGCACATTGAGGTGCTCCTCTGAAGTTGTTTCAAACTTTATCCCCAAAGTACGATCAATAGGTTTCTGCAGAGGTTCCACCCTTTTTTGTATAGACAACATTAGAGGGGTAATCCTAGGTGGGTATTCGGTGGAGAAAAAAAAATCTTAACAAGAGGAAACAAATAAAGATTTTAATTTTAATCACATTGCACCCAGCCCTCTTTGAGATATATTTATATATATGTATATGTTAATTCCAGCAAAAAAACATCTTTTATCCTTGAAGCATTTTATATATAAGTTAAATTGAATTAGTTGATCAAGCCTTTGCTCTGGAGATTATACAGTTAATATATTGACTATCATTCATTTGCAATCTTTTCTTTGGATCATGGTATGCTATTTGAGCTATTCCATGTGAACTAAAGATGCTTCTCGCATAAGCTTTATAAATGCGCTATTGTTAATGTAGTCAAAGAAAAGGCACAATTTGTAAATGCCTTTCTTCCCATTTGTAAATTTATAGTCCTTGATATTTGATAATATCATCGTTACCATTCTATATGTTCTAAATGTTACAGACATTTGTAAATTTATAACCAAAGATTCTAAATGTTACAGACTTATACAAATGCTCCCTTCTAAATTGAGACATACTTCAGCTGAATTTCAGACAAAATGGCACCTATAAAATCATTGGTCTTGCTTATTATGAATCTTTTTTATGGGGCTTTATATGACACCAACAAACTGACTATTCTCATTAAATTTGACTTGCACAATTTTACTATTATCTTTTTGGTGAAAAAGGCACCTATTTGGTCATTCATGCTGTAAACACTTGTTTTGTGTAGTATGAACTTACTAGTTATATGATAGTATTCTTCCAAGGAAACTGATCCTCAATATAAGTCTAGCATATTCCTCACTTGTTGCTACAATGTTCAAACTTGGCGCATGTCAAAAAATAATATTGTTTCCAAGGTTTGTAATTTTATACCGTACCGACGTATTGAGCTTCGCTCGGTACAGGTGTACTGAGTTGTATGTCAAGATGTACCGTTTGGTATATATATATATATATATATATATATATATCAATATATAAAAATAATATAAAAAATAAAAAAGGAGGCGTACGTTGCCTCGGCAACGTCGCTTCCTTTTCTTCTCCTCGTCATGTCATACAAGGAGAAGAACGCGGTCTTCTCCTCATCTGCGGCGTTCGGCGAAGACGTCGAAGGCCGTAGACGTCCCCGACCTTCGGCGAAGAACGCGATGAAGGCCACATGCGTCTCTAGCCTTCGGCGAAGAACACAGCGAAGAAGAAGCCGAGCCGCCACCTCTATTACCTCCTAGATTGGGATCGTCGAGGGAGGGCAGCGACAGTCGAAATTGACCATTACCGGCCTATTTTTCGACCGTTACCGCCTAATAGAGCTCCATAGCAGATTAATGGTACCGCCTGGTAGCGAGCAGTCCACGTACCGGTCTACTGGCGGACCGGTACATACCGCTCAGTATGGGCGGTATCATTCAATATTGTAATCCTTGATTGCTTCTAGGATTGGATTATGTTGTAGTTAACTTCGTATTTCAACTTTTCATGCTTATCAACAGATTCAATCAGAAAATACATTGAGTGTGGAGCCTCAGCTGTTGTACTTTCAGATGCTATATTTGAGAAAGAAGCCATGAGACAGAGAAATTTCGACGAAATACATAGGCTAGCTCATCTTGCCACTCTTCAAGTTGGCCAGGCTGGAAAATGTTAAGCAAGTAAAAAGCTATGGTCGATAGCATTGAGATTTAGGAGAATTGGCTTAACGCTTCACTCTTCTATTTTACATGTTTTTGGAAGGGTATCATGGTTTATTTCTCTTGGGATCTTCGTCACACTTAGTGTTGGAGCCAAACAACTTGTTTCAGGTTAACAACTCCTCTCGTTATTTTTGTTACTCTTCCTTTATATTTCAGCCCATTCCATCTGTTCAACTTCTCTTCTTCTCTTTATGACTGGATCAGTCAGGTGGTTTCGATCTCCCTTCTACTTCGATGCATGACTCCACGGTTCTCGGAAGGTGATGCTGCTTAAATCGTAAATCATTTTCCAAGCAGACCAGCAATTTGGGCTTGAATGTTCATTCAGATGACCAGCCTTTAGTTCGTGTATTCATATCATCCATTTTGTTGATAAAGAGGACTAAAACCTAATGTAATCTCTTGTTTCATAGAAGAAAATACATCTTTTGATATGATTGATTAAATCATGTATAAGAATGTGGGAATTCAAAGCACATTGGAAGCTCTATATTCTTGTAGTAATACTTGATGGTCTCTCTGTGCATGTTTGTGTTCTTGTAGTAATGCTTATTGGTCGCTATAGGTGAACACAACACAATCTATAGAGGTTCTGTTTAGGCCGAGCATGCAGCCCCAATCGGTTTAATCTTAGCTCGTTTTAGACCGGCTTAAAGACTGAACCGACCAATTCTTGAACCGATTGGTCAATCAAACCACGCTGGTCGAACCGGTGCTGTCCTGATTCCAATCTCTTTCGGCCGGGCCGAATCGTCGCCACGGAATAGCTAACTCCAACCGAAGCCGGCTCGAAGAAACCCCAGCGAACCCTCGGCTCTCCTTTCCTTGAAATCCTTGATTCAATCAATCGTTTTCGTATCAGCTCGCGTCTCAATCGAGTTTTAGGGAGGCGAGAGAGAGCTCGTTGGATTTCAAAGGTCTCGATCTTGCTTTCTCCGTCGCTCGATCGGGCCATGGCGACACCGAGCGAGCGATCCATCCTGGATTGAACCGTGGGCTCAGGTTTTTGATTCCTCCAAACGGATTGTGGGTCGGTCGGAAGCATTTGACGCTTTTCTTGGAATGTCAGAAGATTAGGGTTGCGATCAATTTCTCCTCATCATTCGGGAGGCGTTGATTTCTTTTTTGGTTGAAGCGATCGCGGAATTTGGTTTGGGGAGAAAGAGAGTCGAGCTGAGCGATGGATCAGAGGAGGGCCCTGTTTCGCTCGAAAGTGAGAGAGGCACAAAAGCGTGAGAAGCGCATCGATTCTCCCCTCGTGAGGTACTCAAGAATCCTCGCATTTACTTCCGCGATCGTCAAACCTTTCTCCGTTTGTCAAGGTCACTTGCTGTGTTGATTGTTGTTCCTCTGTTTGTAAATATAGTTTCTCTTCTATCTCTTGTTCTAAGATCTTCGAGGTTGTTTTCCTATTAATTTTATTGCTTTATTGTTTTTGCTGAATATAGGCTTACAGTTGCCTATCTTCATATATGTTGTGAGCTTATACAATAATTCAGATATTTTGCCTCTAGCCTTCAACTATAATCGGGATAGAGGAGTTAACTCTGGAGATTTACAATTGTACGTTATGATTTGTCGTGCAAAAGGACATACCTAAAAATTTGCTTATGTATGCATGCCAATATTCATCATTCCTTGTACCATGCTAAAAAATCTGTTTTTCTTCACTTCTGTCATATGTTTAGTCATGAAGCATCTTCATCAATTGCTTTTGCCACCCCTTTTCACATAGTTTAGAACCACATGCTCTGGTACCATGATGACTGCATAGTTGGACACGTACTCAGACATGCTACCATGCTGAAACTTCAGTTCTTAGGAAAATGTTGTTAGTTGTTACGAGTCGTTATGGAGAGTTCTATGGATTTTACATGTAGAAGAAGATGCATGGCTCAGGGGTCAATGAGAAAAATGCAATAGATGTGCAGGTGCATGTCCATCAAGGCTTCTATAAGGTTTTCTCCTCCGATGCATGTTTATTCTTTTCATGCTGGTGGCAAGGATTTTCTTTTAATTAAAAGATTATAACATATCAAACTTCCTAAATTGTGACACTAGTGAGCTAGACAGACATAATTGCTTTATTATATTATTTGAGTTGGGATAATGATCTTTTGGAAGTTCAATTACATGTATTGCTTTTAGCTGAAATGATGGCAAGTGTTAGAATAAAGGGTTTTTTTTCATCCTGTAGGTATAATGAGAATGATCAGCCAGTTTGCCGAGTGTGCAACATTGTCTTGAAGTCAGAATCAAATTGGCCTGCACATCAAGTTTCTAGGAAGCATCATGAGGTAATGTTTCCTCGTCACTGTGACTATTCTTCAGTTTTTTAACCATTCTGTGAGTGAGAGATTTTTAATCAAACTTGATTTCTATTATGATTACTGAAAATAGCACATAATGGGTGCCTTCACACTGTTCTTGATGCAGGCTATTGAGAATCTAAAAGCTACAGCTGGTGGATTGCCTCGTGAGAATAATCTAGGCTCTGAACCTCCAAAGGTGTCACAAACTAGATCGTCTTCCACATTGCCTGCAGACTTTTTTGATGGTCAAGGTGCAAAGAGACAAAAGACCGGTAAGATAGCCTTTTCAGCTTGGCCTCTTGAAAAGTTTAGATGCTGAGCACATTGTGTATTAGAAGTGTAAGGAACGAGTAATCTTGTGTGGACACAATGAGCCGATGCTGAAAACTATGATCTGTGATCAGCGAAGTCAAGTATGAGGTCTTTTGAATTAGAGTTGAGCCATAATTTGTTAGCAAAGATTTTTCTTTTCTTAGGATTTTTGGGTAAATAATCATCTAAATAATGTTATGCAAATGAGACTATTTCACCATTTTTTTGTCGTCTTCACCACAACCCATTGATTGCCCTCTTTTGAACAATTACCAACAACACAAGTAAGCAACCATCTAAAAGACTTTAAAACTTGTGCACAACACAAACAGAATAGGAACTCATTGAGAACTCTTGTCTCTTCTCAGTGAGAGATAAAGTAGTCCAATCAGATTTAATATGTTGTGTTTTGGAGTAAACTCAACTTCTATGCTTAATCCTACAGAACAATCAAAATAAATATTAGTCAGCGAATCTATATAATTTTAGTGCAATTCTATGCCAAAGATGAGGCAACCATCTGCTATCCCACATAGATTTTGTGATATTTTGTCACCTTCAGGTCCTCAATTGGGATCAGACCAACACGTTCATTTTTAGATCATAGTGTGGTTTCATGAATGTTAAATATCAAGGAACTGAAAGAACGTCTTTGCTCTACTTCCAAATTAACTTATATAGTTTCTGTTCACTTGAAGAATGGATCTAAGTTATTGTGTAAATGTTATTATGTAGATCTAAGTTATTGTAGAAGGATGGATCCAAGATAATGGAGTAGATAAAACTTCAATAGGTCTTTGCTCACTTTGCCGAGTCACTCAATTGTTTTCTTTTCATTCTATTCTTGCTGAATCTGCATCAGATGTAGAGTGTGATTAATTACATGTACTGGTTTTCTATAATGCAATTCATATGATTGTTTGCCAGATGAATGCTCTATAACTTCCTGTGCTTCATTCTTGTATTGGTCCTGTTGTTAGTTATTACTTTGTGCTTGCACCTACCAAATTTACAGTATTCAAGTTATCATCTTCATATGTGGTCCTCATTTTTATTGTTTAACTCATTTGACTATCTGATTGTCTAGATACGGTTCTGGGAGGGACGACCCAGTCTGTTATTACACCAGCTGGTTCTTCTTTCTCTTATAAACAAGGCAAGAAAGATTTATCTCCTGTTAGTCAGCCCTTGAATGCACCAGAGTCTCTGAACATTAGAAGTGAGAAGGTTGTGGTGAGTGAGGAAACAAGTGTGAGTAAACTGTCTACTAAGCTTGATCAGCCGTCAAAAATGATGGGTGGCACAGATGGTCAGCAAGATATGGGGGTTCTTCCCAATAACTTTTTTGACAACAATGAAAGAACTGATGATCAGCCTTTAAAACAGATAGAAGACAAAAGTAATTTACAACTCAAGAAGGTAAACAAAACTCTGGATAGTTCCAATCAGACCAGTCAAGCATCAAAAAAGATCGATGGATCTGATGCCAAGCAAGTTAAAGGAGCATTACCAGAAGGTTTTTTTGACAATAAGGATGCAGATCTCCGTGCACGTGGGATTGAACCTGTTAAAGTTGATATAAAGTAAGCCTCTTTTACTTGTACTTCTTCCATCATGCTACTATCTAAGTTTCTCCATTGCTTGTTTCAATCTGGTATAAGAAATGATTAAGCTTATTGTAATTACAAAATTTGCCATGGCAGATTGTCTGCTAAACGTACTGTCATTTTTGCAATCATATTTGACATGTTTTCCTTGCAGCTAAGTACTTCAGGATTCAAATTTGTTTGTTGGAATATTGTTGCATCAGTTCGTGTTAAGCAATCAAATCTCGACTGTTACTGAGTACCGTCCCCTGTCTGGACAGTGATGGTAATGTATGATGCTGACACATTATACAGTAGGCATTTTGACAAGAAAAAGGAAGAGAAAAACAGACAACAGGGAGAAAAAGTCATCAACGGCAAGAGAAGGACAATTTATTATTGTCAATGGCTTTGAGAAAGCTAGAGGGTACTTGGCTGCTGGCAACATGGGAAGTTATTGACCATACCCCACCTTTGGCCTGGTGAAAATGACAGAAGAATCAGGTTGGGGCAGTGACGAGAGAAGCAAGGATTAGGAAAGGCTCTAGTCAACCAGATATGGGAGCAAACTTGCAGCCTGAGGCATGAGGCTTGGGCATTATAGAAGAGAGGACAGAAAGAGAGAGATTGAAAGAGGATAGTCCTTACGGTTTTTAATCCGGTAAAGAGATTGAAAGTAGGCTGTGCCATTCCCTTCAGCCTGACTCCTCTTGATTACAATTTGACAAATTATTGACCCTAACAATTTGGAAATAGTGTTGATAAACTTGTTTGCACCACACATACATAAAGGTCTTCTAACAAAGAATACTGCTGTCTGGACTTTCCTTCCATTTTCAACTGTTATTACTATCGTATTCAAGTTTTCTTTTATGTGGATATGGAAGTATAACTGTGGTCAATATTAATGCAGTGATGCATACAAAGAATTCGAGAAGGAAATCCAAGGTAATTTGCAGGAAGTGGATGACCGCCTGGAAGAAGAAGAGGTTTGCAATCTTCTGCTTTGCACTTCTTATTTGTGCTGGTCGGCTGAAAATGATTTTCTTAACAAATAAACAATTGATTTGATTATTTGGGAAGTCACAAATCTCATGTACCTGCTACAGATTGATGCTGCTGATGAGATGGAGGAGTTTCGTTCTCTGGAGCAAAAGTGAGTTTTTATTTTCCGGCAACTTCATGTTAAATATATATGCCAAAAGACTTACGATTGTTCCTACATTTTCTGTGAACTATCACAGGGCATATAAAGAGAAGGTGGATGAGATAAAGAAGAAGCTTATTGAGGCGAAGGCAGAACGTCTTGCAAGATTACAGCAACCCCCCACGTTTTTGGGCAAGGAGTCTAGTGATGAGTCATCGAGTGACGAGGAGGGTGACGATGATGACACCAGTAACTTTGCAGTGGATTGGAGGGCTCAACATTTGTAGACTGCACAACTATTTTGATCATACAGACCTATTTTGTATGCAAGTATCCTCTCATTTTTAACTTTTGTCCCAATCATTTCTTTCTGATTTGTCTTTTGAAAAACCTGTAGATTTTGTTTTTTTTTTAAGAATACTAGATTTGAGTCTAGAATCTTATGATAAATCATCAAGATCTTTCATCAAGGTCTTTACCAACAACTAATAGTTGATATTTTCATCATTGTCAATTGAATTATTTTTTATATTATTAAATATAAATTAATCGATTGATAATGATTATTGGATATTTTATCTAGAAATTTTTTGTATTGTTATGGTTTTACCAAATGATGTCCCATAGTTTTCACTCATGGGCAATCTTTTTTAGTCAATTTGATGAAAAATCCTTTGGTCTTTCACTGGTCACTTTCAACCATCATCATTATTGTTAGTGTCATCTTCGATCATCGTTGCCTTCGCTTATGATTGTCCTAGCTGCTCTTGCTCTCACCACGAGCAATGTGGTGGTCATCTCCTTTTTCTTCTCCTCCTCTTATAATTTATCGACAAACCTTCGTCTCCTCTTCTTATAATTTAACCTTCATTGAGGAGGCGCAATAGTTATGAGTGGAGACAACGATGATCGAAAGAAAGTGATTGATTGAAGACAGAGGAGGAACATCTTTACAAAGTGATTGATTGAAAAAGAGATGACCCTTTGTAAAAATTAATTATGGGGATGTCATTCGATAAAAATCTAATATTAAAGATGATTTTTTTTAACTTGAACTATCCATTTTGATTAATCAATTAATTAATTAATAAAATTAGAAAACCCAAAAGGAATCTCATTCATATTGCAAGTTCATTCAGTTCTGACTAAAGAATTTATTGGAAGCTCTATATTCTTGCCGTAATACATATCATCAGCTCGAGCCCGACCACAGGCCTAATTGGTTCAATCTAGTTCGTTCGACACAATAATTTTAGACCATGTTGTCAGATCGAACCGACTCGACCACTCAAACCCGCCGGGCCGAACCGGATCATCGGTAGCATGGTGGTATCACCTCCGTGCGTTTTCCTAATTCCAATCTGTTTCGGGCAAGCTAGGGCAGTTCGCCGCCTCGTTCCTACATAACACCAAGCCCCCCCACCCCCACCAAGCCGCCGACGACTCGAAGAAACCCTAGCGAGCCCTCGGCCATGGCGGACTACGACCTCACCTCCCGCATCGCTCCCCACCTCGATCGCCACCTCGTCTTCCCGCTCCTCGAGTTCTTGCAGGAGCGGGAGCTCTATGCCGACGATGAGATCCTCAAGGCCAAGATCCAGCTCCTCTCCCAGACTAACATGGTCGACTACGCCATGGACATCCACAAGGCCCTCTACCACACCGAGGATGTGCCCCAAGGTTCACTTTCGTCTCTGGCTTCTTTCTTTTTTCTCTTTTTCCTCCCAATTTTGTGATCTGGACCTGGTGTTCTTGCAGAGATGGTGGGTAGGAGGGTAGAGGTCGTCGCGAGGTTGAAGTCCCTCGAGGAGTTGGCGGCTCCGCTTATCTCGTTCCTTCAGAATGCTTCCTTGGTCCAGGAGCTGAGGCCTGACAAACAGTACAACATCCAGATGCTCCATGACCGCTTTCAGGTGTGTTCTTGGGTTCATTAGTGCATAGATCGATGGCAATTTTGTATGCAAATTTGCATCTGTGTTCGCAATGCGATGTGATGCCACAGTGTCACGGCAAAGTTGGTAGGATTGACTGGTTAGGGCACTTGATACATGAAATTATTGGTCAAGAAGAGGGGGAAAAGGAGAGTACTTAGGAGTGGCTGATGTTGATTGTGTTCTGTTGTCGAGCAGATTGGGGCAGATCAGATTGAGGCTCTCTATCAGTATGCAAAGTTCCAGTTTGAATGTGGTAACTACTCTGGTGCTGCGGATTACTTGTATCAATATCGGGCGTTGTGCACTAACAGTGAGAGGAGCCTGAGTGCGCTGTGGGGAAAGCTTGCTGCAGAGATTTTAATGCAGAATTGGGATACTGCACTTGAGGAGCTGAACCGGCTAAAAGAGATTATTGATTCGAAGGTATTCAATTTTTTAATGGATGCATATAATCTACAAGTGTTCTGCTGCTGCCATAATTTATGTCAATTTTCTGTTTGTTTGGCTTGTGAGCAGAGCTTTGCTTCTCCCTTGAATCAACTGCAAAACAGAATATGGCTGATGCATTGGAGCCTCTTCATCTTCTTTAATCATGAAAATGGCAGAAATGGAATCATTGATCTATTTTTCCAAGACAGGTTTGCCACATAAAACATCTATTTTTCTCTTTGTTTATGTCACATCTGTTGTGAAATAATACTCGAGCCAATCTTATCTTTCTTTTGATAATTCTCGTAGGTGGTGATTCTTTTTCATAAAAGTTGCTAATCAGAAAGTTTGTCCTCTTTGTATGTATTAGTTAGCCCCTTATAAGATGGTATAAGTCATTTTATACTGTACCCTTGGTGCAGTGCATTGTTGTGCCACCACACAGCATGTAGGAGTAATTATATGGGCACCTTGGTATTATATTCTCCTATTGCTCGCAGCCTGTGCTAACTCAAGTAGACATAGTGTAATTAATTTCCCTAAAGGACATTTTTTTCTGCATATGTTTGATGTTAAAACTAGCATATTCTTTTGATGTAGTCTACGTAAGTTGCAGATATTTTTCAACATATTTTGGGTTCTGAATCGACTTCAAAATATGATAGCCGAAAATTTACTGGTAGGTTCTCCATATAATTGATTGATAGTGACCAGTTTTCAGACCCATCTGCCAACACTTCCATGAAGGCTCACAAACACAATAAACATCTAGTCATTTGACAGCTTGAACATACTAGTTGACAATAAACAGCACTTCAACTGAATCCAGTTAGTCCCAGGTAGAGTGATTGATATGCTCAGCCTGCAGGTGTCAACAATTTATGGTTTTAATGCATATTATTATGTCAAACTAGATCTGTAAGACATCACAATCTACACAAGTACTATGTGATTTGCCCTAATCGACATCACAATCTGTCATTTTTCAGTTTTCTAAGACTAATCTTATTTTCTAGTGGATAATCTGCAAATTTGAGCATTTGAATCCACTTTTTCTTCTGTTCAGATACTTGAATGCTATTCAAACAAATGCACATCACCTCCTCCGTTATGTTGCAACTGCTGTCATTGTTAACAAAAGAAGAAGAAATATGCTTAAGGAGTTGGTCAAAGTTATCCAACAGGAGCTGCATAGCTACAAGGATCCCATAACAGAATTTCTGGAATGCTTGTATGTGAATTATGACTTTGATGGTGCACAAGAGAAACTCAAGGAGTGTGAACAAGTAAGTTTTTCAAAGTACATTGAGATTTCTTTCTAATTTCTATCATTTTGGTGGTAAGGTTTGATATAATATTTATTTCATATTGTTGCCGAGTTTAGTTTTAATGGCTTTTTATTGAGTGTAGCTACTGGGTTCAAAATGTTCATGTTCTGTTTTTTATTTATTTATTTTGTCAATGGAGTTTTGGTTAGAGCATCTGGTAGGAATTATTGGAAATGTTGAACTATTGACTCAGAGTAAATTATAAATTTTGTCTACCAACGGTTGGATGATTGTGGTGCTTTGAAGATATTTTTAATGACTTCAATCTGCACTCAGACCTACAAGCCTTCTTGACTCTTAGGTTTGTGATTGATAACTAAATAAGGCTTTGTGTGGAAGGTTATTAGATCAAACTGATCTGCAGTTGCTTGCTTTATATCAAAGATTCAGAAGTGGAACAAAATTACACTGAGAAGACTTGGTAGTGGCATGTAGGATATTATTTTTGTATTGTATGAACCAAATGCCATGACTTTAGACTTGTTTAAACCTGTCTAGCCATTTTTATCCAAGAGTGGGACTTGCATGAATGCTAGAAAGCTAATTGACTGCTCATGGCTTGCAAGTACCAGAGGCAATATTCACAAACAGAGTGCAATCCTGAGTGAAGGCAGTGCATAACTATTTCTATGTTAGCATCTTTGGAGAAAAATAAGTTAATGGAACTTTAAACTAATGAAATAAAACTAGATTCAATAAGAAAAACCCTCAAGAAGCAGCAAGTTTTGCTATCGTTGCCACTCGCAGAAGTAAGAGGGAAGCTGCAACCACTGGCCATGCTAGCGCTGCATTAGCCATAGCTTCTGCAGAATCTGGTGGAACAATAAGCAGCAGCTGCACTACAACTGCTGTGCAAGAAGCAGAAGTTGGTGCAATCACAGCTGCCTTCCATGAGGCAAGTGACATCAAACGTGTAACTGTAATCTCCTACTAGTTACCCAGGCAGCAGCAGTTTAGCATATTTAGAGACATTTTGAAAGCACAAAATAGGAAGATGAAAACAAATCTTTTTTGCTGGGCATCATTGGCTGTTTGTAGATCTACCTGTTTGCAGTCATTCACATTTGCAGTTGGCATGAATTTCCCTCCATTGGGATGAAATTCTCTATATCAGCTTATATGTTGAGTTAATTAGAGCCTTTTGGATTTAGTTGATTTCTTAATTCATCCAACCACATGCAGGGATAAATTTGCCCTTAGTCTTAAACACAAGATGCATGTGCCTGATTGAAGTGGCTTCACCTTGATATAGAGGTCCTTAGGTTCGTCTTGTTATAGTAGTACCTAGGTAAGCCAGGCATGTGCCCGAGGGAATACCAATGCTGACATGATTATAATCAAGATTGCAAGATTCACATGTAACTATCAGAAGTTTATTCAGTGAGTAGTTCATCTATGATGAACTTATGGGCGGAGTCAATTTTGTTGCTTGGATTTACAAAGTGATAGCGTCATTGAGGATGTTTGTTGCCATGAATGATTAAAAAAATCTCTGAAGGATTAATTTCCAGCATGTTGCTTGACTGTTAAATTTTTATATGGTGTTCGATTCTGCTTTCTGTATTTCATTGTTTTTTTTTTGGTTTGCTCTGCAAGGCTTATTTCATTAGAGTTGTATGTGAACTTCTGTTTCATCATGAATGATTTTCCTAGATATGTTTTATTTTTCTTCCAAGTCAAGTCATAGTCACTTCTCTCATTGAAAATAGTTAAAACTTCTTTATGTAGTTGTCTTAATATATTGGGGTCTTCTTCTGAATCTAATGTTGTGCATGTTTACTTAGGTAATATTGAATGATCCTTTCCTTGGTAAACGGATTGAAGATTCTAACTTTACCACTGTTCCTCTGAGGGAGGAATTCCTAGAAAATGCCCGTCTCTTTGTATTTGAGACTTACTGCCGTATCCATCGGTGCATTGATATCAGGTAGGTTGCTTGCATTTTACTTTGATATTTTGAGATTGTATATAATAGTTGCAAATGACCTTTAGTATTTCTTGCAATCTACTGAGATATGGTAAAACATTATCTCCCTAATTATGTTCACGAGGTTCTTCAGTCTTTATGTGAACTGGTTGGAATTAAGTCAAGAATTAGTATTTCTTGCATTCTTCTTATTTTCGTTTTTTTTTAATCCAGAACCTGAGTTCCTCTTCTAGATGATTGTATTCTGAAACTAATGAATTATTGCTAATTATCAAACTGACCTGTGGCGACAGTGTGCTTGCTCAAAAGTTGAACTTGAACATGAGCTATGATGAAGCACTGGTTTGGATAACAAATCTCATCCGCAACTCAAAGCTTGAAGCTAAAATAGATGCAGTGTTAGGGACTGTCACCATGCCAATCGTTCATCAAAATGTGTAAGTATATATTCCAATCCACGTATTTCTCCGGCTATCCATCAAATGACAATTCTAGATGTTTCTCCATCCATTATTCAGAAACTAAATGTTGGCCTATCTGCTTCTGCTAATGCACTTCTACCTCTCTCTGTGTTAATTGATCTTGTTTATGACCGTTGTCCTAATCCAAACAGTAAGCTCTGATCATTAAGTTCTTTGTTGTTGGTCTTTGTCCTTGTAGCTCTCCTTGTAGGTAGCCTAAATTTATGGACTTTCTTGTTCGCTTTTATGGTTGTATATACTGATTTAAAAATGTTGCTTCAGGCACGAGCAGATAATAGAAGCAATGAAGAATCTTAATATGCGGACTTACCTACTGGCAAAGAACATTGTAGAACCTGCACAAGCTGCACAAGCCACTCGTTAGGAGGGAGCTATACCTTCTTCCTAACATACAGTCAATCGATGGCCTTCTTAGTATAGTTTTTTTTCTTTGTTTCTTGAACTCGGTAAGATGTTATGGAAGCTTTTTACCCAAGCGGAAAATTTTGCATCTGCAAAGTTGTTTTTATTCATATTCCTTGTTGGCTTTATGTAACTCTACTTTATGGGAAAGTTTTGCTGGACTGTGTTGCAGAGTTTTGCTGGCTTTATGTAACTCTACTTTATTCATATTCCTTATTGGCTTTATGTAACTCTACTTTATGTAACTCTTGATGTATGCTAGGCCAAGGTATTTAGGGTCGCATGACCATTCTCTCTGTATTGACAGCTATTGGACCTGTGGTTTCTCTGAGAAGCTAATTTTGAAGGACAGGGTTGCAGATCATTCAACTTGAATTCGAAGAGATGTTTGCTCATACGAAGGATGATCATATTATTATACTCTAATGGAACAGTAGATGCACATAATGGTGCAAGATTTATGAAGCTTTAATTTTTTACGTCTCAAGGAACCAAACATCAAAGAGTTTATTAGGTGACTGTGCAAAACAGTGATAAAGTAATTTTTTTTAATTGTCGAACTAATTATATATTATTCTTTGTAATTAATTATATTTAATATATATTTTTTATGTTTTTTTTTAAAAAAATATATTATTATTTTTATATTTACGAAAATAAAATATCTAATATCGTTTTTTTGGATAAAAATATCGCATATATTTAGTGATAAATCAAAATAAGATAGAATCAATATTATAAATTTTATAATATTTTCATTAATAAAATATGAGAAACGTGAGAAAAAAAATAAATATTTCTTTATAAGTATAAAAATTCTAATATAATTTTTAAAAATATAAAGATGAAATTAGATAACGTGAGAAAAAAAATAAATATTTTTTTATGAGTATAAAAATTTTAATATGATTTTAAAAATATATAAAGATGAAAATGTTAAAGGTAGCTAATTAATATGTCCTAAGCCGCTTGTTGAATACCTTTTTGAGTTAGAGGAATGTTCACTTTTCTTCTGCCTTATTGTGGCAAAGGGAATCAAGTTTCCACCAACATCATTCCAGCAGCAGTACCACATGGATGGATCATGTGATGATTCATTGCATCATATAGTTAATGATACATGGCCCCGAAAGATAACAATGGACACAAGGCATGTATATGATTCAGCAATGCAATAATAATATCACAGGTAGAGAGGCGTAGCTTCTGACCCGAACCAAGAAAAGAACGAGACATGCTGACAACGTTTGTACGCACTGGTCTTCTGTTGCAAACCTTACGATATTCCCACAAAAAATATCGTATGGAAATAAATCATCAGCATCCACACCTTTGCTTCGATGCCCATTAGGATTGTCACATCACCATCGATGCAACAGGGAACAATCTATCTAGTAAGGTGTACAAACCCCCTCCAAGTAAAAGTGCTCCACTGCAAAACCAAAACAAGTCAGTCATGACAGCGGCACATGTATCAATCAGGAATATGTTAATGAGTTAATGCTTGTACAAGACCATCCTGAGTTCATTTTTTTTGTGTTTTTGTAGATGAGACAAATCAGGAACAAGCTTGCTTGTTCAGCAAATATTTATGCAAGACAATATCTATTTAGCTTAGTTTCATACTCTGCATGAGTCGCTCGAGACAAAAACTGAACAGCTGAAACAACTCTATGTCAGATTAGTGTTTTTGAGGCAAATGGGATCAAAACTATAAGAGTATGTAGATGAACAAAGTGACAAAGGCTGACCCTTTATAGTTGCAATTCCAGTTTTACTGATTACAATATCTATACATACCCTTTGCTTTTTCTTTTAACGAGTCATGATTAACATTGTGGAAAAGAAAAAGGTACTGTACATTCTTTGATTAAATCATACTCTCGGATCGTATTAAGAAAAAATCATACCTCAAAGGGTTTATCCAAGCTGAAAACCTCCGAAAAGAAAGCAAACTCTGCAAGATAGCACTGTTCATGTTACTAACGGCAGAAGAGTAATAACCTAAACAACTTTCATTGTTTAGAAATCTATAACAAAGAAGTTTAAAGTGTTAAACTTCCTTTAAGCAATAGCCAGATTGCTTGACATACAATTGACAAGTAACACTATGATCTATACCAACGTTGATGTGGCTATTAAAAAAACGATGTTTTTTAGCCAATAACAATTTAAATAAAATGTATATACACTACTTTTTAAGGTTCAACTCTCCATAAAATCCAACTATCAACTTTATTCTTTTTGCATCTTGGCTATTTAAACTCTGCACATTTCCAGTCACTGTTCCTATCACTCATGTCCACTATGTGGATGCTGCTCTTGATACCTTGTCTCTCTTTTCTCTTGGAGTTCACTTGCACCACTTCCTCTACCTCTATCTCGCTACACATCAAGAGACATTTGGTCTTTAACTTCCAACCCTTACCCACTTCACCGTTGATCAGGCTGGCTCAAGGTTTAACCAAGTTTTGTTAAATCTCGTATTTAACTCCAACCGTTAACCACCTCAACATTGATCAGACTGGGTCAGATTTTAACCAAGTTTTGTAAAATCTCCTCTTTGACTCCAACCCTTACCCACCTCAACATTGGTTGGAGTAGGTTAGGGTTTAGCTAAATTTTGTTAGGTAGCAGGCTGGTGGGTCCATGTTGAAGATGGCAACCAACATCATGCTACCTCGATCTAAGGCCAGTCATGTCTCATGTAAAGTAAATTACTCATATCTAAATATGTAAATAAATCAATTTATCAAAGAGAGAATATCCTGTAGAAACATGAAAAAAAGAAGGATATCCATATCTGTTGTTAACCTGTAATGCGCCAGCAAAAGAAGCTGCAACAAGGAGAGGAGCAACATAGCCTGTAGTGTATGTTAACAGTAGGCTCCCACCTATTAATGGATCCTGGTGGAGCACATTTACAATTATAAGCATTAGTAGCAGCATATATTGTAAAGAATTCATAAAGAAGTGGGATTCTACTCAGGAAAAGGGGAATGTACATCATCAAGTTGCAATAATGGAAAAAAAAGCAAACTTTCGACCATATGAAATATAATTTTCCTGTCATTTTACACTATTAAAAGCATAGAACCAGGTATGAAGCTTCACAAAAATGTCAACAACTTATGGAAATATAATTTAGCAATAGAATTGCCATTGAACAGAATGAGCAAAAAGCCATGTGCAAGGACTGAAGAAACTCATATTTAACAGTAAGCACATAAGGCCAGTGTTAGTCATGCAAAATAAAGCCTCTTGCAGTGGCCATGTAATACTGATAATTCTTTAGTTTATACTTTATACAACCCACAATGATTGCTGAGTATTAATGCTTTACCTTCTGCTAGTCTGGAAGATGATACTTAGTCTTTGTCAATTGACTTTGATGAATATATTCTCTACTAAGCCATGACCTTTACAAATTACATTAATTAAAACCTTGTACAATGTTTCCTGGTCATGCATTTCTCAATCTGTATAGCATAAAATATTGTTTTTATTGCAAGCTCTAATCTCAATCAGTACGTGATTCTTCAACTTGGTGAAAGAATACAACATAGTGAAAGAGAGCAAAACATTAAGCACCAATTATTGGATTAACTTAGTTAATATCAAATAAAGGTTTCAAGTAATGGTTTATACAGGGTTCCCAATTTCGATGTGTACCGCCTGGTATGGGCAGTATATACCAGTCTGAGAGGATACCGATACGTGGACCGCCCTCTATCGGACGGTACCAGTATTTTGATCGGTACCGAGGCGTGCCAACCAGTACCGCTCCGGATTTCGTCCATTACCGAGATGTACCGATCGATATGTCCTTGCATGATAGGTGGAGGTATTTTTAAGGCTTTAAGATGTACTATCGGTATGCTCTGGCGTACCGATGGTACATACCATACCGAGTAGAGCTCGATATGCCGGTACAAACCGGTATTCAAAACCCTAGGTTTATATACATGATGACAGTAATTAATTAGTAAGAACAATGGAAAAATAACAAATAACAAATCTTTTAAGTTAAATTCTCATCCACAATTTCCGTTCAAACTAAAAATTCTGCTCGGTACGTCAGTACGGATCGGTATTCAAAACCCTGGGTTTATATACATGATGACAGTAATTAATTAGTAAGAACAATGGAAAAATAACAAAACTTTTAAGTTAAATTCTCAGCCTCAATTTCTGTTCAAACAAAAAAGTTCTTGCACTATATAAAAGCTAAAGTTTAGCACATATAGAAATCATGCTATAATTTTATTTTGCTCAAATTTTGATACCCTGGATGTTGCTACATATCCCAGAAGAGTGGCAAGAACAGGAGTACTGCAAGGTGATGCAGCTAGGGCAAATGTAAGGCCAGCCAGATATGCTTGCACACCTGAGATTCAAACTTCAAATTGGAAATCCTTTATTACAGATCTTAGTTAAAGTAAAGAATAGCAAATCATGTATCCCTTCTAACAAAATTGAAACTAGTAAAACGAGATATAGTTACCCGAGGGGAAGTTAGCTGCTGCGGACCGAGGGTCAAAATCACTAAAGAATGAGGGAAGTTGCAACTCGATTATCTTCGAAAAAAAAAAAAAGGATGGCTCAGTAGAAGAAGCAAGTGCAAAGCTAACACTTAGGAACATCTTGGTAGATGTTTAAGCACTCTAAATCACGTAGTATAAAGTGAATAGTAGAGTTATAGGACCCAAACCACAAAGATAATTGTTTTCTCGGAAAGACAAGGGCATTAGACAATGTATATCTGCACAACATATCCAACTTAATTTTGACTGGTTTCATTGTATCTCTTAAGTTGAGATTTTAACAGAAAACCATCTGCACAATCATGATCATCAAGGATTTTCTTGGGATACTCTGGCTTGAAAGTTCATTCATTATCAAATAAATAGACCTTGGAGAAAAAGTAACTTTATTCCTTTTGCATGATATATTACAGTGGCTGGAGAGATCCAAGGAAAACTATCATATTCAACAACTACTGGAAGGCCTTTTGCATGATATATTACAGTGGCTGGTTCAACAACATAACTACTTCAAATATTAATATAGCTCAAATATAGAATATCAGCAAAAGCAGCTTCATTCTTGAAAAACCAAATGAAGAAGTTGAATTACCTCTAAGAGATTTAAACCCATCAGGATTGCCAAGCCCGAAGCAACTACTGGAAGGCCTTGGCCAATCTGCCCGTAGGCCTTTCCAGCAAAAGAAGCACCGATTCCTAGGATGGCTAATGTTGTCGCCAAGCCCAGCGAAAAAGAAACTGAATTCCAGATAACCTAAGAAAAAGAGCAAAACAACCTTAAGCAGCATTTAGCAACGACCTATCAGATAAGGTTCGAACACAATGAGTTACTTTCAATTTCACAATCAGATGGAAATTGAAAGTAATTCCAATTGCTTTCAAGTTAGGCCACTAATTCCAGGAGAATCTCTAACCAACAAGTTAGGCCACTAATTCCAATTGCCAGAAATGAATATTAAAGTAAAATTGGTTTCCCGAATTGTAATGATCATTTATTAATTAACATACAGCATCATATGAGCTATATATTCAATCCTGTATGTTTGATATCATATTCTGATATGATTAGGATATTGTCAAATCTTAGTTCTTTTTCTTCCATATTGCGCATGCATCATTTATTGCTTTGACAAATTCTTACCTCAGCTCGACTTTTCCCAGAGCCAAAAGCACCTGAATGGTCGCAAAAGCAGACATGCATTAGCCAATAAAATAATTTACCATTTTGTTTTATGCAGTGGATAATTTAATAAAAGCAACCATATAATGATGTTCCTAATGACTAATGTGCTTACCAATGTATCCTAGTGTCAATGGCAAGACACTAAGAGTACAAGGTGACAAACTGGTAACAAGACCTGCACCAAAAATAACCGCCACACTGCAAATAAAGACATTCACAAATATTGAAATAAAAAAATAAAGATTGATAGTTATTAAAATCAATTACTGAAAATAAATCAACCTAGTAAAACTAAGGGCAGACAACTGGTTCTGAACAGCCTCATTAGCCTGTTGTCCAGCCGAATACAATAGACCTCCAAACCAATCACCAAGGTTTATATCAGCTAGAAAAGTGGGGAATGGTACTTCCTGATACCGCAAAACAAAACTTAGTTTTCAATGTTGATCCAAAAATTAACCTCATGCAATAACAGATATATTAACTATTAAGAACATGCTACATGAAGTTAAAGTCTCGATTTGTCCCAAGCATCGACCACTGGATCTGGAGCAAGTTAGTCAGAAGCTCTTACAAGAAAAGGATTCAATCAATACAAACATTAATCTGTCAGCTTTTTCAACCAGTGGTTTAAAAAATGAAAAAATCAAGAAAAAGGCCTCGAAACTCAAGAACTCAATATAAGCAAAAGTTAGATCTCACTTCAAAGAACTTCAATGTTTTACAAATGAATTCATGAGTCAAGGTTCAAATAGTTTGACCGTAGAAGCTAACATAAAATTATAGAAAATTTATCTAGTGAGAAGGGACTGTGTATCTGCAACTTAGGGAATCAAAAGCTGTTAAGTTTGTAGGCTGAAACTTGAAAATAGAAGTGTATCATTTTTTAAGCTCTTACTTGGCCTCGGTCAAATTATTCACCACATGGTACGGGTATATGAAATTCAGAGCTTCAAGGAACTCTTTAGGCATCAAGCAACCTCTCAATTAAGGTGTAGATTTTTTATCTTTGATAAGCATCAACTTGATGTCACCACAACATATATATAATCGGCTAGCTAAGAGAGGCCAGTTATCGAACCACATGACAATCTAAAGCACAAGAGCAACAAGTTCTTTTACCAAGACATTCTCCAAAGGCAAGGCACCAACAGAATCCACAGCAACCAAGCTTCCCACTGCAATCAAACCACATCAGCAATAAGCATTTAAACAAACAGATAGCAGGCACCAAATCCCCGAAAGGTTCCATCTTCTCCGCAAATGAAGTCGCAGCACAGAGGCAATAATTGGAATAAAATCCAAGGGGAACTAATTACCTGCCATGGCTGCCACCCAAAGGGAAGGTGACACTTTGGGCATCTTGACAGGCAATTCATGCATCCTCTTTCCTGATACGAAGTTGCAACCACTAATTAACTGAAGAATCTCCACGATATTTTCTCTAGCGTGACAAAATATTTCATAAAATACAAAGTGGGTTGCTGATAGAAGATACCAAAGTGCGCGCGCGCGTAAAGAGGGACAGCGGGCTTGCCTGGGACGTTGGGGTTCTTGCTCAAGGTTGGGATTTTGGTTGGAGCGGAGAGGCGGCAGCAGCTCATAGCGGAGATCATCTTATCCTTGCTCTACTTGTACTTGTCGCGAGAGAAGGGGCGGAGGAACGGTTGCCGGTCGCCGGAGTCCTTAACAGGAAGAGGTCGGCCTGACGTCTCGCCCAATATCCTTTGACTCTTTTTGTCTGAGGTTATAATAATGAATAAAAATTATTTTGTGGCTGCAGTGAAATGAGATCATGGTGAATTTGTTTATAACATCCGATATATATTATATAATGGCCGTTATTTAAGTTGCAACGCCTGATATAATATATCATATCGCCGAAAGCTATATGTAGTTCATTCGTGTCCAGTACACGCGTCGACATAGATCAAACCCAAGAGAACGCTTCGCAACAACGCGGTGCTCCGCATCCTCCACCCCAGGCGACGGCACAGACGCACAGCGGACGTAGGGCGGGTCTCTCTCTCTCTCTCTCTCTCTCTCTCTCTCTTTCTTCTGTTTTAATGTCAGCAATATTAGACTTTTGCATATGCAGAAACCTTGTAGTTGATAATTTCTGCTGTGATTTCAAAGATTCTGCACACATCTGACAACTCTTGGGTTGAAGGTTTCCCAACTTTTGAGTTGTCCAAAGATTTACCTAATTTGGGCTTTAGAGAAGCCTTGAAAGGATTTGTCTTTGCTCTCTTTCTTTTGAAGATGTCGTTCCATTGAAGTAAATGAAACCCAGTGATTTTCATTTTTGAGAGAATTGCATGTCTACCCAAATCATTATTTTACCTTGATATGAAAAACTGTTCACCGCATATCATGTCATAGCTGATAATGTTGTTATGCTTATGTGTTTTCTCAGGAGGTTGATATAGAGACCTAATAGATTTATGGATTATAGTAAACCAACAAGTTCTGAAGGTATTGTGACGTTAATCCATTGTTTTTCTGATGGCTTCCATCCTTCGATTGTACATAAGTTAGACTTATTACTTTGCTGTATTTGTTCTTGTTGTGAGCTAAAAGTGAGATTTTAAGTAATTGTTTAACGCAAGACTTGTATTGCTCTAAATTAGATGGTTAAACATATACATGAATGTAGATTATCTTCAGTTTATGTGTGTGTATAACATTCCCTTGTGTAATCATAAATAAAGATATATTTGTATAACGTTATGGATTTAGAAAAAGTATTTCATGATGCCATAGTTTAAACATTCACAATTTGTGAGTACTGAGATCATAGTAGAGAAAGTTGTCCCAAGCCCCAAGTCAGTGAAGAGTAGAAAAAAAGTCACTGACTATGTGGAATTGATTTATAGATGTAACACTTTCCATTTTGCATTACATGTTAAAGCCAAACAAATTTAAAGTCTTGGCCCTGGCATGCTTTTTCACTAAAATGTAAAAATAAAGAATTCATTCTGGTTACAAATTGCCAAGAAACTGAGCATAACTTGTATCAAACTCTTTTTAGTCAATTCAACCTATGAGAGAATTTGCTTGTATCTCGAGAGGTTGAGGACAGAAAAAAGTTCCTTGATGTCACATTAAAGGTAATAGTATATGAAGCGCAAGGCCTTAAGTTACAAACAAGTAGAACTGGTTAACTCCATTCTTGATCTGTAGTATTTAAGGTGGTTATGTAAAGATGAGTTGGGCTCTTGATGAGCTGATGGTGTAGGAAAGTTTATGAAGTGGAGACTGTAATTTTAGAACTATTTTAATGATTGATGCATGCAATGCAAATCAAAAACTTGTTACCATTATCTCATTTTCGACCACGAGAAATTTGTTTCTTGAAGGTCTTCTTTATGAAGGTGGTCAGATTTCCATTGCATCTGGAACCACTTGCTTCTTAGCATAGCAAAAAACAGTAGAAACAAACAAAGAACTTACCAATTTATCTAAGTAATGTTGTGCATGAATCCATATTTGTATAATGAACTGGAACATGGAGTAAGTTGGTTGGAGACAAGAATGTTGCATGAAACTACATGTTTCTCATGACAAATTCATTTTCGTTGGCACAGTTAGATTTTAACAACGGAACATTATGTAGGGTTAGATGGTAATCTGAATTCTGGTGTATCTCAAAAGATCTTGGACACATTTGTACTTATTGGTGTCTATGTGTAACTAATTGTAGGTAATATGACATGGTATGTTATGTGTAATTCGCTTGCTGTTTTATCATATATAATTAAGTTTTTCTGAGTAAGCCGGGAGGAAATCTAGGTGGCTGATCCTCATTTTATGGTTGTAAAGTAAGGTCCATTTCTATTATAACAGGAGTTGATATGCGAATAATGGGTTTTTTGTTAGTATATTATCTGAAATGAGTTTCTGGTTATGTTAAGGATGAGAGTAAACTGAATATACAAATTGAGCACAAAAGCTATGACATTTGCTCCATATCAATAATTCTTAGGTAGATTTTTACTACTATGAAGAATGATCTAAAACTAGATAGGTGTCAGATCCATGGGAGATGTATTTAGGTGCAAGGATTGCCATATATAATATTCATTGGGCCCACAATTAAACAAAAATGCCTTCTATGGCTTTTTGTTGCTCACACTGGGCCAAACAAAGGTTGTTCCAGCATTTCAATGGTTCAGCTAGTCTAGCCGCTCTAGATGTCTGAATAGGCCCCATTGGTGGCTGGTGAGATCCAGGATAAGGCCAATTACCCTGGCTTTTGGCCTGGGGCAAAAACTTTTGTCTCTATTAGTGGTCCACTTGCCTGCCTTTACATCATTAAATCTTCATTTATGTCGTTGGCAATAATAAGTTAATTCTTTTTCATTGTATTGTCATGTATTTAACGCACAGAAGATAATGCATGTCATCTTAATATTTATAGTATGTCATCATCTGTTCATAATTACAATTTTGCAAGCAACAAACTAGATCATAAAACAGAATTTATTTAGGAGATTCAAGTTCACTTTTTTGTATGTTGGCCCTAATAATTATATACATATTGAAACTGTCTTTTTCTATTATATATTGTTTTTATTATCATATGAGGATGGCCTGTTATATCTCATTTCAATGCCTGTGCTTAGTAATGTTCTTATGGCTTATGTTTCTTTTAATTACTTGGGTAATCAAGCTAAACCGAGAAGATTTTGTTATCTATTGATTGGACTAGCTATTGATTGTATGTAAAAATAATTATGAGCTATTGTTTAATAAATTTTAGGAAATAATAATGGTGTATTGAGCAAGGATTACAATTTCGAATAATACCGCCTGTACCGGGCGGTACGTACCGATCCGCCAGCAGATTGGTACACGGACCGTCCACTACCGAGCGGTATTATATATATAATATAGATTATTATTATAATATATATATATATATATAATATAAATATGCGATGTCGCCTCTTTTTCCCCAAGCGGGAAAAGGCGATGTCGCGTCACCTTGGCAACGTCGTCGAAAAAGGCGACGCAACGTCGCCTCGGCAACGTTGCCTCGGCAACGTTGCCTCGGCAACGTTGCCTAGAAAGGGACGTCACCTTTTTTGGCAATATCACCTAAAATTATTTTTTATTTTTATATAAATATATATATAAGATTTTTTTTACTTATATATATATATATATATATATATAGAGAGAGAGAGAGAGAGAGAGAGAGAGACGACGTCGCTGAATTATATATATATACCGAACGGTATATCGCTCGGTATATAGTACCGTATCGTACCGAGCGAATATCGAAACTCCGGTACGGTACGATATTTCAATCCTTGGTATTGAGAAAAAAGGGAAACCTGTTCTTTCATTTTTGTCATTGTATCCTTTCTTAAATCTTCAAAATTTCAGAATACAATAAGCATGCACATCGATAAAGTTAAGCCATAAACTGAATGAAATACAACACTATCGGTTACAGTTGTCGTGACTGAGATCTGTATTCTGAAAATGGATTAGGAAAATATGATATCTAATAGAAGAAACTGGCAATATCTGGCATTATAGTAGTTTTTTTGGTGCCAGTGATATCATGCCCAAGGCCTTAAATGTCAACTCGGAACAAAAGTTTCTATGTAAAAAACATTTTTGCATTTGTTGTCCTGACATATTGCATTAGAATTTCTGTGTCATGGTCAAGTTGCTTTCCCTATTATAATTTTTCATATGCTGAAATTGAAGACTGCTGCTGCTAGACCATGCTTTTGCTTCTATAAACA
This sequence comes from Musa acuminata AAA Group, assembly GCF_036884655.1. Taxonomy (NCBI): domain Eukaryota; kingdom Viridiplantae; phylum Streptophyta; class Magnoliopsida; order Zingiberales; family Musaceae; genus Musa; species Musa acuminata. The sequence continues at coordinate 39,332,497 of NC_088333.1, forward strand.
TTGTTTTATATTAACTGCAACTATGTAGAATTCATGTAACTTCTTAAAAAGGTTAAAAGAAAAAAGTCTAGGATTTGTGGTGCTATTCAATACTGTTCCTTCAGATCTTTTCAGTATCTCTCCAAACTATCCTGCCAAAGTTAGGTAGGTCTTATGCAATGTATATTCTGTTTCGTATTTCATGACCTCTGTTGAGCATTAGTCCTTGAAGGAATCTTAATTTGATTTTTTTTTTTTTGGTGTCAGTTGAGAAAGAGAATCAACATGAGGTGGAAATTAAAGGTTCAACAGAGGACAGTAAGAACATCGATGACTATCACATGGAGGGTAACAATGGGACAGTCGTAGAACAAAAGAACAATGATGATACTGGTGTAGCATATACTGATGTTGCGATATCAGCAGACGATGTTATACGAGCTGGAGGTCTTGGAGCTAGAGATGATATAAGCAGCTTTCTTCCAGTTGCAATTGATTCAACTGATTTCGAGGCTTCACTTCGTGATGCGCGTGATTTTGAAGAACCACAAGGAGAGATGCCTAGGCCAGGCCTTGGTTGGACCGAATCAATTGATGAAAAGTAGCATCAATCAACCTTCTGAACGTTGATGCTTAGTGTTGCACATTCAGATTGTGATCTTTGTGACCAGACCATTCAGTTTTAGGACTTCTATAACCTATTTCAGTGCTTTTGTAAGCATATCCAGGCAGGCAAGTCAGCCCTATGCCACTTCTTTGTGTTGCTAGTAATATTTGCAGGATCCAATTTGTTTTGAGTATGATTGTGTGCAGTGTTGTTCTTTGTGAATTAATGGTTCTACTTCAAGTGTTGCGTTATAAATTGGTGGCTGACAGAACCACCAAAAATCTAATTTCTTTTATTTCGATGGGAATCTTAATTCCAAGTTAACTTGTTGTGGCTTCAGTTTTGGGCCAATCGTTGCCACTGCCAGTTCTGGCAGTCACGAGCTCAGTGCCTTGCCAGTTCTGCAGCTTGACATGACGACGACACTCGCTCTCCGTTAATGCTTTACGTTTCTTGTCGAACGCCGGCATTTGTGTTGCTGCTGTCAGACCTCGAGACCAACACACGACCCTCGTGCTGCCTCAGTCGTCGTTTATATAAGCAGCCAGCCGCCGGCTCTTCTCACCTGAAAGAAGCGCGCTGTAGGAGAGACTGACGAGAGAGAGTTGAAGCTTTAGAGATGGCAGAACGCAGGCTTCCCTTCTTCTTCGTCCTCATAGTGGCCTTGGTCATGTCCTCGGCCCTGCTTGGTGGCGCCCCTGTGCGGGCCCAGCAGATGTGTGGAGCTGACCTTGGACTGTTACTGTCGCTGTGCCGCGCGTACGTCGTCCCTGGCCCCCGAAAGGATCCATCCAAGGAGTGCTGTGCCGAGGTCCAGAAAGCCGACATCGTGTGCCTCTGCAAGAACATCCCGTCGGAGGTGGAGAAGAAGATTAGCATGGAGAACGCCGTCTACGTCGCCAAGTGTTGTGGGAAGTCTGTTCCCAGTGGAACCAAATGCGGAAGTAAGCTCTCTCCTCACCCTATGGCTTATGCATGTTTGGTGTTTTTGGGTTCTTCCTTTGACTGCGGACTGGTTGCAGGTTACACTGTTCCAATGGCATGACATCGGAGAGGCACAGGAAGGAGAGAAACCAAAGGCGTCCTTGTGTTGTTGCTTTGACGTAGCATCACCGATCAAAGCATGAATAAACAAACTACTTCGTTTCTGTTTGCGTCTTTGGTGTAGTAATCTCGTCTTTTCCATCATCTGCTACTGCGTACTGTTCTGCACTCTAGTTTCCTGCAAAGTATGATTGATGGGAGCTCGTAGATTCGTTGTCCTCTATCTTGTTTTGAAGAAGAAGATAGGTTAATGAACCAAGTCAATCAATCTCTACACGAACTACTCAGAACTACATATTAATGAAACAAAACGAGAGAGGTATCTCACTAGTCACTACCGCACTTGGTTCCATGGTCGAGAAGCTGGTGAAACGCCGTGGTGACGTAGACAACCTTCTTCACGCTTATGACCTTCTCCATGGCCTTCGTGACGTGCTTGCAGAAACACGGAACAGCATCACCTATGATGATCTCTGGGCAACATTTCCATGATGGCCGATGAAGAAGAAGGTCAAGAACAAGACGGCGGCGACTCTGTTTTTCCAATATTTAAAATATAGGAAAAAATAGAAATAGAAAAATAGAAAAATATTTAAAATATATTTCTATTTTTCTATTTAAAAAATATATTTAAGCAGGATTATAAATAGTAAAAAAATTAATTAAGAAATATCATGTTGGGTTATGATACCTCGGACGCGGACGCGGAGGCAATCATGGTCCATCGCGCCACGTAAGATTAAGTAGGCCGATCAAGACCGTTCACTTGCTGGCCTCCAAGCAAGGCCGTTAACGGGTCGGGCGACTCGCGTATAAGTATATCCCGTGTCTTGGATTTGACATCGTTTTCTTGTTTCTTGCAGCCGAAGCGGGGATCGGGAATGACGGACTCCGTCTTGGCCGCTGCGGCGCCGTCCGATGTCGAGAGGGAGGAGATGCTCGATCGCATGCTGACTCGTCTCGCCCTCGCCGACGATGATAAACTCGAACCCTTACTCGCCAAGATCCTTCCATATTCCATCTCTTCTTTGGCCTCTCCTTCCCCTTCCATCCGCAAATCGGTAACTTTCTTGCCGTCAGCTGTCTCTCGGGATTTTTTTCTCCTGATTTTGGATCTTTTGCTCGGTTCTTGATTGCAATTCTTGATCAAATTTGTTTGTCGGTTGGAACATCATTTTAAAGAATTACTCTTCTCTCGCCTCTCCGTCCCCTTCCATCCACCAGGTAACCTTCTGTCGGTTCTTGATCGTAATTCTTGGTAGTTTTGTTTGTCGGTTCGTGCATCATTTCAAAAGGCCGGACCATCCTTCCGCCGTGTTTGTCGGGTTCGAGCTGCGAGACGAACTACATTTTTTGTGTTCCTGTAGTCCCCGAAATATCAAACCTGTAGTGTTCTTTAAAGTTTTCAAGGAGGATGTTCTCTTTTTCGGCAGTCTGTAGTTTGGTTGCTAAGTCGAACGAGTTGTGAATTTTCAACCTTGTTATTAAGGTTCTTGTAGTTCTTATTGTCCTTGTATCGATTTGTCGTCTCTGTTGTTGGAAATAGTTTTATAGTATCTTCTTGATTCTCTTATTTTCCCTTTTTTTGCGTCGTGGATGTAGGTTTTGGAGATTCTAAGTCATGTTAACAAGCGGGTGAAGAACCATCCAGATATCGCTCTTCCGTTCTTGGATTTATGGAGGATTTATAATGAAAATAATGCTTCTCCGATGGTTAGGAACTTCTGTATTGTGTACATTCAGATGTCATTTGAGCGCTTGGACGGAGAGGTATCTCTTTCTATCTACAATGTTAAGGCTATAGATGTCTTGTACTGGATGTAACTTACTGCTTGCGCCCTTTGTTGCAGGACAAATCCTCTAGGGCTCCTGATCTTTTAGTTAATATTGCAAAAGGTCCACCTCAACATCAAGAAATCATCTTGAGGATTGTTGCACAGGTCAGGTGGAATATGCTGGTTTATAAATTATTTTTGTTATGTATTTCAAAGGAAACAATATTTAATCTAAGAAGCTTGTGTACTTAGTTGTCATTCAGGTTTCTGCTACTATCTAATTGTTAATATTTTGAGAAACAATTCGACTCGGATGCTGTGTGGAATGTATTGAGCTGACTGAAAGATATCAAATCAAATGCCTAACATGTTGATTGTCTATATGTTACACTAGTTTAAAAAACAAACAAAGGATTTGAAATGTTTACTTTTATAAGAGGGATGAAGAAGGAGAAAAGAAGGAGAAAAATGAAATATACATAGCGGAAGAGTTAAGCATGACAAAAATTCACATTTCAACCATGCTTCATCACCTTATCTCTTGGGTGTCGACGCGTCTCCTCTGTATATGCTTTTGACTTTAAACTTGATTTAAATCATTGATCTCTTTGAAACTAATCCTATACATTGAACCTATGTTGTTATTTGGCATCTTATGAATTTTGTGTATTGTTATTGTTTGTGTATGTATTCTTCATTAAAGCTCAACAATTAGCAAAGGTCAGTTCTTTTTTGGTTGCAGTCCACAAAATTATTAATACCAATCAAATCTGGATGTTCTAAAAGGAACCTTATTAAGACTATTATTGTAGGATCCATCTCGAGGAGGAGTTATATTTGTTAATGAAAGAGTTGATGGCTAACTCATCTGATTGAAGTCCCCATTTAAGAGTCCAATTGGTATCAGAAGTGTCCATGTGCTTGCATGCACGGGCAGGTTAAGACATTTTTTTGAGTTAGCACAAGAGTGGTGAGAATTGTTTTTATGAGCCAAAATGCTCAAAAACAAAAGGAAGACATATTTCCACTTTTATGAAACTTATAACTAACTGTGCATTCTTTTTTGAGGATTGGTTATGTCTCAGGATATATATTCATCAATTCACTTTGAACGATCAATTCACATTTAATGCATTCAATTGAATCTATTTTTTCCCTGAACTTTAGATCCTATCATCTTCATGTATACTGCATTATGATGCTGATTGCTTATCTCTTTTTTTATCATTCACCAAGTTTCGTAGTGAGGCAATCATTCACGTCACTTTAATCGGCTCATTATTCCTTTAATCTCTGTGGACTTGCATCCTTTTTGGCCTTAGACGTGGTAAAGTTATTCATAAGTGGAGGCAGTGAACTGTCCTTGTCTAGTTACTTGTTTAGGTCCATGCTTCTTCTTTTTGGTAGCTTATCAGAACTATTATAGTGAGTGCTGTCAGCAATCATTGGCAGAGTTAGCTGTGCATGAAGGAAAATGGTGATCTACAACGAAGAAAGTACTGTAAGTGTTAAGAAAAGTGAAACAAAAGAAGCTGTTGGGGTGGATTGAATCACCCATGAGAACTCTCTGGGTTTTCTTCAACCCTTATAGAATTGTTGCAACTTGAGCCCCACATGTGAGGTCTGTGAGAGACCACGTAACCCCTTAAAAAAATTCAGGGATGATTTTGTCCACCTAAACCAGAGCTTTAAGTGAAATGATAAAAAAAAATTATTGATTGAGATCTGAGGTAAAAAAAAGGTTTTGTTTTTTATGATCTTTCTAGCTGATATATGCTTTTCGTAGACTAAGGCCTGGGATGTTTTGTGTTGTCATCCAAATATTGTGGTTATACTTAAAAATGTTTCTTGTTTAAACATCTAAAAACCTGAACTTCTAAAGATCTAGTTGGCATATGTTCTTCTTTAGATGTTGTTTGAAAACTCTCTGAAAGTGTGAACTTGGGTGAATTTGGTAATTATGTGATGGTTAGGACCTGATAAAGTTGTTCAAAATAATATTGCAGATTGTATAATCTTGATTAGGTTTATGCATAATGACTTTGTTTCTCTCTATGAAGATATCCTTGTTGTGAACCTTATCAACCTTAACACTTTCAGGTGATTGGTGAGAACTGCTCGAGTCAAGTTAATGAAAAAGTTGGTGCGATGTATAGAGCTATTGGCAATTCTGAGGATGGTAAAGTGTTTTTGGAGTTTTGCCTTCACACGCTCTTGTATCAGCCACCATCCCCTGGGTATGACATCTTCCTTTGTGAGAATTTTGTATACCTAATAGGCACGTGGGGTGACTAACTTCTTTATTGATTGATAGTAATGGATGTCCAGCTGGGCTGTCAATTTCCCAATCAGACCGTGTTACTGGAAAGCTTCCATTAAAAGGTGACATGTTAATGCTGAGAAAGGTATGTTTGTCCTTTTTTACATTGATTATTAGGTGTTATTGTTGTACCTAAAGCCATTGTATGCCTTTGCACAGCTTGGCATGTTGAATGTTATAGAAGCCATGCAGTTAACAACTGAGCTTGTATATCCACTTTATTTGGTTGCTGCCTCAGACAGGTATTTGGATCTGATCACATATATCAGTGTCTTTGTTGTGCTTCAATTTTCTGACACTTCTTTTGCTGTTCTAGCCAAGAACCTGTTTCTAAGAGAGGAGAGGAGCTCTTAAAGCGCAAGGCTGCAGGGGTCAATATGGATGACACAGCTTTTATACAGAGACTATTTACTTTATTTAATGGTATGTGGTTTATCTAAAATAAATTGTTGCAAGAAATTTTACATAGCATAGGATCTTTTGAAATTGTACTGAAGACATGGGTCATTTGGTTAATTTGCTAGAACTCATTGTTTAGTTGCCCTTGATGATCTCTAGCTTAACCTCTGCGTAGAGTTATTTATACCCCATGATATTTCCTAAATCCTAACAAAATAATAAAATAATAAAAAGAGTGCTATACTTGAGTTACCAAGGTGAATGGTCAAATATTGATGCTTGGTCAGATAAGTAAATACTGATCAGTATGTATAGGTTTGCTCAGTTTTTAAAATCATGACTATATGATGTCTTCCCATACTCTGCGAATCATTTTGTGATTGTTTATTTTTGAAGAGCTGTGTCCGAAATACAATAATCACTAATATATTAAATGATAGGACACATTAAGAACTATAGGCTCTTTTCGCCTTATAACAGTTAAAACTTTGTAATGTCTTTTAACTGGAACCAAATGGCTTTAAAGCATGAGTGGTTTTTGCTATATGGCTACATTAATGAATGTGGAACAGTAAGTGGCAAAGGGTTGGAGGTAATTCTCGCTCAATAATCTACATGGAGAAAAGGAAGATGTAGGTTGTCTTTCTATCAAATTGTTTGCATGATGTAAGTCAAATGTTTGAATTACAATGGTTTAATCTAGTAAGAGTTCTTTGTATGATTTCTGTTGCATCTTAATTGTTGACCCTATGACTACAGACTAGCTGCATCGTCAAAAGAACTGCTTATGAAGTTTCATACTTGTGACTACATTGGTCAGTATTGAGTAGTGTGTGGCTAAACATGTTAGTGTGGTTAAAGTGAAACAGTTGGTAGCCTCAATAGTATTGTAGTCATGCAGACATAATTACCAAGGACCACGGTTTTAAAGTTCTGGCAGCATGAGGGGTTTTGCCTGCCCTGCTATAGAGGCACGTGCTGCCATGTCAGATCAGATGCTGAGTTAAGAATAGGCATGGCCAGTGTTCTAAAGGGAAGATATATATTCTAGAGGACATATCTCTCAAAATTCCCATCCAATGAAAAGTTCATATTTTCTTGTGGTTTGCTTTTGTCTACTTAACTGTTCGTTTCCTTCCTCCAGCTTTCTATCTGATGAGAAGTACCTCTATCCTTGGTGCACTTTTCTTAGCATGGTTTGGCCTGTCAAACTAACCCTAAACTACCAAAACTAGGTGGATAGGAACAAAGGTTTATTTTGCTATGTATGGCCAGTGTGGACCTGCAGAAAAAGGAAAAAACAATGTAAGCAGGACAGGAACAAAGATTCCCCATTCTGCATATAGTTGCCTTGTTAGAACAAGATACTTTTGGAAAAAATTATCATTTCTTGACACTTGGATCTTTGCCTACAACTTTTAGATTGCCTTTTGATGCCATATTGTACTGTCTGCTCTGTATTTCATGATCTTTTGATTCCTGTTGCAATGAATTGAACTGTAAAGTTATAGTTTACAGGAAACTGTGACAATGTCTGTGTATGCTCTAGCATTGTATCTCTGTGATGCTGAGATGCTTGTTTACCTTGTGTAATCTACATTTTTCATTTGCTTGTACAATTATGTATATCACTTGAGAATGAGTGCAGTTTATTTCACTGTTCAGGTAATATTGGGGTTGAAAGCATAGCTGCAGATTGCAGAGTCACTCCGGTGAATGTTTCAATGCGAGTGCGGCTTATGTCTGTTTTTTGCCGGTCAGTTACTGCAGCAAATTCTTTTCCTTCAACGCTGCAGTGCATCTTTGGCTGCATTTATGGTATGCTGTTTTTACTCTTTCTTTGTGATGGTTGATTTCAGCTTTCTGAGTAGTACTGAAGGTTCATTCTGGCTTTCATGTCTTGATTGTCACAGACATTATCATCAAATTTTAAAAACAAATTCTATTTTACCTTTCTCTATTAACCCTTTTAAAGTGAAATGCAGTTCTTTGTTATATTGACTTGGATTATAACTCTACAAGTGTGGACTGTCTTTATAAGATGTAATGTCTTGTCAAATCAATGACTCATGGTATATTGGTGAAATGGTAGGAGTTGGAGAGTGACTGTGATTGTGGTGCCACTAGTGACCTTTTGGATTTTTCAATGATTAACATCCAAAACTTTCATTACAATGTTCTAGGTGCTTTTCCAATCTATAGCATGATAGTTTAGATATTTTCTTAAGAGAATAGGATTGAATGGTTTTAACGCTGTTATTTATCATTTCTATGAACTGTTTTGCATCTCTTATTTACTGATTTGTTTTGTCAATTTCTGAGACAGTGTCTTGATTTGAACTTGCTTCTTTGTTTTAATATCCAATTTTGTTGCTGCATTTTCAAAATCACCAGCTTGTTAGGACAATGCAATTGTCATATTTGATTCAGCTTGTCAGAAAGTACATTTGCATATGATGGGTAATTGAACAATAATGTTGTGCTACTGTCAGAGCAATTCTGTCTCTATTAACATGCCTTTAAAGTTGATGGTCCACCATGTTTCTTAAGCTTATCTGTCATTTACATTTGTTGTTATAATTTTGTTTGCACATCTGTAATTTCCATTATTATTTATTTTCTTATTTTTTGTTAATCTTATATTTATTTCTCTGCAACTAAATTTTTTCCTTTTTAAGTGACATGTTCATTAAATTGTTTATTATTTTGGCTCTGTATATAACAGGAAGTGGGACTACTTCAAGGTTGAAGCAGCTAGGGATGGAATTTAGTGTCTGGGTATTTAAACATGTATGAGTTTGGTTTCTACATCTGTATTTCCTAATTTTCTAAGCATGATATTGTTGATTCCTTTTAAGTAAAATTATCTGATTTTTGTAGAAAACAGAATTTCTGATAATAAAACTTGGTTCAAGGACTAGTTCAACAATTAAACACATAAGAGATTGACAGGTGATGTTAGTGTCCACTTTTTCAGAGATGCACATATGTGTCAAGGTGCATCAGTAACTCTTGCCTGGTTGTACGTGAGTCCTGGTAACAGTATTGCAGAGCCCATGCATGTAAAAAATTCAAAATCATCTCAACTAGGGTAGATATAAATTGAATTCTCTATTGGAAGAAAATAAGACAGGAAAGAGAGTGAAAAATGGAAGAAAAAGGTCTAAGGCTATGGTGGCCTATGCCTAAATTTTCAGACACAAAAGTAGCACAAGATCTTTATTGTTATTTGATTAATGTCGTCATGAACTTTGAGGTGAAAACAGTACAGATCTTTAACTTCATTCAAAATTTTTAATTAAATAATTTAAATGAAACAAGGGACTGTCCAAGTCATCTTAAAAGGTAGTTTGACACTTTAATTGGTCATCTAAACTCTAAAGGTATTGAAGCATCACCATAACAAATTTTCAAAAAGCTTACAATTTAATGAGATTTGCAATGATGATGATTTTTATATAAATTTGCAGCAATTGGTCTTTTGCACTTAATTCCATTTTAATTCCAATTGTTTTCTTAAAGGTTTGCAAGTTTTTCTTCAAGCCTAAAGGGGGCCGGTGTGGTCATTTCTAAACAAAACTGGTTTGGTTCAGTCAATTTAAAAGGAAAAAAGCCCATACTTTACATTACAAAAAAGAACCAGATGAAGGTTTGCATCTCGGTTTGAGTTTGATACAAACCGAACTGGACGAAATTGAATTCCTTTGTTTTCTTACTCCTTGCCATTTTCTATGAACCATGGATGCGTCGTTATCATGAACAAATTATATGATTTCTTTTGCTTCCTTTTCTTTTTCAGCATGGCCATACAAGTACCTCTGAACTTCTGATTCATAAGACTTGCTACAAAAATTTAGCCTATCCACAATATGATGATAAGCATCAATTTGAAACTATTTGCAGAAGGATACATTTTTTCTTTTCCACTAATTTTCTCTATCAAGAGAATATCGTGTGTTAAATGCTGGAAATTTAGTTCTTAACTGATTTTTTTTTCCTTTGCTTAGAAGTTGCAGTTCTTGAGTATATTTTTTCATGTTGATTTATGTTTGATGTATAACCTTGTTTATATATATTTTTCCCATTAAATGTAACAGCAGGTTGTCATATTTATCTTTTTCTTAAATTATGTTGATCCTCAGTTGGCTCTTAATATTTTATATTGACAAACTTATATCTTGTTAATTATGTAGGCTGTGATGGATCAATTGAAGCTCATGGGTCCTGTTATTTTAAGTGGAATTTTACGATCTCTTGATGGTCCAAACGCAGAAACTGGTGAATGCAACTTTTCTATTTTTTTTGTCCTTTTCTCTTTGGCATAGTTTCTATTGAAAAAGCTAGTTGCATGACCTTTTTATTGTCTGCAACATCCTTTAGTGGCATTGCTTAACTTATTGGTCTATTTTCTGGTGAATGCAACTTTTATATCATTTTCTAGTCCTTTCTTTGGCCTGGTTTTTACTGGAAGCCAGCTGCATGACCTTTGGGTTGTGACTTATTGTTCTATTTTCCAGAGGCTACCGGATATGTCAAGACATTTGCTTACCAAGCTATTGGTTTGCTTGCATCACGTATGCCTCATCTTTTCAGGCAGGTATTTTTACTTTGTCATTTATAATTGGGCTACAGAAATTTCATGTTGACGCTGATATGTATTGTGTCTTTCTAATTTTTTCTATAGAGAAAAAATTGACATGGCTCTGCGGCTTTTCACTGCTTTAAAGTTGGAAGATCAGTCTCTGCATCTTACTATTCAGGATTCAGTCACTTCGCTTGCAATAGCCTACAAGGTACTATATGGTGCATGATGTTTTATCAACATGATGCTATCTCCACTTTTTTCTGTGCTGACATGCACAAAAATAGCAATGCTGCGTTAGCCTCTTGTAATCACATCTTACATTCATCTCTTGTCATGTTCGACCATGGTTGTGATGTATTGTATATAGTTGGTTTGAATTTGCCACCTAGAGATCATTTCTGCATGGTCAACTAACCTCTGAGCTTCCTAGTAAGTTACCCTTTTGCCTTGATTCACCTTCATGAGGATTGTAGCACAGATTTAGATTGCAGATATCATATTGGCAACTGCATTTTGTACATTGTACAATCTTCTAAGTTGACCCTGTTTTCATGGAAAGAGGGTTGGATGAAGCTGGTGGTGATTGATTGTGCTTAGTTGTGAGTCTTGTGACCATGTAAACAATCATTTATAGCTGTTGCTAGTTAATTGCATCAATACTTTACAATTTTTGATTGATTCCTCCTCCTAGACGATCTCTCATTGTTTTTTTTATTGTTCTTTGGTGTGTCTAAAGGGAGGATTCAGGAGTTGCTTGTTGAGGATTTGTTCACAAGTCGAATGTTGTATGTACTATAGTCCAAAAGTAACTTGCAAGCATTTCAGCATATCTGGATTTAGCAAAGATATTATGTGATATTGGAGTTCTCTATCATCTTGTTCCTTTATAATGCCTTTAAAATTGTTCCCTAGGCTAATTCCTCTTTTTATCTCTGTTCTTGACCTGTCACTAGGCCTTTATTTTTTTCAGAATGCTGGAATGTCTTATAATTCTTATAAATGGCTAATACAGGGTGCTCCAACTGCTGTCTTGAAAGATATTGAAGAACTATTGCTTGAAAATTCTCAAGTGGTAAGAATTTTTAATATTCATAATTGATTTTCTTGAGTATTGTTTTTAAAATGGAACAGTAGGATCCAACTTATGGTATCATCTGAACTCATGTTCATTGGTTATTGTTTGTAGTGTTATTTATTATACTATAACAAAAAGCCCCAAGAGGGCCATCTTGATCAGCTTTCTTGGTGTTATAGGGTCTTGCTTAGTGTTTTGTTTGTAGTGCCTTGATCCGACTTATGATACCATGATAATCTCACGTACTGCTTGTACCATACCAACCTAGGCGAAACTGCAAACCTTGGTCATCTGATCTCACTTATATCGGACGTCTGTGGTTTGTGGTTTTCTGTATTATACTATAGCAAGAAGCCTTAAGAGTGCCAAAACTTTGATCTAGTGGTCTATTTGGAATGCCTTGGGACGAGGATGGGCTGAAATATGCTTTCCATAGACCAGGTGCACGCAAGCACATCAAATCACAAAGAACAAACCTTTACATTACAATATATTGATTGATCTAAACAAGGATCATAGGTAGCCTTGTTATATGAAGATCGGAAGCCATGATAGGATGTTAACTTGTTGATTATGATTTTCAAGTACTTTGACTATAAAGTAATTATTAGTATGGTTCTAATGTACCAGGTAAAGTCTCATAGATATTATTTTTTGATCTATTTTAGTGTTTACTAATATTTTTTATAACTTTGGAAGGCTCAAAGTGATGTGCGATTTTGTGCAATGAGGTGGGCTACATCATTGTTTGATTTGAATCATTGTCCTAGCCGATACATTTGCATTCTCGGAGCTGCAGATTCCAAGATTGATATAAGGTTACAATTTCTCTTCATGAACTTGCCTTTTTCTAAAGTTTGTTCACATTGTTACTTGTGCTTATTCTGCTAACCAGCCTTTTGTTAACCCATAAATAGTGGCACATGCATAAATTCACTTTATTTGTTAATTTAATTTTCTAGCAGTGATTTTATTTGCTCATTCTGCGTGCCATTTTGGTATGGATATTTTTCTAGTAGCACATGTTAGGAACATCCGACAATATAGTTTATGTGAATCCTTTAGCAAGATACTATGGTACCTGTATTTTGGATGGACGAATGAGCAATCTTACCACTAGAATGAAGTTTATCTTTGATTTTTAGTTTTCATGAAACATCTTAATTGTGACTTATACTATAGTACTGCCATTGTTTCCTAAAAATAAGTTCTGTTAATGGTGCTAAAACTTCATTCAAGGATTAGAATCTCATATTGAGTATTATATTGGTCCCTGACCGAGTGACCGGACCGGTATCGATGTACTGACACATAGTACACTGGTATGTACCAAAGACTCGAAGAGGATGAAGAGGAGGAAGGAGAAGGATTGCCATCTTGGGCTTGCCTTTTTCTTGCTTTCTTAGTTCTGATTCTACATTATGTTCTGGTTCGTTGAATCCGGCTTCTAAATATTGACTTAATAGATTATGTACAAGTGGGTTTTCAAATTAGAAACCCTCCTCTTTAATCTCAAGCTGTACATTTTTTTCTTCTATTGCCTTCCAATGTATTTTCTTTCTAGGTGCTTAACATTTTGAGAAATCTTCTTTTGCTTGTTTTTTCTTCTATTCTTCCTAGCGAATTGGCAATTCTACTTGGTTTCCACACCATGTATATTATTACTTGTATTACTTGTTAGTTGTTACATTGTCAACCATTACAGACTGCTTAGAAATTTCTTGTTATATAAGGATCAAAACATACTCTCAGTGGAGAGCATGTGGTTGGTGGAAGGCCTACAAAAAGTGATAATAAGTTTGTAGGTGATCTGTGTCATTCATTATTTACTAAAGATTGGTCAAAGTCATCCACTGGAAGATTCAGAATTTGGTCAGTTACAGGTTCCAACACCTTTTTGGACCAATATATTCTTGGTATACCAAATGGCAAGGTTCGTCGTACCGTACCATACTGACGTTTTGACCCGGCTCGGTATGGTACGGTACGGTACTGATGTACCGGGCGGTATATCAGGGCGTACTGAGCGGTACACACTGGTGTACCGAACAATTTTATACTTTTCATACTGTAGCAGTACTACAATATAATACTGTAGCACTGTAGTAGTACTACAGTATTATACTGTAGTACTGTAGCGGTACTGGGCGGTCCACGTACCGGTAACCTGTTGGACCGATACGTACCGCCCGGTATGGGTGGTACGCTTCGGTATGACAGACCTTGCCAAATGGTATACTAACTTGTGTCATTTGGTATCATTAAAAAAAAAAGAAGAAAAGTGGCCTGACTGGTACCAAGTTATCTGATCTAGTACCGGTCCTTAATTGGATTGGTAAATACCATTCGATATGTTTCTGTCTGTCTGGTGTTTGAGATCGTGATTCCGTACAATAGTTGTCTTCTAATACTAATTTGTGGTTGCATGTGCTGATGATACATCGCATTTCTAATATAATGATAATCTTATTACAAACCATTCTTTAGTTTCAGAATGGGCCATATATCAATTATAGTGTTCATTGCATTAATGAGATTTTCCTTCAGATCTTTTTACTGTGTGTATTTATTTTTTGCCATGTGTGTTGCATCACTCTTCCTAGGGAAATGGCACTTGAGGGGCTTAATCTTATGAAAGATCAAGAACAGACATCTGGAGTTAATACTGATCTGAAGTATCCTGATCTGACAACGATGCTGGACTACATATGCAACCAGCAGCCAAAGTTATTAGATTCCGCTGAACAAAGAGAAGGAATGCTTTTTTTTCCATCTAAAGCATATATTGCCATGATTAAGTTTTTAATGAAGTGTTTTGAGGCAGATTTTACGTTATCCAAATTCAGTTTTCCAGTGGATACATCTTCTTCTCCAGTAGTGAAGTTGTGTTCAATTTTGGAGCATGCTATGGCATGTGAAGGATCCACTGAACTTCATGCTACTGCCTCCAAGGCATTAGTTGAAATTGGTGCCCATTTTCCCGAGGTTAAGATTTTTTTGCATATTTTTCTGTTCTTACTAATTTTCTTTCAGTTCCTCTTGTCTCACTAATTCCATTTTAATTCTTTACAGTTGGTAGCAACGCGCTATGCAGAGCGTTTGTCTTGGTTGAAGCCTTTACTAGGTCACATCGATTCTGGTACTCGGGAATCTGTGTCACGCTTACTTGGAATTGCGTGTTCCGCTCTTCCTACATCAGCAGCCTGTGCTCTTCTTTCTGATGTTTTATCCCCTATTGGTGGTACTCACATGTTGAGGTTGTTATTGACTTATTGTGCACTTCCATTTTCATATAGTTTATTTTTTATCTTGTTGAATAAATTAATCCCTATTTAAGCTTTGGCTTTACATCAATGATTTCAGGTTTGAAAGTCATCATGGGGCATTATGTGCTATAGGATATATGACAGCTGAGTGCATGAAAGAACCATCCAAAGTAAGTACCAATCGACCTATACTGACTGGTGTTGTCTCTTGTTATTAATTTCCTTGCCCAGTTTCATCACTATGACCAAATCTTTTTACCTTTTTCCATTTAGTTTCTTTTATCTATTTTGTTAAACAGTTTATGAAACTTTAAATTCTTATCTAAATTTCTGTTTTGACAAACAATTTATCAGATTTAAATAGTACATTTTAATGTCAAATTATTGCCAATTATTCACATTGATACAGATATCAGAGGAACATCTAAAAGTTGTTGTTAACACACTTGTACAAGTTGTCGAGTCTGAGAACTCTGAATTGGCCTCTGTTGCAATGGAAGCACTTGGCCATATTGGTCTTCGTTGTTCATTGTCTTCATTCAAGCAAAACTCCCTTCCAGGTAGTCCTTCTGATGCTTTGGGATATTTTATGATGGATCTTGGATAAGAATAATTTTTCATTTTTTTAATGTATTTTCTTATGATTTTCTTACAGCTGGAATTTTAACAGTTTTGCATCAGAAGTTGAACAAGCTACTTTCTGGAGATGATATAAAATCTATTCAAAAGATTTTAATTTCATTGGGTCATATTTCAGTAAAGGAAACTTCATTTGAGCACGTAAATTGTGCACTAGATTTGATTTTTAGTCTTTGCCGATCAAAGGTGTGTACTGTTTCCTCATAAAGTTTGTCATGCATTGGGATAAACTTCTCAATATCTTGATTCCAAGTTACATATTTTGGAAAACTAAGGTGGAGGACATACTTTTTGCTTCTGGGGAGGCTCTTTCTTTTATATGGGGAGGTGTTTCTGTCACAGCCGACATGATACTTAAGTCAAACTATAGTTCCCTTTCCAAAGTCTCTGGTTATCTTACCAGTGAAATATCATCATCCATAACTGGAAGTAGGACTTCTCAGATTGGCATCGATATAGAGTCACGAACCAGGGCTCAGGAAGTCATAACCAAAAAGCTTTTTGATGTTCTTTTGTACAGTAGCAGAAAAGAAGAGCGTTGTGCTGGTACTGTCTGGTTGGTGTCGCTCTTGATGTATTGCGGGCATCATCCAAAAATTCAGCAACTCCTTCCTGAGATTCAGGTTCATTACATTATTCAACTATTCTTATGAAAGGATCACTTACAAATTTTGCTAATCTTTTCCATCTTAGTTATGCTATCTGATATTTCTCGTGACATCTGGACCAGTAAATAGATAGTTCATTAGATGAGTTATATGTAAAATTGTTAAGGGATAATGAAGGTTCAAATATGACAAGATCCAATAAAATAGAGGGAGTTTGGATGTGAAAAGTACGAAGTGGGAGTACATGAGAGATATCAGTGGAAACGTATTTCTTATAGTATATTGAAGTAACTTTTCATATATCATCCTGAAAACGGTCTTTGAAGGCTTGCACTTGTGTATTGGTGAAGATTGGGCCTTAGCTTAATTTTTGGAGCCATAGCTTATTTATCATTGGAGCTTGGTGTCCTGGTCTGTGCATTATCTTTCATAGTAGTTTAATAAATCACTGTCATGCTTGTGGACATTTTGGCAATATAATATTTACCTGGGTTGATGGAATATCTATATGAATAACTCTAGTCCTACACCCTTTAAACTTATATGTCTTACAGATTTTTTTTTTTTTTTGCCTTCTAGTAGCCTTTATCATGCAAATAAGCACAACAGCTTTTTTTTATATACTTTTGAGATGAATGTGAATTAAGAAATGTTTATTTACTCACTTTGTCAAATGCTTGATCAAACACTCACCTCTTTGTTTTGATTAAATTCCCTTTCCAATACCAAGCAAGCCCTTTGATATGGTAAAATTACCTTCCCAGCACCCACCCATTGTTGCTAAAAAACATGCAACATCATAATCTAATTTTGGATGATTCAACATCATAATCTAATTTTGGATGATTAAGCTGATGGTTAACAAATTGGGTGCAGAAAACATTAGTCCTGGTTTGGATTATTAAGATGAAAGTATGAAACCTTCTTGGAAGCTTATCCTACTAAATTCTAATATCTCGATTTTGATTGTTTATATTTCAGGAAGCTTTTTCTCACCTTCTTGGTGAACAGAATGATCTTACGCAGGAGCTGGCCTCCCAAGGGATGAGTATTGTATATGAACTTGGTGATTCCTCTATGAAGGAGAGCCTTGTAAATGCTCTTGTAAGCACATTGACTGGATCGGGGAAGAGGAAAAGGGCTGTCAAGGTAGTAATTCAGTTTTATTCTGCTTTTCTATTTGTTCCTTCTTCTACTTGTTACACTAGTCAGAAACTGTCCTGTTAATTTGTTTTTTCTTCTAGCTGATGGATGATTCTGAAGTTTTCCAAGAAGGGGCAATTGGTGAGACTCTTAGTGGGGGAAAAATAAGCACTTATAAGGAACTTTGTAGCCTCGCTAATGAGATGGGCCAACCTGACTTGATATACAAGTTTATGGATCTGGCTAATTATCAGTCATCTCTAAATTCCAAGAGAGGTGCTGCATTTGGATTTTCAAAAATAGCGAAGCAGGCGGGGGATGCACTTAAACCATATATGCGTTCTTTGATCCCTAGGCTAGTAAGATACCAGTATGATCCTGATAAAAATGTCCAGGTACTAAATTCTTAATCCTTTTGAATTGTTTCTACCTGTATATTGGCTGCTAGCACTTTTTGTTGTGTTGTGTAAAGTCATGTGAAGCATGTTGGATAACGACACTTGATTCCTATAGGACACATGCAGTATGTGTATACTTCATAATTTGAGGGGAGATTGGGTACAATACAATGAATACTGTATGGTAATAGAATATACTTTGGATACATAATATATGCAAGGTTATTGATCATGATAAATGATGAGAGTATAATAGTCAGATGATTAAGATGAAATTGTCATATTTATTTCAACAATCACAATATGATGCTCAATATCTTCTCTTTCTTTTAGAATCTAGCATTCAACACCAGATGGAGACTTGAGGAATTGCATGCAAATATATGTATTCTGCACATATACATGTTAAGCAGTTTTGATTATATAGAGGGTTCTAAAATCATCCCTAATGAGACAATTTCATCATATGACTGGCTATTGTGTTCTATTAGTGTTTTTATCATTCAAGTGTTGTATATATGTATATAATAGAGTACAATATATAATATGATGGGTTGGTTGTTTGGTATATATCGATCTTAACCTAATTAGTGATGAAGAAATCACTAATATTGTCAATACATTGTACATTTCTTCTAATAGAGTGCATAATGCAACACTATAGGGTACTTGCTCAGTCTGTTGTGTTAATTTTGACCTGATCAGTGATAACCAGATCACTGAGTTTGAAAGGCAACTATGAGTTTTACCCACAAAGGGAATTGAATATAAGGGAATTACTTATAAATCTTTAGTATGTGAACTAGACAGATGAAAACACATCATTTTTTTTCTAATAATGGTGAATAGTTTTCATGTATATTATAATACATACTGCAAGGATTGCAACTTTCACCCAGTTATGGAGGAATGCCAACAAAATTTGTGGGTCACCTGTTTAATGTGACCATCTTTAATGACTGTGACTTGATAGAGAACTTGAATTGTTGATGGGTTCTTCCATCCAAGTTGATCAGTGCATTTTGTTGTACTACAAGGTGAAAGATTTTTCTTTTGGCAACATGTTGTCAATCCACCTATTCTAACCCATTTAAGTTGCTGTTTGGCTATGATTAGGGTGATTTGGTTGCCAGCACTATGTATCTAATGCATAATGATTAAACTTGTTTTTGCCATTTATCAGAGACTCTTATTCTTCTCATGTTAAATAATTTCTCATTGTAAGATTGTATGTATGTAATTAGCTGTTTTGTATATCTTTGGTTGCATTTTAGTTGGTATTTCTTTTATTATGCTTTCTTAACCATGAAATTCCATTGATAGGATGCAATGGGACATATTTGGAAATCAATTGTAGCAGAACCAAAGAAAACTGTTGATGAGTATTTTGATTCCATTGTGGATGATTTGTTGGCACAGTCTGGATCCAGACTTTGGCGCTCACGAGAAGCATCTTGTCTTGCCCTGGCTGACATTATCCAAGGCCGCAAGTTTAGTCAGGTAGATCATTGTCTAAAATCTGAAGTGAGAAAAAGCTATTTATCTAATTCATTTTATTTGAGCACCCCAACAAAATTTAATTTTCATCTAACTCTGGTAGATGGACCTATCAGACTTGTTCTGATAGTTTAAGTATATGACTTGTTCAGACTTGTGCTTTTGTGTATGTTTGTGATTGTTTCTGTTCTGTTATGCAGGTGTCTAAACATTTAAAGAGTATATGGACAGTAGCATTCCGTGCAATGGATGACATAAAAGAAACTGTACGGAATTCTGGTGATAGTCTGTGTCGTGCTGTAAGCTCATTAACAACCAGGTTATGTGACATTTCACTTAGTTCAGCCTCAGATGCAAGTGAAACAATGAACATTGTTTTGCCATTCTTGCTCGTTGAGGGTATTGTAAGCAAAGTTTCCAGCATACAGAAGGCATCCATAACAATGGTTATGAAACTCGCTAAGGTAAGCATTAGTCAATATATTTAAGAGAACATGTTTCCAAAAGATATTTTGTTTTATGGGTCTAGGTCTTCTAGAGATAATCATGGAATTCAAATTCACCCGGGCCGAAACCATACCAACCCAGTCTTTAGCAGTTTGGGCATGAACCTGGATGTGGGCATGTGGATCGCTTCATTACGGACGACAATATTGGTTTTCTTAAACAACAATATTTTTTTTCTTTTAAGAGGGTATTATTATCATTGAATTTATTGGATAAGGAAAATTGGTCAAGAAAGAGTGAGAAATTGGAAAATCTTCTTTCCCTTAAGAGTCTCAATATTCCTAACAATTCAAACTTAATCAAGGGCTGAGGTGATCTTATATTATGCTTTAAAGTTATTTTAGTTTGTTGATGATACAGTACTTTCATGTGCTGTAGAAGAATATTTTGGGTTCTTATACTTATGTTATAATGCTTTCAACCAACCTTTAGTTTGATGTTCCAGAAAAAGCAAAACACTATTTTGAGTATGAAGGTTGCCAATATTCTGAATTGTCCATTGATAGTGTTTCCAGTCTTTTTTTTTAGGTTGTCCTTGACATTCAGGTCTCTGATCAGCTCAGAGTGATATCCTTTACTCAGAATGTCCAAAAGTAGTGAATCCAATCTCCCTCTTTTTTTTGTGGTAACCGTTCTCTTCCCTAGCCGGCTTATTAAGCAACCTGACAAAGTGGAAAAGCTTTCTCAGTGAAAGGGAAAAAGGATTAACTTCCAAGCCTTTTGTGCGTATTAGGAGCATGGTTGATCTAGAGTCATAAATGTGGGTGAATTTGACCTTGCCTTGTTATTGGTGGTGGAAGCTTTTCAACTCAACCTGGTTTAGAATAGATTAGTTTTGTTAAATGTTTCAAAATACACAAAACCTTGAGTCTAACTGTCATCGAAGAAAACTTTGGTTCTCTATCTGGAACAGAATCTTGGAGTGTCAATCATACTATATAGGAGCTTCCTCATATGTGTTGGGGGATAAAATGAATGCTACTCTATAGGAACTTCTTTGTGTGTATATTGGGAATGATAATTTATTCTAGATTATAAAAGGCTTATGGATTCACCAGGCATGTATCTGTCCAGAGGTGGACCATGCTCCAGTATACACATGGTATGCTGGTAAGTACCAGGAGTACAAGGTGAGGTGGCGATGTGAGGGAGGCATACAAGCGTGTGAAAGAGAGAGGTGGGAGTTAACCTTAAATGAAAGACAAGAAAAAAAATGAACCGAGCGCACCATCCAGTTCAATTGGCTTATCAGATGCCAAGCACTGTCCTGGACTTGAATTGCCAGAAATGGGATGGTCTGCATGCTGGTTCAAATTTGGACCGACAAATATCGACCAGTTTGTACCGGTCTGGCCAAAATTACTAACCACGACCTTTCATCAATCCTTTGCCTAAAAGTAATTACAAAGTTATCCACAGTATTGATTGATTAGTAAAGATTAGTAAACCATCTTTGTTGGTTTCTAACGTCTTGGCCTATTTTATATTGATAACAATCCCTGTGAAGGTAAAGAAAAGGGCAGATGGACCTTGTTGTTTATTATAGAGTTGCAGGGAATACAAGTTAAATGTGTACCTTGTTGTGGATGAACGGCCTAAAATTTCGTGGATGCAGATTGCTAGAGATTTAAAAAAATCATGCAGTTACATCATTACACCATACTCGGAACTCTAGACCATCTTTAGTCATCAGCTTTCTTTCTTATATTTCAATTCATAGTTTTTGATTGAACAAGTACATGTTGCAAGCATTTCTGATGTAGTTGCATTCCAGGGTTTTATTATACAATGTTTAAGGCTGATGTCATATAATGTTACTGTTGCAGAATGCTGGAATTGCAATTCGACCTCATCTACCTGAGCTTGTGTCTTGCATGCTGGAGTGTTTATCAAGCTTGGAAGACCAGAGGCTCAACTATGTTGAGGTTTGACCATGCCAAAACTGTTAATTTCTTTTGTCATCTTGAACCCCTTTACAAGACTGCTGCATTTTTTTGTCATTCATGTCAAATAACTTTCTTGTTCTATTAATCACTAGTTGCATGCAGCAAATGTTGGAATTCAAACTGAAAAACTTGAGAGCTTAAGAATTGCTGTTTCTAAAGATTCTCCCATGTGGGAAACGCTGGATCTTTGTATAAATGTTGTGGATAAAAAATCATTGGATTTATTGGTTCCTCGCCTGGCCCAGCTGATCAGATCTGGGGTAGGACTTAATACCAGGTACGTTCAGTCATACACCATTAAGATGTGAGCTTTCAGCAAACACCATGGAACAATTTTTTTTGATGAAGTTAATTGAACTGCTTACATTCACCTCTCTGTCATAGGTACACATGCACGATCTAATTTTTCATTAATTGTTATGATTTCCTATCTTAGAGACCATCTGTTTAATTCATATTTTGATGTTTTTTTAAGACAACTAATTAGAACCGGTCTTGTACACCACTACTTTCCGACCATTTATTTTCTGATTTCTGTTCAAAATTAGATGTAATTATCTCAATCTCATCACAAGTGGCAAATATAAGTTGCACCCAAAAGTGGAGAGGCAAAATTTCTGAATTGGTTGGAGAACTTTTGAAGTTTGTGAAGGATCATTCCACAACAATATAACAGGTCAAGAACTAATATTTAGAAGCCCAATTTATTGTGTTGGGAAATTACATGAGAATTTTGATTTGAACAAATATCCTTCAAAAGTCAATACTCACCAGGAGATTCATGTTATGCTAAAGCAAGGTTTTGTGTATCAAAAGTCAAGTCTTGGCCAGGCCCATTACTGGGCCTGAACTGCATGTTAAGTCTGGTTCATGGACCTTATTGTTCAGTTCACAGGGCTTACCTCTTGGTAAGCCCTGTATTACACATGAATCGCCTAAACTTGTGCTGCTCCGCATGCTGTTTGTGGTTAGACTGGTAAATACTAGCTGTTCCATACCAAACTGGACAAAATTGCATTCCTTGAATCCTATGATCCTTAACTAATGTCTTTATATGCATCATATTAGAAAAGTGCAAGAATCCTGATTTTGCATAACATCTATGTGCCGATATGATGGGTTGCTTTGGAGTGGCTTCATTGCCCACACCTTGATCTTTAATCAAGTTGGAGAAGATACCTCATCCACACTAATTTTGATGATGACGCACCCCATGATAGGGATGGATTGCTCTGTAGTGCTCCAGCAATTCTGACTGATTGTTAGGGCTTTTCAGTCTTTCAGCCAACCCATTTGCCAATGGCAGCCAGAGGCTCTTGGAGTTTCTGCTCGCACCTGCCAGTCATAGGCTTGTAGAACTTGTTACTATTCTGCTTGGCCCTGTATATCTTCTTTTGCCTTGTTTGGTGCTTGTTTTTGCTGGGATGTTTTCCCAATTAACATAGGCTTTTGACTATTACTGATATAATCAGTGTTTGCTCTAAGCGAGCTATTTTGTTGTACACTCTATGAATGACTACGTTGATGGATCTGACAACCTTTAAGTCTAAATGCAGTTGAATTGGCCAGCAGAACTGCCATAATTTTTTTCCAACAGTTCATGAGCCTCTGCTTTGTCTACCTGCTTTATGTGCCCTGCAATTGTGCTGAGTGATCATCCTGAAACTTCGAGTTAATTTATTTTTAGTTGAGCGTATAAAATGGTGGATTGTCTGCAATAGCTTCAGATACATGAAAAACTCCTACCGGTCTTCTGGTAACCTAATGCATGTGCTTATGATTTTGTAGGGTGGGCGTTGCAAGCTTCATCACATTGTTGGTTGAGAAAGTTGCTTCAGATATTAAAACTTTTACTGGAACTTTGCTGAAGCTCGTCTATAATGCTGTTCTTGAGGAAAAGAGTGGCTCTGGAAAGAGAGCTTTTGCAGCTGCTTGTGCTGTCATTTTGAAGCATGCAACCCCCTCTCATGCTCAAAAGGTTATCAAAGACACTGCTGCTTTGCATTTGGGTGAAAGAAATGCTCAACTTTCCTGTGCGATTCTTCTGAAAGCCTATTCAAGTCTTGCAACTGATGTTCTTAGTGGATACCATGCCGTAGTAGTTCCTGTAATTTTTATTTCCAGGTTCGTGTTGGGCTAATGAAGGTTGCTTCTTTACACCCCTTGTGTTTTCATTTTGTTGTCTAAGATTTTTTAATCATGATATTACTCTTGACTACTTATTTTCAATTGCACATTATTTTGAATTTACTACTCAGTTTGTTTCAATTTTCCATTTCTTTTGGATCTTTTATACTAGGGAGCAATAATGAGATGATTGTCAGTTTGTCACAATGGAACTCAATTTTGCTTGGACCGTTCCGTTCCTACTGGTATTTGTCAAACCAGCTCGGGTGGTCCAGTTAGAAAAAGGGATCTTTTAAACTTAAAACCCCCAATCCTTCGAAAAATTGCAAGCCTTCTTGGTCTTCTTGTTGCCTTAGCGCTATTGCATGATAGCCCCCATCCACTGCTGCCCGTCCACTCACCATCCACCACTCGCCTCTTGTTCAGTAACATACTGGTATATGATGAAATGGACTGGACCCATATGGATCCAGTATTCAAAATATAAGACAGCTCTATGATGTTGTTTAACTGATGAATCAGATATCATTAGATAGAGAAACTTGGGAGGACAGTTACCTCCGGTGTTCATAACATCATATCACATGTTAGCCATATTTTGGAATGATATGTTGTATTCTTGGTATAACTTTGATCTTCTCACTATACCCTTCCCATATGTTAGTAATAACCAATGTTCAATAAACCAAAATGTTGCTTTGCATTCTTAGTTTAGATAATTTTAACTTATTACTTTATTTGATCTCTATCTTCTGTTTCATCTGACAATGATGATTGCTGAATTAGCAACTAATCTTCTCTAGTCCTTGTGCTATCTAGATTCGAAGATGATAAGCATATCAGTACTTCATTTGAAGATCTCTGGGAAGAGAATTCAAGTAGTGAAAGAGTGACCCTTCAACTGTACTTGGCAGAAATTGTTGTCCTTCTTTGTGATTGCCTTGCCTCATCATCTTGGGCAAACAAAAGAAAGGTGATATCCTTTTTTTATGTACACAAAGGGTGAACATTTCCTGTACATTGTCATGTTGTTAAGGTTATTGTCATTGATCACTCATTTTATTATTTGGTTTCTTACATATGACAGTCAGCCAAGGCAATAAGAAAACTTAGTGAAATCCTTGGTGAATCTCTTTCTCCGTATCATCACAATTTGCTTAAATGCCTTCTTAAGGAGTTGCCTGGTCGTTTTTGGGAGGTATGTATATGAATGAAATTATGAAGGCCATGTCATGGTTTTCCAACCATATGTATATGTATGTGTACAACTTTTTGTAATGGCTTTTTTTTCATATTAATTGTATGTGTAGTGTGAAAAATATATGTATGAATGGTAAATATGGATTAGTAAATGGATGAATAATTACATACAGAAACACATGGAAAGACATCCTTTTCAAATTTTAAAAATAATTTGAAATTGAATAATGAATTTGAGTTATTCTAAATTGACAACTTGCACTGCTTAATTACATGTAAAAGCCAAAGTGAACAGATTGTGGTCATTCAAGAACTTCAATCTGTAGAATGAGCCTATAAAGAACCTGGTTTTGCTGAAGCTAAAACATGTGATTGTGCTTCTGTCATTAACTGATTATGATACATTACGAATGGAATAAGGTCCAAGAAGAATCGCACAATTGTAGGTGCCAGCAGAAACTCCAAGATGTATGAACATGCAATAACTTGCAATTTCATATGGGAAATTTACATTCATGTCCCATAAAATGTGGCTAATGAAAGATGTATCATGGCAAGTTTTTCAGTATTATGGTTGTGTTATACTAGTTCAATTTTCTTCCCAAGATTCCTAATTTTGTCTGGACCTGTATGCATCGAATATGGTTTGAGCATGAATCAGGATGTGGACCACCCCTTTTTGGATGGTCAGGTCTAGTTCACTACTCAATTGCTCTGTTTTAGAGTTGAACAATAAACATGGCTCTCTCTCTCTCTCTCTCTCTCTCTCTCACTTGCACATGTGCATGATGCATGCCTCACTCACCAACCACCACCTCTGGCCCAGGTATCCTCTTCCTCTTCTCTTTTTCCTCCTCCCTTCCTGGTGTTGCAGTATCAGTATATAGTATTGGTCCAGTATCCGACATTTAGAACCATGATTTTACCTATATAATGGTGTACGGAAATCTATTGGTATCAGTTATGGTCCGATAATATTCTGGAATGTGTTTCAGTATAGGATTCTGGAATGCCTGGATACATATTTGACATATCTTGTAGGGGTTGGTACACAACCTCAGATAACTTTGTTTTTCCCAACTGGAATTGCATTGGGGTGCTTAAAGAGTGAAACTTACACTCTCATATGCTAACCCTATAATGGCCTATAGAGTACCACATGCAGCATGCACCATTCGATGTAGATCATCAAACTATATCATTACAGATCTTTCAATTCTTTTATGGCACTTTGAACTTATTTAATGCCTTCAAATTAGCTCTCTAGCAAAAGCACCAGTAAATTCAAAATATGATGATGCCTGGAAACTCTCATTTCACCATCATAGACTGATTGGCTAAAGTATCCCTGAGAGGCCAGATCTTAGAGGTGGTAGTAGTTGGGTATATCTTGTATGAGGCATCTAAAATTTTGACCACTGCATTATCAGGTTCTTCAATGCTTTTTGTTCTAGGTGCATTGACTGTAAAAGAAGAGCAAGAGAAGTTTTTTTTTTTTCTAGGTGCATTAAATATAGGAAAGCAGGATAACAGGCAATAATATAACCACTAAGTCAAAGACAACTGTTGTACCTTGATCTTTAATATTCATCCAAAAATTTTGTTATAACATGCTGTAAACCAGTTGAAATGTTATTATGGCTAAAAACTTTCCCAGAATTTGTATAGTATTTGCATATGCTTAAATCCATTGTAAAGTACAATGATAACTAAAACCTAATAGTTATGCTGTTTTAAAATCTTTATTTTGGTTTGTGTATATATATTTGTAAATAAACCAACATTTTCGTAGACATAATGTGATTTAATCTTCTTGACTCATTCTATGGATCCACAAAGCATTGCAATAGATATAATGCATTATGGATATGAGGGTTGAGCAGCTGAGAAGTAACATATGCAAAAAGTTTGTGTTGCTGATATGAAAATATTGAGATAAATTTATGGAGTTAGAAGAAAAATAATATTTTTATTCATAAACAATTATGTATCGCTTTGATAATAAAATGAGAGAGATTTATTTAAGATGGTACGGACATATGCTCAGGAGACCTACAGATTAGATAATTGGAAGATGTGAAATGATTACCATTAGTGGAAAGATAAGAGGTAGAGAAAGACAAAAAGATGTTAATAGAAATAAATAAAGATTTAAACACTCTTAACTGAACATTCATGTAATCGACCCCAAATAGTTGGGAATTAGGGCTTTGTTTGCTTTGTTATTACTGATTCATTAATTTTGGCTTGCTTGTTGCCCCCTTTGGCCGATAACTTTCTCAGAGTTTGTATAATATTTGCATATGCTTAAATACTTAATAAAGTACAATTATAACTAAAATTTAGTAGATATGCTGTTTTAAAATCTTTATTTTGTTCTATGTATATGTATTTGTAAATAAACCAACACTACAATAGATATAATGTGATTTAATCTTCTTGATTAATTAATTACAGCTTGCTTGTTTTCCCCTTTATTTAACGCTTCAGGGAAAAGATGTTATTCTTTATGGCATAGCTTCACTATGTTCATCTTGTCATGAAGCAATATCTGTTGAAGACCCTACCATGCCTTTTCTAGTTTTGGGTGCTATCACATCGGCATGTTCCAAAAAAATCAAATCTTATCATGAAGCAGCTTTCTCATGCCTTGAACAAGTAATAATTCTAGACCTTCTGACTTGATATTAGTCATTTTTCTGTAATATGTTGTGTTCTTGTCGTTGTTGCTATTGTTGTTGTAATGAATAGCTAGTCAGTATAGAAAGGTAACTAATTCTAATTTTTTCTTTTTATCTTTTGCATCATCTTTTTTGTTTAATCTCTAAGCCAATGACTCTTTCTTCAATCTTAGACTCAGTGACTCTTTCTTCAATGTCTAACCCAATGGTTGTATTTTCATTTATCGGACCCATGTTGGTCTCTGGGCGGATTGGTATAGGTCCTGTCCAATTGACATACTGTGTGTCGGTACACCGGTATGTACAATACTACCATTGGGGAAGGGAGAGAAGAGGAGGAAGGAAAAAGATGAGGAAGAGGAGGCAATGGAGGAGGAAGAGGGGAGTATAGAAGTAGGCCGAGAGGGTAAGTGGTGGGTGGTGGCCATGTAGGCACAGGTGAAGACCTCATGACTCCTTGAGGAGACACGTCCGAGCCGAACTCCAATAAAAAAGAAAAGATGTATATCTATTTAGGATAAGACCAAATTTCTCGGTTTGGGCCGGTATCAACTGGCGATCTAACCAAAAAAGACTGGCTGAACTATACTGAACTACCCGGTTTAGCAAACCATGCTCTAACCTCAAGATTGAAAAGTTTATTCAATCTTGTCATGAAATATGATAAGCTTCATGTCATTAATAGATACTTCTCTTTAAAATATTGCATCATTTGAGTTGATTGATCTTTTCAGATTCTAGGAAGAAATTCATATATGAGATTGCACTATGCTGGAGCCTACATAAATTTATTAGGTTGATAAGTTGCATATAATTTTAAAAATACTCTGATTAAGAAGGGCTCGGAGATCGGGATTTGAGTCATGGAAACAATTTCTCTATATTTATAGTTAACGATTTGTACATTGATCTTCACTGTACCTGCATTGGAGAAAACCTCATGCATTGGGCATGCCCTTTTTATTGTGATTAAGAACTATGACAAACATCTAAATATTATAGATATTACAGAGTACAGACAAATATTTCCCTGACTATACTTAATGTGCCGTTAGAAATGTTAATGTAGTTTACTATGCCGAGGCTGTGTGACCACAACCCAGGCAGTGTAATGAGTTGTACTGGTTGGTCTAGTTCTTGTGCTCTTGTGTGCTAATTGGTGCATACTGCTATCTCAAAATCTGTAATGCAAGTACATGAAGTTATCATTGTGCATCATAGTAGTTGACGTTTGTTGTGATGAGACAGCCATTAGCTAGCATAACATGCCTTTTGTATTTGGAATTTTCAAGCATGTGACCATCAGAATACTGAAAGGATTGTAGGTTAGTTACAGATGTTCTAAAGTTCCAACCTTTTGCAACTGCTAAGCATATTTTGAGCTTGCGTGTCTTCTTTTTTTAGCCTTTTTCTGAAGCAGAACATTTGATCTACAATATTGTCATTGTTGATGAAAAAAATAAAGCAGATCTATATTTTCTAATGTGATTGCAATTTTCCATCATTTCCAGGTCATAAGAGATTTCAACCACCCAGATTTTTTCAGTCACGTTTTTCCTATGCTCTATGATGTTTGCACTCAATCTGTTGCCACCAAGACCATGAATAGTAATTCCATTATCTCAGCTATTGAGACAGGTAACATCAAAATTCCAATATTCAAATGCTAGCAGGTGATCCCTCTAATTATAAGACCACATATGTCATATATTATACCTAGATATTCTATGTTGACCAAAGTCTGCAAAACTTTCAGTCAATGTTACTTCCCAGCATTGATTACTAGTTGGCTTTTGGGCCAGTACAAATTAGGTGGATCAGTGTGGTACAACCAGTTCTTAAATCGTTGGCTTTGTTATTTAATTTCTTTTAAACATGGTGCAATCATGCTTATATGATATTAGACCTAACTATCATACTCTAAAAGGACAAACACCCTGTATATTATTACTTCTACATCACATTACACAAACATTGTTTGTACATGGAGAGAGTATGGTGTAATATGGACAGGACATACCCTGATGTGTGAATAATTTGTCACACATTGTTTGTACATGGAGAGAGTATTGTTGTCCTGTTAATTTTCTAAACTATGACTTGAATGGACCTGAATATAATGTTGAACTATAAAAATGATCAAATCTATGAAACCAATGGTAGAAGTTTACATACAAATACCATAATAAAAAAAACTAGACTGAATTTTACATACAAAACTAGAATTAATCATCGAAGTGTTATGAAACATTTATGTCATCATGCTGTGGTGCTGAAGTTGTTCTGAGATGATTTTTTTTGGCCACAGGTAAAGATAATATGGAAGATGCTTCTGTACCTCTCAACAAGGTTTTAGATTGTGTAGCATCTTGTGTGTATGTAGCTCATCTTCAAGATATTCTGAAGAATAGTAAAAAGTTAATTGAAGTGTTTTCAAGTTCTTTATCACCTGGATTGAACTGGCCAGGTATCCCTTCTTTTATATATATGCTGAACATAATCATTAATTCAAAACCATTTCTTGAACTTTAATTGACACTCTTATTCTTTTGATACTTTGTGGACAGTCAAAATGTCTGTTTTCTCATCAATCAGAGAGTTATGTTCAAAGTTCCAGCATGTTGTGGAAGGCAACCCTACTTATTCAAGTGAAGCAACTCCATTAATTTTTGAGGTGACTTAGCTCCAGTTTTGGCAATTGAAATTTATACTCAATTATTTTTTCCAACTTCATATTCTTTTCTTCTAAATTTCAGTTATTTCATTCTCTTGCACCAAAAATAGTTGAATGCATTCGTGTGGTGAAGATCTCCCAGGTATTTCATTTCTCTCTTTCTCAAATGGATATTTCTAATAATTCTTATCCTTTCACTTGAATTGTGTCAAGTCATTTATGGTCATCCAATGGTAATTGTGTAACAATTTTATCGGCATAAGAATCCAATTACACAATCTCCTTGTCTTAAGTTAATGATTAGCTATGCAAGTCCTAAATAAGAAAAAGAATGGAGTTGGAGAAGTAAATGGAAAGTCGACTACATACTTATCTAATTTAGAACCCTCTTGCGAACTTGATCCAGCCAGTCCATTCACAGTTTTTTTCTTGAACAGTCAATCCCCATTCTGTTTTAGATTTTCAAAACTTATCAATATGATCTCCAAATTATGTTATTGGTAATATTGACTGCTATAGCCTTAATACAAACTGGTGAGTTTCTACAGAGTGGTGAGGTACAAAATCTTTGTCACGGAGTTCTTTATGAAGATCATGTCTCATTTTCTCAATACTTTTCATGAAGTTTATAAATTTGGTGTTGAAGCTCAAACTCTCTACTCTTTCATCTCCACATAGAATATGAAATTTGGATACCCTATTTTTGACTTTAGCTTTGTGCCGACGGGAATATAGATGTCTTTTTTCACATTTCAATTCAGAATGCATCACATGAGAATTCATATTTCATGAATATAACATTAAATGTGCATATTCTAAATGTGAATGATAGAACCAAAAATTTTGTTTCGAACTACAAAATAAAATTTTACAGATTTCAGTGGTGACAAAAGATCTATATAGCCAATTCCAAATAGTCGGGACTTACGACTTTGTTGTTGTTATTGTAACTATAAAAAATTTCATCTCTAGGCAATTTCATTTGGCACACAGATGAGCATCTGCCTTGTACTGAAGGCCTTTTTCTTTAACCAAGTAAAATTAGGATTATCATCATATGCTTTATGATAATGTGAAAGAAAATGAGAATAGTTTACATATTCTTGAGTAAAAGAGAATGCCTTTGCTTGTAGAATTTGTCTGTTGTCTAATATAGAACATATCCTTTCTGATTAGCTTTCTTTGCTTTATTGGCAAAGTTGAAAGAGTTTGTGGGGAAGTTCCTGCCTATGCTTGATAGCTTATATTTTCATGTAATGTACTTCTTCGCCTGAACTATAATCCACCTGATGTGGAACCCGATAACTTACCTTTTTGTATGGAGGATGCCTTTTGTATGTGATTCGAGTATCAAGCAGTTGCCTTGGCATTATCCATTATCATAGTAACCGTAAAATGACGTTGGATTATGTTTGTTGTTAACCCATTACTGTACTGTGTAGACCTTGTTTAATTATGTATAGGGAAGGTTCTATACACTGTCTTCTGTCATGTTTATTATATTGTATTATCTCTGTTAAGTTTAGATAATTCATTCTGCTTTCCTTTGGCAGGTTCATATTTCTGCTTCAGAGTGTCTATTAGAGATGAGCAAACTCTACCGAGAAACACCTACATGTATGGAAGATGTTGAGTTAAAGGACGAGCTTGTCCATTTGTGTGAGGTTGAGAAAAGCGAGCAAGCAAAGACGTTGCTCAGACAATGCATCACCATTCTTGAAGATCTTAAATACAAATCTTCATCTACAAGTGGAACAGTTTAAAGACTGTACATTCTTCACTCACGTAGCATCCAAGACAAGCAGTCAAAACTCTTTGGCTTCCTCTCTTTTAACTCACCAAATTTCCGGCTCCCTCCATGCCATCAGATGTGCCAAATAAGAAAAACAACATCATGATGCTACTGTCGAGAAGAACTAACAATCTTATCCTTTGTCAAGACTTGTCAAGAAGAAAGACGTTCTGACATGTATTATTATTTCTTTCTAAAATTCCTTTAGATGGTACATTGGTTATACGAAGTGGTGGTTTAGATACTTATGAAAACAATGCTCATGGCTTCTTGACGGATAATTATTAATGACATTATTTAACAACACATTTACAAAAAAAAACCTCCTAATCAATGAAATCATGCATGTCTATTGTCATTCTATTTTTAGGTTATTCAGCAGGTCAGGTTAATCCATTTAAATCATCAACTCCATCGGAATTGTCCCCCTACATTCATCGTGAGTGACGACGTTTTGTCATGTCACAAATGATTACGGTGCACTCACGATACTTTTGTTAATGGAGTGTTTCATTTTTGTTTATTTGTGCATATATTTGAAAGTATGTTTCATCTTATTTTCGTATATTTTTGTTTAAAAACTATAAATAGAAATATTTTGTAAGGTTGAAGAATGATCATTCATCAAAATGGATAAAGTTATATTAAAATGACTCAATTTTTGTGTGTCGTGGTCTGTTTTCTATAGACTATAATATAGAAAAAAATATCAACCATTTCAACAACCCAAAACCCCTCAGGTGGTGATATCACAAGTTCATCCTAAAATATCAAAATGTAATAGAAATATCATCAAAAGGTGACATAGTTCAACGGATCATGATGGAATAGTTTAAGGCAATGTGTCACACATAGTCCAACGGATCATGATGGAATAGTTTAAGGCAATGTGTCACACATAGGAGAAGTTTCATGAGAGGCTTTTTCATATGAAGATATGATCGATCGAGAGCTCTCGGAAGCTCTACTTTTGTAAGCAACATAATAACAAGAAGGGCTATGGATTCAGGGAGTGAATGTCATGATACCATAAAGGTGAATCTTCCATGCGTGTATCGAATTTTATATGTAATGAAAGCCTCAATCAGCGTATGGGGGTTATGAACCACCAAAGGGGATTCGAAGTGCAAGTACTAGTGAATCCTAAGAGGAAACTTGATCATATAAAGGTTTAATCAGAGTGGTAGGAGAGTTGGAGCACTCTTAAAACTCACATTTACTGGAAGAAGCCTAGTAAGTTAGAGGATAAGACTGAGTGAGCAAACGCAAGGATGCAAAAGAAATATAATCAGTATAAGCCCTATAATATGATAGTAAAGACCATACATGTGAGTCCAGTTTTTTATCGATCAAAAGAAACTTTTTGGAAAATACAAAGGTGTTAAAAGTAAGTGGTCGAAAGGGGCGATGAAGTAACGATAAGTCCAAAGGGACTTAACTACCCATAACCAAGCATTGTTAAGATAAAGATAGACTTAAAGAAGTGCTATAACATCATAGAGGTGGATCTATTGATCGTAAAGAAATGGACAAAATACAAGGCGATGAATAGTAGGGTCATGGGCATGACAATATTTCGTAAAGTTATTAAGCCCTTACTTTCATGAAGAGAGAGTGCATAATCATAAAAGATGACCGAAGACGTAGATAATATAGAGGCAAACTCCAAATACCAAAACAAGGTCGAAGGGCAGAAGCTAGAAAACTTTGTAATACCAATGTCGGTGGACTTCTCACCAAGACAATCGAAAATGAGAAACTTTGGGTCGATGCAAGAGTGCTCGACCATGGTATGAAATAGGTAGGATGTGGTATTATATCTTTTCTTACTTAGAGAAATAGGTGGTGAAAATGATAGAGAAGATGATACAATCCTAGAGGCGACCAAAACTCTTAAAAACTTGCTTTTAAGTCTAAACAAAATTTTACTCTTTTCGAACAAAACTTCTCATATTTCAAAAGTTCAATAGTAATAAGAAGGCAAATTATAATATATAACTCAATACAAACAGTGTAAACGATTCGAGTGCTTCAAAAGTATGAGCAAAGAGCAAGCGAAGGCTAGTAACTAGCTTAGTGTATAAAAAGTATAACCCTCAAGGAAGTGATAATCTTTGTCTTCTCAACTCTTAAGAGAATGTACGAAAACGAGTATCCTGATTCTCTTATTTATCTAGCAGAGAAGCTCTAAACATCTTCTAAAAAAGTTCGAAGAAACTTAGTTAAAGATGACAATTGTTAAATCCTTAATGACGATGATCAGAATCATCAAGAGTAGATTAACTATTTTATTTCCCAATAGAATGTCAATCGAAAGTAAAAGTGATATAAACTTACTTAAATATAATAATTAAGTAAAAATAATAATTGATAAATTTTATAGAGGAAAGACTTCATAACTTCAAATTCTATGAGGTAATGCTCATTAAAGCTTCAACATGTATTCGCCAAATTCAAGTAGCGTGAGATATTTAAGAGACTAGCATACAATATGGAATGTATTTTCCTTCGTATAAGGGACTCGTAGAAATCAACAAAGATCAACACAACTCAACCGTCCCCACACCAGAGTCAAGAGTCATTAGCAAATTAAAACGACATTGACAAATCAAAGTTCGACTACTTAACAATAACGGAGAGCATCTAGGAGTCAAGAGGGGCATTGCAACTATAGCATAAGATTAAAAATTTAGCAAATGCAAGGAGATGCAACGTCTACAAAAGCTTCAACGAGGCTGCTAAAAGAATAAGCGAGAGAGAACTTCATGGATAAATCTGTACAAAGGGTTCTCAATGTAATATTTATGCATATCTATGTCTTTTGATTTTGTTCATGCTTACATAACATGTAGAAGACTTATGATAGGCTTGGTAGCTCTATTTTGGGTGGCTTTTATAGTCATCTTAGTCTTGTCAACATGGGTTGTGTACAGTCTAAATTGCTAAAAAATAAATCATCTAAATAGCTATTTTGGAAGTTTTCTAATTCTATAAAGTAGTGCAAAGTCTCAGCTAATACAATACCCAAAAGCTATCTCGAATGTATATGGCTAGATAAACCTTTGGGATAATGTCTAGGGCCGATTCATTATTTTATTTTACAGTAATATCTTATGAGTAATTATGAAAACTTTTGATAGTGATGAACTATCTTAAACTTTTGGAAAGATAGACCCTTTACGGAGGGATACCTAATGGTACTGTATGATCTAGACAAGACTACCTAAGTTCTTAACACAAACCAATTATGAAAAATCATTTGCTAAATAAGAGTTTTTCAAGGTGTAGAGGACTTGTGATAGGTTTGGTAGCTCTATTTTGATTAACTTTTGTGGTCATTTTAGTCTTGTCTAGGTTGTATACAGTCATCACGTGAAGGTAAAATTGTTAAAAAATAAATAATCTAAATAGTTATTTTGAGGGTTTTCTATCCTTGTAAAATAGTGCAAAGTGTTTTATGAAAGATTATTGGGAAGATAGACCGTTTATGGAAGGATACCTAATGGTACTGTATGATTTAGACAAGAGTAACTAAGTTTGTAACACAAATCAATTATGAAAGATCATTTGGTAAGTAAGAGTTTATTAAGGGTGCAAGTAATTTACTACTGTGCTGTGGTTTCCTGAGACCTACACTTGTCAGTGGACCATTTGCTAGTTTTGAGAGGTTCTACGGAATCGGCAGACAGCTAATCTTGCCTTTCTTGCAGTGCAGTGCTGTCCAGTGGCTTTAATCTTTGATGCGCGATGAACACGGCAAAGTGGACTCTCCCCGACTCATATATTCTCTTCTCACTTCTCAGTGCGACCACCGCAGTCTTGGATCGACCACTTCTATATATATGTCACCTCTGCGGAGAATAAAATCCGACCTTTAGAGCTTCCCACATGTTCCCAACGACGCCGGCGGGCCGAGAAGGGAGGAGCGACCTGCAGGCAGAGATGTTGAGCGGCTTGCCTGAATATTTCATGGCATCGTTTTACCCCCACATGGAGATGGAGATGGAGACGGAGATGGCGATGAGGGATGAAGCCGTCGATGCTACGCGGATGGATCGAGCTCTCGTCGCGTCCCGGAACCACAGGGAAGCCGAAAGGCGACGCAGGGAGAGGATCAAGTCCCACCTCGATCGCCTGCGTACCATCCTTGCCTGTGATCCCAAGGTCTCTTCTTTAGTTTCATTGACTACTTTTGTGTTTTAGGGATTTGTTTACTCTCTCTCTCTCTCTCTCTCTCGCATTTTACTCTCAAACAACCATTTAATGAATGAAGTTTATGCTATCTACAAAAGAAGACTCTGCAACAGCCATTTAATGAACTCTAATGTTGAAGTCAGTAGGATTCTTTCCTTGCATATGCACTTTGTTTGTGTGAAGAGATCAGATTAGGGCTTCCCTCCCTCTCTCTCTCTCTCTCACGTTACTATTGTAAGCTCCTGATCTAACAGCTTTTTAGTGATTCAAGCAAAGAACTTTAATGAATTCCAATTTACTATCAAAAGAAGATGCTACATAAGATGGGAATTTGCTAGGGTTTGTATTTGTTAGAGTTAGCCTTTGTTGAAGTTGCAAGAAGATATAACTACTAAGGTTTCTTTAGGCATGTTGACGTTTTTCTGGATCTTCCCCTTCCTGGATTTATGCATAGACCAAATTCCTGTGAAACCTTTTCTCCATTCTCCATGATGAAAGTAGCTTCGCTTTCTAGGGTTTCTTTTAGGGTTGCCTTTCTCTTTCCCCTCCTTTTGGCTTCAGCTCTTCCTTCCTTTATCCCCTGCAGACGGACAAAGCATCCCTCCTGGCCAAGGTCGTGGAGCGCATGAAAGATCTGAAGCAACGGGCTGAGGAGATCACCGAGGCACAGTGCTTCCCATCTGAAACCGACGAGATCGTCGTGCTCCCCTCCTCCGCCTCCATCAGTGGCCAGAGATCAGTGTTCGAGGCTTCCTTCTGCTGCGAGGACAGGTCCGACCTTCTGCCGGAGCTCATCGACACCCTCCGATCGCTCCGCTTAAAGACTCTGCGAGCCGAGATCGCGACGCTTGGCGGAAGGGTGCGCAACGTCCTCATCCTCGCCAAGGAGACCGAGGCGTCCGAGGAGGAGGAGGAGGAGGAAGAGGATGAGCCCGGTGGCGCCTTCCTGAGGGACGCTCTCCAGGCTCTGGTGGACCGACCACATCCGGCCGAGCGTTGCAAGAGGCGCCGTCTCGTCGACCAGGATTCAACCTAAGAGTTCACTTTTGGTTACTCGATTCATGGTTTGGTGTGGCCTGTCAGGTTTTAGGGTTGTAACCGATGTTGTGAGCACGAAGATAAAGAAGATGAGCTACTTTGTTGTATGGCGTTAATACAGTCTAACACATGAGAAGAAAACGATAATGGAATGTCCAGTGGACATGTGTTGTTAATGGCCTCTCAACTTTGACTTTAATGGTGTGTATGTGTGGAAT
The DNA here is from genome assembly GCF_036884655.1 of Musa acuminata AAA Group. NCBI lineage: Eukaryota > Viridiplantae > Streptophyta > Magnoliopsida > Zingiberales > Musaceae > Musa > Musa acuminata. The sequence continues at coordinate 39,370,209 of NC_088333.1, forward strand.
TAACGGAGAAGAATGTAAGAGTGGGAGCTGTAGAGAGATGGCTAAAGTCTCCTCTATGCACTAAAGATGGAGGATATCTTTCTTCTTCTTCTTCTTCATATTGGCTGCTTACTTTTGAGAATTTGGCAGGTTTCTCTTGGCATGTCTTCCTCTTTGAGAATTGTTGAGGTAAGACTGTATAGAACCAGAGACATTGTTCTTCATATTGAGAATCCTAAAGAGGTGTTGAGAGGCATGGCCTCGAACAGCACAAGAAGAAACAAGGAGAAACGACCAGGAACTGACGCATTCATGTGGGGGCTCCTGCAATCCATCCATCGATTCTGTGTCTTTCCACTGTAGCTCACGTGTTTCAAGCCTTATCACACAGTCTCTTCTTGACCGAAGCTTCCCAAAAGTTATGAGAGGTAACTCGATGAATCACCCTCAGCTGCAAGTTTGACGAAGCATCGATGGCCTTCATTACCGACTGAGTTCGGTGCAACACATGCACTTCGGTTCGTCGACAAGACGCAAGGTGAGATAGATGCTTCTTGATCTATCATCGCAAGAGCCTTTTTGTAGTCTTCTGTGACGAAGACAAGTACTGCAGCAGCTTTATACGACGAGAGAGAGAGAGAGAGAGCGAGAGCGGGAGTCGATCTCGGTCGCGTGTGTGGCGTTGCACAAAAGGGACCACCGGGGTTTGGCCACTTGCAGAGGGGCCGCGCGCGCGTGCCGGACCGGTGTCAGAGGCCGCAATCATTTGCGAGGTGAGAGGGAGCTGCGGCCTGCTCGTGTGCGCCCAAAGAGGAGGGCACGGCCTCGCGCCCTTGCCCACTGTCGCGGTTCCTCCCCACCAAAAGCGCGGCCTTTGGGACTAGGGTTGAGAGGACGCGTACGTGGTTGGTAGAGGCCGGGAAGGGCGACGCGCGCGCATGCGCGGTCGAGAGCAATCATTGTCGACCGTGCTTGCGGGGGCGAAAAGGGCGGGTGGGAAAAGAAGAAGACGGGATGGGGGAGCGAATCATGCGCCATGATGAGGCGCCTTAGCGTTGTGGGTGGGGGGTGGTGGTGGTGGTGGTGGTGGTCTGTCGACCGCGGTGTGGGGATGGAGGAGGAGTGGGCGGACGAGCTGCCGCTTTGCCACCTGTGGTTGGCTGCGTCTTCTTGTTTCCGCCGACTTGGATTTCGTGGGAGCGACGCGACGCGACGCGACGCGCGATCGGCCGCTTTCAGACTTTTGTCCGTCAACGGTGGTTGGCTGGCGTGGGCGGCTCAGACCCTCGGGTGACGTGGCCTTCTGAGATCCCCGCGACCAAAGCCAATTTGTGGGCCTTGTCAGGCCTTAAATGGGCCACTTGGATTTGGACCCAAATCCAAACAGATGATGATAAGGGTAATCTTTACACCGTTATTTTTAGAGCTGATGAAACTTGTCGGCTAACAACAAAGCAGACAAATGTGTTCTTCAACAACAATTTACTCTGAATTGAATCCTCGAACACATTAGAAACACAATTCCTGATTATTTTTCACAGCAATATCTTTTTCAAATTAAAAAGATATTTTGCAGCATCTGCTTTTCCCAAATTAGGACCCAAAAAAATTGTCCTACTACCATCATCATCATCATCACCTTGTTCCTTGGTTACCACTCTTTCATAAAGAACATGAAATAAATGCAAGCTTCTACTACTTAAAGTGATGCAGCCTTCAGCTCCTCCACCAATTTGGCTGCGGATGGTTGCAGTGCTACAGCTCCAAATTGCTCACTTGAATACTTCTTGTACACCACCTTCAGCTTGCCCTCAGGAGCAGCCGCATGGGAGTTCACCAGCATCTGTGTGCAATCCCTGAATCAAATCATGTTCATTAGCATGTGTGATTCAACGGAACGTAAGGCACAAAGGAGAAGATTAAAGTTCACGCACAGCAGTTGTTGTTCCGAAAACCCTGTGTGGTGCTTGAGTGTGGCAGTCCAGAGAGGGCTCTTCCGCAGAGTGCACCGGGCTGCATGAACAGCAGCAGCAGCAACCATGGAGGGACAGAACATTATCATGGAGTAGTGCATCATAGCCAACTCCGCGAAGAAGAAAACCATGCGTTCCATCTGCATTTTAACCACGCTAAACTGTGTCATAAACTACATCAACATCAACATGTTGGCAAGAGAACAACCGTCTGCTCTCTCACCTCCTGGTCGCATGCTGCAGCCTTCAGAAATCTCACGAGGAACACATAGGGCGTCGGCACTGTCAAGTTCCATTCAAGCTTGTTCAGGATTGCTTTCTCCATTCCAAGGATCTGCTCCCTCGTATAAGCCCTATCCGATATGCAAATGAAGTCATTCACCTGCAACCACCACATTCCCAGCTCAGTTCATGAAAGCCATGCCATCTCTGATATGGAACTTGTTCGATTGTGCACAACCACACACACCTCTGGTGCCCATATCTCCTCGTACTTGCTTGCGATGAGCATGGCAGACACCCCCACAAGCTGCAGTTCTCTCCTCAGAACCGTCTCCATCGAAAGATACCGGTCGATGATGTGGAATGTCAGGTAGAGAGTCTCAGGCGACAGCTCGAACTTATGGTGCACTTCGATTAACCAGTCAGCGAGAATGGCTCTCATCTTGGCGTTGATCTCCACCTGGGAATCCATATAGTCGTGAGGCCTGCAATGGTGCTGCATCAACAGAGTACAGAAGTAATCTTAGTACAGATAAATATGGAGTGTCTGATAAAGATGGGAGGAACTAAAGCTGCCATTTTGGAGTACCTCAGCAGATTTGTAGAACTTGTAGATGTCCTCAACGTAATCCACGACGGCCAACTCGTCCTCGGTATCGGCCGCATCGATGTCATCAACCAACTCCTTCGGCTTGTCAGTGAGTCCACAAGCAACCTAAAACCAAAGACAACACTCTTAAGTTGAAGTGCACATGCAGATCATAACAATGGAGATGTTTGAATTGGTCCTTTACCTTGCTTCGAGCAGTGAGAACAGATGTAAGCGTAGTGGCTTTCTTCCTGGTAGTAGATTTGGTGTGGGATCTACTTGTGTCAGCTGCTTGCTTGGGTACCTCCTGGTTCTTGTCGGGGCTTATCACTATAACCTTCACCTCCTCTGTCTTCTTCTCCTTGCCCTTAACTGCGACCTTCTTAGCTGGTTTTGTGCCAGCTCTAGCGACTGCTGCATTAGCTTTGACGGCTACAGGTTTCTGCAATTGAAATGGCATGTCATCAATAATAGATTCTTCTCATTTGCAGAGACAAGTCGGTGAACATTGGGGCGAAGCCTTTGTACCTTATTAGCAACAGCAGCGGCAGCGACAGCTTGTGCATTGGCAATAAGTTGAGCACCAAAACTCCTGTACGAAGATTACAAATATAAGAGATTCGTGCAACGATGGGGAAGGAAGTACAGAATTGCTGCGTTCACAGAGCATGTTGATCGAATCTACCTGGTGATGGGACGATTGATCTGGGATTCCAGCTTCCTGACAACATGGCAAATGTACGAGTGTTATGTGAATCTTTAGGAACGAAAAGAAGAAAGGGAAAGAGAAGAGGCGCATCTGCTGCTATTATTACCCTTCGACAACCTGGGCGTGAACCAGATTACCAATGTCTCCAAGGGCTCGGCGATTCTTCCCATCTGCTGCTGCGCCGGCTTTCTGCTTGCCCCCTGGCACATGCCCACCTGGTAATCGCATCAAAAGTGGATGTGATTTCAAGCTAATAGCTTTGGATTCCCCACAACACACACGTGATCAAGAAGAAGAAACTCTTCAGATCAAGAAAAACAGAATCTTGACAGAAAAGATAGAACAGTTCAAGAGATCATTCAAAAGGGAGAAAAGCAAAGAACCGGGCGTAACCCTGACATGATACCAAACAAAAATCAGCATAAAGATTCCTTCTTGAGAAAAATGAGTTCCTTCCTAAATGGATAGAGATCAATGAAAGAAAAGGGTTGCTTTCGAAGTCGCTACCTCTCTGCTGCTGCGGGACGACGGTCTGATGCCTGGACGCCATGTCTTCTCCCTCCTGGTCGATTACTTCCTCCTCCTCTTGATTCTGAGGACGAAAGAGGCTCGAGAACACAGACGAGAGGAACGATTGGAGGCGAGTCCTCTTCGACTCCCCTTCTCCTTCCGCTCTCAGATTCGCCGCCACCGTCCGGACTTCGCCCCTGCTCTCCGCTATCCTCCCCTCTTCGCTCGTCCTCTTCCGGGCCTCACTGTGGGGTTTAAAAGGGGGGCGAGGAGGAATTTTGCCAACGGTCGGATTCTTTTCGAACTGACAACTCGCAACGGTCCGATCCTTGAGATCCTACGGCTGACGATTCTCCTCTCCCAAAGTAGCCGTTGGGTGACCTGCCCAAAAAGGACTGTGTGTGTATATATAGAGATAGGGCATGATCGTAATTAACTGTTGTTTGAAGTGGGCCGGAATTGGGAGCCCAATAACCCAATGTTAAGCCCACACTGACTTGGGTTACTTTAAGAGCTAACGGATAGGAATCAGTCCTCCAATCCGAAGAGTGACAGATGAATCCCATAAGAGGAGAGAACTCATCATCACTTTTTCTTCTTCTCCTTCTTTGAGAACTCATCACCACTGAGCAGAACAGACAATTTAGTGTGCATAATTCTTCACTACATGAAAGCATTCTTCCTGCTATCTGATGCTGCAGCACTATTCTTCATTGGCAGACGTGTTTTCTGCTCACTGACAGGGGGAAAAATAAGCATCAAGTAGGAGGAGAAGAGGTTGTACTTTGAATCAAAGAAGCATATTGATAGAGACTTCAAGAGATCTTTTCATCTGTTTGCTTCTGTGACGGTAATGGTGATTGATTGCGTAGTTGTGCACTTGTGGCCCCGATAGAGGAATATGCCATTGAATCTCCCAACACTTGGCTTTCAGGCTCCATTCCGTAGCCATCCAATGTTGTGGCTGCAAGCTTTCGTCGACCGACCTCAATGCAGTTTAGGTGATCTCAAAAGCTTTCTGTTGTTCATATATATGTGCGTAATTCCTTATACCATCAATTTCTTATAATATCTAATCATTATTAATTGAGCATTTAGAGTCACATAAATACTAAATTGTAATGATTACCGTCCTTTTTCACTCAATTAAATATATATAAAAAATCAATACTGGCCAATATGTTGGAGAATATAATGATAAAAAAATAATTGAATTGTAATGGTCAGTATCTTTTCACTCATTAAACGTATAAAGTATGAGACAGCGACTTGAAATATTTTACGAGTTAATTCTAATTCTAGTAAAATTCGACATATTTAGATATATAATAAAATAAATAAATTCATTCTATTGACAGAATTATCCGATTTGAAATAATTGCATCAATCAAAAGTCGAATCAGATTTCTATGCCGTCCGATCCAAACTTTTTCCCTTTTCTCTTACCCAAAAATATTGTATATTATTCAAATTAATTCAAAATTCTTAATTATATATATATATATATATATAGAGTGAGTGGAATCCATGAGGTAACAAACCATTTTCTTGGCGGAAGTGAAGCTGCCTGTCGATCGAGAGACGAGGGTTTTGAGCGAGGAAGAAAGCCAGGGGTTGGTCGCTTTGGGACCGAGAAAGAGAGACGATAGGGTTTGGGAGATCGAGGGAGCGATGCCGTACCTGGTCCGGGATCGCCTCTTCTTCGGCGACATCAAGGCCGCCGCCGAGGTGCTCAAGAAGGGGAGCGCGGAAATCACACACGTCCTGTCGCTGCTCAGCTCGGCGTCCATATCCTTCTTCTCCGGATGGAGAGCCGATATGTGCATCCCGGCCGAGGAAATCAAGAAGGTGTTCGTCGGCGCCGATGGCTCCCCGAGGAAGTCGCTGGCGCCAGAGAAGCTCCTGTACTCGCTCGAGCACGCCGGGCCGGAGTTGAAGCTGGTGAGGATGGCGGTGCCGCTAAAGGACACGGAGGACGAGGACCTGTTGGATTACCTCGATGCGTGCTTGGATTTCATCGATCAGGGCAGGAAGGAGGGGTCCGTGTTGGTGCATTGCTTCGCCGGCGTGTCGAGAAGGTATCTGGATTTCTTCTGGGTTCGCTTATTAAATTCGTTGGCAACCTTTTCTTCTTTGCCTAATCTATAAAGGGAATCTTGGACGTGATATGCTTGGATCTGCTTTTCTTTTCTGCAAGATTCGTGTTCAAGATTTTTCTATGTTTAACAGTTTGGTTTATTGAATGATGCATGGACTCCGTTGTGACTAATCAAGTTGTAAAGATTTTTGTTCCTGTTGGCAAACCAAAGGATACTCAAGGCTGTAGTAGTTGGAATGGTTTTGTCAAAGAATGTTTGATGAAATCCCACAAAAAAGAAAAATAAAGTAAAAGAAAAAGGTTCTGAATTTTTTGTGACTTGCAAAAGATATATAAGAACCTTTGGATGCCACAAGTTTTGTTGGGGAAGTGGAGGGGTTGAATTTTTGGCTCGATGAATCAAAATTATCGGTGCTGATGAGGGCACCGCAACACTGGCTAATGGAGATAAAGAACCCTGCGACAAAAGCACACTAATGAAACTTAGTAATGGCAGGGGCAAGAGGGTGCAAGAAAAGGTAGCAAGGAGGCAAAAGAAGCTGACACCGGTAGTAATTCACCTGCTGTTGACAATGGAAGCATTAGCAGTGAAGAAATGCATTTCGCTGTTGGATAGTGAATGTTTGGAATGTTTTGGTTTTCAATAATTGCCATAGTTGGCAGGCTATTCAACACGCTCATGTGGGCCAATTGTCAGCTATGATTCAAAATCTGCCAGCATCCACATGGCATGTGAGATGTTTTGTTAAATTTTTAAAGATTTTTTAAGAAACAAGTATGTGATGATTTGATTGATAAAAGAATTGCAGTTTTATCAAGATAAAAGGTCTCTGGTGATATGGTGCAAAAAAAAAAAATCTCTGCCTGTGATTTTTCCAATGAGCCTAAGACAGTCTATAATGTGAATATATGAATTTTTTGTCTTGAGTTGTTTGATATATCTTATCTCAATCTCAAATTTTGTTTAGTTGTTTCTATTATTCACTTTCTAGACATGTCTTAGCTTTTAATGTTGGTTCTCTTGTATGAATTTACCAGAACATCAGGAAAATTTAACTAATGTAATAATTATAACTTGCCTATAAGAGTAGCAGATTAGTATTTTTTGCCTGCAGTTTCATATCATTGAACCTCATTTGTGACCTCTGGTTTTCAACATTACCTTTGTGGAAATTGTTATCTGCTAGTTGATATAACTTGCATAACAACATGTTAAATTAAGGATTCAAGATTATTATTTTCCTTCCAATATTGACTTTTCTTGTAACACTTTATGAAGCATACCCACCCAAAGAGTCTTTTTCCTAATTACTTGTTAATGTAAACTATCTGTTCAGATTGAGGTGCATGAAGAAACCGTATCGAATAACTTGCTTACTTAGCCTATGGAAGATAGTTACTTGTTTGTCAGAACCAGCATTCTGAATTTTTTGGCTAGTGAGTTTAACGTGATGGGGCAACATGTCATATTATTTGCTGAATCATGAGATTTTGCTTAAATACATTTTTGCTTATCTAGTTTGTCCCCCGCTAGTTACATTTGTATTTGATTGTGTGTTTGTTGCAGTGCTGCTGTGATAACTGCATATCTTATGAGAACAGAACAGAAATCCATGGAAGGTTTGTATGACTCTTTTTATTAATTTTGTTGTCTTCTGGATGTAGACTTTTGTTGGTATGTAGATAAGCTGCAGCTACCGTGCCCATATATTATAACAAAGGTGAACTCTTAGAGCTTTTATTCTAGTTTCTCTTTGCTAATGTAGTTACATGCTGTTTCCAGATGCACTTGAATCCTTGCATGAAGTTTGTGACCTGGTTTGTCCAAATGATGGTTTTCTGGATCAGGTTTGATTAATTTTGGATACTACTGTGATTATGGTAGTGTTACAAAGAACCTTTGACATAATCAATATAAAAAATCTTGCAGTTAAGTTTATTTGAAGAAATGGGTTTCAAAGTAGATACTGAGAGCCCCATTTACAAGCGCTTCCGTTTGAAAATATTGGGTGGGTTTTTCATCTCTCTTTGGATTAATGTTAGAGCAATAGATGCCTTTTGCTTTTGTGTTGCTTCTTACTTTTGTCCATTTTGGCTCTATCATGGATTTGATCATGCTTATCAATTCTTTTGTAGTTGCTAAACAAGTTGAAGTTATGGCATGTGTTATATGTTTGTTGAACAAATCCATGCACGTATATGGCACATATTTGTTTTAAGTACATTTCAATATGATGCATGTTCCAAGAACTGATCGGGCTTATAAATTCTTTTGTAGTTGCTACATAAGTTGAAGTTCAAAAAAAAAGTTAATGTTATGGTATGTATTACATGTTTTGATGAAGAAATCCATGCACACATTTGATTCCAGTACATTTCTATATAATGTGTGTTCCAAAAATCAAATAATTTAACAGCTTCTATGGAACATAAAATGTTTATTCCTTTTCACCTTTGAATTTGTGCAACCTTATAATTTCACATTGGACAGCTTGACAGCTTAGTGCATATTTGGGTTTGTCTGTAGCTTATGCATTAATATAATGAAAATGTATTTCTCCTATTGAGAACATACAGTTGGGTATGAAACTCTAGTTATGAAGTTAGAGAAGCTAAAAATTGGTAAGTACAGGGCTGAGCCTATTTGAACTGTTGAAATATTTTACCCGCTTTCGAGAACCTATTCTAGTGATAACTAGTGTTTCCTATATAATGAGTAAATCTCTGATTTCAAAATAATAGTCAAATGTTTACTTATTTTAGCTTACTAAGAAGAATATGCAAGGGAGACATGCAAATTGTATATGCAAGTTCCTGGGGATGCTTGGGTTGTCTTGACACCTACCATGTTCAAGGGTTCCATGAGATGTCCTCAGATTTGATGGTGGTGTATTTAGCTGTAAAGATCACTTCTTAAAAGAACGCAACAAATACTAAGTAGAGATTCCATAGGAAACTTTGGCGGTTACAGTTTTGGGGTTCTTAGATATGTGGGATGAATGTAATGCTAGAATAACTGGTAATGTCCTTTTGCTCATGCCTGATATTTATGGGCATGTGTGACAGGTTTTGATACATAAATCATTTGCGGAAATATACCAATTAATAATAGTAGATGTTTAAAGTTGTGAGGGAGTGGAAGGTTCATGAGCAGAGAATATGGGTTGGAAGTTTTATTTATGTGCTAGATAGTGTTGAAAGGGGAAAATGAATTTACCAACAAAGAATAGGTTAACCATAGAAGTCTGACTTAAGAAAAAGAATGGCAGCATTTTGTGAAGTCTCTAATTTTCTATATTTGAATCAAGTAAAACAGAGGCAAAGAGAATTTATAATAACAGTTTCTAATGAGCATGTAATGGAGACGAATGTTTACAGGTGTGGCACTTCAGGATGGACTCAGAAGACTAATGCAAGAAAGTATGGGAAGTAGGAATTGAATATATAGTCGTTTTAGCTTTAGACCCCGTTAAAATATGTGAAATAAGGAAGTTAAATGCAAAATGCTGAAGGTTAAATGACTCACAATCTGTTTGTGAAAAATGTGAAAATTGCTTCTCTTGTGTTAAATGACTCAATCTGTTATGTGAAAATTGCTTCTCTTTTGGTTGGTCTTGGGAGTATTATTAATGAAAGAAATCATAGTTGACTCTTCAGTCATAAGTGCTTGATCATGTGACAAATTTTTTTTTCGTAAATTTGTTCACACGTCCCGATTGGGACGGTGTCTGATCATTCTGCTATGGTTAAGTAGTTAGTTGGACTAGAAAGCATCAGCTGAATGCATATGAGACTGTTCAGGAGTGCTGATTGGGTGGGCAAATATTTTTTTATCACAAACTTGTTCAAGAGCCCTGATCGAGGCACGTTTGGTGGCTGATCATTCTCCGATAATTGGGTTGTTAACTGGACCTGAAAGCATCATCAGGATCACCCTTGTTGCCTCTTACTTGATGGTCCAATAGAAAGGTTGCCAGATAAAGACATACTGTAGTGTACTTGAAATTATCCTCTTTGGACTTCTTTTTTTCTTTGCTGACAAGGCACATCAAATCAGTCAGCCAGATTACTAGGAAGAGCATAAGATTACATCAACAAGCGACCTGTTTGGAGACCAAATCAAATACTGCACACTCATGATGGGACAGGTGGAAATGGTCTAACAGTGCATATTTGCTTGATTTTAGGGATCTGTTTGGGGCCAAAGTTGGATGTACCGAATCTACCGCTCAGTATGGGTGGTACGTACTGATTCGACAAAGGATCAGTATGGGTGGTACATCGGTACATCCCAGTATATTAAGTGTCAGTACACTTGGTACGGTTTGATATAGCTCAGTACGTATCGTACCAATAGTTAATCGGTATAACAGTATGGACTGGTAATACGAACCATGGTTGGCTAAGCTTGAGCCTCAATCCTTATGTGCATTTTCCATTTTGTGCAGGTATGCACTTAGGGTTCATATTTCACAACAAAATGATCATTTAGGTAACAGAGAGTATCATCTAAAACTAGGTATCTGCCATATTCCTTATTATCCAGACCAAGTTCAAGACATCACAATAGGGGTTTTATTTTCATCGTATTTCAAGTGGTTTAGCATAATTGTGATTTTGGATTTATGATATGGGCTGATTTTTCTTGTGATGAATGTTGGTAGTATATCCTATGTTAATAACTTTTGCCTTGCGGACTGAATTGTCTGATTGAACTAGAAGTTTGGCATTCAAGTATTTCTCTCAACTTATATTGATAATAATATGGCCATTGTTATTAGGTCATTCTTACAAACAAGGGGAGAAAATAGACAGTTTCGTATTTGGTGCTGATCCTGGTTTGCCGCCGCCAGAGTTCAACCCTTCTGAGGAGGCCCTCGAGGGAAATCAACGTAGTACAGCCTACCGCTGCAAGAAATGCCGGAGGATTGTTGCATTGAAAGAGAATGTTGTCAGCCATGTGGCCGGTGAGGGGGAGACGTGCTTCGAGTGGCAAAAGCGAAAAGCCAGTAACCGGGCTAATAATAGATTTCAGGAGCAACAGTGTTCATCCTTGTTTGTTGAACCCTTGAAGTGGATGACATCAGGTAAATTCATTTCAGAGTTTTATAGTCGTGCGTGTATTTCAAAATCCATAGTCCTTTGTTTGTTGAACCCTTTGTTTGGAATTAATTTATACACTCGGTTTTGATGGTGTTTCAGTGGAAGAAGGTGCACTGGAAGGAAAGCTATCATGCGTGCATTGTGAGGCACGCCTCGGGTACTTCAACTGGTCCGGCGTCCAATGCAGTTGTGGTAGCTGGATCACCCCTGCCTTCCAGATTCATAAGAGCAAAGTTGATATTAGCACGGTGTAGTTGGTGCTTTGCTTCTCGACGCACTTACTCTCCTCGGTACTGCACGAATTACTTGTACCCTTGTGAATGAATGGAGCATTGTTTTCATGAGAGCTGGTCGTTTGTTGTTGATTGGTGTATAGAAAAAAAATATGACTTACAGAGAATATATATATTGTATCATCACAAGCTCTTCATTTCTATGGTTACAGAAAACATAACTCGAAGAGCAGAGTTTTGGTTCGCAGCTCTCTGGCCCTGCGTCGCCTCGGTCAGCCAAAAATAGGGGACGATTTGGGGGAAATTTAATCAAATAAAAAGTATTATGACATAGGTGACTAAGGTTCAAGTCATGTAAACGATCTTAGATCATCCTGAAATCGGCAAGAGCCTTGGGAAATGTTATGGAGCCCTCGAGTGTCTGTGACATCAGTGATAAAAGACTTATTTCTAGAAGTTAATTACCTTATATTTGAGATTGAATTATATGTGTTCAAATTTTCGAACGTGAGTTTAAAAGGCATAGTCGATTATGTCTCGTACAGTACCTTTATATATTCGTCTGTAGAAGAACAACCTCTCTAAAATCTGTTATTGGTTCAGAGAGACGAGTTAGAAGCATAGGAGAACATAATCGACTTAACAATACAAATTATAAGCAATTCTCACGCATAGCCTTTACTATTAGTGACTCATGGGAGAACATAAAATGTTAGTAAAGGTCATGGATGAGAGTTATTTTTTATCGATCAACGGAAACTATTTAGAGAATACAAAAGTATCGAAGCAAGTGGTTAAAAGGGATAGCTGTCTAAAATTAAGTATCGATTAAAATTGAGATGGACCCGTAGAAATATCATTGTGCCACAAAGACGAATTTATCGATCGTGATTAGGGAGACATATGGTAGGTAACAAATAATATGACCATAGGCATGGAAGCATCATAATATCGCAAAGGCAAGACTTTAGTGAGGATATCGATCCTTTGGTCTGATGGAGGAAGAGCATATGGTCATGAAAGGGACCGAGAAGATAAAAAATATAAAGATAAACTTCAAATACTAATACAAGACAAAATAGCAGAGGTTATAAAACTTTGTAAGACTGAAGTTGAAGGGCTTATCATCAAAATAAGCTATAGTGAGAGACTTCAAGCTAATGTGGGAGTGCTCTACTAACGAACGAAATTGGTAGTACGCGATATTGTACCCTTTCTACTAAAAAGAGTTGATAATAATAATGATGGAGAATATGGTACAATCCTAAAGGTGATCAAAACTAATAGAGACTAGAACTCAACTAACCCCACACTAGAGTCGGAGTTTTGACGAGTTGAAACAGAGTTGACGAATCAAAGTTTGATTACTAAACAACAATTACAAAGAGTAGTTAGGAGTCAAGAGATGTGTTGTAGCTAAAGCAGGATTGAATATTTAAGGAGAGGTAATATCCACAAAAACTTTGATAATGATGTCAAAGGAATAAGTAGTCGAGGATGTCATGGACAAGTCTGTACACAAGGTGTTTAATGTAATATTTCTACATGTTTGTATCTTTCGATTTTGTTTATACTTTATATAGAGAGCTTGAAGTAGGTTGGACAATCCTATTTTGATTTGTTTTTGTGATTGTTTCAATCCTTTACACAGGATTATATGGTCCTCATGCAAGGGTAAAATTGTTTAAAAATATACCATACAAATAGTCATTTTGGATGTTTTCTAACTCTATAGAATGGTGCAAAGTATCAACTTGTACAACTTAGAGTTACCTGAATGACACATGGTGGGATAAACTTTTGGGGTATTAACTATGGTTGGTTCGCTGTTATGTTATGCAATTATATCATGTGGATATTTTTGGAAACTTTTGATCGGACGAACCACCTTGGATTCTTTATTGTACGATCATTCAGAACTTACCAAATCTATGTTTTTAATTTACATTGTCTATGAAATGCTTGCTAAAATATCTATGTATAAAACCCAAAGTAAAACATTTCTTCTAACCCTTCTCTTTTACATGTCCTTATGGGACATTAGAGATTATGAAACAATTGAGCCTTTGTGGATGGATACACAGATTATGCACGATTTAAGCAAAATCAACTATTATCGTGACAAACACTTATCGATATCAAGTTGATTTTCTATATAATAAGGAAAATTTAATATTAAGAGTCACCTGACGATCGGCTAAATAAATGAATCATTTGTCAATAGTTTGTCGAACATACAGAACCTCAACTAAACTAAAAATATAAATAAATGGTAGAAAGGCAGACCATATGGCCTAGAAGCAAGTTTAGTCGACGGATCTGCAGAAAAGTTCAGCTCCCCAGTCAAGATATAACATAATCATCCAAAAACAACAGCATAAGTATAAACAAAAATATCTTATCATGAAATCATTTAAAATGGAGAATGGAAATTTTTTGTCAACAAAATTTGAGTCAAATAAATCCTGATAATCACATTGTCAGGCAATCAAAATCATTAGCAAAAACTACTGAAAAAAGATATTTCTTTAGTCAAAACAAAAAGAGATACGGGGCAGATGTAGCTCAGGTGCAAAAAAGGAGTTGGAAATGGATCCACTAAAAATAAAAGAAATAAGGTTTGGGCAACAACATCTGATGGTGGATTTCTTGTCAGATAATAGTTATCCTATGTGAACTTCCTAACAATCAATATCCACCGAGAAATTGCCAGCATTTACATGATGTAGCTGATGCATTTACTACCCGTTTTGGTGAACAAGCAGCTTTAGAGTTAAAAAAAAAGAAAAAAGAGAAATAAAACAGTTGGAATGACCTCAGAAGAAGGCTGATCCAAATTCCTCAGAGTAGGACTCGAAAAGATATAATAGCACCCCAGCTTGATGCAAAAGAAGAATTCTGTTCAGTATTCTTTTATAGTGCCAGCAGATTCAGTAGCAGAAGGATGTAATAAAGGTCTGTAAATGATCATGCAGTTGCATTTTATTGCTCAATGATGCTGTATGACTCTTGAGTAGTAGTATGTGAATCATTTTATGATGTCACTGATCCATCAAGTCATGCATTTCCTTTAGCACAATAGTAGAATCAGAGATACGGACCAAGTGGTCTAACCCCTCCCAGGGTGACCAAAATAGGTGTTTTGAGAGAGTCTGGGTTCTTGTTGCTTAATGAAATTTGGTTTCTAATACTATACAACAGGATATGAAATAACCCCATAAGGCAGCAAATTTATAGAGTTATACAGCATATGGTTAGGCCGCCAAATCAGAGTTATACAGCATATAGCTTGTCGAAAAAACTAATCTAAGAAAGATTCTTGAATATTTACAATGATTTTGTAAGTATTTTAATCAAGCACCTACGGTGATTTGCACCCCAGAAACTTAAGATGCAAAGGACCGATGTCCAAGTCAAGCCAGGTATATATCTTTCTTACCATTTTTAGTAGTTTACAAGAGAAATCAACACTATCAACCAAATAAATAAGAAAAACAGCCAACAATAAATGAAAGTGCAGTTGGTTACCATTTCAGAGCTAGTAAGGAACTCTGTTGCCGTTATAATCTCAGTGTATATTTTATCTAATTAATGCAGATGGAACATAAAAGTCTCCCCAATAATCAATCACATATGGGGTAGGCTTCTAGATTTTTTGTTTCCCATATGTAATACAGATGATCATCATGATGTTTGGGAATGAAAAGTAAGTGACAACTTCCAATTACATGCAAATCATTAGACAATGTCGTAGCCCTACCAGTTCTTGGTGTGACTCACGAGAACCATAGGTAGCAAAATTGGAGTTGGTGTAGGGATCAATCAATTACAAACTTGGTCTCGGTCAGATTGGATTGGCAGGGTCATAGTTGACCAAGAAAATAATTTAAATTAAAAATAAAAAACAGAAATAAGGGAAAAGGAATTTTAAAAATATATTAGATTTAAAAATATAAATATATTTTTGTATCTTATTTACATTATTAGTAATAGAAAACATATGTCAATTTTTATAAAATATATTAATAAGCCATAGACAATAGACACATCTATCAGCTAGGAAGGATCAACAAAGATGGTTCGAGATTGGCTGATATTCCCCAAGATCTGCTGATCCCAGCTGATTCCTCTAGAGCCCCAATTTCTCAAGATCAATCACATAACCCTTTGTCGCAAGTCAAAATCCACCAAGTTTGAAAACTAGGTTGAGAACTACAGTGGATTCTACATGCCCCTTTTTCTTTGAACCTACAACCTTCTTTATTAATTGAAAAGTCCTCTATTTTCTACATATATTGCAAATGTGTGAAAGAATATTTTTTGCATATTTCTTCTAACTTATTTTTAAATATAATATCTTCCATGTTGTATTCATGTTTTTTCCCTGGACAGTTTGCCCATATATTTGACAGAGCACCTAGTACAGCCAAAAAGTTTCCAACAAAAGCCATGGCACAACACTGAGAAACTTGACAATCATTCAGAGGAAACAATTTTTCATGATCAGAAATCAAGCATATGCCTCTCCACCCAGTGAACCACTTATGTACAGCAATCAGTTAAGATTCTAAAACATAAACTAAAATGTAAAGTAAAGTTTCAATAATGAGCTTTTCGTGACCTAACGAACACACAGTTAAGTTATTTTAAATATAAGTAATAATTTGAACCAAAATAGCAATCAAAACTATATCAAAAATTTCCTATAAAATAGATATTACAACTCGACCATAGACTTAATATCAGAAAACAAACCGATTGAATCTTGAGTCACTTATGCCATTGGTCAAATTGGTGAGTCAGTTGGTCGGACCACGTTAATTCAAAATTATATGTAGTACTAGAAAAGATTTAAAAAAAATCTATAAATATCAAAATAAACAAAAAAAAATCAAATGGTCTTAAATATAATGGAAGTTCAATTTAGATAAAATGAATAACATCAACTAACATTATAAACATAAATATTTATCTAAAATAAATTATTCAATAAAACAAAACAAATCGTTTATCCAACATAATTGTAATTACTCAAATATTAGAGGGATGACTGAAGAGAGGATTCCTCGATGAGAGGATTCCCGAGGAAGGAAAGGATCCTCTATTCTTTTCTTAATACTTTTTATTTACATTTTAAAATCTTTGATATTAAAATTATTCTATGTCAGAATGATTAGTTAATTTAATAATAATTCTAATTCATTTAATTAGACATATTTATGTTTCAAAGAATTACGTATGAATTTCTATGATTTAATTAGTTTTAAATTTAGAATAATAAATTTAAATTAATTAATTCATGAAAAAGAATAGATTTGAGGTTAATTGTTATTTTGTAATATTTTAAAGTGTATCTGAAAATATTGAAATCTAATTTAAGTTAATTAGTCAAACTAACCCATGTGCCTAGGTACAAATCAGCGTATATGACCAGGTATAGCTTAACATATATGGTCAGGCATAACCGAACTCATATAGCCAAGTATAGTTCAACCCATGTCGTTAGCCATGGCCCAACCTATGTGGCCAGATACGGTCCAACCCATATAGTTAGGTACGACGTAACCCATGTGGTTAGACACAACCCAACCCACGAGCCAAGTATAGCCTAATTCAATGGTTAGGCTCAATCCAACTTGTGAGTGAGGCTCAGCTCAACCCGTAAAGCTAGGCTCGCCCAGCTATACGAGTGGCGCTAGATACATCATTGCCCCTCTATCCAGCCCGTTATACCTCGGCCCAATCTACTACCAAGGACAAGCATATACGATGCATGTGACCCACCCAAGGCTCAGGTGGGTCGGTTCGGTTTGGGCTAGCACTATACGATATAGTATAATTTCCTCTCCCTTTATTGGTTTGAGCTCATTAGTTGACTAACTCAAACAGGTTCGATCGGTTCAGGGCGATTCCAGACCATCTTAACTGATTCAAGCCCATTTGACCTATAGAAACTAATCAAGTTTAAATTAGACCAATCTAAGGTTATTCCGGATCGGTTTTATAAGGATTTGAGGTTGGGTCTATTAGGTCTTAATTGAATTAAGTTTGGTTTAATTCAATTGGGCTATTCCAATTAGGATTCTGGTTGATTGAGGATTATTAAGAGATTGATGTCTTATGTCTTTATGATTTGATGAACTTAAAAATTTTATTTGAAGGTGTTATTGGGAAATGATAAATGGTTTTCTATTATTTCTTAGATTAAGTTGATGATATTGATGTGATTGTTACTATGTAGTATATGTGACCATAATGGTCCAATTAGAAGTGCAACTTGTGAAAGGAGCTTTGGGCCTATTACAATGCAGAATCACCAATGGACATAGTCTATTAGGTCATACATCAATCATGGTCCCTCATAATATCTTATCATACTATCTCTTTCATGCATGTATGAATGAATGAATGCAAATGAATGTCATGATTGACTATGTATCCCTACCAAGAGCAAGTACGATGATTCCTTTTAGAGATTAGCAGGTCGTGAGACATGATTGTTAAATGATTCCTCTATCTGCTATTGGAGGAATGTGTCCCCGCATGGGCGGGTAAGGGATACCACTCCATCCACTATTGAGAGTGCAACATGGGTTGTCTTCATCCACTATTGGGAGGAATCTATCCCGTAAAGTATGCATATCTCTTCACCCGCTATTAGAGAGTGCATCATCGGGTATGATGTATGTCTTTGTTATCTAACTATTATATATGTCATCAAGATGTATTATATATGACTGATGCACGATTTTGTTTACTACATAAGAATTATCATTAATTTTTTAATACATGAGTTTCATAATGAATTAATACGTTATCATTTCATATTAAATTATTGACATTTGTATATATTTCACGGGTATTAAAGATTAATTTTATGATTTTTCAGAGGTTCCTATCAGCATGTGTGGTTACTAATGTGTTTTTATCGTATATTTGTTTTTAGAGTAACCTACTACTTTGTATTAGATCTAAGGCTTGAGTAGAGAAGACTTTTTTGTCACTTGTGATATATGATTTTTTTAATTAAAAAATATTTAGTATTGTAAATATAGGAATTTGAATCCAAAGATTAAAAAAGAGTATTATATAAATTATAAAAAATAAAATGATGATTTATATTTTTTATAAATTTCGGATGTGATAATTTAACAATATCAAAATAATAGTGTTGAGGATTTGTTGGAATATGAGAGATCCTAGGATTAGAATATTAGATGACTTAATTAGTTTTTAATATTTAGATTTTTGGGTTAAGAGATTAAGATCATTTTACTTAGCCAAATATGATTTATTTTTAGATAAAATTAATTAATTAAAGATATTACTCAAGAAAAATCTCATTAAATAGACTTGAACTGAGATTATTAAGTAAAAGGCTAAAATTTTAGTGTATTTTCTTTAAATTGCAATAAGTGTTGTAATGTTTTATCGTAGAAACTCTCGTAAAATTTTATGTTTTGGATATAATTTTATCATGACAATCTTATCCACTTTTTGAAAAGTGAATAAGAGTTATTAATTTGATTATAGAATATATTGTTTCATTTTTTAGATGTATTTGTTAATTGACTTCATTATTCATAAAGATGCACATATTAGATTTATATTTAATATTTTTTAAAAAATAATTTGGTAATCTGATTAGAAATATTATATGATACTTATGTTCACAATGAAATGTTTAGAATTTTATTTTACTAAAAAAATAAGTTTATTTCATGAGTGATGTAGCGTTTTTTTCGACCATAGTTTGTCCATGCTGGAGATCTAAAATTTCTTCATATAATTTCGTTATAAATTTTAGGTAGATTATATATAAATGAAGCTTGAAATAATTTCTATTATAATTTGACATATTACTTTCTGAATATTGTTATCCTCTGTTTTGGAATATTAATTTTGTTAGTTATGGATAAGATAAATTTAATAAGAAATTATAACAATATATTTACTACTTATTGTGTGGTTTCTTTAGGGTCGATGATTAATTTTCTTTCTCACTTTTACCTTATGTTATTATGAATGTTTGTGATTAACATGTCTAGTTTTACTAACCGGAGATAATATTATCAATTGTTTTCTTAGATGTAAGAGTTTTGACAAATTTTAAGTACAAAAATTTTGTAGGGTCTTTCATAAATATATAAATTGAAAAGTATTTACCCTTATGATTTTTTATATCAAATATTATCCTTGAAATTAATATTAGATTTGACATGTGTTAGGATGCTTTGACATGTGCTAAAAAAAAAAGAAAAATGTACAAAAAACACTTAAAGTTTTCAAGTGGCACATTTATATCTAAATATTTTCAAGTTGATTTAGATTTATCTTTTGACTTAGTATTTCAAGTGCGAACTATGTTGAATTAATATTATTTTTCATATTAAATTTGGGAACAAATTTTTGTTAAGTGTGAAGGAATGTAAACATCGATGATTTTCCTCGCTTAACATAAATCAAATTGCCATAAATAATGTGTTACTTTATTTAAATTATTAACTTCCTTGTTTGTATAGTATGATTAAGGAAATGATTAAAATTGATTTTCTTAATCACGTGGATAAATTAAGAATTTTATCAATTAATCAAATTATTAATTGATTTATTTCTTAACAAGTGATGTGATTTTTAGAAAATAAATAGTTTAAATTTTATTTTTGTGTGTTGACCATAAAAATATTATAATTCTATCTTTGTGTGTAAAAAAAAATTAAAAATAAATTAAAAATAAAAATTAAATTATTATTTATCTTTCAAGCACATCTTCTCCTATATAAAAAGGGCTTCCATTCTCTCATTCCTTACCAAGCCGAACAGTAAAAAGATTAAGAAGAGGATTCCCTGAAGAGAGATAGAATCTTCTATTTTTTTCTTACCAGCTTTTATTCATATTTTGAGATCTTTGATATTAAAATTGATATAATTTGTATGATGCATAATAATGTTTTGATTTTCAAATTTTATGATTAATAAATAATTATCATTGAATTATGATGTTAAAATGATTAATTAATTTATATATTACTTCTAATTTATTTAATTAGACATGTTTACGTTTCTAGAAATTCTATACGAATTTCAACGATTAAATTATTTTTAAATTTGGAATCATGAATCAAAATTAGTTAATTTATGAAAAAAATGGATTTGATGTTAATTGTTATTTTAAAATATTTTAAAGTACTTCTAGAAGTATTAAAATATAATTTAATAAGAGGGATCAAATTAGGGTCTAACCTAAGTTAAGTTGATAGGTTAGACTAACCAATGTGACCAAGTATATCTCAGTCTATGTGGTCAGGTATGGCCTAGCATATGTTATCGATCATAACCACAGTCCATATGGCTAGGTATGGTCTAATCCATATGGTTAATTATGACTCAACCCATGTGGTACACCTCAACCTATGTGGTCAAACATAACCCAACCCATGTAGTTAGGTATGGTCTAACCCATGTGGTTAGACATGACCCAATCCATGTGACCAGATATGACCTAACTCATGTGGCCAAGCATAACCTAACTCATATAGCTAGGCACGACCCAACTCACGAGCCAAGTGTGACCCAATTTAGTGGTAAGACTTACCCCAACTCGTGAGTGAGGCTTAGCCTAGCCCGCGAAGCTAGACCCACCCAATTATGTGATTGGAGTTAAATATATCGTCGCTCCTCTATCCGACCCATTATACCTCAACCCAACCTGCTATGTGGGATAGGCATATGTAGCACACGTGACCTTCGTAAGGCTTAAGTGGGTAGGATCGATTTAGGCTAGCATTATACGACAGTCTAATTTTCTTTCCCTTTATTGGTTTGAGTTCATTAATTAATTAGTTTGATCGATTCAAGCCGATTCATGGTGATTCCAAACCAACTTGACTAAATTAAAACAATCAAATCCAAATTAAATCAATATAGGATAATTCCAAACTGTTTTATAAGGATTTGAGATTGATTCCTTTAGGTCCTAATTGAATTGAGTTTAGTTTAAATCAATTGGGCTACTTCAATTAGGGTTTGGTTAATTGAGAACTATTAAGAGATTAATGTCTAATGTACTTATAATTTGATGAACTTAAAAGTTTTTATCTAACGTATAATTTAGAAATGATTTATGGTTTTTTTATTTATTTTAAATTAAGTTTGAACTTAAAAGTTTTATTGTACCCCAACCGAAGGCAGGTAAGGCGATTCCCTTTGAGAATTACTGGGCCGTCAAACGTGATAGTATGATGATTTCTTGATTTGCTGTTGAGAGGAATATGTCCTCATTTAGGCGGATGAGGGATACTATTCTATCCGTTGTTGGAAGTGCAATATGAATTATCTTCATCCGCTGTTGGAAGAAATCTATCTCATAAAGTATGTCGATCTCTCCATCCGTTGTTGAGAGAGTGTACCATTGGATGTGATGTACGCATAATTTTGTTTACTGCATAAGAATTATCATTATTTTTTTTATACATGAGATTCATAATGAATTGATATGCTATCATTCCATCTTAAATTATTGACATTTGTATATGTTTCATAAGTATCGAAGATTATTTTTATGATTTTTCGAAGGTTTCTACCCGTATGTGTGGTTACTGATGTGTTTTTATCCTATATTTATTTTCAGAGTAACCCGCTACTTTATAATAGATCTAAGGCTTGGGTGGAGGAGACTTTTTTATGACCCAACTAAGAAGATGTGATTTTTTTAGTTAAAAAAATATTAAGTTTTGTAAAGATAAAAAATTTGAATTCAAAGATTAAAAAAAATCTTCTGTAAATTATAAGTAATAAAATTATGGTTTATTATTTTATAAATCTGAGACATGACAGTTAATCCTAATGTAAGATGGGTATAAATACCCTCTAGAACATATGATAAGAAAGCTTTAAGTAGCGGGTATATAAATAACTTTTGATATATTACAAATCAAGATCAGTTTTATTTGATTCGGACTATTCATGCAGTTTATTAAAAACCGATCAGGTTAGTCATTCATTCTATTTTTTAATAAACCGATGCAATATGGGGATCAAACTGGTTCATTTTTTCAGTAATATGACTCAATCTAGGCAAAAATATAACCAACCTAAACCCTAAACTCATGCTGCTCTTGTACTCCAAGGGCTCTCTAACTTATCCACTTGGCCTTTTCTCCAAACTCCTTGCTCCAACTACACAATTCAGTAGCTCGCTCTTTCTCATCATCTCAGTCATTACCTTGGATGAATTTATTCCTTCCACTCCCTGTGTTTAATTCCCTTGCCATGCCTCTATTCTTCCTCAAATGATAGTGTCTTAGACTAATTCTGATTTCTATTTTTTTGAACCTACTGAGCGTAGCTGTTCAAACGAATGGAAGAAAAATGAATAAAAGTAACCGAACCTATCAAGTTCAGAAAATATAGCACATTATCTTGGAACAAAGAACGTTTAGAAGAGGCAAAGACAAGGGATAAAATAGATATACCAAATAAAAGAATGCTAAAAGAAGTTATAGTTCTTGGAAACTAAAAATTACTGTTCTTCAAATGAATAATGCTATGATAAACATAATTCACTAATACTGCATACGTTTAAGGTACACCAAAGCTAGAATCTCCAGCAACAAAGACAAGATTACAGAGAATAATACAAAGATCTGCATGTCAAAAAGATCAATGGGAGGGCAACATAGTCAAAAGAATTATATACTGAAGCATTAAACAGATACAATTTGTGTAGTTAAATTAATTCAGGTAAGTTAAGAATGTTCAAGAGGAAGCTAATTGCTTGGGTTGCAGATTTGCATGCACAAAATGGTTCAACTGCATAAATTCTCAAGTAATTTTCCCAAGAATCATAAGGTTATATGAAAAAAAACTCACTGAATGTTTATTTGAGCTTATTTCTCTCTCAGAGACCCGAAGTAATAAAGCAGATATAGGCCAAAAATCATCTCTGGTGCTTATGAGAAAGCAAAGATGGAGGCAACAAACTTCCGTAGTTAGAACTCTTGAAAGATGTCCTGCAATAACAAACGAAGAGGGAACCAGAAAAGCTTTGAGAACATAGCCCCAATATTGCCAGCCAACAGTTCTATTTAATTTTGAGAAGATACAAGACATAACTAAGAACTATCATGTTGGATCAATTAAAAAAGGGAAATAAGATCTACTACACCAAAGTAACATATTGAGTTAATTCAAGAAAGTCAAGAAAAGGAGAGCGTAGAAAGATGGCATCAATCCTTCCTGTCCGGATCTCACCAGGGCAATTAGCACCCATCTCCCTCGGCGCAACCACCACATTCCCTGTGTAACTACTGGATGGTTGCTGGAGATTCATCCACCCTCCACGCACCGCTAACAAAACTTGCAATAGAGACCCACGATGACAGATTAAATTCAAGAAAGTGTCCGTGTATGTCTTAAGTTGGCTAAAAAGCATTCAATCAACACAAGCAACCCTCATGATCCGGGAGAAGGAAAAAAAACTCCAAAATCCGAGTTAGATGTCCAATGTCCCAGTTCGAAGAACACGCAACATGAAGAGGCACCGCTAGGGCGCAAGAAACGAAACCACCATCAGATAAAAGAGTGAAGGGAAAGAAAACACAAGAAAGAAGAAGGAAACCTGATACGACAATCCGAGCTTGAGCGAACGGCCTTGGAGCCCAAATAGGACAGTGGGAAAGCGCTCGCGGCAACGAAGGCTTTCGACGCCGGAGAAGTGATAGGACCAGACGAGAATGGGGACGAGACCGAACCGAGAAGAAACACGATTAACCGACAGGACAAGAACGCGAGCTTCCCTCTTCCGTTTCTTGTTTCTTGATTCTTGATTCTTGATTCTGCCTTAGGGGCCGAAACGTTATAATGCGTCATACAGAATTATAACGGGACCAGCGCAACAAAAAAAAAGATTATGTCGGCCGATATTTGTTTGTTGTACTGTGAACGAGCTGTGTACGCGAGGGCATTTACGAGCATTTATGAAGCGGCAACAAACTGATGATGATCATGATCATGATCATGATCATGATGATCATATCGACTTCCTGATACCATCGTGTATGGAAAGCATTAGCGCTAAAGTCGATGGTAGATATGGAACTGCAAAAAGCCTAATTAATTTGAGGTAAACAATATTTTATGATAACCAGAAACAGTTATTTTATGAAGAATAGTTTAGTCCGAAGAAACAAATACTATGTAGAAAGTCATTACAAGTCAAGTCAAGATGGCCACCAATGAATTCACACGACAAAGTCAGCAACGACAGCGCCGAGAAGACTTCAATTGCGTTCTCATCTTCCCTTTCTCTTTGGCCCTTTCACCAGAGAAATAGGGAGCTCAACGCCATGGCAGGACAAGCTGTTCTGTCAGCCTTCATGCAGGTGCTCTTTGAGAAGGTGATCACCGCTGCCGTCGACGAGTTCAGATTGCTTCGCGGTGTCCGTGGCGAGCTACAAAACCTGGCGACCACTCTGTCGACGATCCAAGCCCTGCTTGAAGATGCAGAGGAGAAGCAATTGCAGGACAAGTCAGTGAGGCACTGGCTGGCCAAGCTCAAGGATGTGGCCTACGACATGGATGAGTTGCTGGACGAGTGCGCAGCGGCAAAGATCAGGTGGGAGATGGAGAGCAGAGCTCGGAGATGCAGCTGGAAGATGCAGGTCAGTGGTTGCTTCTCCCATTCTTGTTGGCACAGGAGCTCGTATCACTACAACTTAGCACACAGAACAAAAGCAGTCCAAGAAAGATTTGATAGGATCGCAACGGAGCGGCACAATCTGGGCCTTCAAGTATCAGGTGGGATAAGTCAACTTCAGATCACAGAGCGGCCGCAGACGAGCTCACTGGAGGATGATCTAAAGGTGTTAGGCAGGGAAGAAGACAGAGAGGCTCTCATAAGCATGTTGCTCTCTGCCAATAATTCAAGCCACACTGTCACCGTCCTCCCCATCATTGGCATGGGAGGGCTTGGAAAGACCACTCTCGCTAAATCTGTCTATAACGATCACAGGATCAAGCAGCACTTCCAATTGCGTATGTGGGTGTGCGTCTCCGAGAATTTCGACGAGACCAAGCTGACGAAAGAGACACTGGAGTCCGCAACCAGGGAATTCTACGCCACCACCACAAACATGACCTTGATCCAAGAGGACCTCTTTGAACAGTTGCAGGGGAAGCGCTTCCTGCTCGTTCTAGACGATGTGTGGAACGAGGATCCTATCAAGTGGTATAGATATCGAAATGCCATCATCGGTGGGGAACGAGGAAGTAAAATCTTGGTGACGACCAGGAACGAGAACGTGGGACGGATCATGGGCGGCTGGCCTTCGTACCGGCTGAAACAACTCTCGGATGATGACTGCTGGGAATTGTTCAGGAACTACGCGTTTGTGGGTGGGAATTCGAGCACACACCCGAATCTTGAGAAGATAGGTAAGATGATAGTGAAGAACTTGAAGGGATTGCCTCTCGCAGCTATGGCAATTGGGAGCTTGCTGTTCTCCAAGCTTGAGGAAGAAGAGTGGAAGAGCATCTTGAGGAGTGAGATCTGGGAGTTGCCGGCGGACAAGAACAACATCTTACCAGCTCTAAGGTTGAGCTACAAGCAATTGCCTTCTCATCTGAAGCAGTGTTTCGTGTTCTGCTCTGTGTTTCACAAGGACTTCGTCTTCGACAAGGATAGACTGGTGAAGACATGGATGGCGCTGGGCTTCATCCAGCCGACGGGAGGCAAACGGATGGAGGACATCGGCAGCAGCTACTTCGATGAGCTTGTCAGCAGATCCTTCTTCCAGTCTCACAAGGGGTACTACGTGATGCATGATGCCATCCATGACCTGGCGCAGTCTCTGTCCGTGGAAGAATGCCACCGGCTGGAGTGTGGCCTCAGAAACGTCGGCCTGGAGAAGAAGATTCGTCATCTATCATTCTCGTGTACTCATTCGATGGCAACTTCAGTTGAGAGCTTCTTCAAGTTCAAGAAACTACGTTCACTTCTGTTGCTGAAAGGGTACAAGTCCAGGACGGGTGGCATCCCCGATGAGCTCTTTCTGAGACTGAAATGCCTGCGTGTGTTGAAGCTGCGCCGAAGAGACATCGAAGAGCTACCGAATTCGATCGGAAGTTTGATCCAGCTCCGGTACTTGGACCTCGCAAAGACGGATATCAGAACACTGCCCCAATCGATCAGTAAGCTATATAATCTACAGACATTGATCCTAAGGAACTGCAATTTCCTAACCGAGATACCTTGTGGTATCACCAATCTGATCCATCTGCGACATCTCGAAGCAACCAGCACGTTGATCTCTGGAATAGCTGGATTAGGATGTCTAACCTGCCTTCAAGAATTAGAACGATTCGTCGTCCGCAAGAATGGTGGATTCAAGATAACGGAGCTGCAAGACATGAATGAGCTTCGAGGACATCTGTGCATCCAGAATCTGGAGAGTGTGGTCGACAGGAAGGAGGCCGGTGAGGCTAATTTACATGCCAAGGAGCACCTCAGTTTTCTCAGTCTGGAATGGACAAAGGACAGAGACCTTGTTCTCGAAGATGATATCCTCTGCGAGGAGGAGGTGCTCGAAGACCTCGAACCACACCATGAACTGAGAGAGCTGAAGGTCATGGGCTATGCAGGTACCAAGCTCCCAAGTTGGATAGGCAACCCATCATTTTGCTACCTGGAGACCATTCATCTCTCCAACTTGATGAGGTGCAAACACCTTCCACCTCTCGGACAGCTGCCATTGCTCAGATATCTGGACATTGGAGGAGTGCCTGGATTGGTAAGAATTGGTCAAGAGTTCCATGGCAGAGGTGACATCAAGGGATTCCCATCATTGATTGAACTGGTACTTGAGGATATGCCAGCTCTGGAAGAATGGGTGTGCTCAGATGATGATGAGTTGCTCCCTTGCCTCACTGATCTTGGAATCGCGGACTGTTCTAACCTGAGAGAACTGCCCTGCCTTCCTCCAACTATAGAAAGGCTCAGAATCTCTGGTGTGGGGCTTACTACTCTGCCAGACCTGCGTGGTTCAAACTGCCAGTTCTCATCCTTAAATGTGTATGACTGTCCTAACTTAACATCCTTGCAGAAAGGATTGCTTGGGCAACAACTGAAGGCCATTGAGCAATTGGCAATCGTAGACTGTGAAGAGCTTATCTTGCTGCCCCAAGAAGGCTTCAAAGACCTTGTTTCACTCAAGAGCCTCAGCATCTACAACTGTCCAAAGCTCGTGCCTTTGGAAGATGACAAAAGACTTCTTCCGAGATCGCTCACAGAATTGCGAATCAGCTCATGCTCCAAACTGATCAACAGACTGCTTGCAGACTGTAAAGATTTGGCTTCTCTTAAGCATCTGCGGGTCACCGACTGCGATGAACTCTACCGTTTCCCCGAGGAAGGACTTCCCACCGCGCTCGAATCTTTAGGAGTTTTTCGCTGCTACAATCTCCTCCTTCTGCCTGCTAAGCTGCAGGAGCTCCACTCCCTGAAGTTTATGGTGATTGAGAACTGTCACCAGGTGCAGTGCTCGCCAGAGGAGGGCCTTCCCATGGAGCTGAAAGACTTGCTCGTCTGTGGATGCCCTTTGCTGCAAGAGTATTGTCTTGGGGACGGTGCAGCAGGTCGGCATCAGTTGATGCACATCCCTAGGGTTCAATTTGATGATGTACTTCTCAGGAACTGAAGATGGAGATGGTGATCCTGCGATGCACGATCCATTTGATGATGTACAATTTGGGCTTTCTCCTCATGTTAAGCTCATTTGGGCCCAAATTAATTTAACCATGTTGAGCTGTTTGGGCCCCCGGCATGATTCGAATGATTGATCCGCCAAGTCAACACATGGCGTATCTCGTCACCCTCACAGCCACAAGATTTGGATTCCTTGCAGAGAACTAAAGAGACGGATTTGCTCTCGTTATTTTATTGAATTGCTGTTGTGGTACTCTTGCAGTAAAATACAAACTGTTGCCTACAAATTTCGCAGAGAAACCTATAATATATCTCCGTCTTCCCTGACGTCTAGGGGGGATCATCCGATAGCTGCGATGGCGATCAGAGCCTTCTGTTCACCCCGCCGGCCCCTCCGCTCCGATGCCTTCCTCCTCCTTGTCCTCTTTCTTGTATCCGTCTCATGTTCGACCTCCGAGCCGCAAGGGGTAGGTCCACTGTTTTGTTTTCCCTCTCCAGTTCCGGGATTCTGATCGGTGGTTGGATCGAACTCTGTCAGTTCTGTGCTGTTGGGTACGAGTCGGATTGTGGTTTGTCGTCTGAGAAGATCTTGGTCAAGGGGGGAACCGTGGTGAACGCTCATCGCAAGGAGGTGGCGGATGTGTACATCGAGGATGGTATCGTTGTGTCTGTGAGGCCTAACATCAAGGTGAGTTGGTGTAGGTACTAATTCTTTTGATAGTTGTTTTTGGGTTGTCTCTTATTCGTTTGGTTCGGTATAGAGGCGGTCAGTAAGATTTAGACCATGTGACTTTGCCGCTTTAGTTGAGTTGTCGATGCAAAAGAGCTCGTAATTGAGTCATCTTCGTCTTCTTTTCAAGTAAAAGAGGGTTTTTTTTTTTTTTTATGATTCTGATTTTGTTATCTTGGACTTCTAGAATCTGGAACTGCACCAAATTCCTTATTTTAGCTGTGCAAGCCAATTTAATCAAACTTTATATACCAACTTAATCCACCATCCACTTCTGATGTGATACTAGTTGGGGCAATACAATGTTTCCCTATCCATGTGTTTAGTATTTTTATCAAGGCCTAATTCATAGTACCCAAAATTCACATTTACAATTCCCATTTGGGTCTAAGAGGTAAATTCTGTTCTTGTTCTAACCAGGGGAAAACAGCATCTTGTTGAGCACAAAGTAATCCATATTTAATGTGTCAGCCACTTAGATTGACTCATGAATGTTCTACTCTTGATTCTCACACCAACTCAGTTAGTCTACTATCCCAGTAACTGTGTATAATGAACCTCAAATCATGTGATCCAAATTCATAAAATCCCATGTTGTTTGTGGTATCTCCATCAAACTTAAAAACCATATTAACCCATCCACTTCCATTGTGAGGCTTAGCAGGGCATCACAAAATTTGAACTCAAGTATCTTGAGGATGCTGGATCCTTTATAAGCCAATTCTTCTTTTGGTTAAATGTGTGAGGAGATTATGCTTTTGGCATGTTTATATAGGCAGGGGGCGTTATTTATTCTTGATTACATATGCTTCTTCACTAAATACCATAACTTTGTAATTTACAGGTTGGTGATCATGTGAAAATAATTGATGCAACTGGAAAGTATGTCATGCCAGGTGACAGATTATTTTTGTTATGACCATCATAGTAGCTCTCAATATTTTTACTTACACTTGTTATCCAATATCTCCTGAAACTTTTGGAGGATTATAAAAAACATAAGTGCCACTATAACAGGTGGAATCGACCCTCACACTCACCTAGAGATGGAGTTTATGGGAACTGTGACGATAGATGACTTTTTCACTGGTCAAGCTGCTGCTTTGGCTGGAGGAACCACCATGCATATTGACTTTGTTATACCGGTTAATGGGAACTTGACTGCAGGTTTTGAGTCATATATGAACAAAGCAAAAAAAGCAGTAATGGATTATGGCTTTCATATGGCCATAACAAAGTGGGATGAGGGAGTTTCAGAGGACATGGAGTTGATGGTTAATGAGCATGGTTAGTGAAACCTACTATTGGTGATAAATTACTCTTCAGATTGATTGTTTATCTAGAAGTAGATTTTGCTGGCTTTTTTTTGCCTTCCAGAAAGGATATTCCTGATATGTTTTTGCATAAACATTAGGGATCAACTCTTTCAAGTTCTTTATGGCATACAAAGGATCATTGATGATAAGGGATGAGCTCCTACTGCAAGGCTTGCAGAAGTGCAAATCCCTTGGTGCAATTGCGATGGTTCATGCAGAGAATGGAGATGCTGTTGCTGAAGGACAAAAAAGAATGATAGATCTTGGGATAACAGGCCCAGAGGGGCATGCTCTTTCAAG
Organism: Musa acuminata AAA Group; assembly: GCF_036884655.1. NCBI lineage: Eukaryota > Viridiplantae > Streptophyta > Magnoliopsida > Zingiberales > Musaceae > Musa > Musa acuminata. The sequence continues at coordinate 39,400,673 of NC_088333.1, forward strand.
GCCTCCAGTGGTAATTCTAAGCCATATATATTCAGCAACTTATTGTCAGTTCTACCCTTTCTTAATTTATATTTTTTAAATAATTTTTTAGGTTGTTTGTTTATTTTTTTTTAATGTTCAAATTACTCCCTAGCTTTTTGCATTCATTAACAGAAAATTAATGTTACTTAAGCGTTGTCATCAGTAAATTTCTCATTTAACAAACTAGTAACTTCTGCATGGAGATTTACATTGACATATATACAACTCACAAAAAGTATCATTTTATCAATCAGCATGATTTTTCTCTTTTGCAACTTCTTCTGGTCATGTACTTGATGCAATTACTGCATTGCTTATTATATCACATGGTGTAGCATGGGAATGAAAACTGTCATGTACCTAATTGGGAAGGAAATAAAAGTCATATGCATTTAGAGAGGAGTATAATATTACTGTGATTGTCATATGTGGTTTTCAAACTCTTAAGTTGAACGAGTCTTGCTTGTGAATACATAAATATGTCTGACTTGATCAATGGGATTAAATGATAATGCAGGCAACAGGTACGCTTGATCCAGTACTGTACAGCTGTTTTGAAAATACTCTATAGATTTATGCTTATCTTTTCAAGCCCTACAATGCTATTTGCTACTTTGCAGAATAAGTATTGTTTTCTTTCCTTTTCTTATGTTTTTATTTTAGATGAAAATTCTGGACCTAGCATTTTCTAGAAATGATCTTGGAATTCCTATCTCAAACACAATGGGATAACCTCTCACACTGTAGAATATGGAAATACTTTACTGGAAGAGGATGCTAAAGCTAAATCATAGCAGTGATGCATCACTAGTACAATGAGCTGAACTCATTTGTCATATGTCACTATGTTTCTTCTTTTCCAACTTGGTAATTAGGTTCCCATCTATCTTTTTCTTATGTGCTTGCAAATTTTAAACAGTTGGAGGGAGAAGCTACTGCAAGAGCTATCCGCTTGGCCAATTTTGTCAATACTCCCTTATATGTGGTTCATGTTATGAGCATTGATGCCATGGAGGAGATTGCCAAGGCCAGAAAAGCAGGTAACAGATTATGCCGTTTCCTTTAATTTTATTCTTATTGCCTTCAAGATATATTCCAGGATGACTATTTATGTTCTGCACCTAAGATGAAAGGTCAATATGGAGCTGGTTGATATGGGAATTCTTATTTCAAAGTAGCTTACCTAGTAGAAATTTATTCTCTAGCATTCATCTTATGAATGCAGGGCAAAGGGTCATTGGTGAACCTGTAGCTTCTGGGTTAATCCTTGATGATTCTTGGCTTTGGCATCCTGACTACACTACTGCTGCAAAGTAAGACCAAGTACATTTTCCATTCCATTCATTGTTTTTAAAATTTTCATATTTGCTGTGTCTGATAATTACTTTTATTTTCTTCTAGATATGTAATGAGCCCTCCAATAAGGACATCAGGACATGATAAGGCTCTTCAAGCTGCCCTTTCAACTGGTGTCTTGCAAGTAATGAATCTTCTCTACTGTTATAATGGTGAACCTTCTTTTTTCATTACATACAAAGAGAGTGATATTTCAAAGAGAATATGGGATTGATTAGACAGAAAGTAGAAAACTATAATTGGTTCAGAGAAATACAGATTTATGGGTGCATGCACATAAGGTTACCAATCCCATATGAAGGGCATATACTCTCGCTTTTGTACCATATTATTGATTTGCACCATGCTTCTCACCTCGTCTGTCAAGAAAAATTAGAGAAAAGAAATAAGAATGACATGAAACAGTTCTGTTGGTGCAGTTTTACATTTAGAAACTGTTTTGTTCTATTCTTTATGGCAGTATTATATTCTAACACTTGCTGACACTTGTTATTTTTTTTCTATTATGTTTCTCTATCTGTCAATCGCTTTGTGATTTTGGTTTTGGTTTGCATTTTATTCTAGCAAGCATACATGGATATATTTCATACATGATCAATTTATTGGTAATAAAGCTGGGATTTACCAAAAAAGAACATATCTAGTAATTTTTTCACTGCAATGCAGCTTGTTGGGACTGATCATTGCGCTTTTAACTCTACTCAAAAATCTCTTGGTTCTGAAGACTTCAGAAAAATCCCAAATGGTGTCAATGGTATGTTCTTGTGTTGGTAGCAGTTGCCTTGATGCAGCATTAAATGTTCATTACGAGATGGACATTGTCATTCTTATCAGATGTACATTGTCACCATTATTTCCAGGTATAGAGGAAAGAATGCATCTAATATGGGATAAGATGGTGGTAAGCTGCAACACTGAGATGACTAATATCTACTTACATGGAATATTCCCCAAACTTTCATATGATATTTGCAAAAACTTGGCATTGTTACAGGAGTCTGGACAAATGACGGTTACTGATTATGTTCGAGTGACAAGCACCGAGTGGTATGTTATCAAAATGGTGACGTGCATAATGAAGTTGATAATAACAAAGCATTACAAGTTTATACGTATTATTTAAATTTCTGCATATATTTGACAAAATTAATTTTCGATAAGAATCTTTGTTATCTAATTAAAACAATCGTTTGGTTGTATGTGTATAGATCATCAGGTGATGTTTTACAAATTTAGCATCATACTTTGTGCAGTGCCAAAGTATTCAACATTTACCCACGTAAAGGAGCTATACTGGAAGGATCTGATGCTGATATAATCATATTAAACCCCAACGCAAGCTTTAAGATAGCCGCAGCTTCTCACCACTCAAGATCCGATACAAATGTGTATGAAGGGACGAAAGGAAAGGTAATCATTGTTGATCGTTGATCACTATACGTTAGTCAAACTGGGCGAGCATGATACTAAATGCAAAACTGTCAAGGACTTGTACCTCTTTTCCTAATATTGATAGGATCCAAATGGAGTTTCACATTTCAAGTATTTTCTTAGTCCTGGAATCTTTACAACAGAGTCCCAATGTGTTGCTGACTTGCTGTTAAATCACTGGTGCAGGGAAAAGTTGAAGTCACTATTTCACAGGGAAGGGTGGTTTATGAAGATGGTAAACTGAAGGTTACCCCTGGCTCTGGCAGGTACATAAGAATGCCACCTTTTGGTTATCTTTTCGACGGCATAGAGAAGGCAGATGCTGCATATTTTGCTTCTCTTAATGCTCCAATCCAACGTACAAAATCTGCAGCTTGAGGTTAAATGGTAATGTACTTTAGAATTAGCTTGTAAAAAACAAAATAAGTGATAGAAACGATGAACAAAAATACGACTTCAGAAAAAGATAGATTCTGAATTGAATAGTTGCGACAAATTCAGTTCTACAATAATAGACAAAGTTTAGATATTTGATTTGCATGTAGGTGAACATTGTTCTTCTCCTCAAATAGTTTGCAGCACTAAAGGAACAGTTTTACTACAACATAATCTTGCTTTAATTATAACAAACTTATCCACAGAACCTTTAGTCGAGTATAAACAATCTGAACTATTCATCTAGTGGTAATCCTCTTAGGTCATTGTGATGCTTCATTTTGTTCTTTTGTTTGTTATTTATTTTATATATACTTGTCGTGGTTGCAATGTCTGAATTTAAATGACAACGGAAAGTTCGGAATATCTGATAGATGTTTCTGACTCCTTTGCATATTCATCGCCGATCAGAAGAAAATGATCTAATGTTACTATTTTTTATCTGTTGTGGAGGGTGTGCAAAATTCTCTTTATGTTTCTGCCTGTAGAGATGGTACAGAAGTGGACTTTTAGTTGATAATTCACCACAATCTCGAAAGAGATGATGCAAAGCTTACATGTTTAGATACACCACAATCACATAAGAGGTGATGCAAAGCTTTACATGTTTAGATACACCTGTATAGATGATGCAGAAATGGACTTTTAGCTGATAATTCACCACAATATTCTCATTATTTTTTATTCATTTCTTGGATATCCTTAAGCCTTCCATTGTGTTAGAATTGCTGTCCTCCCGAAGGAGAGTCTCCTAAAAATTTATGCAATATTGTTTACAAATTTCTCTTCAAATTTCTTACTACTCATATAAAGCTCTTCTTATGCAATTTAATAAATAAAAAATAATTTTTTTTTTGTCTCAAGTAAATACGTCACCATTACCCAGGAGTTGACCCATGACACTGTGTGGGAAGAATCCAACATGAGATGGATTGGCAATGAACTTGATGCATTGCTAAAACCAAAATAATGAGAAGCATGAACTGGGCCTCTTGCTAAAATCCAGGATATCATTGAGCCCTCGATTTCTCATTGCAGAAATAACATTGTATGATCTAATCTTCTCATTATTTAGGTTTTAGCAGTGGACCAAGTTCGTGCTTGTCCAAATCATGATGGATTGGCAATTGACCAGCCATGGGCTAAACAACTGCAGCTCCCCGTGACCACCGCCTCTTTTGTTTGTATCAAGTTAACATCATATGCCTACGGTACGTAATCAATTTCTTTTCCTTTCCTTGTCTCTGTCGATGGCAAAACCGAGGTCACCAGTATTTGTCGACTATATATGGGTGGACCATGGCGGATCCGATACATGCTATGCCCTCATTTGTTTTATGCATACGTATATTATCCATGTCCAAAGACATAACAATCTGATCCAGTAGTTGGGACGGAAAAGAGAGAGAGAATGGATGCTAAGAGAGTGATGGTGTTTCAGGTAGCAGCGACCTTGTTGTTAGCATCAGCTGTTGCAGCAGCAGCAATATCGAAGCCAGGATGCCCGAGCAAGTGCGGCGAAGTCGACATCCCCTACCCGTTCGGCATCGGGACCGACTGCTCCATGGAAGGCTTCGACATCACTTGCAATGACACCACCGATCCTCCAAAACCTTTCATAGCTGTACGAAACATCGAAATCGTCAACGTCTCCTTGGTTGATCACGAGTTAAGCGCGCACATCTACATGGTTGGTCAGTGCTACGAGCAATCTGGTAATTACTCAACGACAAGCCTGGTCCTGCCATTCTTGTTCTCGGCCGCCAGCAACAAGTTCACCGTCGTCGGTTGCTCCACTCTCGCCTACGTCGTAGGCCAAAACGTGAAAGGCAACACTTACGCGAGCGGCTGCGTGTCCTACTGCGACGACGCCGGTGGCGTTTCGGAGGGGCCGGGTTGCGATGGCATGGGTTGCTGCCAAACTTCCATACCCAAGTCGCTCAGCAATTTTACCGCCTACTTCAGTGATTCCTTAAACAACAGTGAGGTGGCGAGCTTCAGTCCCTGTAGCTATGCCTTCGTAGCCGATCAAGATTGGTTCCGCTTCAATAAATCCACCCTCTTCCCTGATTTCGGCGACGAGACCAATTACCAGGTTCCTGTGCTGCTGGACTGGGCGATGCGCAACCACTCGTCGTGCCGGGATGCTGAAGCTGACTACTCTAACTACGCCTGCCGCAGCGCTCACAGCGACTGCTTCAATTCCACCAATGGCCCCGGGTACGTATGCAAGTGTTCCCAAGGATACACAGGCAATCCCTATCTCGAGGGTGGATGCCAAGGTACTCCCCGCCCATCTCTTCCCACATGCTCGATTACACCTTCCTTCCATTTCTGATGGTCGAATCAACGCTCGACAGATATCGACGAGTGCGAACTTTCTCAGATGTATCCATGCTTCGGAGTTTGCAGCAATATACAGGGAGGCTACCTCTGCACATGCCCTCCTGGCACGCATGGTAATGCCACCAAAGACACTTGTATCGGCAACTCATCCAAATTTCCATTACCGGCGCGGCTGGTTATAGGTAAACTAAACCTTCGGTCTTTCTTACTTTATTGTCCTTCTACGACTTCTCCTAATCTCCAGCTGCCATGACAACACTCTTTTTGGCGGACATATGTTGCAATGTCTCTTCGAGTTGCCTACACGCCGGCTGATGCACTATTATACGTTAAAACTATAGAAGAATGGATGAAAACTATGTGTCGCTTTTCGTTATTTGAGCTAATTCTCGCGACGCGCATGCTTTGTGCAGGTTTCAGCGTGTTCATTGTGCTATTAGTTGCCCTGGTTTCTAGTGTAATCATATGTACCCAAAAGTTGAAACTCAAACGAGAAAGAGACACTTTCTTCAAGAAAAATGGGGGATTCAAGTTGTACGAAGAAATCCTATCCAAAAAGGTGGACACCGTTCAAGTATTCACCGAGGAGGAGCTACAACGAGCCACAGACAACTTCGACGACAAAGGAGTCATCGGCTGCGGCGGGTACGGCATGGTGTACCGGGGAATCTTGGACAACCAACGAACCGTGGCGATAAAGAAGTCGAAGAAGGTCGACGAGCGACAGAAGGACGAGTTCGTCAACGAGATCATCGTTCTTTCTCAGATCAACCACCGGCATATAGTAAGGCTACTGGGCTGTTGCTTGGAGCTGGATGTTCCCATGCTGGTCTACGAGTACATCTCCAACGGCAGCCTGTTCGACGTGCTCCACCCTGAGCACTACACCTCGCCCCTCCCCTTGCAAGCTCGCCTAACGATCGCTGAGCAGGCCGCGGAAGCGCTCGCCTACTTGCACTCGGCGACCAACCGGTCCATCATTCACGGGGACGTCAAGTCCCACAACATACTACTGGACGACGACCTCTCCGCCAAAGTGTCCGACTTCGGAGCGTCTCAGCTCGTCCCCATGGACGAAGACGAGTTCATCATGTTCGTGCAGGGAACGTTAGGTTACTTGGACCCCGAGTGCATGCAGACCCGCCGGCTGACGGATAGAAGCGACGTGTACAGCTTCGGGGTCGTCCTCCTGGAGCTGATCACAGGAAAGAAGGCGATCTACGCCGACGATGCTTGGGAAAAGAGGAGCCTGGCGACAAGTTTCCTCGTGATGATGAAGGAGCAGAGGCTGAGGGACATACTGGATAACAAGATGATCGGGGAAGGGGGAGAGCGGTTGCTGGGGGAGGTTGCGGCCATTGCCAAGGAGTGCCTGAGCGTGAAGGGAGAAGAGCGGCCCTCCATGAAGGAAGTAGCAGAGCGACTGCATTCTTTGAGAAGGTTAAGGCTGCAACCGAGGGAGGAATATGATCAGGGAGCGATCGAAATGGTAAAAGCTGAAGAGACAAGAAGATGCACGGAGACGGATACCAGCGGTTATCATATCCTGGATAGCAGCACGCTGCTGAACAACGTCGACGCCGGGAGATGACGAAGTTGCTTCCTCCATCTCCTCCTCCGAGCCATAGATATAGTTCCATTACAAGACGTCGTGTGGTACCAATAGATCTTTGCAGATTGAACTCGATGATTTTTATGTGATAATTATAATCCTTGGCAATTTCGACCCTTGGAAAGTCGGATGCATAGATCATTTGATAGGATTTGTCTTTTAGCATATTTATTACATTAGTGTAAAAATGATCAATCTGTGAGACATTAAATATAGAAATCAAATGGTTACTCCATCGACCATGGGGAAGTGGGGGGGAGGGATAAGTCTCAGCACAGAGATAAAAGGACTCATATGAAACACAAGTCTCCATCAACTACAAAGAGAGTTACATCCATAAGATACCCTATCTCGCAAATGTTGATTGATGATACTGACTGACGCATTTTTTCTTAAATAATTTTATTACAAACTTGTGTTTGCATGGTATTCTAAGATCACTTGTATTTTCCAAAGAAAATTTGATTTAGATAGTTATATTTTTGTGGATATTTAATTCAAAATATCCGACATGATTGTTAAGTTATTTTGGATAATTTTTTTCAAGAAGATCATTTTTTCTTTTTTTTTTCCAAATGAGCCATTGTTTTAGTTTTTCTCAAATAATGCCCTATAATTTTCTGAAAAATACTATAAGCGATATCAAATTATGACTATTACAATACTATATTTCTAAGTTTGTAATTATTTTGATTGAGGTTAAGAAAATATTTGGGTCATTTATTTTGTTTTTGTTGTGGTGGTTAAAACATTATAACATACCAAAATACTATAACAAATTTTATTTTAGGGAGATCATCCAATTACTCTTTGACAATGGACAATGGCAGACCAGAGATTAATATGGAAAAAGTGATTTTATGTTATTAGGTAGTACAAGGCATCAACGCTTATGGCAGATAAAAGATTCAGTGATCTCGTCAACTCTACTCTAAACGAGACAATTCAGCTACCTAAAGGGCTCCCTCATGACTAAGGAGGGAGAAGCCTAATTTATTATTGGAGACGCCTCCTCCATTCATCGACACTAGGTTGGCGACGGTGGCAGTGGCAAAGATCCTAATCGACGTTTGTGTGTTAGGACTATCCTCTCTCTCTCTCTCTCTCTCTCTCTCTCTCTTACGTCCCAACATGCCCAATCTAAGGGTCGAAGGAAGCTTGGATCTCATTGACCAAGCAGCTCTACTCCCACCTAATGTCCTCTTGGTGCACCCTTGCTGAAGGGTGGGACACCATCATCATTGTCTTCATCCTACACCTCATGTTGACTTGGATAATGTTGTAGAGATTTGTGTCTTCAAACAAACAAAATTAGTGATAGAAATAATAGAAGATAAGAATAATTGAAGAAGCTTTATTGTAGAAATGAAATATCTTTAACTTGAATATATTAACATGTTCCCTCTCCTATTTATACAGTGAAAGGATTTCCCTCCACAGAATAAACAAAATAGAGAGATTTCCTCTTGGGAAAATCTTATCTTCTATCAAGTTGGGGAAATCTTATCTTCTATCAATTAGCTATAAGATTGGCAAAATCTTAAACTAAGAATGGGGCATCAACATCTTATCTCAATTCAGCAGATCTACCCTTTCTATGGCTCATGGAACGGCGGGGTGGCATTGAAAAAATTTTTAGTAGACCAATTCAAGTTGATTGGCCATTTGTTCCTTAAAAAATAAAAAAAAAATCTCTTTTTCTAACTTTGAAATCAGAGTGAGCAAAGAGAAAATATATCGAACCCTTGAAGCACACGATATAATATACAAATAGTATAGTCAATGTTAGGGTAATGCAAAGGCTTCCATACTCACAAACAAATACTGTAAGATAGCGTTAGGAGTTTGATGCCATCTAAGTGGACAAGCATTTTTAGTACTAAAAATACTTGACCAAAAAAAAAGTGCAGAAACAATGTCTTGCCCTCTGTAGATCAACGCTAGTGTAGTAGTGATGTGATTCATAGGATCAATCACCAAGTCAAGCAACAATCAAATTAAACTCAATCAAAATGTGATAGATATCCCAAATGTAATTTAGGTTAGAGGCCAACATGATAATATCAAATGCAAGAACGTGAGCCTCAATGTCGGTTAATTATTACCATAATGCAATTTTGATTGCCAATCACAATGTCAAGTACATGTCAATTATCTGTTCAAATACCCAACAAAAACAACATTCATCAATTGTCGAGCATAGAAAATAAGCTTAGAAAAGACACCACCGTTCTTGTAATACAAGCGATGAAGGAAGCATACGAGGACGTGAAGATTTCGATCACGCTTAGACTTACAACCTCGTCATCTCCCCGTATTCATGTGCAGGGCATGATACGCGCTGCTACCCGTTTCCGTCTCTCTTGTTGTCTCTTCAACTTGTACCATTTCGATCTCTCCCCGATCATATTCCTCCCTCGGTAGCAGCCTTAACCTTCTTAAAGAATGCAGTCCCTCTACTACTTCCTTCATGGAGGGTCGCTCTTCTCCCTTCACGCTCAGGCACTCCTTGGCAATGGCCGCAACCTCCCCCAGCAACTGCTCTCCCCCTTCCTCCACCATTTTGTCATCCAGTATGTCCTTCAGCCTCTGCTCCTTCACCTTCGCAAGGAAACTTGTCGCCAGGCTCCTCTTTTCCCCGGCAGCGTCGGTGTAGATCGCCTTCTTGCCTGTGATCAGCTCCAGGAGGACGACCCCGAAGCTGTACACGTCGCTTCTATCCGTCAGTCGGTGGGTCTGCATGCACTCGGGGTCCAAGTAACCTAACGTTCCCTGCACGAACATGATGAACTCGTCTTCGTCCACCGGGACGAGATGGGACGCTCCGAAGTCGGACACTTTAGCCGAGAGGTCGGTGCCCAGCAGTATGTTGTGCGACTTGACGTCTCCGTGAGTGATGGAACGGCTGGTGCCCGAGTGCAAGTAGGCGAGCGCTTCTGCGGCCTGCTCAGCGATCGTTAGGCGAGCTTGCAAGGAGAGGCGCGAGGCGGAGCGGTCATGGTGGAGCACATCGAACAGGCTGCCGTTGGAGATGTACTCGTAGACCAGCATGGGGACGTCCAGCTCCAAGCAGCAGCCCAGTAACCTTACTATATGCCGGTGGTTGACCTGAGAAAGAACGATGATCTCGTTGATGAACTCGTCCTTCTGCCGCTCGTCGACCTTCTTGGACTTCTTTATCGCCACTATTCGATGGTCGTCCAAGATTCCCCGGTACACCAAGCCGTACCCGCCGCAGCCGATGATTCTTTTGTCATCGAAGTTGTCCGTGGCTCGTTGTAGCTCCTCCTCGGTGAAGACTTGAATGGTGTCCACCCTTTTCGATAGGATTTCTTCGTATAACTTGAAGCCCCCATTTTTCCTGAAGAACATCTCTCTTTCTCTTTTGTGTTTCGACTTTTGGATCGCTATGGTTACACAAGAAATGAGAGCACCTAATGCTACAATGATGGCGCTGCAACCTGCACGCACAGTCATGTGAGTGGCTAGGATTAGCATGAGAGCAACTCCTACAAAGAGGGCGCTGAAACCTGCACGCACAGTCATGTGAGTTGCATGGATTAGCTTAAAGGCCGAGAAGTGGATGAGACACATATCTCATCCATTCTTTTATAGTAAAAGCGCATCCAAAACAGATCGTATTAAGTGAGACATGTGAGTTGCAATGCATGACATCCAAATCGAGGCAGCACTCGCACAACAGGAGAAGTCGTACAAGTACAATTCTACCATGTTGGTGGAATTCTAAACATGTGCTCTTGTAAGGAAGACCGTCTTCTGTTCGGGAGTGTATTCATCATAGCTCCTCTTTGTTGCAATGAACCTATCAATAATCGGTCTCTCTCATGATCTAAGAAGACTTATTGTTCTACCAGGTCTCTCAAAGTCAACTTCTCTTGCTAATATAAAGCATGATCTAAGAATCGAGATAGAGGCCAACGAGGTTGGCCTCTATCTCGATTATTGTAGGCGGCCAAAAATTGACGTGCCTAATATTTGGGATGCATGCGAAAGCCAAACAAAAGAAGAGTAGAATCTCGAGTTCGATCGTCGAAAAGTACTGACAAGCAAGAGAGGCGGGTAAGACGTGAAGGCGTGGAGATCGGGTTTACCTACAGCCAGCCGTGCTGGTGCTGGAAATTTGGATGGGATGTCGGTGCAATTGTATTCGGAGGCATTGCCGAGCGTGCCGGGAGGGCATGTGCAATTGTAGCCTCCCGGTGTATTGGTACAAACTCCGTAGCATGGATACAGCTGAGGAAGTTGGCACTCGTCGATGTCTGTGAGCATTCCACCATCAGAAGAATGAAGGTGTGATCGAGCACAATGGGAAGAGGAGGGGCGTAATACGTACCTTGGCATCCATCCACGAGATAGGGATTGCCTGTATACCCATCGGAACACATGCAACGGTATCCATCGCCATTGGTGGAGTTGAGGCATGTGGTGTTCCCACCGCGGCAGGCGTAGGTTTCCGGCTGAGCTTGGGCATCCGGGCACGACGACGGGCTGCGTATCGCCCAGTCCATCACGGCGGGAGACTGGTCATTGTTGTTCTTGCCGAAATCTTCGGAGAGTTTGGACTTATCGAACTGGAACCAATCTTGATCAGCCAAGAAGGCATAGCTGCAGGGACTGAAACTTTGTACATTGGTTTTGTCGAAGTTAAAGTCGAAGTAGGTATTAAAAACATTGAACTCCGTGGGGATGGAAGTTTGGCAGCAACCCAAGCCATCGCAATTCGGTCCCTCCGAAACACTGCTTTCTTCGTGGCAGATGGATATGCATCCGCTAGCATAAGAGTGAGTATCGTCGTTCTGACCTCCGATGTAGGCGAGAGTGGCGCAGCCGACGACGGTGAACTTGTTGCGGGTGGCGGAGAACAAATATGGAAGATCCACGGATGTATTTGCGTGAAACGCACGGTCGTAACACCACTTAGCCATGTAGATACGCGCGGTTAACTCATGATCAACCAAGGAGATGCGGACGATTTCGATGTTTCCTGCACTTATGAAAGCTCTTGGATGATCGGCGGTGCCACCGCAAGTGATGTCGTAGCCTTGCATGGAGCAGTTGGTTCCGATGCCGAACGGGTAGGGGATGTCGACTTCGCCGCACTTGTCCGGGCATCCTGGCTTCGACATTGTTGCTGTGCCATTCAAAGCTGCTGCTGCAACTGCCGATGCCAGCAACAACGTCGCCGCTATCTGAAACAGCGGCACTCTCTTAGCAACCATCGTCAACCTCCCTCTCTCTTGCCGCTGTCCAAACTATTGGATCAGATTGTTATCATGTCTTTGGACATTATATGTATGTATATATACCCCCTTTGGGTTTTACCTTCGAGACAGACAAGGAAAGGAAAATAAATTAATTAGCTACCAAAAAGACATTTGATGTTAAATTGAAACAAAAAAGAAAAGAGAATTGCGAACCCTAAATAGTGAGATCGAACGCCAGATTATATATTATTAATATATATTAATTATTAATATATTATTTCTATTTCATAATTATTAATATATATTATTTCTATTTCATAAATATTAATATATACAGTGTGCATTTAGAATCTTATCATTGTATAAAATTAAATATCATTTTTTTGGATTAGTGCAATACTAAATATAAAGTAATTATTTAAAGTAAATTCTTATTTGGTATTAGTAAAATTTACTAACTATGTGTGCAATTATCAATACTATTATCATTTAGGAATGATGCCTTAATATAATTTTATAACTTATTAATCCAAGCTATTTTAATAACTATAAGATAAATATAAAAATATAAATTATATTTTAAGTATCCTATAAATAATAAAATATTTATTATTATTTAAATCTCATAGACTTATCAATCTAGACCACTTTGACAATTACATACGATTTAAACATATAAATTATAAATAATATTCATTAAATTTTTCTTTAATTCTTACATGTGTAAAATTGTTAAATAAAAATATTAATGATTTTCTTAGAAAATATTCTTATTTTAGTATTTTCCAAACCATTGTCCTCATATTAGTTTGTTCCAAACCATATCTCCTAATTTTTATTCTACCCAAATTGCCCCTCCATCACCTTCTCTTCCCTCACACATTGCCTACCCTCCTCCTTCCATTGCAGCTCACCCTCTCCTCCTCTCTTCTTCTTAGTTGTTGTGTACCCTCTCCGCCTCATCTCCTCTTCTTCCTCTAGCTTGTACTTCATCCTCCTCCTTCCATGTTTATTCTTCTTTCCTTTTTTTTTTCCTTCCCTTTCCTTATATCCTCCCTCCTTTCATCGTCGACGATGGGCAGTGGATAGCAAGCGATAACGGGCAATGATAGAGATAGGCAACAATGGAGAACAGATGTTAGAATTTTAAAGATCACACATGTATAATTAAATGTGTTAAGTCATTATTTTGATTAGTTAAAATTAAAGTAATCTAATTAAAATAAAATTATTTGACTAAGGGACATAATTATTATGAAAATTAATTGTGTGGATATCATCAGTTACATTTCTAACTTAATGATGAGATAAGTTAGGAATATGAAACATCCTGAATATAAAATATCTTGGGGCATTTCTATAAATAAGATTATGGTTCCTAATTACAGTATCAATTTTTAGATTTATCTTCACTTGTAAAAGAGAAACAAAAGAGTTTTTAGAGATGCTCTAAAATTAAACTAAAATACTTTGATGGATTTATCACGTACGTTTTCATGTGAATATGTTTTATAATTATTGTAAGATTTTATGTATATTATTGTAGATTTAATAAGTTTTTATAGAAATATTCTAAAATTCAGTTTTGGTTATATAAAATATATTTGATCCATATTTGATGTGTTAAACAAACCACCATCCAGTATTATAGCCATCCTATAATGATTATTGAACATTTAGCCTTATTTTTCATGTTTTTTTTTGATGTTTTTCATCAGTATTTTGGTGTGATTCAATTATATCATCATCGGGATAGTTTTATGTAATCATATTACATGCTTCACAATTTGAGATGCATTCCTATTGTTGTTTATTTTCACACTACAATGCAGAAATCTCCTTGCTACTCAAATTTAATTAGTAATTATATAGTTGTTTAATATTAGATCAAATTTAATTAGTAATTATATAGTTGTTTAATATTAGATTAAGTAATTTGAAGGATGAAGTTACCAAAGTGACCTATCAGGTATTTTTTATGAAAAATATTAAATATAGTATGTATTTACATCCATATAGAAATTACCTAACTCAAAAGAAGGTTAATGACCAGTAGGATTCTATACATACTTGTAATAGTAAACATATGACAATTATAAAGTTGAACATTCGAATAATAAATAAATCCAAATATGGATATATCATTTGACATATCTTATTAGTGTTTGATCATTACGATTATCACTATTAATTAATATTGAAGTCCAAAGATAATATATTAATGTTGTATTTGGTATTGAGATATGATATATTATTATTTAAATTTGCTTAAGTTTATGATAATATATATGAGCATAATTTGTATATTGTAGAAGGCTACAAGCAGCCTTCGGCCAAAATTATGGGGCAGCAATAGTTGCTGCCCAATGTCCCTTATTTTGCACTAATAATTTTGGCAATAAAATATTAATCTAGAACACCTTTTAGCAAGGAGAAGATGTGTAATCCAGATCTTAAAACTATAACAAAAATCATAGCAATCGTGCAAAAATAATTACATGTGATTGAACATAATACATGCAGTTTAAAAACTAATTTTTTGCATGAACAACCTAGCTCTGATACTACTGTTGTAAAATCTGGATCGACATCATATATACAATGGAAGAATAGAAAATAAAAATCCTAGATTTTTATAAAAAAAATAGTCTATTATCGTTGTACAAAGATTGGAGTGCAAAAACCCACAAAACCTAAAAACTACATGTATAAGAAGATTGTATTATCCAGGAAGATCGTATATTCCTAAATTCCAATAGATCTGTGAGAAAGGATGAAGAAAGTCAATTGTTTTCCTTTCTAGCGGTGATCTACATGGCAAGGGCTACGAAAATATTCCTTAAATTATTGCTCAAATCTCCTCGCTACGCGCACCATGCAATCAAGAAGGGAGCGGCCCTTCTTGCCCTTCTTGCTATCCACGCATCCCAAATAGGGGCTACAAGTTGAAGATGAGAGGGAGAGAGGAGAATATGAGGTAGCAGCCAAAAGAGGTTTGGCCTATAACCGTTTGGTTCTTTCATATTTATAGAGACCCTTTGTCAACTTAACCGTAATGGATAATGTCTTATCAAATACTGGATCTCTATCCAACTACCCAAGCCTTTTAGATTAGTGGATCTCTATCCAATAATATCTCATGGGCTCTTATTGGATCTCATCCATAGGATCCAATAATTCAAAGGCTTACTGGATATCCAATAAGATAGAGGCTCTAGTGGACATCTTATATCTGAACCTCTACTCGTTCCAACACCTACCATATGTGTGTGACCCTTTAGGGCAATATTAAGTTTGTCATGAGTCATTCCTATCATAACTCCTTCTGGCTCAGTACATTATTATCTTCATAATAATTCACTTGACTTATCAATTACAAACATACTATGTCACTATGT
This sequence comes from Musa acuminata AAA Group, assembly GCF_036884655.1. NCBI lineage: Eukaryota > Viridiplantae > Streptophyta > Magnoliopsida > Zingiberales > Musaceae > Musa > Musa acuminata. Next base: position 39,416,497 of record NC_088333.1, read on the forward strand.
TGTAGTCCCCAAACGATACAGTGCAATCCAATTCATTAGACATGTATGTTCTTATTTACTATATATCTATAGTTCATCCATCTAATATCTCAGAGATCGTATACCAAGCATGGTACTATCAGATCCATATGGTTTCTACTCGAGTCACACTCTAATCGGATTCTCCTAGAGAACTCTTTCTCTCTCAATCTCCATGACTCTAGCTAAGGATTTGCCTGAGCAAGAACATATTGGATATTCCTCTCATAACACCGAGAGTGGATGATCCTTTATTGACACTCGATAGCCTTCATAAGATTAGCTGTCACTCTCGATGACCGGATGTGTTAAATCTAGAACTTCTAGGTCTATAAGTCTGGTTTCAAATAGTGGAATACTCATACAGGACATCCTTAGTATCTCCAGTCTAAGGACCAGATACACCATTAGGATGACAGAATCATTGTTTGATAATGAGGTATCATCATTCATCCAACATTACATGAGCAGATCAATAAATGAACTCATTCTCCAATGAGCACCTGCGTGGTATCCCTAGTATTCCCACATAAGCAACTATGAGACCAGCTACCTCTATCATATGTATGAGTATATGATACACTAGTCTATCTGGTTATCTCGATGTCCCTCTCGAGAGACCTATAATTGAGATTCTTTAGAGTATGTGCGTAAAGGTGAATCGATATCATTATCATGATCTCATTACGATCCAATTTCTATTGTAAAATCCAGAACATCATAATATATGCAGTATGCAAAATAAAGTAATAAAATTATAAATAATATAATAAGCAAAAAGAGTGTGTATCATGTCACATTGGCTTGCAAGACACTTATGACTAGCATATTTTAGACACGAGTAAACCATAAGGGCTTAAGTGGTCCATGGTAAAAACTACAAGGGCTAAAATGAACTTTAATTCTTTTTTAAATTTAAATTATACGTATAATTATATTAATAGTTTATTATGAATCAACATGCTACGTAGGCAGACCCTAACGTTTATTAACTCAGATTTGATGGGAGGGACTTATATACTATGTTTTTTTTAAATATATAGGTTATTTTAGATATAAGTAAATTATAAAGGCTTAAGTGCTCCATGACCAAAACCACAAGGGCTAAAATGAACCTTAATCCCACGAAAGTATCCATGAACATTAACAACACGTGACCTAAGGTAGCATCCACTAATTGGTTAATCTTAGGAAGAGGATAACTACCCTTTGGGCATGTCTTATTTGGATTGATGTGATTGAGACACATCTGCTAGTTTTCATTATCTAAACAAACACAACATTTACAAGTAATTGAGAAATAAAAGTAGTACCAAATAGTTTGTCTCCCTTAGTGTTGATGGCTTGTTGGTGATCAAGGGTAAATTTTTGAGGCATCTACTTTAAGGTTGGGCTTCTATTTAGATGTTCAGATGATGTTAGACTATACTTAGGTAGATCCCGAGCATGTCCTTTGGTGACCTTGCGAAGAATTTAGCATTTGTCTAGAGGAAGTCAATGAGTTCAACCCTTCTAGCTTCATAAAGCACTACCTTGATTTTGATTATATGATCAAGTCTAGCTCAATCGTGAGGTACTTTGATAAGGGGTTTGATCAGCTTAGGGTGAGGTGCAAGCTTTACAATCTCTCGAGGGTCAAATAGTGGTATCTTGAGTCATCATGGGAAGGGAGACCACCATTAGATAGCATTAACATAACTCTTTTGAATTGCTCCTCAGCGCCCAGATTCTCAAACTCGTTGAGAACTTTATTAACAAGTAGTAAGTTAACACCATTGCCTATAACTTATTCAGCGATGAACTTAGTCGATTATCATAATGGTGTTCTATGTAGAAGGAATATTGACTACCACGAATTTGGTCAACATCATCTTAAAATTGGGCTCCATGTCAATGGTCATATAGAGGTTGATAGTACTAAGAGATTAGATTGAGTCACCTCGGAACCCCATGAGAGAGGAAGCAATCGAGGTAAGTTCATTACTGGTTTGCCCTAACTTTTGAAAGGTATTATAATAGAGGATGTTAGCAGAGCTACCTAAGTTGATCATGACCCTTTTGACCGAAGTATTGATTATCTTGATGGAGATGACTAGGGCATCATCATAGTTGGGGTCGAGATACTCATTCTTTAGCACTTCCTCTTCCTCGAATGTTGTCTCTAAATTGCTTTCCTTCTCTAGCACTTCTCGATATTAACTTGGGGGGAGGCCTTATCGCCCAAGATCTGACCCCCTAAGTGAGCCACCCAACGATGGTATCGATTTGTCTTTCCATTAGCTCCTCTAGTTGTAGAGATGGTTTTTGATTCCTTAAGATGAAACGTCTAAGGTGCCCTTATCGAATGAGTTCCTTAATCAACTCCATTAGATTAAGATAATCTTCAGTGTCTAGGTCTTAGTCTTGGTAGAATCTATAATATTTAGACATATCTCTTCTATTGGGCGATGACCTAATTGGATGAGGGTCTTGTAACATTCCCTTCTCTTTAATCTATAGGAATATTTTTGTTGGTGACATGTTGATAGTGGTTAGGTTGGCTCTTGGTTGAGATGACTTTGTTGGTAAGGTGCTTTCTACTATGGAAATGTTAGAGTTAAAGTGAGGGCTTGTCATTCCTACTTCCAAGTACTTTTATAACTTTTTGTGTTTTTCTAAAACCATCGCCTCAACTATAATATATTGATTTATGCTATAGCATCTCAAGGGTAATAATTGATTATCGCTATATTAGAGACCATAAGAGTTAAGAAGGCTTAAGTCTCATCACAAATGCTTGTATGAAGACCAAGTGGTGGACATTGGTGATCCCTATGCCTCATTTATGAATATAATAACAAAGTCCGCTAGTGACTCACCCTCCAACATTCGGATTGTCAAGAGGGTGGTAGTCGAGCACCAAGGGAATACATTCTTGACAAAGTATTTTCCAAACTTCTTTACCAGTTGAGTTAAGGAGCTTATTGAGAACGGTTTAAGGTGTGTGTACCACTCCCAAGTCGTGTCCCTTAGCATCATATAGCATCCCTTAGCATCATATAGCATCCCTTCAAGCATCCCTTCAAACACCTCAATAGTTGAAAGCTCATTGGGATTGGGTCTTCTAGATGAATAAGGATTTGTTAAGGTGAAATCGGTTAAGTCTCCCTTCTTTATCATATGAAACTCCTAAAGCATATCTTCAAGATGAAAATCTATTTACTATAACTATGTGCTAAGGGTGTACTTGGCATAATTACATATTAGGCCTCGGACTTATCCACTATAGATTGGTGATGATGCAGACTGCTGAATTCATTAGTGCGAGATTGAGGTGCCCTATTCATTGGATAATTAATTGATTATCGACTCTTTAGGGCAACTAGTATGGGACTGACTAAGGAATCTTAGCAGGCGTCAGGGGAGTGGCCAACTTTTGTATGTTTTGGACAACTATAGATTAAACTAGTTGAGAAAGAAGGGAGTCAACAAGATACATCATCACAATTAGTGTCTGAACCTTCTATGTGAGGTCTATGAAGACCTTGGTCAGAACCATTGAGTGAGTCAGGGTCCCCATCGATATAGAGAGTTCAAGAGTCATTGAATAATCGTTAATATTATATCAATGTTAGTATTGAGGTAGAAGTGTCAAAGGCAACAAATGTTGGATCTTGTCCATCATGAGTGAAGGTGCTATAGGCCGATGTCAAAGTGGTCATGCTCGAGTACTTATTGAGCGAGTCGGTATAGTAACATTCGTGTGTTATGCTATCTTTCTAGTACCAAAATAATATGATGGATATCAGTAATGTCCATATTAGCTCAACTTGGTTTGAGTCTATATGAACAAAAAAAATCTGATATGGTCGAATGGGGAGCTCAGGCATTTGGTCGATAACCAACTTATATGAAAATTGAGGTCGGATGGGTTCCTCGACGTGATCCTTCCAACGCTATAGTTAGGTATGAGATAGAAAGCATAAGTTTTAAATAAACAATAACCATCCTTAATTACTATAGCTTGGTGGGCTTTTCATAATAGCTTTAACATGGGAAAATATACTATAATATGTATAGAATATTTTTTTTAAAAAATTATTATAGTAACATCAATGTCATTGAATTATTGATCGCGGTTCAATTTCCTCTGCTTGATCATTATGTTGAAGTAAATATTTATCCCATTAATATTTACTTTCTTTGTTATGATCATATTTGTAATGCAAAATAATCTTAAAACAAGTTAAAATAATATGCTTAACATATATTGGAAATATTAAAATAAGTTATTTTAATATATAAAATAAATATATCAATTTGACTAGTAGGTAGTTCTTTGTTATTGCATGAGAATGAAAGAGACATAACTTGATGTCACTTATAGTATTTTTTAATAACTTTATAGTATTTTTAGTATATAAATAAAGATACTATAATGTTATTGAAAAAACACATATAAATGAACCAAATGAAAAAACTATGGTTCACAACTTATAAAAAAATTAGTGAAAAAAAAATCATTTTGGTTGACTAGGGATATTTTGGATATTATTTGTATTAAGGGGTATTATTTGAAAAAAAAATGAAAACAATGTCTCCTTTGGGAAAAATAAAGAAAAAGATGATCTTTTTAAGGAAAATCACTCAAAATAATTTAACAATCATGTCAAGTAGGGATATTTTGAATTAAACCTCCACAAAAACATAAATATCTAAATCAAATTTTCTTTGAAAAATACAAGTGATCTTAAAATACCTTACAAACACAAGTTTACGATAAAATTATTTAATAAAACATGTGTGAGTCAGTATCATTAATCAAAATTGCGAGATAGGGCATCTTATGGATGTAACTCTCTTTATAGTTGATGGAGACTTTGTGTTTCATACAAGTCCTTTTATCTCTGTGCTGATTGAGAAAACAGTGTTCCTTCCGTTTTATCTTATGGATGTAACCATTTGTTTTCTATATTTAATGTCTTACAGATTGATCATTTTTTTACTAATGTAATAAATATGCTAAAAGACAAATCCTATCAAATGATCTATGCATCCGACTTTACAAGGGGCGAAATTGCCAAGGATTATAATTATCACATAAAAATCATCGAGTTCACTCTGCAAAGATCTATTGGTACCACACGACGTCTTGCAATGAAACTATATCTATGGCTTGGAGGAGGAGATGGAGGAGGCAACTCCGTCATCTCCCGGCGTCGACGTTCTTCAGCAGCGTGCTGCTATCCAGGATATGATAACCGCTGGTATCCGTCTCCGTGCATCTTCTTGTGTCTTCAGCTTTTACCATTTCGATATCTCCCGGATCATATTCCTCCCTCGGTTGCAGCCTGAACCTTCTCAATGAATGCAGTCGCTCTGCTACTTCCTTCATGGAGGGCCGCTCTTCTCCCTTCACGCTCAGGCACTCCTTGGCAATGACCGCAACCTCCCCCAGCAACTGCTCTCCCCCTTCCCCGATCAATTTGTTATCCAGTATGTCCCTCAGCCTCTGCTCCTTCATCAACACGAGGAAACTTGTCGCCAGGCTCCTCTTTTCCGAAGCATCGTCGGCGTAGATCGCCTTCTTGCCTGTGATCAGCTCCAGGAGGACGACCCCGAAGCTGTACACGTCGCTTCTATCCGTCAGCCGGCGGGTCTGCATGCACTCGGGGTCCAAGTAACCTAACGTTCCCTGCACGAACACGATGAACTCGTCTTCGTCCATGGGGACGAGCTGAGACGCTCCGAAGTCGGACACTTTGGCGGAGAGGTCGTCGTCCAGTAGTATGTTGAGGGACTTGACGTCCCCGTGAATGATGGACCGGTTGGTCGCCGAGTGCAAGTAGGCGAGCGCTTCCGCGGCCTGCTCAGCGATCATTAGGCGAGCTTGCAAGGGGAGGGGTGAGGTGTAGTGCTCTGGATGGAGCACGTCGAACAGGCTGCCGTTGGAGATGTACTCGTAGACCAGCATGGGAACATCCAGCTCCAAGCAACAGCCCAGTAGCCTTACTATATGCCGGTGGTTGATCTGAGAAAGAACGATGATCTCGTTGACGAACTCGTCCTTCTGTCGCTCGTCGACCTTCTTCGACTTCTTTATCGCCACCGTTCGTTGGTTGTCCAAGATTCCCCGGTACACCATGCCGTACCCGCCGCAGCCGATGACTCTTTTGTCGGCGAAGTTGTCTGTGGCTCGTTGTAGCTCCTCCACGGTGAATACTTGAACGGTGTCCACCTCTTTGGATAGGATTTCTTCGTATAACTTGAAGCCCCCATTTTTCCTGAAGAAAATGTCTCGTTCTCTTTTGTGTTTCGTCTTTTGGGTGCTTATGATTACGCAAGAAAGGAGAGCAACTAATATTACAACGATCACGCTGAAACCTGCACAGCATGTATGAGTTGCAAAGATTAGCTTAAAGGACGAAAAATATTTTTCATCAATTCTGTTATAATTGTAGCGTTGTCATGACAACTGGAGAATTGGAGAAGTCGAAGAAGGACAATAATATGTCGCTTTCCAGAGACACCAATTCTACCATGTTTGTGGAATTCTAAACATTTATACTTTTCTCATGTATGACCTCTTCAAAAGCAAAGAGTCGGTCTTTTCAGATTTTATATTCATGTAATCAAAACCATCTTTATAGCTAAATGTTAAACGCAACGCTACTGCTGAATGATGCAATGAACATACCAAACAAAAAATTATAATTGGAAAGGTACTTATGTAATTCATTATATATATATAACCATTGAGTGGGTCTTTTTAGTAAAGCTAAAGTTATACATCTACAATCGCTGGGGTCTATCACGGTTATTGTCTAACGAGGATATTGTGTTCGACAAAGGAAAAAGTATCAAGTAGGACGCAAAGGAGTGGAGATAGATAATAACCAAGAAAGGCGGAGGTTTTACCTACTGTCAGCCGTGCCGGTAATGGAAATTTGGATGAGATGTCGGTACAATTTTCTTTGCTGGCATTTCCATGCGTACCAGGTGGGCATGTGCAGTGGTAGCCTCCCTGTGTATTAGTGCAAACTCCGAAGCATGGATACAGCTGAGGATGTTCGCACTCGTCGATATCTGTCGAGCGTTGATTCGACCATCAGAAATGGAAGTAAGGTGTAATCGAGCATATGGGAAGAGATGGGCGGTGAGCACCTTGGCATCCACCCTCGAGATAGGGATTGCCTGTGTATCCTTGGGAACAGTTGCATAAGTACCCGGGGCCATTGGTGGAGTCGACGCATGCGGTGTTACCACCGCGGCAAGCGTAGTTGACTGGGTGAGCTTTGGCATCCCGGCACGACGACTGGTTGCGCATCGCCCAGTCCAGCACCACAGGAACCAGGTAATTGGTTTTTTTGCCGAAGTCATCGGAGAGCGCGGATTCATGGAAGTGGAACCAATTTTGATCGGCTACGAAGGCATAGCTACAGGGATTGAAGCTGGCCACCTGGCTGTTGTCGAAGGACGTGCTGAAGTAGGTAGTAAAGTTCATGAGCGACTCGGGTATGAAAGTTTGGCAGCAACCCATGCCATCGCAACCCGGCTCCTCCGAAACACCACCTGCGTCGTCGCAGTAGGACAAGCAGCCGCTCGCATATGTTCTGCCTTTCACGGTTTTGCCTACGACGTAGGCGAGAGAGGAGCAGCCGACGACGGTGAACTTGTTGCTGGTGGCCGAGAACAAATATGGCAGACCCAGGCTTGTCGATGAGTATCTACCAGATTGCTGGTTACACTGAGCAACCATGAAGATGTGCACGCTTAACTCGTGATCAACCAAGGAGATGTTGAGGATTTCGATGTTTGTTTCACCGATGAAAGGTTTTGAAGGATCGGTGGTGTGATCGCAAGTGATGTTGAAGCCTTCCATGGAGCAGTTGGTCCCGATGCCGAACGGGTAGGGGATGTCGACTTCGCCGCACTTGCTCAGGCATCCTGGCTTCGATATTGCTGCTGCTGCTGCTGCAACAGCTGATGCTAACAACAAGGTCGCTGCTATCTGAAACACCACCACTCTCTTAGCAACCATTCTCTCTCTCTCTCTCTCTTTTGCCCTCCCAACTACTGGATCAGCTTGCAGTGTATGTGGACATGGATCAATATAGGTATATATATATATATAATTAATTAACTACTATATGTATTTGACAGGGTCACAGCTGGGAGCTGCACTTGTTTAGCTTCTGTTGGTTGATACGAACAAGCGTGGACTTGGTCCGACGCAAAGACAAAATAATCAGCAGACCGGATGGACACTACAACGCTTGAATCCCGAGATGCATCGAATCACGTTTCTACTAGCTGTCTGATTAACTGACCCATATGCACACGATAGTTACCTGAAATGACTCCATACTCTTTAGCTAATGACTCGGACCAAGTCAACCACACCCACGTCGTTGTCCTGCCGCACAACTCTAGTTGTCGTGACGTGCGAGTCAAGTCAAGTAATGTGAACATCAAGCGCGAGCTTTGGTTTGCTGGTAGCAACCGTCAACGCATGAGACAAGTCAAGAGACACGGTTTGTGCCATTACTGTATTCGTTCAAGCCCCACCGATTCCATTGTCACACTGTGCATCACTGCTGATCTATTATGTGCGTCACTATTCCTTCTATAATATAAAAAAAGGCCAAACATAAAAATTATTTCATGAACCCGGGCATCTGCATAGCTGCAATCGGATGACCCCATGGGCTGACTTCAACATAAATATAACATTAATCTAGAACTAATACAGAGAAATTCCAATTATATCTTATAAATGTAAAATATACAGCTGGAGTAGCTCAGATGGTTAGAGCGTGTGGCTGTTAACCACAAGGTCGAAGGTTCAAGCCCTTCCTCTAGCGAAAAAATACTTTTAATAACTCATATTTTTTTTTTTCTATTTTCTATTTTCTGATTTCATTTGTTTTCGATTTCGTGTTTATGATTACATTTACTACCATTCTTTGAACCACTTTTTTTATGATAACTCGTATTATTTTATATTTTCTGATTTCACTTGTTTTCAATTTAGTGTTTATAAGATTACATTTACTGGTGTTCTTTGAACCACTTTTTATGATAACTCGTATTATTTTCTATTTTTTTATTTAATTTGTTCTCAATTTCATGTTTATGATTACATTTGCTAGTATTTTTACTGGCATTCTTTAATATGTAAAAGAGAGAGGGAGAGAGAGAGAGAGAGAGAGAAGGCATAAGTGCAAAGGCAGGTAAACGAACGATTGAGAAGACAAAACTGGCCGCTGAAAGAAACTTAAATCTCAGACTTACTATGGGGGAGCGCGAGAGACACAGAGAGAGAGAGAGAGAGAGGGGTCCAAAGCCCACTGGACCGTCGATGAATCGGAAAGATCCAAGGCGGACCAGTGCAATTTCATCCACGGGAAACCAAGATTTGCACCGAAAAGAAGAAGAAACCCACACCCAATTCCGATCACGATCAAGAAAGCAACCCTAGTTGACAAGGAAGGGATGAGCTCCGTACCTCAGCTTCTGGCCACGAGCAATCGGGGTTTAGATAGAGTCGCGCTCCCCTCCGGGCGACGGTGTTGTCGAGGCGCTTGGCCGCGGAGCCGATCCCCATCGTTCTCCCCGTTCCTTTTCCGGCCCTCGTCGAGGCGTTTCGCCTGTCGGGGCCCGTGGCCGATCGGCCCCCATGGGTTGAAACCGACGAGAAAGATTCGTGTTATATATATATATATATATATATATATATATATATATATATATATATATAATTTATTTATTTATTTATGTTTATATCTCAACCAATTGGAATGGAATTAACGTTGTGGTGACAGCCTGAGTTGGAAAACGAAATTATGGTAGCAAGAAGAAAAGTTCGACTCCTCTACTTCTTTTGCCCCCAAATAATGGCATGCAGATGAGGTTAGTCTTCTTCTTGGGCACGCCTTTACGTGGACTCGTCGAGAAATATAGAGGCGGCTCAGTTCCGGGAATAATCTAATCCAATGAATTTGTGACATGTAAACAACATAATCCTCAGTCCAACTCAGCACTCCTCAAGTCTCGATACATCTCATAAGCTTATATAGTTGAAGTGGTCGTTGTCTTCTTAACGTAAATTTGTGAAGTCGACACTGATTTTTTTAATTATATATAAAAATCTTCTAATCTACATGAAATTTCTTTTTCTCCTATATAGGAGAGGGACGTGTGAATGCATTTTTAACGTAATTTCATTTTCTATCCTCTTGTAATATATATCAGAGTAAGCGATGGCGTTTCCATATAAAAAAGTTTAACCGTACATCAATTTCCGAGCTTGCGATGCTGTTTCTCACGAAAGATGGAGACCGAGCCAAGTCAAGTGGGTTCCACCACCAGCTTCCGCTGTAGCTGTCGGAATCGGGCCCCACCATGCACTAGCACGCAAGCGACAAAAGGGGTTGGTGACTGCTGCCGCGAGGACGACTCCTTCATCGGACAGTTCTGACCAGAATATTAACACGTTGTTAGAAAGAAAATACTCATCGCTCGTAAATTTTAATCTAATTAATCCTTCACTTACTTAAATTTGTCTCAACATAATAAATAAATAAATAAATATGTGATCATGCTAAACCGCCATTAATACGGTTCGCATGATCGAGACAACGTGAGCGGCAGCCCACATCATTCTCCCGAACGCGATTCAAGGTGGTAATCCACGCCAGCGGGACAGCCATCGAGGCGGTGAGATCCGGTCACCGCCTCGGTGAGCTGATCACCGCCACAAAGGAAATAACAGTTGGTGACGGTCGTTTCACACCGAGTCAAGAACGGTTTCGTATCGCCCGTTACGCGCGCGGTATATCGAGGGCGTTGGCCGTCGTGAGCCACGAATCGTTCGAACGGCTAGTTTGCGAGGAGGAGACGGTGGAGTCTTGATCGGTTCTTGGTCGTCGATGTCGCCCTCCTTCCCTCCCTCTCTTTATTCTTCTGTTCTTGTTCGTCGCGACGCGGCCCGATCTTTCCTTTTTCTTGGCTACGAGATGAGGATCGAGTCTTGATCTGTTCTTTCCTTCTGCCCCGGCTCGGAGAGGCAAAGGTTTGTCAGTGTCGCCCTTCTCCTCTCTGTACTCTTGTGTCGCCGTTCATCTCTCTGTCACTTTTCTCGTTCGTCGCCATACCTCTCTCGGTCTTTTGCCCTTTCTTCTTGGCAACGAGATGAAAGCCAATCTTTTTCTGTTCTTCCCTTCTTCCCCGGCTCGGAAAGACATAAGAGGCAAAGGTTTGCCAATGTCCCGCCTTCCTCCTTTCTTGTTCCTCTCTGTCTTTTGCTTGCTCATCGATCGTTTTCTTGACAACCAATGATGGCTGCTTTGCATGGGAGAGAGGAATCGAAATGGTATCGGGATAGCCCGTTACATTCGCTTTCGTGTCGGGGATTCGAAGTACAAGAAGACAACCGTCTTGTCTATCGAGATGTGGTCACCTCCGGTCGCTCTTAAATTCCAACCTTTAATTCTTTTCCCTTTTTTTTGTGGGTTCGATGGACAGAATGCGACCGCACGAGAGAGAGAGAGAGAGAGAGAGAGGCAGAGATTTACAAGGATTCGGTAACCACTCAATGCTCTCGATCTACCCCTGAGGGTGACGCATGCCGTGAGCTAAGGAATCGCGTCCGAGTTCATCACGCGAGATATGTCAGCTGGCGACGCCGAGCAGATAAAAAGTAGGAAGGAAGAACAACTCTCTCACTCTCACCTTTATTTAAAGCATCGACGCCTGATCCGATACCGCCTGTCCCTCATCTTGTTCGTTCCTCCTGGGGTACGACAAATAGTTGGCCCTGGTGTTGTTTCTCGGCATCTGTTGCGAGGGACATGGCGGAGAACACGGAGCCTTTGTTGAAACGGAAGGTGTACTTCGACGGCTGCCCGGGTTGCAAGCAAGACCGACGGAAGGAGGCCAGCAGTGGAATCCCCTACAAGGAGTTCTTTTATGTGTGGATCATCACCCTCTGCACAGGTATGCATGCGTGGGTTGGCTCACGCTAGTATATAATTGCTCGGTAGAGTTTGTTGCATGATGAGTGGAAAAAATGTTTTCTTCAACATTGAGTTCCTCCTATTTAGTAATTAGTGATTTTTTAGTAATTAATGATTTGTTCTTACACGCTTGTATTTGCATCTGCACCCATTATTCTGTGTCTCTGCGACACCACAACCTCCGGTAAGTCTACAAATCAATTTCCTGTAGGTGTAGTTGTAGCATAAGAAAACAATGTCCTGTACTGACCTTGAAAACGATACGACCATTAAGCAGCAGAGGACATGGGCTAAGAGTTTGTTTAACGGCTGCTCCATGCAAAAGCATAAAATGAATATTTCCTAGTCTTTTGAACATTTGAAGATCTAAACCTAGAAGTCAAATTTGAAAGCTGTCGCAGATGCATATTTTAGATGACCCTATTTATGCATGCATCACTCTATATTAGCTAGTTAGAGTCGTTTAGCTTTTTATAAGTAGCAATAGCACTTGATTGGATAGTTTATTTTGCACCTCTAGAGAGTATAATAAAAATTATTAGTTGAAAACTCAAAGTCAGACATCCTCTGCTTGTATACAACAATCTGATTTTGTACTTTTGAAGCATCCAGGATGAAGCTGGGCCACACTGTTTGCACTATAATCTACCAATCCAAAACTGTTACCTAAATTTATGCTCCATTGATCCTAGAAGGTAAAATAGGACTCCTTCTGTGTTACACTGATCATAGAGTTTGTATAAATCTCTGCTGCTTGGTTTGCATTAGCGATTGCTTAAGAACCTCAGGGATGCTTGTTGGAGTAAAAATTCAATAATAAAAGTTAAATCCGATTTGAGTAATAAAATAAGAAAGATATAAGGGTCATAATAATCATAACGGTCATATAATGGCTATGTGTAATCATAGTCACTGGATACCATTAAGACACCAAGTAAGTCATACAAAAATAACAAACTCAATTAAATAAACAATGAACATAATAAATAAATTAATAAATGATAAATAAATTTTTTTGAGATTTCTATTTTTAAAATAAAATCTCTAACATGCTTGTCCAAGTTCAAATGATTAAATCAGGAAAAAAGAACATCATATACTTACTGGTTTATAGTATTACTTCATCTGTCACATTTTCTGTTTCACATTGACTTACTTGATTGAAACAAATTCAAAGAAACCTAGAAAATCATGAGATTCATGTTCTAACTCAATTTCTTCTTATTTGGAAATTTAGCATTTTAGCACATAATTATCATGTCTCTTTGGGGTTTCACATTTAAGATGATGAAATGGTGAAGTTAAACTTCACTTCAGTATGCAGTCATTTCTTACGGAACCCATTATCAGAAAGTCCAGGTCCTTGTTCTGATGGCTAAATATTGCTTTTCTTATATTAGCATCAGCTTTACAATTTTCCATATAAATTGATACTTTTAGTTGTTTTCTCCGTATTCCTATGACATGGTTTTCTAACTTATCTCCATTTCTTTGTTTTCTTCTCCAGCATTGCCCATTTCATCGTTGTTTCCTTTCATATATTTCATGGTACGTATGGCAAAGTGGGATATCTAAATCCTTTCATTATATCTATCCACACTGTTATTCACTTATCAACAACAAGAAAACATTTCTATATTCATTCAAATGAGTGAATGCTTTTGGTTGAGTTCCTTATGCTTCAAGCCTGTATCCTTTCTTTTCACAATAGATGGATAAGAAAGAAAAAAAAAGCGAAAAAGGCAAATAACTATCGATTAGGATTTATTTTCTCTTTACTTATTTGTAGTTTGTGACTTTGTTCTATTATCATTTCTTTTTCATGCCACATTTAGTTATTATTTGCTACAAATAATAAAATGTTCTACAACAAAATATTTCTTAACTAGCACAAACTGGTGTTGGAAATCTAGATTTACTTTCAATACTAATCAGCATCTTTAAGTTAAAATGGTAAATAGAGGTTACAACAATCTTATACATGAAGACAAAGCAAAACATTGAACATATTGTTGCCCCTTAACATCCATACAAAAATGATGGATAGGCAACCAAGAGACTGAAGAGTGTGTGTGTGTGAGAGAGAGAGAGAGAGAGAGACAGAGACAGAGAGAGAGAGAATGGATAACACTCAAGAATGAATCAGATTGGCCACCACAATCTTTTTTACATATAATATTAATAATTAATTAATTCTCAACTGGATAAGGGTTGAGATGTCCAAATGGAAATGAACTCCATCCTCATTTGGAAGGTTTAATCCAACACTTTTTACTAACCAAAATAGGAAGAGTCATACATATTTCAAATTTATATAATATGGCATGCTGTGAGAGTGAGGAGTGGACCTTTCAAGATGCATCTCACTGAAGAAAGTTGTCATATCTGACCAGCATAATAAATTCTGGTCTATCGGTCTACCTTATAGAAACTTACCATTCTTGATCTAAACTGTCTAATTCTAACCCCTAGTGGCCAACACATATGCATTGGTCAGCCAGATAGGTTCCATAGAGTAGTGACATCAAAGCATTCACAGAAAGCTCAAGCACACCATACCGCAAGTGTTGGTCATTTCATAATCATCAGTACTCAGAGAGAGTTTAACCATACAATCACACCACATCACATGCATTAATCATAACATAATTAACACAACTACGATCCCTTTGATTCTTTTCTCAATAATTTTAAACCTATGATTAATGATTTAATCCATTTGTTAGTAGACGAGATAATTGATTGATGCATTGGCAACGCCATTGGAATGAGGATTTATAACATTGGGATGAGGGACCTATTTTTGGTGCAGCATAAGAGTGCGCTATGAATTTTTCCCAGAACTATGAACTGCAGATATTATGCTTTGCTGTAGTTGTGAATAAGCTTTAACTAAATTTGATTTTTTTTAATTTTATTCTCCATAGATAAGGGACTTGCATGTCGCCAAAAGAGAAGAAGATATTGGGTTTTATGCAGGTTTTGTTGGTGAGTAGTCATAATCAGCGCATGAAATTGTCTATTATGTTGCAATTAATTGTGTAATAAAGTAATAAACATTCAGTAGCTTCTAGTTTGCATCCCATGGAATGTCACTGATAAAATTTTCCTGTGGATTGAAGGAGCTTCATTTATGTTTGGAAGAGCCTTAACTTCCTTATTCTGGGGTGTAGTTGCCGATCGATATGGAAGGAAACCTGTTATACTTCTTGGCATCTTCTCTGTGTCAGTAACACTTATTGTTTTTGTTGCTGATCAATGTCAAATAGAAAATTCTTGTGGCAGAATATTTTCTTATTCCCTTGTCAGCATGTTCTTTACTGTCTAATGTTGTTATTTCAGGACCATTTTTAACACTCTGTTTGGGCTGAGTACAAGTTACTGGATGGCAATCACAACAAGATTACTTCTTGGATCACTAAATGGTCTACTTGGCCCGATAAAGGCATGTACAATTAGATGTATCATTGATTTTGTAGCCTTAGATATAGTTACACTAGTGAATTGTGTGTATCTTTGAAATTACAAACACTCATATTTGACTTTTTTGGCAGGCTTATTCTATAGAAGTTTGTAGACAAGAACATCAAGCTCTTGGGTTATCACTAGTAATATTTCTTTGTCTATTTATTGTTTCAGCAACATTGAATGGTCATGCATGTTTCTGAATTATGATTGTTATTTATCTCAGGTGACCACAGCATGGGGCATAGGTTTGATAGTTGGGCCAGCTCTTGGAGGCTTCTTTGCTCAGGTGAATCTTTTATGAAATCATCACTAGCATGTTGATGCTTGTGCCAGTATACATGCTCTTATCCCATATCATCTGCTGCTTAATGGCCATATCATTTTAGTACAGAAATTGATTTTTAAATCCAACAAATACAAAAAAATCATAAATATGAAGTACTTTTGTAGAATTATCAGAGGCTGTAGTGCCACAGAGGCGTAGAGCAGCTGGATGCATATGCAAACATAAGTTTGTAAGGACAATGTGTATAAACAGGAAAATTATTAATTTTAAAAAATTATTATAGGCAGTTTTTGAATTAGCAAATAGAAACTATATGCCACATGTTTTTAGATCACACATAAGACGAGTTAAATGTTAAAGAAAGAATTGCAGAATATTGTTCATTTGTTTGAATACTCCAAAGTTTATAAATTCAAATGTCTTCTTGGGGATAAAGTAAAATGAGCAACAATGGCATGAATCAGATAACACCTGCAGCCACTCAGTTGAGAATTCTGGTGAATGGCCACCACAAACAGCACAAAGATAAACAAGACATTTGGCACTATTCCTCCTCCTAATGATATTCAGAACCTGGAATGATTGGAGGAGCATGAATTAATGGTGATTTTAATTCTAGGAAGCTTTACATGCTTCCGGCACCTTTATCAAAATGATTCAATGCTCAAATTGTGGAAAGAAGAAACAGCATCTCACAACAAGAGAGTTTGACAGTGAGTGGGGCACCTCTCAATGCTGGGTTGCTATTTCATTCAACTTGAATGAAACAAGGAATTCATAGGAAGCAATTGGAAACTTTTGATGATTGATGAAAGTAAAAGGACAAATGTAAACTTTTGATAACTCAACATATGGTGATTGCTAAAGTGATAATCCTGGCTTTCTCATCCAAACAGGCATGGAATCTAATCCCTAGAGAGCCTAGACAGGAACAGAATCTACTAGGTATTGTCGGTCACATGGGTCACCAAATTTAGGTACGAGGCATTATTGTTGTTAAACTGAACTAAACAGACATTTATGAAAAAGGAAAACTTTGCCAAGTTACTGGAAAAACATCCTACCTGCACAATGCATACTCCTAGATGTCATTTGCCAATACTATTATCGTTGATATGGCACCATAAAAAAGCTTCCCATTATCTAATAGCAGTCTATCTCAGTTCACTTTTGGCTCTTACTACAATTTGCATCCTCCAGTATTTCTCTCACTATCATCAATCTACTAAGAAGTTCAAACCCATATTTGGACTTCTACTTTGCTCTTGGTATCTCTACTTAAAACAATTGATGAATTTCTTAATAGTCATTTCTGAAAGAAATTAATTCTCCAAGGAGAATGGATGCACAAAATAGTGAAATTTAACTTCTATGTTAAAAGATAAGACATAATTTACTCAATTCATGTGATCCTAGAAAGTATATATAGTTGTTTGTAGCAGCCACATTTATGAATCAATAGATGACGAGATACTTTTGTCATAGATCTATAAAAGCAATTAGCAGCCATACTGGCACATGGCTATCCTAAATGAAAAAGTTTGATAGTTGGTCAAGTTAATGTGTTGATTACCTACATTTACACATCCATTGGCATGTTTGTCATCCGTGATCTCAACTTTTTCTCTAAACTACAAAGCTTGAGCATGAATGTTGAAAATGAATGCAACAACTCAAATCAGTCAAATAATTTTACGAAAAAATACTTGCATACTGAGAAAAATTACTTGCATAGGAAGCAAACTCATAAATAATATATTAAGAAGTAAGACAAATGTCCAAATTGCATACTGATTTCTGATATTTGACATTCTTCGGAGCATCAAAATGATATTTTCTCCTATATGTATATCATATATTGACATAGAAAAGGTGTAGATGGTATAAGATTCCCTATGTTGCAAGTACATGAGGTGTTCAAACCAGTGTATGCAATTTCGAATGGTACCGCCTGGTATGGGCGGTCGTACCAGTCCGATTGCATACCGATACGTGGACCGTGCTACAGTACTACAGTGCACACTGTAACAGCGCTACAGTGATACAGTGCTGGTGTAAGCTTGGTACGCCCTAGTGTATCGCTCGATACGCTGGTACCGTACCGTACCGAGCCAACCTTGAAACACCGGTACGGTACGGTATTGCATACCTTGGTTCAAACATGTGGCAATATTCATGGATATAGTACAAATATAGAAAATATAATATGGACGCTTGGCTAGAATAACATCGTGAACATTGGAATCCTTGTCTTCTATTAATTGCAGAAACAAACACTAAAGCTGGTATTTTATATATTTTTGTAATTTTTCTTCCAAACCACAGATTGTATTTGAACATGGCACTTGCATGTGGCACCATGTCGTGTCGTTTGCTGATGTAGTGTTCCCTAGGCACAGGTATTAGGCTAACTGTTGGGGACATTGTTTAGTATATTACATGTAGTGTCTTTCCAGAGGCCATGTAGGATTATGTGGCCCCCTGCTTTACCATCCATAACCAATGGCCCTATGCAACAGATACAGACTGGTCCCACTGGGAAACATGTTGCATTTCTATTTGAAACTATAAAGTAGGACCCTCTCCCTTCTTCCTTTGATGGTGTTGCTAGGGAACAATGTTTCTTGAAACCCCAGAGAAAGGAAGCTTAGGGACATGTGGTAGGTCCCCATTGGCCCATAGAGCAAGATGTAGGTGCATTCTTCCAGGGGGCCCCAGCTTATATAAGGTTGGGGCAAGTAACAAATTTTGCATAACATTTTTTTTTCCCGGAGTATTGTGTTCTATTACATTTTATTTAGTGCTTTTCTTGCTGTGTCAGCCTGCAGAAAAATATCCCGAGATATTTTCCCAAGATTCCTTATTTGGAAGGTACAAGTTCTGCTCCTTTCTAAGTTCAATTTTCTTGTCTTATTCTGTGTTTATATTTAATTTTGTTGGTACAACGTTTTGCAGGTTTCCATACTTCTTGCCTTGCCTTTGTATATCACTCTTTGCGGTCTGCGTTCTTATAGGTTCTTTATGGCTTCCAGTAAGTTACCCCAACTTACTGTTCTATCTTGTTCTTTTGAGAGAATAACCTTAATAATTACCGCAAACTCGTTCCTTTTTTTTTCTTTTAATTTTTTCTATCATACTTTGTTTGTGAAGTTATTATATTGATTTTATTAAAAAGAAAAATAAGTCAAAGTCATCTTTTATCCCTCTCTCAACTCTTGTTCATCTACTCTTATGAGTAGATAAACATGGTATCATAGGTGGTGCACAGGTCCCTGTAGATGAGAGATCTTGAGTTCAGCTCACAGTGAGTAACCATTCCTATCTTTGATCTCTTCTTTTGTTCGTTTGGGTTTTGTTCCACCTCTCCAATGTCTCTCCATGTGTGCCATTGGGTTCATTGCACATGTATTAGAGGGTTTTAACTTTGTTCCTGGGCCATTTTCTATGGGATCAGACTTTTTTGGTAATGTTAAATGAATGACAGATGGATGGAGTAATTCCTGTTCTTTCTTTTCTTTTCTTTTCTTTTATCACCAGATGAAATTCCATTCATTAACTACTTAAATCAGCAGAAAGTTTATCAGGATTACATGGAGGAGTAACCTCTAGCCATGGCATAAGTGTAAACAGTACTTACATAAAAAATTTCTAGTTAATTAGCTACTAGCAACGTTATTCTCTTTTCTGCTAACATAATGAGAGAGACATTCACTGATTTTTCTTGAAACTTTCTTTGTTTCTTTGATCCATGGACCAGCAGGCAAGAGACATTCAATATTTAGGGCCTAGATCAGTGTATGTGAATCTCTCTGGTATTAGCGCATGCTCACACCAATGTCTTTTGCAAACTTAATACCTTCCAGAATAGTCATCATTTCTGGCAGATCAGAATCTAGAACATTTTCTTCATATTTGATTGATCACATATAAGTTGTACCTGATTATCTCTGATTTTTATGCAGAATCCATGTGATGTGCTAGTGGAAATCCAAGCACCATCTTATCAATATTGTATCCCTTAAACAGGAACTTGTCATCACATATGTGACAACTTAATTTTGGAATTATTATTTCTTAGATGCTCAAATAATTCAGAACCGAGTCTGCATTTTGATTCTTATGCTATAATTTCCGAAAAGAAAATTAGCTTTTACATCAATAGAATTATATTATTCTTATGAACTTGACGGTGATCTCCCCTAACCACCAATTATTGGTTGTTCAGTTCATCTTCTGTTCTCTCCATTTTTTACTCTTGTAAGCCCTAACTTGGTATCTCTAAATTTTTTGCCTTGCCACATGTTAATGTATCTCTCCAACAATTTGTTTTTATTGATTTAAATTATATTTTTCTTCCCTTTCAGATAATTTAGTGTGTTTAATTGATTTACTTGCTATACTCCGAGTACTAGCATGAAACTAAACTCATTTATTTGTCAATCTGATATATATCCCTGATATAATTATGTAGGAGACATTGCATAAGCACGATTCAAAAAAAAAAGGAGAAACAACAATTGAAGATGTGGAGACTCCATATAGCTCTGATTCAAAAGGTCATACCGATAAGGATGAAGAAAGTGATACACAACCAAAGGCAAACCTATTCAAGAATTGGCCATTGATGTCATCTGTCATTGTTTATTGTATATTTTCCCTTCACGACATGGCTTACACTGAGGTGATATATTCCTTTGAGCATTCTCTTGCCAATTTTTTAATAAGATTAGACAGTTTTATTTTACTATCTTGTGACTTTATCTTGTCATGAATTTCTTTTGTGTGCAAATCTAAATGTTAGATAGTAGGATTCATGGACTGCTCATGTTTACCTTAGTTTGTTTCCTACCCAAAATTTGTTTGAAGCCTAATGGAAAAGTCTCTTATTACAGAAGCGAGTTCCATAAATAACCATTTGTATTTGTAAATATGGAGACAATCCTGTCATTGATTCTTGTTAGTGTGAGCAATCAATAATTTGTTTTCACTTTCAGGAACTTGTGGGTTCATCAGTTGAAACATGATTTATTTTAGTTTATCCAACAATAGGAAAAGAATGTATTTTTGTTAGCAGCGTTTTAATGTCATTATCAAAGAAAAGAAAACACCTGACATCAGCCTTTCTAAGCTGATACTCTTTTATCAAGGCAACTTGGCAAATTGTGTTATCTAAAAACCAGTAAGGGAATTTGGTGAATCAGAATATTTGCTTTGTTCAGGTAGGAAGATTTATTTTTACATTGTTGTCTGCCCTGTAATAATAAGCAAGCTGAAACTTATGAGTCAGTGACTTGTTTTGCAATTGGAAGCACTTGCCATGACCTGAACTGATAGACCCACCAGCCCATACAGTGGACCTTTAACCATGTGGCTTGAAATTCTATATCCTTAGGTACTGGTTGGTTATTCATCTAGCCCTGGATGCTAATATGATCATTATCTACTTTCAATGTGAGACTAATTAGGATCAGAACATCACAATCTTCCTCACTCAATTGCTTGACATCAATCTAATTTCTAGCACGTTGCATGTGAGAATCATTCCCTAATTTGTGGCTGTAGAGGCCCATGGCCTAGTGGTAGCATTATGTATCTCTTGCACAATCGATAGGTAGCTTTTTCTTAATTGGACCACTTATTGCATATGGCTAGTTCTCGGTTTCCTCTGATGCCGGTTGTTGTGACAGCTTGATATACCTTCTAGCCAGGTATTTTCTTGGTTAAATGAGCCATTGATCATGATACCCAAAGTTAGAATTGTTGGTCCATCTAACTCTATATACTAGCAAATCTATTATCTATTTTCAGTGTCAGACAAATTAGGACATTGCAACTTGCAGAATATATAGCTCAAAGACACAAGCCATAAAGTTGAACGAAGATGCATCATTTGCATAGAGGATAATGATGTATAACCTGTGGGTAAAGAAAAATTGGGGTTCCCAAGAAGTACAGTTCTAGATTATCTAGAGAAGATAATTTCATTAAAAATATGAATATTATGGAAAGACATCTGTATGCTTGTCTGTCTATCAATCCATCTCTGTGTATGCGTATAATATTTTATACATGCATGTGTACTCTAGAATCTTTTAATCTAGTTGCAAATGATGAGTATATCTCTATTGTGGAAGTAAATGGCTATTCGTCATGTTGTGATGCATGCATGACTTTTTTGGGTATGTGCTTTGTGAGATGTTGATTACAAAGCTAAAATAATTTGATTCTGAAATTTTCTTCCTCCTGCTTCTGGGTATGTGCTTTGTTTTTTTCTTGTTCTAACATTAGGGATTTTATTGAGTTGTATAAGGTATCTTCTTTCTAATCTAATTTAGTACGATTTTGTGGGGCTCTATAACTTTACTGCTTTATTTTACTTTTGGCATACGTGTAACTTTTGCCTTGTGATGTTTGTCATGGTGTCACAACTAATTGCTAAACCATTTTTAGATATTCTCTTTATGGGCTGTTAGTGACAAAAGCTATGGAGGATTGAGCTTTTCATCTCAAGATGTTGGTGAGGTGCTTGCTATTTCAGGTACATATGAAATATCATTATTGTAATTCTATGACACAGAATTCACCTGAAATGTGAAATGATAGAAACAAATGTTTTTTATGATTCCTAATCTGATTGGAAATTATAGGATTGTGAGATGAAATTCTTAATCTGATTGGTATTTTGTAAGTACAAAGATATGTCTCATGGTCGTTTAGAAAGCAAATGGCAAACACCAATAACCCAGAGCCAATGGAAATGTTTGTTAACACTTAGCCATATTAAATAAATGCGAGAAATAATATGGAAGAAGAGCTCACCTCTCTGATAAAAGACTAGTAAAACAAAAAGGGCATGCAAGGTCCAACTTAGATATGCTCATGACTTGGTCTGGATCCTATGGTGATGGAATAACAAATGGATATTAGAAATGATTGCCATCATGTGTGGTTTCCACCCAGGAGTGTGTGGGGATTAGGATTGGCTCTATTGTAATCCCTTGTTGAAATGGTACTTGTCATCTTATGGTGATTGTTTAACATTGTGCTGATCAAATATATTATGGTGATTATCGTCTCTTCTTACCTTCCTAAACGTCTTATTGTTCATAGTTTAGGAATTTTTCTTCCAGATGGTATCTCGATATGATAATTGATGCTGGACAATTTTTAGTGCTAAAATTTTTATTATGTTAATGAAGTTTTAATTTTTTTCATCAAGTTCTCTCTTTCATGATTTTGGAATATGATGTCTGACAATGTATTAACCTTCTAGGTTTTGGTCTTCTTGTATTCCAAATTCTTCTTTATCCTCGAATTGAGAAACTCCTAGGACCCGTCAGCTCACTGCGTGTTGCTTCAGTAAGAACTAATTTTGTCATTCATTAGTAAAAAAGTTGGTATTTGTGTTCTTCTTTAATCCATATTGTCTTGTAATATGCAGGTTTTAGCTGTACCTTTGCTTGCTGCTTATCCCTTTATGTCGAAACTATCAGGACTTCAACTCACTTTGATAGTGAATTGTGCATCCTTGCTAAAGAATGTTCTTTCAGTGAGTATAGTATAAGCAGATCAATGAAAAAAATATTCTCATACTTATTTACACTTGGAAAGAATTTTGGAAACCACTTGTATTTTTTCTTCATAGATCTGTTCTTAGTGAATAGCAGATGCAATCATGCAAGAATGTTTTTTTATTAGCATCTTGATCGTATCATTATATCTAAATTAGTTAAGAGAACTTGCATTTTGTGTTACATGATACATAAGTTTTAAAGTCTGGCTGCTATCTTATGCTTGCCAAAGACTGAGAGCAAGTGGGGTTGAACACAGTCCATGGCACTGCTGTCAATATGGGGTTTACGATGGATCAATTTATGCTTACAAAAGTTAGGCTTGTTCAACTCTCTGGCTAGCACACCATCAGCAGTTCATGAGGACAGGCATATATATTATATACTCACTTCCCATGTTGATCTTTGAAATTGCACATAATTCTTTTAGCTACAGGATTAATTTTGACGAACTTCTATGGATGACATCTTGTATTTCATTTCCTAGCTTTGTAGTTAAATTTGTAATAAGATAGTTGCATTTGTATCTGATGTTTTTCATAAAATTTTCTTTTCTGATCAGGTGATGATCGTAATTGGATTGTTCATTTTGCAAAACAACGCTGTGGTAATATTTCTTAGTTAGTTTGTATTTTTTTCGTAAATTATGGTTTCTAAATTTCTTCTTGCTAGTCTTCCAACATAGCCCAGCATCACATTGAAGCACTTATTTGAATGTTAAACAATAATCTCACATCAGTATAATTTATGGCAGTCTCAAGAACAAAGAGGAGCTGCAAATGGCATAGCTATGACTGCAATGTCTTTTTTTAAAGCAGTCGCTCCAGCAGCTGGTGGTGCTATGTAAGTAATGTAATCTTGCTAGAAGCTTCTTGATGATTTGCAAGTCCAAGCTTCCAATGAAAAGCTGTTTTAGATAATGCTCTAGTAATATTTCGTTAAAGTGCCCTTTGGGTTAGCATAACTTTTTATTTGTAGAACATCCACAATAAGAACCTCGGGCACGTCAGGTTTAATACATTTTCTAATAATTGCTGGCTTTTCTAAATTAATGTCTCCAAATCAACAACTAAATATAGTGGCTTAAGGTCAGATGCATTTGTGACATTGTGATTACCACGTATTTATACACAATTTACACTCGGAAAAGAAAGGAGAACCCAAAATGTCTCTGACTTAATTTTAATCCATGCATTTAAATAATAGTGATGGGGAGAAATCTTGATTTTTTTTCAATATTTTAAGATATTATAAGGATCCGAATGGATGTCTTCTCCTGAGTTTCATGGAATTCTGTATTCCAGGTCATTCAAACCAGCATTATCTCATATATCATGATATACTGGCCAGTACACGAAAATAAGGAAACCACAAACAAAAGTTATGCTAATTTCTTCTTTTCCTTTCTTAGTTGTGATTGCCCTCTTGAACTCGATGAAAGAAAGAACATGAGAATGCCCAGTCTGATTCATTTAGTACTGATCTAAAAGAAAGAAAGAAAAAAACTGATTTAAACCAGTTTTTCCCAAAGATCAGTCAGCTTTCTGACTGATTTAGGCCGATGTTGGTTGAAACCAACCAAATTAAAGCATCTTATGGACAGTTTATGTGGGATCTGCTCTACACTGCAGGTTGATTTCCAAATGGTTCAAAGTCAAACATGTATGTGCCACCTGTACTGACTTTGATCTTTCCATCCATCCCAAGATCATTACCAAACCTTTTAAATTCCATTAATCTGGGTGAACTAGTGTGGATTGCCAAAATGATTCATATTACCTTACTGGTAAGTTAGTTGCTAATTCCATGTTTTAGTTACGAGGACCTTAGCTTGCAAGTATCACAATAAGATAACTGAGAAGCATGAGAGATTTAGTTGAATAAACTTGCTAATTCCATTCACAAGTGGTGGTCAATATGTATTTTGATCTTACCAAATAGATGTATAACATTCATGGATCTAAAGACTAACAACTCGATAGAATTTTTTTGTTTCTTTTTCGTTTTTGCTTCAGTCTTTAAATAATATCTGCATGAATCACTTTCTGTTTCATGATTAATCACTTTCATATCTTTTTTGCTTTACTTATATCAGCTATTCTTTGATTGCAGATTTTCCTGGGCACAAAAGCGCCAACATGCTTCCTTCTTTCCAGGTAAGCTTTCAGTAGCCACCATAATAATATTGCTGTGCCATTCTTTTCTTTTTTCTCAATCACTCACAAATTTTAATTATACCTAGTGCCATGTCCTTGAAAAATATATATATATCTGTGTGTGTGTATGTATATATAATGTATGCATGTATATATATGCTGATCTATGTATTTTTAGTACCAATCTTGAATTAGACCAATAAATATCAGACCATACCAATTGCTACAAATGATTGTTCGACCTTGTCATCTTAGCAATATAAGTTTATTTATGCTCCTCTTCATATTAGGATTTCTCTTGCAGTTTTAGTATTGGCAACTCCTGGTAAGGTTACTAGACTACCTTGTAGCAGGGGACTTTGCTTGATCTCCCATTTGATTCTATTCCAGCCTCACTCTACTGTGACAGATTTCAATTCTGCATTTAACTCCACTCGTTTTTGTGGCATTTCTCATTCGTGTTGTTTGTTTCCCAATTATGTTGGTTGTAATTTCATTTTGCAGGTGATCAAATGGTCTTCTTGATCTTGAACGTGGTTGAGCTGATGGGTCTTCTCTTCTCCTTCAAACCTTTTCTAATTGAACCCAGCAAGTAGAAGAGTATATATATACGTGGATCTGGAGCTGACTACGTTCCTTCAACCGCGGAATCCACAATTTTGATCTTCTTTCATCCTCCTCTCGTGTGGAGTCATCTCTCCACAGAGAGTGATGTAATCTGTTATCTTGATCAGTTCCATGTATGCTAAATGTACTGCAGTGAAAATAGATTCAAGTATTTTGGAGAAGCCATCAATTGTACGAGGATGACTACATAGTGAAACTTCTCTTACCTACAAATTGGGAGGGTGACAAGCTGTAAATTGAATCTATTTACTGTATAAAGTACTGTTTCCGCCTGATATTTATGTGCATGATTGATTCATGGTTCCTATGATAATAATCTTCCTATGATTTATGATTATATCTCTTTATAGTTATAATCTTACGGTAAATTGTGAAGATCCTTACCAGCTAAATTTATTGGCATCTTCATAAAAATAAATATTAGGATTTTTTTTTTGAGAGAGAGAGAGAGAGACGCTATTGTTAATAATGCATACCTTTAAATTCTATTTTATTGAATATTTGTATATTATTATTATTGTTATTATTGTAAAAACCAACATTACGCATAGCCAACGGATTTATTGGCATCTTCATAAAAATAAATATTATGATTTTTTTTTTTAGAGAGAGAGACGCTATTGTTAATATGCGTATCTTTAAATTCTATTTTATTGAATATTTGTATATTATTATTATTATTATTATTATTATTATTATTATTATTGTGAAAACCAACATTATGCATAGCCAACGGATATCTAAAGGCAGATGAACCCGATGGATTCGGGAGGGGAACTATTAATTACCACACGCTCGCCAAGAATCTAACCTCCTTGGTTCGAAACCAGCATGGCCAACGCTCGAAGGATCAGCGTCGGACTCCAACCCCAGCCAGTCTCCGAGACTCCACCTCCTCCCCCGCTGTCGCTTTCCTCTCCCTCCCCTTCGCCCGCCGCCGCCGCCGTCTCCTCCGTCGCCGTCTTCTTGAAGCGGCCCTCCGCCTTCCCCCTGCTGCTCTCCGTCTTCGTCCTCCTCACCTGGGTCTTCCTCCGGCTCGAGCACCCGACCTCGGCCGGCCTCCGCTCCTCCCTCTCCTCCGGCTTGTCCTCGTCTTCTTCTCGATCCGGGACAGGGCCGGTCGATGGGGCCGATTCGGATGCCAACCTCGTGAGATTTAGCGCCGTGGAGTTCCCCTCGAAGATCGCTAGGGATTGGCGGGGGTGGCTGATGGACCCCGTTACCGCTGCGCGAGAGGCTCGACTGCGTGGTTAGTCTTGGCGGATTCCTCCATTTTGTGTTTTTGATTTGATTTTGCTTGTTTATTCTAATGATTAGTGTCGTTCGTGCTTAATACACATGCTATTTTCTACTCTAACACGACATATATGTCACTGTTAGGGTTTTCTCTCTTCTTTGGTAGAACATCTAAAGGGCTTTTGTTTTAATTTCCCGGGATGCCAAGAACTTTGTTGGTCCTCTAAATATACCGATCGAGATGTTTGTCCGCTCTGTGGTAGTGAACATGGTCAGTCATGTTGGGCACGTTAAATTCTTGATCTTGAAATGTTTTTGCAGGACCGTTTGGTTCTTTTAAGAAATGAATTCCAAACTTCGCTTTGGAGGATGTGGAATCGTAATGCTTATGAACATGTCTTTGGAACATACTATATTCTTTGAGAGGTAGGAGGAGCTTTTGACAAAGATACTTGCAAGATGGATGTTCTACTGACACCACCTTCTTTGATGTTCCTTAGTTTCTTTGACATTATATTCTGAACTATTTCTAGGAAAACTGTCAACCTGTTGTTCAGTCTGAACTATTCTTATGGAACTATGTTGGTGGTTCTACGAAACCAGATTTGTTCTTTGATGATCTATTTTCATATAATTTGACAAAGAAAATTTTGGTGATTTTCTGCAATTATTTTTAGCACAATGATCATGATACATCTTTTGGATTATATTATTGATAACTATTTTTCTTTACCGTGAGTTATGAAGTATCATTCAAGTTTATAAGGTAGGTACACATTGAAGACCAAAAATATTTTAATGTGATAGGAAGATAGAAAGTTTATCAGCGTTAGTTTGTGATTGTCACCGCTAGTTCACCGATTGCTTACGTTAATGATTATGCATTGTTAATTCTTTTCTCACTTGCAGTAAGAAGCATTTATATCCTTTCTCTCTTGGTCTTTTCTGGTAATTAGTATGCTGCAGAAATAATAGCAATCAATTGTATACTTCTTATTTTTTTCAGTATCAGATACAATCTCGAACGTATTAGTTCTTAGACCAACCTATTGGTGTAGCCTCCTCGTATGATTATGAGGTTAGGATGTCTTTGACATAATTTTCTCTCGTTCTGGCTCTTTCCACTACGTACCGAGCCATGAGAAAGAAGAGCTACAAGATAACAGCAGCAAAGGAGAGTGTTTGTTAGTTAGGCCTGTAATTGCAGTTGAACTATATTTCACATGCAAAAACTTTGAGGGTTGAGTGTCTGTTGCATCCAAAGATTTCCTTTATGGAGTCTTGGGCCAAGTGGCCACCAAAATATTTGAGAGTAGGAGAAGAAATCGGCAATGGTTGCTCTGCCAAATAGCACCCAGGTATCTGTTGTGCTTAATAAAAGTACAAAAACGATTTAAATATCTTCTGTATGAGTAAGATGGCCTAGAACCCCTGATCAATCATGCTATTGCTGGAGATTAATATATCAATAAGTCTGTTATGTGGCTAGGGCTGAAGGACCAGACTCAACACTTGTGACGGTTTAGTTGCAGAGCCATTCCTTTGTATTATTTTGTCTATTCTTTGATGAATTCTACTTCTTAGAGCTTCCAGAAACCACTTTCACTAATTCTATCTGACACACCAATAAAGCAGGTAAGGTGCATGAATTATTAGCTCACTGATCTAATTGTCACACAGTTTGCATAATCCAACTGAATCTATTTTCGGTATTGCCTAATTTTGTCAAACCTTTGATTTATCCAAGAAGTCGCTTTTATGTGAATTACAATAGAGGCCTGGTTAAATCTCGCTTCTGCTGTTGCCACTTCTATGTTGACTTATCTTTTGGTGCTCAGAAAGTTTGAGATGGTTGTATGTTGTTCCAAAAATCTTTAGTTCTATATGTCTTGATTCTTTACATAACATTGTTCTCTACATCTTTGGTGTTTCTCTGACAACAAATTTCTGGCAAGTTTGCTAAAGTTGTTATGGTATCATTGTTCCTGGTACCATTACTAATGATTAACCAGGGGTTTGTGCTCATAATGTCTATCCAGCCATTGTATATAAACTTCTGCAATCATGTAAAAAACTATTCATGTATCTTTTTCTACAGCTCAACAAACCCAAATTAAGATCTCTTTGCTAAAAAAAAGAAAAGCATTAGGCTGCTGAAATATGTATCTCGAAATATGGTGTCAAATTCCAATCCTAGTGTGGTTGGTAGAAGGGTGATCCTTCCATTTTGGGAAATGCATCTTACTGTTGGTTTCATTTTATATTCACATGATCATCACACATCTCAATATTTAGAACAATTGTCTTCTGCAACCGTAGCATGAGAACTTCAGATGTTTTGGGTATGTCCTCTGGCATAAACTTCCTTAGGAATTTTCATACCACTGCTTCTCAGTTATTTTGGTGGCACTTTTGCTCAAACCAGCTAGTTTGACCAGAAAAACGGTTAACCGGCTTTGAAACTAGCCTGGATCCGTTGAATGGTCAGATATGTCAAAAAAGGGGACAGTCCCAGTTCTTTAATGAACCTTGTGGGAGGGATAGGTTAGTAGAAATCTGTCGGATCTTCAATATACAAAAAAGACAGCGGTACTTCACTTTTTTAATCAAGTTGAATTATAATCATAGGATAAAACAATTTTTAGTCATAATTAACAGTTAAAAAAGTTCTTTTCCTGACGACTCATGATTATTGTAGTAGCCGTAACTATACCGTTATTTAGAATACCTGTCTTTATCTTTTTACCTATGAAGCATCTATTCTTGTCAGGAGTTCAAAATTTTGTTCTTGTAGCTAATACAGCAGCTATGATTTTAACACGTGCTTTTTGGGAATCGTGAAGCTTTACTCTCTATGTAAGATCTATTCATCTACTTTATTATTTTTGATGGTTTCCTCACATGTTTTCTTACTTGTAATGAAATTATAATCAACAAGTTAATAGGATGTTATATCTGGGTATTTGTACTGAATTACAGGAAGAGCGTCAAAGTGTGCTTCAGTCCATGTGGGTCAGATCCAACCAGGTGGTTTAAGAGGCAATCACCGGCATCACACCTGCAATGAGACGTTCATCATTTGGGGTGCAGACACAAAGTTCAGGGTAATCTTTATTTTTCTATATATTTGTATTCCAAGTTGTATATCAAAATGAATGAACTTGAAAAATTTTGCATATGCATGTTGAAGTCCAATTTTTTTCTCAAACAACCTGTCTTATCCTGATCTTTCGTACAGTTGGAGAACCCTAATGTGAAAGACAAGGGCTACGCAGAAGTCACCATTCGATACGATGAAGTTGCGTTAGCCACGAGTCCAAGTGGGACTGCACATGCTATAATTAATGTCGATCGTGTGCGGTCCACTTTTCTATTGGGCTGTCAAGACAGTTTAATAAAAACCAATGCATCAACTACTGATTATAATGTGTGGAAAGACCTTTGACATTGCTTTGGCGTATGAGATATGGTGACCTTACATTTTGTTTACTGAGCCAAACGGACAAAAGGGCAAACCTTGTGAGGTTGTGATCCCTTAGTCATCGTGTTTGCTTAAGATGCCATCCTTGTTTTACGCAACTGAATCGTCACCGGAGGCTGAATTTTGTAGGTCTTTGTATTGATGAATGTCCTTCATGTAGAGAGAAAAAATACTGTAAGGTCTTCTTTTAGACTTGATCCATATATAGGTATTTCTCATATGTCTCTGCATTTTTTGAACGATGCTTGAGATGCTTCTGTTGATATAACTATGACAAATAGATCGATGTTATTAGTTGCCACTGACATGTGAGCTTATTTTCACAATCTCACTGCATGTGTTTGGAATTGAGTGCATTTAGAAGCTTGACAGTGTGCCTATTTGACCATTGTTGCTTGTTAGCTAAGATAAGAGGTAATTTTGGTGCAGGTTTGATATTTTGGTCTGAAGAATTGCAGTAGTAAACATGAATGTATCCCTTTCTTTATCACCAATTGTTATGCATGCTATGTATCGGAAGGGAATACAATTTCTTGACCTACCTTTTGTCAATCATGATCAATGAAGATGGCAAACAACAGGTGTTCTGACTTCTTATTTTCATTCATGCAAATTATCTGTCTTGTTTTCATCATGTTCTGCAGGATCTCAGTAAATTATTGGGAATTACAGCTGACTTTTCTTCTTCTTCTTTTTTTGATCTTTTTGCTTGTCATTCACATAGGCTGCAACTTGTATTTTGTCTATTAGCATATAAAATGCTTCCTGGAAAATCTGTATGCTGTGTGTGAACTCTGATCCATGGCAGGGGTGAATCACATAGATGTCACATCACCCATGAAACTTTCACGGGTGATCCACCCCCACCCCTCTCCCCTCCATATGAATGCAAAAGGAATTTATTATTATTTTTATTATGTGCCTCCTCCTTTCTTCCACGAAATCCACACTTCTCCGCACATAGCCAATACTTCTTTTTCCATTAGCTGACGTCTTTTTCTTGAAGTCCCAAAAAAACATCTCAGCATTGGCACTGTTTAGTCAAAGAATTACCTAAACAATATTTCATTCTGATCGAGTTTTTTCCTGAATCATCAAATTAATAGATACATATT
The DNA here is from genome assembly GCF_036884655.1 of Musa acuminata AAA Group. NCBI lineage: Eukaryota > Viridiplantae > Streptophyta > Magnoliopsida > Zingiberales > Musaceae > Musa > Musa acuminata. Next base: position 39,448,451 of record NC_088333.1, read on the forward strand.
GTTCGCATCTCTTTTCTTCCTCTGTATTTTTTTAACATAAATAAATAAAGTGTATTCTTCAAATTAACTAAAATATTTTTAGAATATAGAGGTTTAACTAATATTCAAATTTTGATACGAAATTTAATTAAACAATATGTGATATATATATATATATGGAAATTAGTAAAAGTAGAGGGATACATATGTAATTTTGATGAATAATAAAACTATCATCACGCCGCCTTTACTAATGTGGGTGTCTTTCATACATATATAAATACGCGTCCTTCTTCCATTTCCGATCTGCACGCAAATCCTTCGCTTTGCTTCGCTCTCTCGCTCTCTCGCTTTTGCGATCTGCTCTAGAGGGGACAAAAAGGATCAACGATGGCGGAGCAGTTGACGGACGACCAGATCGCGGAGTTCAAGGAGGCCTTCAGCCTCTTCGACAAGGATGGAGACGGTCAGATCCACCTACTGCCTCTTTGTCTCTCGATGATCCTCGTTTCTTTGCCGTTGACCTCTTGTCTTTCTCGATCTGGCGATCGGTGGTTTGGTTATGATGTGCCTCTTTCCGATCCATGTGGTCCGTGGAGCGCCTAGATCGTCGGATGTGTCTCGGGAAATTAGGGTTTTGTTGCTCCGCTCACTGATCTGTTTGTCTTGGTCCCGCTGATGCCGTCCTTTGCCGCTTTTGCTATGGATTCGTTTGATTTTCCATAGATCTTAGTGTTTTGTTCTCGATCTTAATATTATCGTGTACAGTTCGGTCGTCGTGAGATTGTTCTGATCTTAAATTAGATCACTGTGATCATCTTGTTACGCTGCATCATTTAGTGAACTTAAAGCTGACAAATTGGTAAGACCCATGGCTTGTTGATAGGCTGCAGAGAAGCAACCTTTATTGTGACGTAGGGAGCTGAGAGGATGATCCTTGTTGACTGCCATCCTAAATTATGTTTTGGCATGGAGACGAAATATCCCTTTCTTGTGTTGACAAAGACATGGTTCTCTTTTATTGGAAGATCATCAACCTGTCTTCGTCACTTACCCTGTGTTAAGAAAAAGGATTCATACACCAAAAACATCGGTCCAGTGATGGACCAGATCCACTTATCAAAGGCTGAGGGTTCAAAAACTCATCCGGCATATTCTTTTAAAAAATTGAGGTTCTTCATCTTAAATATTGATTTGGTGGTGGTGTATCAAACCCACTTACCAAAGGTTGGAAGGTTAAAATCTCATCTGATGTATTTTTTATACCTAAAACATTGGTCTGATAGTGGCATACCAGATTCACATGCCAAAGGTTGAGGGTTTGAAATTGTATCTGATATATTTTTACACATAAAAGATTGGTTGGGTAGTGGTGTACCAAACTCATTTACCAAAAGTTGAGGGTTCGAGATTTCATTCGATATATTTTTACACCTTGAACATTGGTCTGATGGTGGTGTACCTGACCCATTTACCACAAATTGAGGGTTCAAAACCTCAATCCGATATATTTTTTTTTAATATGTTTTGGGAGGGTGCCAACTAGGTTTGCTGGCAAAAACTTTGATAGATTATTGCAAAGACCTAAGTTCAAATCCTGCATTCGCCACTTATCCTTTGTGCAATTATCCTTAGCATCGATGGTCCGTTTTGCCTTTTTATCATTGTGATCTGTTTTTGTTGGTAGTACATGTGCCTTGGTTTATATGTGTTCGATTAATTGTCTTCATTTTTGGGCATTTATTTCTGAAGTGTCCTGAAGTTTCAGTTTAAATTTTGACTGATGGGCATTTGATGGTTTCTAGTTACACATTAAAGAATCAGAAGCTAAATTTTCTTTTCTCTCTTTAGAAACTGTATGATAGATCTTACTACAAATCGCACTTGAATTCAGTTGATTTTATGAATAGCATATATCCAAGATAGAAAGTTGACATATGGTGTCTCTCTTTCACTCGAACCATGATTGTAGAAAATTAGCCCTTTCTTACCATCCATATTTGAGAGGTCAAGGGCAGTGGAAGTAGCCTGAGAACCTAAGGAAACCAATATGTTTCTTGAAAACACTCTTGGTTTTCTATAGGTTTTGTAGGGAAAATTAGTCCATAAAGAATAATCAATTGGAAGAGGAATGGATGCAAGTGATGTGCATAGGTTGACTTGAACTAATTAGAACTATATTGAATTTCTTCTATTTTGTACAGTTCAGTTGGTTCCTAATTATGACAGTGGTTTTGGTTCAAACACCATCAAATGTTAGAGCCAAATTTGAAGGTCTGAGAGAGATTGCATAATTGCAGACAATTTAAATGTCAACCTTGTTATTTTTTTTAGAAGATCAAGATTGGTTAATTTGGTTGGCAAGCTGGAACTATTTCTGGATTTTGTTTAGATTTTGGGTATGACTTTATTTCCATGAAATAAAATTGAGGTCGTACTGCTTTTTGACCAATATCTGAAAAAACATCTTCATTATTCATTCGTTATCTATCTCAAAATTGTTCCATGATATGATATTTTTCTTGTATTATCATGTCTACTGAATCTAGTTGTGTTCGTATTGACATTTGTTTACTTGGAAATTGGAAACCTCTGTGTCTGTGATTCTATATTAGTTATTAGTGAAAGTTTGCTGCTTTTCTGTTGTCTAAAGTGGTCATTTTAATAGAACAATCACAAATCAGGCAGTGATTCATTAATGTGGAGAATACTTAATAGTTTATTTTAGGTCAGGAAACTGTTTGGTGAATAGTTTCCATCCTTTTTGTGAATTTCATGAGTTCCAAAATTTCTTTCCATTCTGTGATTGCTAGCCTATTATTATCAAACCCATCGCTTAATTCTTGTCATGCTAAAGTTATATTTTTAACATCTATTCGGTCGTAAACCCTTATAACATAAGTTGGTTTTGGAAGCTATTTGATGAATAGTTTCTTTTCTTTTTGAGAAGTTTTAAGTTCGTCTAAACTTCTATCAGTCTTCTGACTTCCTGACTTATGATTTTCAACTCCATTGATTAATGTTTCAAGGCTAAAATTGTGTTTAGCATTTGTTTTTCACTTGTTGGATATGATCAAAGAATTCATTGTGGTCCTTGAGGCTAGAATATGTACTTCTAATTTCCTTGAATTCGACTCTGCAAATATGGTATTTCAAAAATAATGCCAAGGAACATCTCATTAATGATGATATGGTTTGTTTTTCGTGAAACTTTGACAGGTTGCATCACGACCAAGGAGCTCGGAACTGTGATGCGATCACTGGGACAGAATCCTACAGAGGCAGAGCTACAGGACATGATCAATGAGGTTGATGCAGATGGCAATGGAACTATTGATTTTCCAGAGTTCTTAAATCTGATGGCACGCAAGATGAAGGACACCGACTCAGAGGAGGAACTTAGGGAGGCTTTCCGAGTGTTTGACAAGGATCAGAATGGGTTCATCTCAGCAGCTGAGCTTCGTCATGTCATGACCAATCTCGGAGAGAAGCTGACTGATGAGGAGGTTGATGAGATGATTCGTGAAGCTGATGTTGATGGTGATGGTCAGATCAACTATGACGAGTTTGTCAAAGTCATGATGGCCAAGTGAGGATAAATGACTTTCATGTAAAAAAATCTGGACCTTTCTATGGCAGATAAGTAGTGTTATGTAATTTTCTGCACGTCCCGCCTCGTCAGACATAGCTATTTGGTTATCTGTAGTTGTGAGATCCGTCGACAATTATTTTCTTCTTGCTTTGTTGACTGTTTTATCTTTGCACCATCACTACTGTTATTTGATGCTTTCGGTTATCTTGTTTGAGCTTGAACTTTTATATCGATTGTTCTTTTTATTATTCTTCTGTTCTATTGCAAAACTTGCATTCCTGAACATTTATACTCCAGATTTGATCGGAACTTAATCTGTGGTGTGTAATTTATCCTTTTCACTTTTTATGTCAGTTTCTTTATCCACTTGACAGTGTTGTGTTCCTGTAGCACAGTTGACAATTGCATTCTTCTTTGATTGAAATTATATTATATTGTTTCTTATCTGTTTGATTAAAATATGTAGGAAGATCTTTAAATGGTGTCCCTGTAACTTTTCATCTCCACCCCCACAACAACAATGCTCATCTGTGCATTTTTCATTGTTCCTGAGCTTGTGGGATTAAGAATTTTTCTGAAGAAGAGGCAAATTCTTCAGGGCTTCATTGACTCTGTGACAAAACCCTTGGAATGGAAATCTTTAGTAAGCAGCTGTTGTAGAGCCTGTTGTTGGGCTTTCCATGGCCTTCAACTCACTGTGCCTTACAGTAGTATACCAACTCTTCCTTCAGGTCAATGTGATCAGTGCATATGGTCCATACACAGCAGGTATGCAGGTAATCTTACTCCTTGCATAAGAATTATGCAGTCATTCATTTACTTACTGGAATGTCTCTGAAGACTCACGGCATGCTTATCCTTGTTTTCCTTTTGTGTTTTCACCACCAGTATATTTTTCTTGTTCCTTTTATTTGCTTCTCTTCTCTTTGCTTGGTTTTTTTTATTTCTCCTAAAGAATCTGATGGAGTAACGATTCCATCTTTCCCTCAGAAAAAAATAGGAAGATCGTTCAAAATCAACTGTTTCAATGTTTTTGGGTTTTTTAGTCTGTATTCGTGCATGATAGCTATTCAAGTCTACTGACTGCTCTGTTTTTGGGCTTCTCATTCGCACTAACATCAGCTCATGGCTGATTGATGAAGTCATACATCAGTATGAAATGTTTGTTAGATTCGTAAAAATAATTTTCTGCATCCATTCTAATTTCTGCTCTCCCCTCGTTCGCATTATTTTCGTTCTCTTTCCAGAGTCTTGGAAAGTCAACTCTTTCCCTTTCCTAATGTGCCTCGCTTTTAGTCTTTTTCTGTTCTTTGTACGTTTAATAAATCTTATTTGGTCTATAATTGAGCCAGAAAGGTGCTCCTTGCAACATCTAAACATAATTATTTGGGTGCTGTAAAAAATATTATGCTTGCATCTATCATTGCAATGAATTTGGAGATAGATGTGTTTCGTAGTCTAAAAAGATCAATATGCACAGCCATACAAAAAAAAAAAGATGGCCGCATGCAACCATTTCCAGAGGTTTCTGTGACTCCAACACTCATCCTCTTTTGACCTATGCATCAAGAAATCACTAATGATTAATCCACATTTCCAAAGAGCATCACCACTTAGAATCACAAAGGTGAGCTCCTACCTTTAAATTGGACCAGAAAGCCTATGCAATCCCATGAAGCTGACTTGGAATCCATAAAATGAGAGGGGGGCAGAAAGGAGTTTATTGTTTCTGCAACTAAATTCCTTGCACCATTTCAAATGAAATTAAAAGAGGCAGCTCCTTCCCAACATTATTGATACAATGGCTACTGGCTCAAGGCAATAAAAGAATTGCAAAGAGAAACATGGCAGCTATTATCACACAGGAGGACTACGAAAACTGAAGAAGTCACATAGCAGAACAGCCCATGACAGAATAGAGATGATGCTCATGTGTTCTTACTCTGGGCTGCTTGGTCTTTCACATCCTCCTCAGGTATCCAAACAACATCCTTGAGGCTGTTGGAGAGATTCTTATAGAACTGCAGATAGAAAAATTTTGTTCACCTATCAGCCAAGCTGCTCAAACAAACAGCACAAAAGACATTATTGCAGATGAACAATAACTGTGCTTGGTGTTGGTCAACCAGATTTTGGCAACTTTTGCCTGATGCTTGAGTATATTCAACAAGCATAGGAGACTCAGGATGTGATGCGAGGAGAAGCAACTTTTAAGCTATGTAAGTTTCGTGCCGTTTTCAGTTCATAATGTTGCAGGGAATTGTAACAGGTCGATAAGAATCATAGTATTTGCATGCTACGTCTATGTAGGTTCTGTTTTAATGCTCAAACCGTGCAGAATGCGAGGTGAATTTTATGTGTATTTTTCAGGTCTATTTTATCTGCATTACCATGATATATACACAAATATGATCATAGCGATACAGACCCTTTTAGTGAATCTTAGACTGGGCTAGTTATCCTTACTAAGAGAAGCATTTTGTTCTGGTCCATAAACCACCGTAGGTTTATCATCTTGTGAAGGTCGTGTGTTCGTGGTAGTTCTGATAAAGATATGTGCCGCATGTAGTCAGTGGTGTTTTGATCAGTCACCACTAGTAAGTAGATTTAACTTGGGAACTTCATTTCCTTTTCAAGAAACAAGCTCATGCTAATCATGAAGAGGAGGCCTGTCACTGAGCTAGGATGGTTCCGAATTAATGCTCTTAGCATCAGTATTTTTGCGTCACTACCTCTTCATTGTTTTGTCAACGAGAACGCTCAAACAGTATGAGTGTGGATGTCAATGGCCAAAGAAGTAGATGAAGTTTGCCTTGGTACCTTATGGAATTCCAGAGTGTCTCCTTTAGCTTTTCTTACCTCAACCATGTGCAGAGATGGAGCCACTTGAAATACCTGTGAATTCATGCGGCAAGCATTAGCAAGAAGGAATCTGGTAGTAGTCCCTCAGCAAAAGAACACCATGCATCTCTTGAGGTACCTCAGTAGCAACTTTGAGATTCCCCTTCCTCCCAGCTTTTACATTTTCCAGCCTCATCTGAACAAGCAATGCAGAATTCAATTCCAAGGTAGTATTTGGTTCAAAACACTTGATCTTGTTATGAACAAAGTTTATTCATAAGATTACTAATATGATCCCAAAGTCGTATATATGACCGACTCACCTTGTAGTTCTTTTTCTGAACATCAAACCCAAGAGGCTTTGCAGCTTCTTCAATCTTACTGATGATTTCATTGGCTGGACATGTTGATGTGAATCTTGTTTCCCTCTTGAATTCCTGTTGCATAGAGGAACGGCAAATGTAGCCGTAAAGTCTAACACAAACATAGACTGATACCATAACGATCGGTACTGATTTTTTAAAAAATTAAGAAAAACTGAAAAACAAAATATAAACTGCATGGTACAGGACTTATATCTCCTCTACAGGCTAGTGAAACCCTTATACTGGGTGTACCATCCAATTTACCCTATTTTGTGTAATGGTAAACCATCGGATTAGATCGTGAATCTTGACTGACCCCATCTATGATACATTGTGGTCAGGAATTAAGAACAAGAAGCTTGACAAATAAGCTGCAACACCAGAAGCATGCCAATGAACTAAAGTCCAACATGTTAACCTGTTGTGTGTCAAACAAATTGCCAAGATCAAGCCCCTTTGACATCGAGATAAGCTCAAAGGCATTCATAGTTGTTGGCTGCTCTTCCTTCTTCTCTGTCACGTGATGTTCCTGCAACAGAACACAAATGTGCTTCATATGGCAGATGGCTTTGACCAAATACAACAAGAAAACTTGTAGTAGAACTATCGGAGAAGCTCGTCTTTGACTCACTTCTGCATCCTTGAACACGGCATCCACATCATCCAAGCTCGTCTCGTACTTCTCCTTGAATACTGGAGGCTTGTAACCTTTCTTGAACCAGTCATCCTCCAATATCTCTGGAATAGTTATACGCTGCGGATGAAACAAGATCATGCAACTAAAGTTAAAACTCGAAAAAGGGGAAAATACTTGGCACAAACAGATTGCACACGGTAAAATCCAACACATAATCTACAGCCATGGGAGGTCAAATCTAGCTTCTTAGAACTTTCATGTTGTGGTTTGTGAAGAATCACTTACTGTCATTGGATTTGGGTCCAGGATTCTTGCCAACAGTCTCATGGCACCAAAAGAAAGCCAAGGTGGGCATGTAAAGTCAGCAGCCGAAATCTGCATGTCAAATGAGTGTTCACATCCTATGCAATGTGATGCAGAAGCTCTATGTGACGGTGATAATGCTCACTTTATTGTACAAGATCATGAGATTAGAATCCTCGAAAGGCAAGTACCCTGCTAGTAGAACAAATAGGATGACTCCACATGACCACAAATCTGCAGTTGCTCCATCATAGCCTCTGTCATTGAGAACCTGATGACACAAAACAATTTCATTTCGAGTCAAACATGGTTTATGTATATTGATGTATCAGAAAACATTGTCATCAGACAGTCATTATCACCTCTGGAGCAACATAATTTGGAGTGCCACAAGTAGTATGAAACAAGCCATCATCCTGGGAAGAATCACCATTGAGATCAGAAGGTCAATGATCAGTCTCTGGAACTAATAACAGTGAAGATATATCAGAGGCTGTAATCAAGGAATTGAGCTTATCATTGTTCTTGCATCCTGCTTCCATGAAGTCTAGGAATTTAGGACCACAAAATTAGTTAGCGCGAGAGCAAAATTCTGTCGAATGCACCGACATGTGTTTTAATGTCATTTTCTCAACGTAAGTATGATGGATCTTAAACTGATAACTTGAGCAAATTGATAAAGTTTTGCATGTTCGCCAAAACAAAACAAAAGGAATAGTGCACAAAAAATTCTGCATTAAACTATGTGTAAGGCCATCTCAAATAAGGTACATCACTGAATTCAACAAATTTAATGATTTTATATTGTTAATCAAATTGAAGCATGCTTTACTGTTAAAAGTGCTGTGTTTTATGTTAACTAGATACAGAAATAAGAGAGCTTTAGAACAATCGATTTCTATTTCTCAGATTTTGTCTTATTTTTGTATATCATATTCAGTGGATTCGACCTTCCTTTCAGAACCCACTATTTGATTTTGAATCGGTCGGATTGAGGGCTTACTCCTACTTATAAGATACAAACTCAACTCTACATAGGTAAAGAATGCATAGTGATCATTGTAGATCTGCAGTGCTTGGTAAATCTTCCACACAAATGCTTTTCCAAAATATAAATATCACTTGGTTTATAGAAGATGTTATTGCTTTGATCAAATTGAACTACATGAAGATGAACATGTGAAAAGCTTCTGATGTCTTTGCAATGATCACAAATTAGAACATCATCAAGAAATTATCAACTGATTACTCTGCGATTACCCTGACTTGCTGAGATAGAGCACTTAATCCAAAGTCTGAAACTTTCAGGTTACCATAAGCATCAAGTAGTAAGTTTTCTGGCTGCACAAATGCATTTAAGTAAATCACTAATGTTCAAAGCCTTGAGCAGTTTAACATCATAAGGATATCTAGGATCACGTAGTTTACTTTGAGATCTCGGTGGTAGACTCCCCTGCTGTGGCAGTAATCGACAGCATCGATTAGTTGTTGGAAATATCTTCGTGCCTCATCCTCCCTCATGCGACCATGGTTTGCCTTCATTATTTTATTTTTAAGGAACATTAACGGAGAAGAAAATGGTGGCAAACATAACAGAGACTAGAAGTAAGAAATATGTAAATGTGTATATATGTGTGTACACTGTGTACACTTATATATGCAGTATATGTAAAACTATATATTTGTGAAAGATGATAAATCGATGCATATGCATGTCATAAGATCTTGAGAAGAAATTTCTCTTAAATGTGCATCAAATTTAGATCTTACTATTTTGTCAAAGAGCTCTCCCCCTGTAACAAATTCAAGTACAATGAAGATCTTTGTTTTGCTCCCCATCACCTGAAATTAGAGAAGCATTCATCAGCGAAGAAGAGTGGCATACCAACACATACAAAAATAGATATCAACAGAAAATACCAAGTAAAATTTTCTTCAAAATATACTGCATAAGTTCAAATTTGTCTCAGCTTCAGCTATGTCAAATTATTAGAAAAGGCAACAGTGCCATGGTAGACATAGTTAACGAACATAGCATGAAAGGACAAGGCAGGCACAATCACAATATCTATACAATGCCAAACAACTCGAAAGATCTTCTTGGCTCAATTGCTTCTTTTCTGTGGCACATTTGCCCATTGGAAATCATGTGCAAACTTGAACCTCATTGGTATCGAGAGATGAAATGTGGGTTTAGACCTCAGTCTTTTAAATGTTGGTTATTGATCAGAATACATTGAGATGTCACCAAATCAATGCAGCTTAGTCATGAAATAAAATAGGATAAAACACAGACAAAACTTCCAGCTCAGTGACATGTTATCTTTGGCAAGAACATATCATTTAGTCAGAGTTGTTATCTGTTTATTTTCTTATACTTGACATAAGACTACCAAATGTCAGGTAAAAGACTTTGAAAACAACCTCATATATGCGAACAACATTAGGATGCTTTATTAACTTCATCGTGGCAATTTCACGCTTAATCTGCAAAAAGAATTAGATATCAGCAAAAAGGTGATTTTGGAGATAAAGAATCAAAGTATATCAGCAAATGAGAATATTTATTTTTCTTTTCGGGCTCCTTTAGGAGCGAAAGCAAACAAAAATTTTCGTAAGTGAGAAAGGTACAACACTGATCCTACTTTCAACTTTATGAATTTATGCAGCAAGACTCACCTACATCTTAAATTAGCACGAAATCTTGTATCAACAGTTGAGGATATCAAGCTCCTAGGAGTTGTTCTTTTTTCATTCTATTAAGTTCCAAGGAGTTATTCATCTTTCATTCTCAATGAGCAAGTTAAATTGGAGGAATACATGGATTCATCAGCTCTCTATTGCTTTTGGCATTTAAATCTCAAAGTCAGCAAACTTCAGCAGCATTTGATATAGGATACGGAATAAGCATTTGATCACATATTAATAAGAAACTAAGCAAGCCTAAGGAATAAGAAAAGCTGCATTGAAGTATAAATTTTTACAGAAACTTAGAAAGGACCTGTTCAACCAGCTTGTGCTTGAGAACCTTCTCCTTGTCAAGGATCTTGATAGCAACCGGTTCCCCGGTCTCAACGTTCCTCGCAAATTTAACTTTTGCAAATGTTCCTTCCCCAATTGTACGTCCGAGTTCATATTTACCCACTCGACGCTTCACCTTAGTCGTGTTCATTCCTTATTTGATCTCTTCTAGAGCCTACTTGGTGAGTAATCAAGAGGTGCTCGGGAAATAAGCTTTCTCCAACCGTGAGTCAGTACCTGATCTCAATTAAAATCAAACGCATATGCCCGGAAAGCTTCAAACGAGAGAAGATAAAGGACCTCTTAGTTGGAAATTCTGATAACGTCTTCTGTTTTCTTCCAGAACTCATATCTAGGTTGTGATATCTGCATCAAGTTTCTTACTAATGTTAAGAAGGAGCAAAAGGTTTGTCTGATAGAAAGCTTTAACTGCTGGAAGAGGAGAAGAGAAAAGTAAGCCTAATGCAAAACTATAAATAATTGATTTCTACTGAACCAGCTAAGGTTTTTCCTTTTTTCTTCATTTTTACATAAGACAGTCTCAACCTCTTGATCTCAAATTTGCAGTTTAAAGAGTCTGCACACATGTCACATGCAGGAGTTGACTTTCTGGCTTCAAGCTTCACCATGCAACCACCTGAGAAGATCCAACATTCTAATCCAAAATTCAATTACATGACCAAGAGACTTGAAAGTCTAACTCTTGGAGAAAAGTATTCAAAACCCAAAGATATCAAGCTCAAGAAGCAGGAATAGAAATCTTCAAAGTTATCAGATATGAGTATTAAAATATTGAAATCCACATACCAATGTGAAACTTTCATATTCATAATTTTGTTCAACAGACATGGCACTCATATAAAGAAGAAAATATCAGCTTCTTAAACAAAGAAATTGTGTTAGAGTCGATTACCACAAGCTAATAATGCAGTGTATATTATATCAATATTACACCTCTACCAGTTGCCAAAGTTCTTTAGTCAGTTTAGTAGTAGAACAACCAGAAGAGATTCAAACAGATAAAGAAGATCAGAAGATTTACCAAAAACAAGTAAATAATAGAAATTCCAGAAAGAGATGATGATAAATACAGAAGAAAGTGGAAGTCCTCCTCATCAGATTATAAAAATAGGTAGCTACAACAGCAGAAACGTGACAAAAATGTCTCAGACCTTAAGACATTTTATAGCCCCGATAAAAGAGGAAAGAGCAGAGAAAGACCAAAACCCACGAATTCAGATCGAAGCAGAACATGAGAATCAGCCCTTTAAAGAATTCAGATCGAACCAAAGGATGACCACTAAAAGTCGCTCCCACGGAAAAGATTGTATTTGCATTAGCTGATAAAGGAAACATATTGGAAGCACTCCTTTTGCATGAAAATTCCAAATTTATATCATCACATGATGGGAGAAGCAAGAAAGTTTTGATCTTTACAGCTAGTGTTAGCAATCAACACCAGTTGATCAAGGAGAAAAGCACAAAATATTTGAGGTATCTTTCTGACATGAAAAGCAAATAGCAATAAGCTTAATCAATCAAATATCCACTGTTTCAGTAAGAACAAAGGCAGGTAGAAAGAGGGGAAGGTGGTGGTGGAAGGGGGAAACTGGCCTACTAACTATCCAGAAAGGGAAGAACAGAGGATCCTTGGCCACCTGCAGAGAGAACCACAGCAGCTGATCTTTTCTTCCGGCAATCTGATGACGGCTTTCGGGAGCTCTGCGGGACGAATTAATGGGGCAGCAGATCACTGACAGTAAAACAAGAAGGGAACTGGTTGGTGCAGGTGGTAGAAACCCAGCACCCGCAGTAGCAGTGGAACAAGCAGAGGCCAGGAAGAGGGTGAATCATGCAGCGGCCATCCTCCCACCCCGAGGCAGAGCAAACCATCTTTATTGTCACCTGCTTCCAGGTCCAGTCATGGGGCCACAGGACCCCATCCCCACCACCACCTTCGACATTTACTGACAAGGCGACAGAGACCTGCCTTCCCTTTGTCACTCTACACCTCACCTCACCTCGTCGTTTGTGGTCTTTTCTCCTGCGTCGTTGCACTGAGTTCTGGCACGATTCCAGAACAGTGTCATCCGCATGGCTGGCGCCTCTCAGCTCCTCTTGCCTCTGCCGGTTACAACATTGAGCGCTCAACTGCCGCTCAAAGCTTGATGAGCGTTTTGGTAGCTCAGATTTCTCAGTGGCCACAGCTCATGCAGCCATTTAGGAATCCCAGCTGACCATGGATTTGATTGTGACAGGTTCCAATCAGTCTCACTGACTGCTAATTGTTTGCCAATGATTTCTTCTCTGTTGACCAAATCTTTATGAAATAGAAGACTGACTTTGATCAAAGCTAAGTAACTACTGATCCAGAGATGGATTTTGTAGGTGTGGGAATGGATTCATTCAGGTATGTTTGTCGTTACTGGATTCATGGCTCAGTAGATCAGATCGTGCACAAAATAAATATCATTTAATGTCAAAGAATAATCATGATGATCTAAGAATTTTTACTGAAAATATTATTTTATTATTGATTGGTATTTATTGGTCCGAACATAAATCGGTAGATAGACTCATCGTTCATATGATCTGATCCGAATAAAAATAAATATTTTAGTTTTATTCGCGAGCCATCTCCATCATTTTGGTTTTTTCTTTTTTTTCTTGTTCCTCTATTGTTTTCGTCTTTCTTCTCTTAGTATAGTAGGTCGAAAGAAATGACACTATACCAACCAATTACTCAAATTTAGATTTTTTATTTTTTTTATCAATAAGCTAAATGATATATATATATATATATATATATATATATATATATATATATTCATCGAATCATAAACATTTGGGATGAACAGTGAGAGTAACATGTCACATGAAAAGAAGGACAATTATAAAATCAAAAGATACCTGTCATTAATTAGTCATTTAGTGTCACATGTTTTGGGAGTCAAATTAAATTATCAATAATCAGTACGAAAAGTAGCTCATGATTGCACAGAAGTCTGAAGAAGAAACAGAGCATATGGCGTGGAACTCATGAGACATCATAGAGAGCCCATCCGAACTCTGAAAACCACAGTAATCAAAAGGAAACACAACCTAAAGAACTTAGAAATCATTTTACCATGTCTGAATCACTTGATTTTGTTGCCATATTTTTCTCTCATCTGTCCAAAATTTGATTACATGTCACCACCAAAAGTATTGGGTGAAAATAAAAAAAATCAACAATAGAACTCCAATTAGAAATTTCATATGTAATAACCAAACAAAATTCTCCCGTATATATAATAATCATATATGCGTCGTCTCTGAATTTTTCTCTTAACCTCTTGGAATCTATTAAAGTAACCTCCAGAATGTTTTTTCTTTTTCTCATCAAAATCTTAAAATAGATATGGTATTTTACAAGCAAATCCTAATTCATGGTGCATAATGTTGAATTGTTTCAGATTTTTTATTTGAACTAAAAAAAATGCTAGCTAGAAAGAACTAGTGGATACTTTGCCTTTGTTGAAGAACTTGATTTTATTGTCATATTTTTGTTTTGATCAGGACAACTGCAATTATGCAAGTCAGCAGTAATCAGGTCTGGCTCTATCTGTCAAAAATTTGATTCCATGTCATCAGCAAAAGAACTCCTACTTGGGTGAGGAGATAAGGATGCAGTCTGCCAATGAAGGCAAACTAAGTTTGAAGGTGACCTTATGCTAAACAAATAAATAGCTGACCAATTAGGCTTCAGTCATCTCACTCATTTGAATTGGGTTAGCATTATGCTTGTCTAAACACATGCTATGCATGGAGCTAAGTGATCAGTAGAGTAATTAGATGGACACATCCAAACTAAGTTTTGTGTCATTAGAATATGTTGATGTCATGTTCTCCATTACAAGCTCAGCAACTTAGTAGCCATATTTGCATTTGTCTGTTTCCTAATTTAATTATATTTTTTTAATCTATTTATCACTTGGTTTTGCTTAAAAATGAAACAAGTATTGTTGAATTATATGCTTCTCTTTGATCACTAGGTTTCACTGATTGGGTTTGATTAACCTCATAAGAAGTGATTTATCATTCCAATGGGTGTGATATATATATATATATATATATATATATATATATATATATATATATATATATATATATATATATATATATAGCATAAATCAAGTTTAATAAATATTTGGGAAAGAATTTTTGTTTTCAAAAGAGAATTTTTATTTTATGAGTGTTTGGAGATTGAGATTTTTTGTTGTAATTTTGGAGAATGAAGTTTACTTTTTAGGTTTTGTTGTGCTATTTGAGTGTTATATCATTATAGTGGACTTCTTATAGCCCTCATTTCTCAGTGATCAGTGGATCTTCTAGTGTTTTAATGCATATTGCCATTTCATTTATTTATGTTATTTATGTCCTTTCTATTTACTAAATATAATTATTATATTTATGTTGAAACATTCAGATGTTCATTGTACTGTTGTTAGTTTAATCAATCTTAATTTTAAAATCTAAAAAAATATAATAAATAGATATTTTGATTAAAAATATAATTAAAAGAAATATAGTATTAAGGACAAAAAAGATTGGAGCAACCTTGTGTTATCAATTCATGAGAGGTATTTCACCGTCATAAACATAAATGTATGTTCAATCAAATCAATCAATCAATCAATAGCCGGAGACAGTACATGGCACACTCTCATATCACTTTGTGGACAGTGAAATATATATATATATATATATATATATATATATCCTCAGCAACACAAAGTGTGCAAGCTGATAGAATTGAAATCAATATAAAAACAATATTTTATGTTTAGATTTTTAGTTGTTTATTTAATTCAAATTGTAAACTTTTTGGTTAAAATAATATTATGAGATCTAAAATTATTGGTCTGATAGTAATGTATTACATCCACCTATCAAGTTGGTGAGGATTTGAAATCTCATCTTATCAAATCTTACTCTAAGATATTAGTTAGTCTATTGGTGTTATATATCATATTAATAATTGAATGTAGATATGATGATGATGGATTATACTTATTTATTAAAAATATAGAATATTGGTCAAATAATAATATGTCAGATCCACTTTTTAATGGATGAGGATCCAAAATATTATCAGATAAATTTATATATATATAATATGAATACAGTGAGTATATTATTTATTTATAATATATTTTAAATATATTCTAACTTATTAATGGGAAAAATGATGAAGCCTCTATAGATAACGTTGAGATCTGTGCAGCCGTCTTGGAATCGTCTCTTTCTTGCATGTACTTGCTTTAAGATTTGTGCGGCCGCGCGGGGGTGCTCTTTACGTAGATTGTTGTCTTTTGAAAATGGACGGCTGGATGTACTTCTAAAGATAACCCGAGCCGTCGGATTTACCGCTGCTTGGTCCCGAACAGAATCATCAGCAATGGACGTCCCCTCCACCTTTCGGCACGAAAGCGAGAGAACGGAGAGCCAAATCCACACGTAACGCCCACTTTCATCCTCCCTTTGTCCCTCTGATGCATCATTTCCCTACTTTAGAGTCGTGGACGAAGGAAACCAGCACGGTAAGCTGTGTCTCTCCTCTTCCGTATGGCAGCATGTAGGAGCTCGTAAGCTGCACGCGATTCTGTTTGTCTCTTCCCCCAAATAGTTTCTAGTGACGATCAGTAGCTTTCTTGGTTGCTTTGAGGAGTTCCACACTCTATGCGATAGTTCTTGCTGGGCTAAACTGAATGGGAATAGGGAACAAAATGTGTGGGTTCCAATTCGTTTCAACCCTCTTATGGTGTGCCCGTGAGACCAGGAGGGCACACCTTCTTTATGAGATAATTCCAATGTGGCATCCTATCTTTTATTGGACCACACAGGTGGAACATCACTGAAACCAATTCATAAGCTTTTAATTGGTTTAATGAAAACAAACTCAAATTAGTAATTTTTTGAAACAGTGTCAACTTGGGGTTGCCATGTTGTCATTCTCTCTTCTTTTATCTCAGCTTGGAGGTTGGATGCTTATTAAGGTATATACTTCCTTGTTATGTTGTATATTTATCTTAAGAATCATGTTTAGTGTCTGATTTTACAACCTTTTCCCATAGTTTCACTTAATTTTAGATCTGAGTTGATCAGCCTTATGTTTGAACATGTTATATTGCTGGCAATGAATATTCGGTCTTTAGCTCAATCAATGTGAGTATAAAATTTCTTTCGAAAAGGCTCACTTCTTGTTAGATATGGTATTGCCTTGGTTTTGTTAACTATGGATCTACCAAGCTCTAGTGCTTTGATTAAGAATTTTCTAGATCAGTGACCTACTTTCATGAAGTGGGCACCTATGGTATGAGCTCCCCTTTGTCTTATTAATACTTGTCGAAAGTTCATAAATTGATGAAAAACTTGCATGTGTTGATCAGAGAGCATTGTGCAACCCAGCATTGGCCCAACCACAGCAGAAAGAACAAGGCATCATCAAAGAGCAATAACCTTTAGGCCATGTGGATCTAAAATTCATAGCATAATTATTCAACATTGCATTGACATAGGAAAGAATAAATGAATTCAATGGCATTAGTCTCTATTTTACTGCAATTCCAGTATGGCATTGCAGCAATCAGCGTTTGCTCTCTGTATTCTAATAAGATTAGTTTTTGAGGATCCTTAAGAGGAAGTGGCTGTTATATGTGTGTGTGTGTGTGTGTGTGTGTGTGTGTATTAGTCTTTTTTTTTTTTTTTTTGAAACTTCAACTTAAACTCCAAAAAAAAAGGCTAATCTGGTTAGCTTGGTTATACTCAGAAGGTTTAATTTAAACTGACTAGTAGAGTTTGTGCTGCTTCTTTCTTTAATCATTCATTTCCAGGACAAATATCCAACTAGACTTGAATATAGTTTGTTTAAAGAAATTTGATTAATTAATTACGAAGTTGGTTGTTAATATATGTTCTATCATAGTTTTTTAGTCTCATCTAGGTTTAGTTTTCCATGCATTCTTTAACTTCTTTGTTTATTAGAAGAAGAGTCAATATTTAATTCAAATTTATAAAATAATCAAATATCCAGAAATGACATTTGAATACACCATTGCCATGCACAGAATACACCATTTGAATTAACTTCTTTGTATCAAGGTAATGAGTAATTTGTGCCTGCTACGTAATTTTCTCGAAGGATATCTTAGTCATTTTAATCCTCTTAATTTGTTTATCTTTTGATCCAGAATGTTGAAACTGCTCCAAAACCTTGGATGCCATGGGAACTGTGTAAACTACTCTTGCTAGCTCAATGGAGAACAAAACCAAGTTAAGAAAATTAATGTTTCTAATTGTGTTGTTCCCTATGCAAATTGGTCCAGAGTCTGAGTAGGTATACCAGAGACCTGTTTTTGACTGTCAAAATTAGAAGTTGTATTCTGTGCACCATTTCTTGGTTTCTTTGTTCTTGCCTGGATATCCACCTCCATAAGCTGTCATAGGACTTGAAATCACCTTGAGTTTTCTTCATTGTATGATGTTCTTGTTTACCAGAAATGGCACCTGTACATATGATCTCAATTTGTACCATCTGATTTTTCACAATATCAGGTTCACAAATCTAAATTGCATATAATTATCTTGAGCCTTTTTTTGCTTTGTCATCTTGATCATGCTAATGTTGGTACTCAATACAAAGTATGAATGACAGGTAAGTTAACTGTCTGACATTTTCTGATTGTTATGGTCCTGTTGTTGCACATGTAGAAAGGAACTATATGATTCCCAATCCAAATAGTCCACAATGGATGTGGTGTTAGGAAAACTTCTTTTTTCATGGAAATTGCAGCTATCAGTCATCTGGTTGGAGGATACCTGAGAACTGCAATGTTTACTATCTTTGATTATGAGCTTGCAAAGTATATTTCACCTCTAACCCCACTCTCTGATATTTTTCCTTGTTCTATCTTCTTTACTTTTTCTTCTCCTCTACTTTTTGTACTCTCTCTTCTTTTTTGGGTTTGAATTGCTCATTCTTTTGGTGGTGGGTACTTCCACCTTTTTATCATTGTACCAGTCACTGCCACATAGGTGATCTGATGTCAATACAGAAACCCTTCCAGATTGATTGTTTTCTTTAATTTGTGCCTTGAGTTCAATTGCCGGATAAGTTTGGGTGACCAAAGAAACAAAGAACAGTGACCTGGAAGAGGAGAGACTTTAAGGCACATAGATCAAATATTAGACTGGAAAGCTTTCTTAGGCATTGATTGTATGATGAATTCTCTTGAACTTGTATTTGACTAATCTCATATATAATTGTTGGCACATTTACAAAGAATGTATGTTAATAGATAGCACTGATGATTTTTCTTGTAACATGGGGATTTCTTGTCAGATTATAGTAATTTTGGTTTGAGTATAGATTCAAGAATTATAGGCCATTTGATAAGCTTAGATATTCATGGTCTCATGTAAGGTTTCTGCACCAACTCTCCCTACTAAAATTTTTGTCAGTGTGAAAATGAAAAGAAATTATTTAATTTTTTAAATGACATTTTTCTAGCTCCTACAGTAGCTATGCATTCTTGACAATCAACTAGTGGTTACATTTATGTAGCACACTCTTTCCTTTCCCCTCTCTGTGGTCACATGTCCTTTTCAGATGTGCTTGAATAAAACCCATGTTCCTGTAGCATCAGAAATTCAAGTCACAAAGCAAATATAGAATTTCCACTTCTGTATGTTTGAGTATTGGTTTTTGTTCTTTTTTGACATTTATTTGAGTTCAAAACATGCATAAATTCTTATACTTTGTATCATATGAAGTCACTGAATAATTGTAATCCTAAACTAAAGTAAGTCAACCAGTAAGCTTAACCTTCCATCTATCAAATTCCTGCTTTTGTAGAATCCAGCACTAAATTTCATGTTAATCTACTGATATGGTGCCAGTTCACACCTTAACTTCAATTTGATGACACTTCACTTTACTGTCCTTCTCACAGCTGTTAATCCAGAATTCAGCTGTCAACCTCAAATTGACGCAATTTGAGGATCATCTCCAGCATGAATCTTGAGGAGCCAAGGGGAGGGCAAAAGAAGAGGATAGGTTGACGATCCAAATATCCAAGTAAAGCCTGACCTTTGTTGGGAGTGTTTCCGATACCTAAGTTAGAGTGAGTCCTAAAATAAGATTTAAAGACGGTATCTAGAGAGACATGTATAATTTTGAGTTCTATTTTATAGTCGAGAATTTCTAACTGTTTAAGGATAGGACGAATATTTTTTGAATATTTTTCGGTTTCGATTTGTGCTAATGTGACAAATTTGGGTTATTTTCATTTTTGTTAATAGTCAAGCTGTTTTTTACATGTTAAGTCCTAAATGAGGATTAATATTACCCCTATCAATGGCATCTTAATATATCGTTGGTGATCCACAAAAGGAACTAATTAGCTATCATGCAATCCATGCCTCCTCATATCATCAGCATGATAGTGATCATCTATGTGGGCACATTAATATCTTATCTTATTGCTGGTTGCCATGAGTTGCTTTCACTGGCTTTACTACCTTGCTTGGTGTTTAAGCCTTTAAGGTTCTCAGTGAGTTCAATAGAAACTGCAAACAGGTGTTCTATATTGTTCTCATATCAGACAATGTCCCAAGAAAGCAGAACATCAGCAACATTGTCTTCACATGATCACAATAGAAAAATTGCTTTGGTTTATCCTTTGTAGTCATGAAGTCAAACCATCTTCTTCCCTACATATCATCACAAGTCACCTGATGCATTCCAACTCTGATAAAAGAGGCCACCCTGATCTCATAATGGCCCTCCAACAACATGATGTGGATTGGTTGCTCTCAAGTCCTCACACTTTGATGCCCAGCATGCAACAAGGAAGGTAATTCTTAATGTTCTTATCATTACCCAGCAAAGCATTCATCATTGTATCACTCCCAAGCTACAAGCCCTTATGATGCTAATCGCCGCACCGAAAAAAATAAAAATCAAAATAATTGAAAATATAAATTACAATTAAGATGGAATCAGAGCGAAATCATGGCTATAGAAAAAATTAAAATGATATTGATAGAAAAAAAAAAGAAGAAAAATGCAAAAATAGATGTAGAGGAGTAAAAATGGCACTGAGGATTACAACAGTCATGAAGAATGTTGGGCTCAGACCCCATGACCAAAAGGTTTTGTCCATAAATGCACATTTCTTTCATTGAATTCAGTGGCACTTACATTGGCCAAGTCAATAATTGTTCCTACTGTTCTCCCTTTATGCATTAAACAAAGGCAACCTTCTCTTCCCTGCCATGATAATTCCTGTGTGTGGTGGAGATCAAAATGTTGCATGTGCAATAATGCTTGAAATAATTGACTTGTATTTGGTGAGGAAAAAAGAAACCTGGAAATGATGAAGGCGGAGTCAAACCCCAGCGGGAAGAACGTTCTCTTTTGTGACCACTGCTTTGTCGGCGTGTCGGGGGGTCGTCATTTTACCACTCCCTTTTGGATTGTAGCTGCGGCGTGGGATTCTATCTGAGTGGTGGTCTTTCGTGGGCCCCTTCCGTTGGACGGTGCTGATGGGTGGGTTTCGATCGCATCGGACCTCATCGCGTCGGGCTCCCCGTGGATGTCTCGATCCGTCGTCATCTGCAGTCCACCTCCCACCCGCCCGCCTACCTGTCCCCTTATTGCTGGCTGAACTCGTCCCCGGTGGGTCCCGTTTCAGATATGAGAAATCAGGCTTCCGTTAGTCGCTTGAAGTCGCCCAATAATTCATGGAAAGAAAAGATGGAAGCAGGTCGGTCACGAGCCACGGCGACGGAGCGACCGAGAAACGAGGCAACGCTTTGCCTACCCGTTTAGCCGGTACCCACCTTCCAGAAGGGGGATCGGCGGGGTCCATGAGCAATGTCCAATCGATAGCAAGGTGGTGAGCCGAGATGGGTGCGGAAGCAGCGTGTGGAAAGGTATATTCTCTTGCGTGCAAATACAATACACAGAGCCAAGCGAGCGCAAAAGAGAGACTTAAATAACTAATACTCATGTAGTACAACTAAACAGTAGAAGACGAACGACGACGGAGGAAGAAAAGAAAAGGAAGGGGAGAAAGGAGAGGAAGAGAGATCGAGGACGGAGAGAAGGAGAGAGAGAGAGAGAGAGAGAGGGCGGCTTTAAAGAAGAGCGAAGAGGAACCCCAACAACCGCGTGTCAACCGCCGCTGCTACTACTTCTTGAACGACGACGGCGACGAATGCGCTCCTCCTCTTCCTCTCCGTTGCGATTCAAACCCTAATCAGCCGTCTTGTCTTCGCCTCGTCCCCTCCTAAATGGAAGGTAAGCGCTCGCTCTCTCGCTCGGTCTCTTCAGTTCTATTGTTCATTTGGAGGGGAAATTCTAGGTCTTTGTGAGATCCGCTGCTTTCTTGTGATCCTTTCATTTTCGAAGCCGGGAATGCAAATTTGTCGATTCGAGATGGGGTATAAGGGTTCAGATGAGTCTGAAGGTCACTGATTGCTGGGATCGGAAACTAGGGTTTGTTTGTTTCGGATGTAACTTTACCTTTGCGTCGTTCTTCGTAATCAAGATTCTTGACTCTATGGAATGATGATCTCGGAATGCATTACTTTCTCGTCTTTCTTCGTAACATGTGCCCTGACTAATCTCTTCTCTACTCGATCCATTCTCAGGCCTAACAAGAACCCTTACATCAAGAAAGCACACAAGTAGCTACGGAAGGTCTCCACAAGTACATCATAAAGAAACCAGAATCAATAATACGAATCAGAAAGACTGTGTTAAGAAAATTTAGTTGTTATAAAATCAACATGGGAGACCAAGATATCATTACTTAATTTCTAAGTGATACTTGATCTTGATTTTTACATCTCAGAACTTGATCACCATTGTAGTGGTGTAGAGAGCTCATAAGTGGAGGGAAGAACATGGTGAACAATGTTGGAGAGGAGGACAAGGAATTGGGAACCAAGTGGTGGACTATGGTGGAGAATAATTAGAAGAGTGGGAGGTGCAATTAACGAGTAGATGTGGGGCAGTAGGTGAGATTTGGCTGCAAGGGTTAAGCTTTAGGAATGGTGTAGGAGTAGAAGGGGCTTGTGTTATGGGATTAATGGGAATATAGTAGGGTTTGAAATGTTTGATGTATTTGGGCACAAAATTTTAATTTATATTTTTCCTATTTTTGAAAGTCAACTCATAAATACATTTAAATAAAATTCTTGAGAACCATATTTTTGTTTTTTCAAAGAAGCTTGCATGGCGGTTTGGAAGTGTCTCTGGCGGCATAGTGGAGAGCGCATCCCTTGAAGAAAGATAAAGTATTTTGTAAGAAAGAGAAGTTGAATGTAAGAAAAATAAGTCTTTTCAATCAGCGGTTCCTGTCCCAATACAGAAAAATCATTTTATTCAGATCTGTAATGGATTGATAAGAGTCTTCCACTTCCAAAATTAACAGTAGCAGAAAGTGTTTTTCTGCCTTTTAAGATTTTTAAATAGTATTGCTCGAATGAAAACTTCCCAATTTGATTGCATGTCATGGAGGGACATCTTGGTTGTCCCTTGTAGTGTTCATAGAAAACAATTTGATTCCCAAGGATGGATGAACTCCCATCATTCTTTTAAATGCTTTCTAGGTTGGAATTATGTCAATTGAGAATCGTATCCAGAATTATAACTATCAAAATGATAGGAAATGGATTTATTTCAACTTTTGTACTTACCAAACACTAATGACCTTATATAATGATTATACAAGAAAATGATAAGCCCTTACATTTGTGCTGACCAAGAACTATGATTTTTATTGAATAAATAAAAAAAACTTTAATGTTGTTTTTACCTAACATGTTTTTAAATTTCTGTTCATGAACATGGTTACTGCCAACAAATTTCTATGTGCACAATGACATAAACATAATGTAATAATATTTTTATATTTTTTAGGAAAGCATAAACAATGTCAAATGTGTCCTTAGTGTATGTATTTAAATTGATATATAAGTTAAATTGGGTTGCTCGGGTTGCGCGATAGTGCAACCTGATCCCTGCACAAATTTAGTTGGTTTGTTAATATCTTGACTTCAACTGACTACCCCATGAAATTATATTCAAACTCTACTAAAAGTTAGGTTGGACTAGGGTTGAACTGGAGTTGGCCAATAGGAGCTGCACCCGTACTTTCGGTTGTAGAACACATTGTACATGGGTTATCTTTGACAAATTTACATGGATCTCCTTTATAACAAATTTATAACAGAATTTCATTACATGGGCTTGAAAAGCTTGCTGTGGAAGGACTTAAATTTGAAGGTATTATGCCTGCATCAGTCCATCGATGGTGCTTCCCTGCTTCTTTTCAAAGATCTCATTGAAACTAACATGATAGTAGGGAATTTTGAGGCAAAAGTCTCCTTTGCCCCTCCCTCTGTTCTCGCAGAAGGATGACTCAAACTGTTTGATTGTTCCTCTCAAAGAAGATCTCTGATAAAATGGAGGTGATTTTTGAATGGCCCAAAAAATCAAAGCAGTGAGGTGAGTCTTCCCCCCTCCCTTCCTCTATAGCTTGCAGTACCCATCTGAGGCCAATTTTGATGGCTTCCTTCCTGGTCAAGAGGGGTAGTCTATGGCAATCGGTTAACTATGTAGACTGAACTGATAGGATGTTTAAGTGATTAAATCAGTTTAAGTTTGATTTGTAACTCTGCCAATCCCAACTTTCCTGTTTGTTTGGTGATTTTGGTTCATGATCATGAACACCCCTACATCTATTGAGTGCTAAATTTTAATAGTGTATTCTTGTTGATAGGTGCTAGTTTAGTTAATATAAAGAGGCTGGCTTGTTTTCACCTTTTTGTAGACTTTATCTTAATGTATAAAAAGTTAGAAGAACTAGAGTCATGGCTTAAGTTAACTTTCATTCACTGTTTAATATCTCTCATATTGTTATTATTCCTTTCAGGCAATTTTCATGCAGTTTCCTTTCTACTGTAGCATTTAAAATGAGAGGCTTTTTACTATCTATCTACATTTTGCTCTTACAAGCTAATAAGACTGTGTGCACTGCTATCTATCTACATTTTACTCTAGTAATTCATTGGCAATTGGTTTGCATTTCCCCTCTTTACATGAATGAAAAGACTTATAGATGTACCCTCTTACAATGATTGATTTTGTTGTAGCATATTTCCTTTACTGTTCTTTTGCTTTTAACAAAAGGCAAGAATCAAGTAAATATGCTAGATTTGACTGCCATTAGTTTCTCTAGTGATTTTGGACGATAAGTATTGCTAAGATTAGGATATTGAGATGGATATAGGGTTTACCAAGAAAAAAATAGAATAAAAATGTAGCCCTTATAGAAATAAGTAAAGATAAACCATTTAGGACAGAAGGAACATGGTTCAAGAAAAAACATATGTTAAACGAGATCAGTTGATTAAGATTAGCTGTGTGAGAAGAAGTAGAGGCAGGCCCAATGAGTGAGGCTCATGATGACGTTGGGTCTGGGGAGGATTAAGATGTGTAGTCTTAATGCCAAGCAAGATTTTTCTCATGACTCGATTCTTGGTCATCCATTTTAAAAAGGTTTATCCTTGTCATTTTGTCAAGGCTCACCCTCACCTTACTATAAACAATAATAGGAGATCAGACTTGTCCTAGTTGGACTAGTGATATTATTCTAAACAAACTTAAGTGGTGGGAGAAGATCCATGTTGCCATTACCAAATAGTTGGGAAATTACTGCTTTTATTTAGGTGATTTGTTTGAGCAGAGCAAATTTGTTTGTTGTCTGGCTGGTCTCCTCAGTCGTCACCTCAAACCATTTTCTTCTATTTCTATAACATGAAAATACCAATCAGTGTTTGTTTCAACCAAATCGGCCTCTATCTGATTGGATTTGAATCCTTCCTAGTCCTTGATCATATAGCTTCTAGGAAATGGAGTTGCATTATGAGATTGAGCCAAATTTCAGATTCAATTTTAAACTAAGTTCATACGTGTAAACTTTGAAGAGGTTTAAGTATGATGATGATTCCAAACTTTCTTAACCTAATGTGTTATTGATATATTTCAGTTATTGTACTTAAACAAGGTTCCTAATTAGACATTGTCTGAGCATGGACAATATGAGAGCTATATTTTTCTAGGCAATGAGATTCCTTATTTTATGTTAAAATATTGATATTTTTTTGTTAACCATTCTGAAACAAGGTTTCTAATTGGACATTATTTAATAATTTTGATATGAGCAGTGATTTCAATAGGCGTTCGGGTGCTTGCCTTGGCGCTCGGGCTAGGCGAGGCTCGAGCGCCTCGCTTCATTTCCAGGCGGTGCGCTTCAAAGAGGCGCCGCCTGGGTGCTCGCACGAGCCCAGGCGCCGGGTGCTTGGGGCGAGCGCTTGGGTTAAACCAAGCGACCGAACTAGCATTTTAGGTCTGGTTCAGTCTCCGGTGCTTTAGTTGGTTCAATCGAACCAACAAAAGGACCGATATCAACCTTCCTCTTGCAACTTCCCAACCCTAACCCTGCTCGTCGCTGTCGCTGCTACTGCTGCCGCTATACCGTTGTCGCTGCTCGCTGCTACCGCTGCCACTATCGCCGCTCCCGCTGTTGCTGCTGCTGCTACTATCACCGCTTGTCTCTCCCGCTGCTCGCTTCTCGCTGCTACCATTGTTGCTGTCACTGTCGTCGCTCGCCACTCCTGCTCCCGTTGTCGTTTCTCGCTGCTACCGTTGCTACTGCCACTGCCACTGTCGTCGCTCGCCTCTCCCGCTCCCGCTTTCGTCTCCGTTGCTCAGGGTTACCTCTTCTCACATCGAATCGATAGTATATTGTTAACAGTTTATTGATAGTATATTGTTAATTGTATACTAGTAACAATAGTTTTTTATTTATTAGATTAATAATATATTATTTTGATTTTAATACTGTTAATTTTTATTTATTTGAAATTATTATTATTGTTTTGAATTTTGAGATTTTTTTGTTAATGTGATATTGTGATTTTGTAAGATTTTTTTAATTTAATATCATATTTTTATTTAAATAATTATATTTATTAATTATATTATATATTTTTATATTTTAGCGTATTGTTTCGCTTGGGCGAGCGCCTAGCGCCTCGGGCATTTTTGGACCTTAGCTCCTAGCGCTTTTTAAATCACTGGATATGAGAGCTAAGCATTCATTATTTTTACGGGAGAAGTTGAACCTTTCGATGGCTGATATATTTCCTGCATCTGTTAGCTTATAAAAGAAGGCTGCTTTGGCGAGCCTTGATATAACGGTAAGGTTGCTCCTTTGCAAATTGGAAGACCAGGGTTCGGGTCATGGAAACAACCTTTTTAAATATTTAAAGGGAAGGTTATGTATATTGATCCTTCCCAGTCCCAGCATTGGTGGGAGCCTCATATTGGGTATGCCCTATCTATTAGCTTACAAAAGAGTGTTTCCTGTAAGACAACTCATCATTGCTGATCTTATCTTTCTATGTACTTAGCATATACCCCTGTCAGTAATATGATGCTTGTTTCAACACCTTGTTGGACTGGTATGATACTTGTATGCCTGAGAGGGATAGCAGGTGTTGGACTGGTATGATACTTGTATACTGAGAGGTATAGCAGCTTGTATTGTCTGGTATTACGTAAGTAAATAATGAATGGCAATATTGTTTGGTACTGATTTTTGCTTGGATGCCTAGTCCGTTTAGTATTTGGAATTTTGTTTGAAGCTTCCAAAACTAAGTGGTTACTTTTGAGTGGATGATTTTTTGCTTCAATTTCTTGACTGCTTGACAATTGAGAAGTAGGTAAGAAGGAAAACAATGACTTTAGCTTGGACCAGAAGTTCTTTTTTCTCCAAACGATGCTAGTCTACATTTATCTACTAATAGACATGTGAAATGAAAGTGAATGATACGAGATCAAATGTCTGTTGAATTACCAAAAGTGTGCTTGAGTGATTGCCATTGGGATATATAGAGATATCACCCATGATATTTCCCATGGTCACTAACTAGGCTTTCTGACAATAGAAAAATGAAACAATAAGTAAGGTTTCCTCAAGGTAACTTTTTTCATGTATACAATTTGAAGGTTATGGTTTTAAAATTTTTTTTAGGACATGTCAAGAAAAAACCAAGAAACATAAAGAGAGTTTTGGTGTTAGAGAGCTATATTTGGCAGACTTGAGTTGAACATGGAGGACAAAGGATGAGCAAATAATTTGCTTGTGTAGAAGGAAATAAGTTGTTCTTTGGTTAGCAACATCTCTTCATGTAAAAGGACAGAGAAATTATTGAAGCACAAAAACATTTCTTCTCTGAACTTTTTTGTATTTTCCTTTTTTCTTCTCCTCTTAGTATTTAATATATGAAATGCACATAGTTATATGCTGGAGATATGTTGGAACTCTCTATTTTGATTATTAGTCTGTCTATGCATTTTTTTGTCTTTTTTGCTTCACAAATGTTCTTTGTTAAAGAGGCTGTTATCAGAGTGAAACTCTTTAAACGTGAAATGTGCCTTTGTTTGATCTCTTGTGGCTTGATATTGAATGGTCCTCTCTTTTGTTTGGATGGGAGCATATATTCTCCTTTCTTTCTGTGCTCCTAATTTTCTTATGAGCCCCTATTTGTCAGACCTTACTGGTTTCCATTACTTGTGGACCATTCCATTCTTTTTCACATGGATCTTGTCCCTTTTGTGAGTTTATATCAATGTTTAAAATCTCAGTCCTTACGTTATCATTTGGTGGTTGGAACCAACGTGCCTACACATGGTATTGGTTGCTACCATCAAGACCAAAGAGAAAAACAGAGAGAAGAGGAGAGGAAGAGAAGCGGAAGAGGGGGATTGATGGAGGGGGAAGGGAGTAGCATAGAAGGCAGACGAGATGGAGGAGAAGGCGAAAGAGAAGGTGGAGGAGGCAGAGGAGGAAGTGATGACACTTACGAAGAAGTGATGACTTCAGACAGTGATGTAGCAGGTTAGATGAGGTAGCAGCGGTGAGGCAGTGGGGTGTATAAGGAGGCGGAGTGGAAAGAGGGATCATGTGAAAAAAAGAAAGAAAAGGAGAGAGAGAAAGAAAAAGGATCTCAAAAGATGTCAGAAAAAGTAAAGAATGATGGAGGTTGCTTCAGTATCCTTGGTTTTAACCATTAAAACCAGGTAGTATGCCCAGTAATGTAACTGCATTGGGAGGTCAAGCTGCATAAAACTGAAACATGAGGAAAATCAATGGTCCACATGTGGGTTTGTGGTGAGACCAACAAGTACCGGCCCGTACGATTCTGTATAAATGGTTTTTAAAACCCTGATTTATATATTACCATGCAGTTGGATACCTGGTCCAAAGAGTTTTATTTGTATAGAAGATTCATTAATGCATGTAGTGGATTCCAAATACGTTTGTGTTAATGTTTGTTTACCACCCTAATTAAGGTGGACCAAATAGTGAGGCCCTTTTGTGTAGACAGCATGTCTGTTTAGTTCTAGAGCAAGAAACGATACTTTCTATGGTTAAGTTGTACACTGTGAAATGATTATTGTTAGTGGTACGAGGAGTATGAGGAGAGGCAATGTAAGATATAAAAAAACTATAAATAAAGATTTAAGTACTTATAATTTAACTAAACATATGATTTTTTACCGATTTCAAGGCGGCAAAAGATCCACGTAGTCGATCCCAAATAGTTGGGACTTACAGTTTTGTTGTTGTTAATGTTGTTGTCTATGATTGTACATTATTATAATAATAATGAGTGCAAAGTTGAATTCTCGATTCATTATGGTAGGCTGTTTATGTCAATTTTCTTGAACTCTAGTGTATTAATAAATTTTCTTCTAACATGACTGTGATAGTCTGGATAGCGTTATATGTTATAACGTGCTGTCATTATTTATAATTTACTGTTCTTCTAGAAGCCATTTCTATTGGTTCTTGGAAATGCTACTTTTGCTTTTTCATTTTAGATTTTACGCATTTCCTAACAGTGTGTAGCTGTCAGGTGGGTCCCCAGACCGGAATTCAGTTGGGTCTGGTCCAAAAAGATCTAGTGTGTCATCAAGGGGTCGTTCAAGGGGTTCGTCATCTTCCAGTTGCAAGGATTTTCTTCGGAAGTTTGTGGATAGTGAGATTCTGACAGCAAACCTTGAAGACTGGCTTTCAGGAATATCTGAGGAATCAGAATTCAGGAAGCCTACCTTAGATGTTCCCTTTGAACTTACAGAAATCCAGAATTTTGATTATGCACTGGAAGGTGTTTCTTTTCAGCAGTTGATACGGATGCCCAATTCTCTTTATGAATCGACATCTGATGCTGTTGAAGCGACTGCCCATCTTGCTATTGAGGATTTCCTACATGCTAGTGTGAAGGGATTGTGGGAGACCTTTTGGGGTCATGATGAACCTGTGCCTTTGTCAGTAGCCTGTATACACAGCACAAGTTCGAAATTTTATCCTGCTGAAAAGGCTATTGCCAGAGGAAAGCTTGAAGGTATTTGTGCAACTGCCATATTACTGAAAAATAGTAGGGACTTACGTGGGAAATGGGATCAGATTGTTGAATTAGCTTTGCTGAGGCCCGATGTTGGGATTTCAATGCAGAATGATCAGCGGCCTTCTCCATCTGTCCTTGGGGAAGCACTTTTCTTTGCTCTCCGTGTGTTGTTAGCTAGAAGCCTTAGCAAATCAAGTAATGTGCTCCGTAATTCAAACTGTGTATTTGTTCTCCTTGTTGATTCACAATATGGTGGTGTAGTAAAAGTTGAAGGTGATGTTGGTAAGTTAAATTTTGATGGTAATGATGTCTATGAATGTGCAGCCAAATGGATCAAGAAACATGCCAAAGTTACAGTTTCTACGATTGACCGAATCTGGAACAAGCTTGGGAATGCCAACTGGGGTGACATTGGAACTCTACAGGTGCTTCTTGCAACCTTCCATTGTATGGTCCAGTTTTCTGGAATGCCGAAATATCTACTCGAGGATTTGGCTACAGGACATAGTTCTCGTCTCCAGAATCGGAGAACTGAAAGGCAGTTAGTAGATGCACACATTAATGGTATTGGTTTGTTCCGTTTCCAGCAACAAAGTCATTCACCTGAAATTGTTGAAGTCCAGGATGAATCCGTAAAGATTGATTCTAGAGAGACTGTAAAGCTAGAGAAAGGTTCGGCTTTATGGATGGAAGAATTAGACTATCAAATGGGATTTGTGATTGATGAAGTCATAACTGATGGTGATATTCAAAGTTATATTGTTACTCCAATAGAAGAATCAAATCAACCAGGAAAGAAGCTTATGATGTATGTTGGATCTGTTCCTTCTCATTTGGAATCAGCATGGGAGGATATGGATCTGTGGTACCAGGTTCAGAGGCAGAACAAGGTATTGAATCTAATGAAGCAAAGAGGTTTGTCCAGCAAGTATCTTCCCCAGATGGTTGCATCTGGACTAATGGTTCACCCTGGCAAGTGCAACAAACCAGCTTCTGGTAGAACTTGTGGTCATCCTTGGTGTGGTACCCCAATCCTGGTGACATCTCCTGCGGGTGAGACTGTTTCTAATATGAGGAGAAATGGTTTATTTGGTCCCGAGGAAGCTCTCAGATGTTGTCATGACTGCTTATCTGCTCTTGCAATTGCATCTTCTGCTGGAATAAGGCATGGTGATATCCGTCCAGAGAATGTTATCCTTGTAAGCAATGATGGGAAGCATCCGTCTTTTGTCCTAATTGGGTGGGGTCATGCCGTTCTTGAAGAAAGGGATCGCCCATCAATGAATCTTTTCTTTTCTTCAACATATGCCCTACAGGAAGGTAAGCTGTGTGCTGCGTCAGATGCAGAAAGTCTGATCTACTTGCTGTACTACTCATGTGGTGGAGAATTCCCTGAACTGGATTCAGTTGAAGTGGCTCTTCAATGGAGAGAAATGTCTTTATCGAAAAGGGTCATACAGCAGAAGCTGGGGGATATCTCAGCTGTGCTGAAAGCCTTTGCTGATTATGTTGATACGTTATGTAGAACTCCTTATCCTATAGATTATGATATATGGTTGAGAAGATTGAGAAGAACCATTAATGAAGATCATGGAAAGGAAATTGATGCTTCAAACTAGATTTTTGTGGCGGCATGTGATTGGGTAGACTGCAAGAGTATTAGTGACATCACCGTGGCACTGGATTAGGATTTCTCACCAACCACCGGCTACTGCAATCGGATGTCTTAAAATTGATGCTTGAGTCAGAGAGGACCGAGGTTCCAGAGTTTGGCCTCAAACTTGGTTTCTGCGGTTTGCTGCATGTTCTTCAGTGTTAGTAGAAGTTTCTTGCTGTGGTTGCTATGGGAAGTTGTACGATGATAAGGTTCTTTTTATTTATCAAAGAAGTCTTGGGTTGTGCTGTTTTGTGGTTGCAGATGTTCCATCCTCAATTGGTGTCCGCAGCCCGTTCGTCACATATTTGCTTGAAATGTCTGATGTTGTCTCCCTCGTTGACCAAAGGCCAAAGTCATCAGATCAGTCTGCTCACTCTGGCCTATATGGTTGATGGAGGGTTCTCAAACTACCTTATGCACTTTCACGTAACTTTTATTTTTTATTTTGGTTTTTGTCATCCCCAGTGTGGTGTTTACATCAGTTTCTCCTGATTCATTGCATCAGCATAATTTGTTCTTGAGATAGTGTATGGCTGCACTGATTTGTGGTTGGCCTGGGATGATTCTTTTGGACTTTGATCGAATGGTCGTCTCCAGTTTCAAGCACGTCTTCCTGTAAATGTATGTGAAGTTTAATTTCAATGAATAGTGACACTGTTTACCTGGATCAACATGATGATGAAGCCTTTCTTTCTGTTTGTTACTGCTAAACGACTGTTTTTGGTTTTACGGTGGTTTCTGTTGATGCTTGGACTAATCTGAGTCTGTAATTTTTGAATGTAAATTATGATGCGGAAGCTATTCGTTTCTGAAGGCCGGAGGAACTTTTTCTCTTGAGAAGTGCTGTTTTGCAAGTGTTCGTTTTTGCATGTTTCACGAAGCAAATCTGCTCCTCCGCGTGAATTTTTTTAGTCAACCCTATTTGTGTGTCAACTCATGTAAAAATTATGTTTCAACGTGATTGGTATTGGTATTGGTATTGGTATGGAGTTGTTTCTTATATATATATATATATATATATATATAAAACACCTGCAATTTAATAATTGTACCAAAAGGTTAAATTGGAAGGGCAAATACAGAATGAACGCTTGTAATCAACTAATGAAATTTAACCATTTAGAGTTTCAATATTATTGCTGCTAATGGTGAACTGATGAAGATAAACTATAACGACATCCACGTATACCGTTGATTTGTGAAGGTATATACACATAGTTATGCTAAATTTAGATTTAAAGGGACAGATACGGCAATTACTAACGTCGAAGGGATATACGTGTAATTTTGCCTTTGGATTCGGGTCTAAGTAGTGACCTACCAACATAAGACTGAGCCCCGCGATCCCCCCCGGTTCGGTTCGGTTCTGATAGCTCGCCGGCCATTCCTCTTAGGTCGACGCTCCTCAGCAGCTGCTTGAGCCGCCCCCATCCCCGCCTAGCGCTTTGGTCCAGCGACCGCAGAGACGTCCGAGAGCCCTGTGTCGGTTGAGAAGAGAAACACTTGTGTGATCCGATTTCCTTCTTGGGGTTTACGTAGGAGGGATACGGATCGTAACCCTAGCTCGTCGATCATTGTTCCTCCGCGCTTCTCCTTTTCTTCCTCCCTATTTGTTCCACCGCCTCCTCGCTCGTTTTCTTTCGCCCTCCTGGAAACCAACCCATCTTTGGAAACAAAAGGTCAGTTTCTTCTCACTTTTATATGGAGATCTAACAAAATAAGGTCTTTTTGCTAAAAGAAATGTTCTTTCTCACTTTCTTTTTCATTTTGGGATGTTGAAATTTCTTTTCATAGCTGGTGGTGGATTCGAGCGAAAAGATTCTTGTAAAGAATGTTTAGATGCATTCCCTCCTCTTATATCTACATATATGCTTGAAATGTTTTGCTTCCTTACGCTGGTCGTGCCTTCATTGTGTTCAATCCCATTTGATGATCTGAATAGAAAGAGCCCTCTGCGCCTGCGCTGTCGCCCAATCGAATCGCAAGCCCGCATCGCCTACGCCAGTATCCATCCTCCTCCTCTTCCTTTGTCTTCTTCCTTGTTCCTCTTCTCCCCCTGCCCCAAATGGTTCCGTGGTATCTATGTACCAGCGTACCGACACACAGTTTATTATATATTTTTTGAAGTGTATAATAATATTTTTCTCTTTGAAGGAAATATAAGATTTAGACATGTTCGCTGTGGTGCACCTACAATTTTCTCTGTAAGATTAGGAATAATCAACCATCTGATTTTTAGGTTTACCTCGAAATTATTTTACCGTTTTTAAGTGCTTCCCTTCTGCATACTTTCCGCTTCATAGAATATTGCCATCCTTTCTGGTAGATGGAAAAGAAACAGAAACTTTTAGCTTATCGACTTTAGTAAACACTCTCAATTATGCACTTGTAGGTTCATTGGATTTATCACAAGGCACCCTCTGAAGAGGAAAAAAGAAGATGAGGCAGCAATGTCTGTGGAATGTGCTGTGCACTTAGCAAATTTGAGGCTGGCTAAGTCTGAGCCTGCTTTCTTTATTGCAATTTGCCCTTTATTTTTTTTTGCAATGCCGGGGAAGTGAGAAATCCCACAATAAACATCTGACCTTTTGCTCTTCCTTCGTCCTATTCATATCCCTAACACCATCCAAAACCCAAAGTAAACAACAAAAGGTTTCTGTTTCTAAGCTTTTTTAACATCTGATATATTTGCCTGGAATTTGGGAACTTGTACGATAATCTTCTCTATTATATTTGAAACGTACCCAGAAAGTCATGGAATTTAAGTTGAGTAGGTGTCTACCACCCATAAATTGAGATGCACATATTCTTACACTTTTTGGAATGCTGTTGTTATAAATAATTATAGTTTGCCAAGTCCTGCTGCCTACATTACCTAGGAAGTGATATATAAGATGCCTTGTAATAAACAAATAGACTCAAGCATCAAATTGGTTAAGCTCCATTCAATTTTTCCATTTTGATTTCTCCAGTTACTTATCTATATATCAAGTTGTGATTTCGGAAAACATGCATATGATGTTTAAAAAAATGTTGAAATCGCCGCAGATAATCAAATATATGTTATTACTTCTTTTGGTGATCACTAACTTCAGGACTCTCGTAGGATATCTTGGATATGGGATCTGAAGCTATACAAGCTGCAAAGGTGTATCGCAGTCTTCTCAAAGCTGTAAAGAAATATATTGGTAATGATGGCAGCAAAAGGCATTTCAGAAATTACATCACTGAGGAGTTCCGAAAAAATGCTTCTGTGTCTGATCAGGCTACAGTTGAGAACAAAATCAAGCTGGCTCATGAGTACACTTTCCTACTGAACAGTGTGCACCATCATAAGGTTAATTTTCAATTTTTCCTCTAAGTTGAAAATGGTGTCCCTTCCTAATTCCTTCTAGTCATTATATATGATTTACATGAATCTTTCATATGCCTGAATTAGACGGATGAATTGGGATATGTTCCTTAGTAAATTTGTACTTTGAAGGTTCTAGGCAGGTGGATATTTGTTTATACATTAATGGTGGCATGTACATGTTTGTTGATGTTGTAATATCATGTATGTTAACTTTTGCTTCTACATATTCTGCTGTTGAAGTTGTATTGGTTCTGCTAGTTTTTTATTCCTATAGATCCTTAGTTCTGCGTTTCTTTCCTCACATTTTTGAGAAACAAAATCTAATTTGTTGACGATGGTGGTTCAGGAATTGCTCTTTTCATACAACATAGCTGTGGATCGATCAGATGAAATGAAGAAAGTATTGAATAAATCTGCTGCCAGTGTGGGTCTTCGGTTACCTGAAGTTTATCAGCCTTGATTGTTGGTTTTTTGATGTTTCTGGATATGCTGAGGATCTCTCAGTTGCCTTTAGATTAATCTAAAATAACATTCTCTCCCTTCGGCTATG
The DNA here is from genome assembly GCF_036884655.1 of Musa acuminata AAA Group. Lineage (NCBI taxonomy): Eukaryota > Viridiplantae > Streptophyta > Magnoliopsida > Zingiberales > Musaceae > Musa > Musa acuminata. The sequence continues at coordinate 39,484,281 of NC_088333.1, forward strand.
TTGGCATTAACGATTTCAGCCAATAAAGTGTCAACCATGGACATGGATGAGCATAAATATGGAGGACTTTTGTCAGTAGCATTTTTTTCTGTCCCACCAATTTCTGTATCCAAATTCTTCAGTGTAGGCCTTATGACCAAGTAAAGGCTGGTTGAGGGAAAATTAAAGTGGTTAGCAACTGAAGCATTCTCAAAGTCAAGCTTTGCGAAACTGTTAGATTTTGATTGGCCTATTTGAGATGATGATTCTATTGGCATTTGGTGTATGCAGAGTTTAAATAGGTTTTCCTTCTTACCAAGCTTGCCTTTTACCGTTATTGTTGTTGAATTACGTCTGATATTTGTAACTTCAAATTTACACGGAAACCCTCTGTCTAACGAAACCATTACCATATTTTTATTTTGAAATGTTGGAGATCTTGTAATGGAGTCATTCGAGTTGTGCACTTAGTATGTTATTCTCAGAACTGCTTGTTTGTGCTTCTTGTTTTGATATATTGATACATCATTTGATGCCCTGCTGACAAGTGTGCTGCTGTCCAATTCATTATCTTTAGATCGTATGGAGTTACTGATTTCAAGGAAAAGAATTTGATTGCTGTTATGATCTTTTGATAGATTCTTCTGGGTGTTGATATAAGTGGAAGAAACATCCTGTCTGCAAGCATGATGGTAAATACTGCATGGACATATGCATCGAGGAAAAGGTGGAGGGAAGGAGATCCCACCAATGTTGCAGAGATAATTGTATTGAGATCTCTCAAACAGTTGGTAAATGTCCACTATAATAACATCTTTGAATACCATATATTGTCCAACAGACATAATAGTTCATGATTATAGACAAATCACATATTTAGATGAGCATCTCTAGTGTCTTCTCTGACACTTGGATGTACTGCAGTCTGGTTTAGAGTTTCATATTTTAAATTTTGCTGCTGCTCAATTAGAAGAACAAAAAGTTGGATCTCAAGAGTATACACCACAAGAAAGTTGGATCTTCAGAACTGAATCAGAATGCACATATCTTAATCCTGCAAATGCAGATTCAAACGTTAGTGACACAGTAGCATATCTGTAATTAGATTGATTCAAAATCAATTTCAAGTGCAAGTAAAAGAAACCAAACTATATATTTACTGATCTCAAGAGCCCACATGAAGCAATCAGGAAACTGGGTTTCCATAATTCTGACACTAGTTTTGAGAATGTTGTAGGTTTCTTGGCAATGAGAATAACAATGTACAAAGTATCTTTTTTAAAGAAAATTCTCCCAAAAATACTCTGCTATATTGCATATCCTGAGTAGCTGATGAATTATGATACAAATGCAACATATCAACCGTCTGATAAGATGAATAGATGTTGTGGTTCAATTATTCATGCCAGGTATTCAGGTTTTGGTGCAGTCATTATTGTCAATCCTCTGAAACTACCTACTATATTAAAAGTTTGCAGTCATTTCCAAGATAAGGTTGTGAAATATGCAAAAAAATGATTTTTCATCATGAATAATGGTCTGCATGTTGATGCTCATCATTCTTCCCAACCAAGAAAAAAAGGTGAAGCTTTTATTTTCAGAAGAAAAAAGCCATCTCACAAATTTATTTGACAACAAGAACTCTCATTAAATGTGCCCTTTTATGTCTACTTTCCTAAAAACCATGGAATCAATGAGTCAGAATGTAAAGATGTTCTAGCTTATTTGACTTTATTAATTTTACTTTTTACTATTAGCAGTCAAGGAAGTAGTAGCAATTCAAAAAAGGCCCTTTTCAAATCAATGCTGGTCATGAAATAGGAATCAATTGTTTGGTATACTTTCTAGTTGTCCACTTCATTTAGAGTTTCATCTCATGTTTGTTAGCTTTTCAAAGTCAAATAGCATAGCTATACAATCACTCAATTGTTATCTAGAGCTGAGTTTTTTTTTTTAATATTGTTTGCCTAATTAATGTTTATGACCACAGACCTACAAGTAAGATGTCACAAAGAAACACTTCTCCATGGTTTATTGGAGGCATTACATTGTAACTGGTGAGAGTATTATGTTACAAAATGTTACGATGCAAGACTGATAAAAAGTGATAAAAAGTGATGATATTGTCCTGAAATAACTGATAAAAAGTGATGCATCTCTAAAAAGGATAAGGAGTAAAACTTGCAAATGCACAAAAATCCTTCCTATATCTGTTTCAGCCAACATATGCTAAAAGCTTGTTGAGAGGATTTACACAGGGTAAGATCTGATTGCACACTAGATATAAGTTTGTGTTCTCCAAAGGCAGCTGCATTGGGTTCTAAAAGTTATTTCTATAAGAAATATAAATTGATTGAGCATCTAATATCTAACTCAAGAAGCATACTGTTTATAGTTACCAACTGAAGACATGAGCTTCTAACTGTATTCAATTAATTTTTCATGCCAAAACTTGAGCTGACAAAATTGAGATCCATAAAAAAGTATATAGAAGAAATTATCACCTCATGTGGATCGCATGTCAACATCCTCAACAGGAGTTACGACCATATTTGAGCAGCTATGCTTAATGACACTTTCATCTTTTACAGGTCCACCAACATCCTCACCTTTTGTTTCATCTGTAGGCATTCCATTTTCACCATCATAGCTTTCCATAGAATGTGTTGGTGCATGAAAAGAAGGATTCTGGGTGACAGGATAAACAGAAGGATCTAATGCATCATTGCTACTGCAATCAAAATTCTGCTGTATGCTTGGAACAGACAAATTATCATCTATTGCAGGTTCTGTGCTGATTTCTATGTCAATATTCTCCGTCGGGCTTATGACATCTGCATCAATGTTTGGGGTATAAAATTCAACTTGTATTGTTTCTTCAGTCACCCATGATCGGAAATCATGCATTGAAGGTGGGATTTCTGACAAAAATACATCACCGAAATTTCTCAAGAAACCCTTGTCATAGGGATTTTGTTTCTTGTCGTAGCGCCATCGGAAGTTCTCATTAGTCGTCTGCAGTATCAATAGAAAACAGCTTTGGGTATCTTAGGACATAGTAGAAAGAATAGCAACAGAAAAAAATTGATTAGAGTTGTATATATAACTATAAAAATTTTGGAGTTTGACAAAACCAAGGCATCACAAGGAATTAACAAAGATTTCCAAGAATGCTTCACTTTTAAATAACTTAGTTCACCAAAATTACCAAACAATCATTTATCAACCTGCTTGCATCAAGAAAAAATATTCAGGAGTGGAAGATTTACCTGATTTGTGCAGATTAGATAGAAGTGGAAAACAGTGAGACCACCAACAAACCACACTGCGATGAAGGTGTATACTATGAGCATAGGAGATAGAATCTCACATTTCATTGCCTTCCAAATGGTGTATTGGTGGTGATTCATTTCGGTAATAATGTTCAGCCACGAAAATGTGAAGACATATATGCAGAGAAATGTTGATGTTGATATAAAGAAGAAGAAGAACCTGTAGTTTCGCTGCAGGAAAATGTGACAAATGCTCAAAAGTAGGATCCAGATGTTTTATATTTAGTTATTTCTTGAAAAAAAGGTAAACGTCTTGAAAAAAAGGTAAATGCTGGTCATAATGGAATCATGCAAAGACACTATATCTGATGTCTGATATGAGGTCAAAACCCAATGCAGCTGTAACATCAAGAGGCAACAGTAAGATGGAAGAATTTGGAGTCTGTGAAAGAAACTGTTGTTACAGTGACCTCAGTCTATAGTTGAGCCTTGTCATACAATTTGTTTTCATGGATGGCAGAGATGATTATAGGCAAAGTAAACAATAGCCAAACAGTTGACATGGTCTATTGTTAATGATGGTCTACCATATGCATGAAGATGACATCATAGAATCAATGTATGAGTAAAACAAAGCCATGAAGTTGAGTTGGCAGACTACTGGTCATGGCGATTAGCAAGATGAATGCAGAGAACATGAGTAATCAGGGTTTTTTGACAGCAGTTCTAGTGTCCATTATCTCCAACTTAGCTTACCTGTCCAATGCACTGACCAATCCATGGGCAATGGTGATCAAATTTATGCACGCAGTTGTTGCAAACCGAGCAATGCGAAGCACGGGGTGGACGATACAGCATGCATGTTTCACAGTATTTTACTTTGACAGCAAAACCATTCACGATTTCATCCTTCGTTCTAGCTCTAGGCAATTGCAACTGTGGGGTTCTTCCGTGGATCCATTCCATCGATGGAGTGTTGACATTAACTGATTCATCTGTTCCTGGTGGCCCTGTGTTTCTTGGCACGATACCTGGGTCTATGCTAGATGTCATGAAGAGAAACACCAGATCCTGAATTGCCGATGGTAGATCAGAACTGATTTGTTGTCAAGATTTAAGCATAAAAAAGATTCATATATTGCTTACAGATATGGTGACAAAAAATGCCACCATCAGAATCGAAAGCCAAAGCATTGGACGATCAGGGTTCTCATCTGACTTCTCATCCTCATGGAGTTTTATGATGATCTGGCAACAGAATGTGATGGCTGGACCGACTATTAGAAGTGTTGATAGAAGTAATGAGGCTACATCTGGGCCAAATATCAATCTGCCGCCACAGAAGAACCTCTGAGGAAAATTAAGCAGGATTTGTCAACAAGAGCCTGCTGTGCCAGATTATTGACGTAAACAAACAGCATTATTTTCAGAGCAAGAATTAATTTGACCAATAATTCAAGCACATACAAGTGAGTGCTACATGAAAAAGAATCTGTATCTACTTGGTCTTCTTAACTCTTCCTGCTCCTCAGCTAGCTATATATCATATTAACAAGCTAATATTCTACATGTTACATACTCAATTTTTGGAACAGCATAATAAATCTAGTGTTTCTGCTCTGCAAATACTGATCGAAACACATGCAATCCTTTGTAGGCAATCTGTCAAATATCTAAGGTGCATAGTAATCAAAAGATGGGTTATTGCCTCAACCATCCCAGATGGCCGCAAGTTCAACCTAAACTCATCATTTGAGGTACGTAGACGATTATGATGGTACTATTTTCCTTCTCGTTGTTGTTGCTGCTCATAGAAATTGCTATTACCCAGAACTAGATCGATTGGGGTCAGTCATTGTAGGCATCCTTAGAACAACATGATTACATCTATAGACAATTTCAAGGAGAAGAAATTAACATCTAATAACCCTACAAGGTACCACAATCAGCTGATCAGAAACCAAAAGTGTAAAAGGGAGAACTTTACGTTGTTTCCCTTCCAAACTTGGTACAGCCTCCTGGGGTTCGCTTGCTGCGCCGGCGTCGCCATGGCAGAGATCTGATCCTTAGGTTAAGAACCTTCACAAAAATCCATTCTTTCTTAGGAGAATAGGAAGAACAAGAATGCCTATTTCTCCTCTTGTCTGTCCCCATCCACACGACGTCCCTCCCTCGAATTCAACGACGAGAGAACGTCACGTATCACTCGTCTCTGTTCCTTGACACAAGAAACAAGGCAAAGCAAGGGAAGGGATTAAAAAAGGAGAAGCTGCTGTCTCTTTTGTGGAAACGCGTCGTCTCTGCGTCTACGACAGACTGCCCGACGGCAACATCAAGTAGCCAAAGTGCTCGTGGCGGGAAGCAGACTACGATTCCAACGAGAGATGTCGGCTTATCGGGTTTTGGATTTTCTTTCTGGATCCGATCCGTTTACATATTATATCGACATAATATGAAAATAAGCCACCAAATTAACGATTCATTTATAGGTTATTATAATTAGAGATAAAAATAAAGAAATAAAAATAGAGATTCTCTAACTTGGGACATAGAAAATCTATGTTCCTCCCATGATTAATTAGACTAAAAATTAAGTTTATTTTATTTTAATTTTTTGCATTGAAACTTATGAAATGATGAATTACATCGGATCTTACGATGAATCCAATTATCGGATGATTAGTCTAATTGGAGTTAGACCCGGATCCAATAGCTACAGTAGTGGATGCTCAATCGCCTATGCGACTCATGTTGATCTACCCAATTCTCCTTACATCTGACAACGCCGTTTGAGTTACCGTCGGCTTCACCTTGGTATGTGTCGACATGGTGCTGTTTGCGGGTGCCAATAAGCATCGGTTTCGCAATATCGGGTAGTATGGGGTGATTTGAGCGGGTCCGCCCGAATCCGCAAGGGAGAGAATTTTGAGAGGGAAAATAAACTGCAATTTTGAGAATTTAATTAAAATTAAAATAGGAAAAAGAGGCGGTCGCTCGCTCGCTCGCCAGCTTGCTTGGCTGATGCTCCGATCTCCTCTCGGCCTCGGTCTCTCGATCGATCCATCGATCTCCCCGGCTTTGACGCTTTATCTCCACGCGTATTCTTTGGATCCTGGGTCAATTCGGTATGCAAGATTCGAATTTTCTTCCGCCAATGATAATCCCCCCGTTGCGGCCGCCACCTGATCTTCTTACTCCTTATCCGCAATTTTTGCGAGATTCGAATTTTCTTTTCTTTGCCGCTCAAAAAGCAACGAGCTCCGATCGCCGTCTTTCGCGTTGGTGTGCAGGGGTTTAAATTCATTGGACATCAGCGGCTCGATGGGGCAAGCCATCGAGATTCTGCGATCCTGTTTTAAGAGATCCGAGCTCTCCGCTGATCGAGTGGCCTTCTGCTTGTCTGGTGATTTCTGGAGCAATGTAGTATGGAACGGGTTGTTTTTCTTGGAGATGTGTGCATTTGTGGATCCGTAGCATATAGTTTAAGATGGAAAGCGGGGATCTTTGAGTGCTTACAATAGCTAATCAGCTCAGTTTCGAGTGGCTTGTTGGTCTTTCTGGCTACTGTTATCTTATTAGCTGTTATCGAATAACCTGAAAGTCGTTTTCATTTGTTTCCTCAGTTTCAATACAATTATTACGTAGGTCTCCTTCATTTCTGTTCATTGTCGCTTTCAAATTTCGAGTTATCATTTAGTTTAACTGTCTGCCTCCTCTTGATTTCTTTGTGGAGTTTCAAGTTTCTAGGTTGAAACGGTCGCTCGTAGTAGAGACTAGTGTTCATTTGGGGATCCGTAGCATCTAGTTTAAGATGGAAAGTAGGGACCTTTGAGTGCTTAGTGCTTACAGTATCTAAGCTGCTCAGTTTCGAGTGGCTTGTTGATGTTTCTGTGTTTCTTGCAACTGTTATCTTATTAGCTGTTATGGAATAATCTGAAAGTAATTTTTTTAGTTTCAATACAATTATTACGTAGGTCTCCTTCATTTCTGTTCATTGTCGCTTTCAAATTTTGAGTTATCGTTTAGTTTAACTGTCTGCATCCTCTTGATTTCTTCATGGAGTTTCAATTTTCTAGGTTGAAACAGTTTCGTGTAGTAGAGACTAGTTGTGAAACTCTCAGGTTAGTCTTTCATTTCAATTCTTGGATCTATTAGATTTATGTCGAGTTTTGACTGAAGAAATACCAAGTAAACTATAGCTTAGTATTATATGTTCAGTATTATATAAATTAGGTTAATTCTTTTGTGGTTTTCACCAGATTCTCACTTTTGGGAATCATCAATATCAATGATTTATCATCAGACACTTCAATTAAGTTATTCATTTTATATTATTGGATACTAAGGGCTGTGCTGGATCCAGGTTCTTGAAAATGAATCTTTTGCAAACTAAGAGTGAAAAGGAACCGATTGCAGAGGACAATATATTTTCGCATTCAATTGATGAAGGTAGCAGAGAAAAATCAATAGGTAAAGATGGTCAGGTATTGAAGAAGGGACCTTGGACGTCTGCAGAGGATGCGATTTTGGTCGAATATGTTAAAAAGCATGGGGAGGGAAACTGGAATGCTGTTCAGAAGAACTCAGGATTGTTTCGATGTGGTAAAAGTTGTCGGCTGCGGTGGGCTAATCATCTCAAACCAAATCTAAAGAAAGGTGCCTTTTCGATGGAAGAGGAGGAAATGATCGTTCAACTTCATGCTAAAATAGGCAACAAATGGGCTAAGATAGCCACATTTGTAAGTGAGCTTTCTTCATATCATTTAATATGATTGGTAATGTGATTTTGTATATTGTTTTTCTCTTTCCTCTTCTCGTTTGACTTATTGCTTTAGTCGGGGAAGGCTTATTAGCTAATCCCATAGAAATATTAAGTTCCTTCTCCTTTTTAAACTTTTTTTACTAGGGCACCATGAGTCATAGTAATATAAAATGTTTGATATAGCATCTTATTATAGTTGCCAAATGTTTTATTTACTATGTTTAAGTATGCATCGGACTTTTTTAATTATGGAAAAAGGTTTGGATTAGAAAATTACATCACTATCTTATGAACACTTTTTTGGGGTTTTAATAGAGATCTAACATCTGCTATATGTTTAATGTCACATCCAGTGTATATCAGGATACATTAAGGATATATATAGGATGAAAGAATATAGATTTATTAATTTTTGGCTTATGTTATAAATTATAATCTGCATTGACATATGCTTGATCCTGCATCAAATATACATCTAGTTGTCATGTACTTATAAAGGGCTAAAAAATAGATATAATAATATGGTTAGCCTTTTCAGAAATATTACAACTATGTTAATTATAGCTAAATTAATTTTGGTTATCTATGTATAGTTAAGCAATATTACAGCATGCGCTTTTCAGGAATTCATCATGGGCCTACTATGTTCTTTGTTATTCAACCCTTGTCCTATCGAGGATACTAGAGTTTAAAAGGATTGTAATGAAGGCTTATGAAAAAGGTGGTTGGATAAGATGATGGACCTTGATCAATAACTTGTGGCTAGTTCTTTCGGCAATACATGATAGATCTAACTGGGTTGACATCTATATGTTGATATGGGACATTTTAGTGTTAACCCCTACTATTGATCATCAGTTTATTGTTTCTAGGAAAAAAGGTATCACTAACCACTTGATTCTATTTATGCAATGTAAGAATATACAAAAATTGAATTCATTAGGCTGTAAGTAGTCATTGCTTTTAAAAGGTTAAGGAGTTCCACCCATAAGTAGCAAAGATTTTTGTGTCACTAGAATTCATGGGTATCAAGTTTTTAAGGGATAAGGAGATATTGACGTATATATTGCTTGATTTTCCTTGAATTTGGGTAGTGTTAAGGATTTAAAATTTTTAGCTAAAAGAAAATGAATGAGCTGAGCTCATGAGCAAGTCTATATAGTATCAGGAGTCTTATCTTGGATTTACTTTCTTGCGACCTTGTTTTAGATCAGCTTCCTTTGGGAATTTGGTGAAAGAGAGGTCTCCTCTCTAAATGAGAGATTTGGAGGCATCTTGGTCCTCTTTATCTAGTACCTTTGAAAGGAAACAAACAATATACTATTCAAGGGTCTATATTGCAACTTGAATTTAGTTCAAACTATGCTGTTAATTGGATTTTAGGATTTTAAGTTCTTATCACAGTTTTTCATGTCTCAACCTATGATAAAGATTACTCATTTGACCTCTTGGATCTTTCTCATTCTACAATTTTTTTCCAGTGTATATCGGGAAACATTGAGGATCTATACAGGATGAAAAAATCTAGATTTATTAACTTTTGGCTTATGTTATAAATTATAATATGCATTAACATATGATTGATCCTGCATCAAATGTATATCTAGTTGTCATGTACTTATAAAGGGCTAAATAACAGAGATAATAACATGGTTAGCCTTTTCAAAAATATTGTAGCTATGTTAATTGTAGCTAAGTTAATTTTGGTTATCTATGTATAGTTAAGCAATATTGCAGCTTGTTCTTTTCAGGAATTCATCATGGGTCTACTTTGTTCTTTGTTATTCAACACTTGTCCTATCGAGGATACTAGGGTTTAAAAGGGTTGTAATGAAGGCTAGTGAAAAAGGTGGTTGGATAAGATGATGGACCATGATCAATAACTTGTGACTAGTTCTTTCAGCAATAAATGATAGATCTAACTTGGTTGACATCTATATATTGATATGGGACATCTTAGTGTTAACCCCTACTATTGATCATCAGTTTATTGTTTCCAGGAAAAAAGGTGGCACCAGCCACCTGATTCTATTTATGCAATTTAAAGAATATTAAAAAATTAAATTCTTTGGGCCATAAGTAGTCATTGCCTTTAAAAGTCTAAAGGAATTCCATCCGTAAGTAACAAAGATTTTCGTGTCACTAGGATTCTTGGGTATCAAGTTTTTAGGGGATAAGGAGATATTCACGTGTATATTGCTTGATTTTTTTGAATTTCGGTTGTATCAGGGATTTTAAGTTTTTAGCTAAAAGAAAGGAATGAGCTAAGCTCATGAGCAAGTCTATATAGTATCAGGAGTCTTATCTTGGATCTATTTTTTTGCGATCTCTTTTTAGATCAGCTTCTTTTGGGAATTTGGTGAAAGAGAGGTCTCCTCTCTAAATGAGAGATTTGGAGACATCTTGGTTCTCTTTATCTGGTACCTTTGAAAGGAAACAAACAATATGCTATTCAAAGGTATATATTGTAACCTGAATTTAGTTCAAACTATGCTGTCAACTAGATCTCAGGATTTTAAGTTCCTGTCCTAGCTTTTCATGTCTCACCCTTTGATAAAGATCACTCATTTGGCCTCTTGGATATTTTTCATTCTATAGTTTTTTTTCGGTGTATATCGGGAAACATTGAGGATCTATATAGGATGAAAGAATATAGATTTATTAACTTTTAGCTTATGTTATAAATTAAATATGCTTTACCATATGCTTGTCCTGCATCAAATGTACATCTAGTTATCATGTGCTTATAAAGGACTAAAAAACATAGATCATAACATGGTTAGCCTTTTCAGAAATATTATAGCTATGTTAATTGTAGCTAAGTTAATTTTTGTTATTTGTGTATAGTTAAGCAATATTATGGCTTGCGCTTTTCTAGAATTCATCATGGGCCTACTATGTTCTTTGTTATTTAACCCTTGTCTTATTGAGGATACTAGGGTGTAAAAGGGTTGCAATAAAGGCTTGTGAAATAGGTGATTGGATAAGATGATAGACCATGATCAATAACTCGTGGCTAGTCCTTTCGGCAATAAATGATAGATCTAACTTGGTTGACCTCTATATATTGATATGGGACGGGACATCTTAGTGTTAACCCCTACTATTAATCATCAGTTGATTGTTTCCAGGAAAAAAGATGGCACCAGCCACCTGATTCTATTTATGTAATGTAAAAAATATTAAAAAATTAAATTCATTGGGCCATAAGTAGTCATTGCCTTTAAAAGGCTAAAGGAATTCCACTCGTACGTGGCAAAGATTTTCGTGTCACTAGGATTCTTGGGTATCAAGTTTTTAAGGGATAAGGAGATATTATCATGTGTATTGCTTGATTTTTTTGAATTTAGGTAGTATCAGGGATTTTAAATTTTTAGCTAAAAGAAAAGGAATTGGTTGAGCTCATGAGTAAGTCTATATAGTATTAGGAGCCTCATCTTGGATCTATTTTCTTGCGACATCTTTTTAGATAAGCTTCTTTTGGGAATTTGGTGGAAGAGACGTCTCCTCTAAATGAGAGATTTGGGGACATCTTGGTCCTCTTTAGCTAGGATGTTTGAAAGGAAACAAACAATATATTGTTTAAGGGTGTCTATTGTAACCCAAATTTAGTTCAAACAATGTTGTCAAGTGGATCTCAGGATTTAAGTTCCTAAGTTCCTGTCCCAGCTTTTTAAGTCTCAACCTATGATAAAGATCACTCATTCGACCTCTTGGATCTTTCTCATTCTGCAGTTTTTTTCCAATGTATATCGGAAAACATTGAGGATCTATATAGGATGAAAGAATATAGATTTATTAACAGTTGGCTTATGTTATAAATTATAATATGCATTGGCATATATTTGATCCTGCATCAAATGTACATCTAGTTGTCATGTACTTATAAAGAGCTAAAAACCAAAGATAATAACATGGTTAGACTTTTCAAAAATATTGTAGCTAAGTTAATTTTGGTTATCTATGTATAGTTAAGCAATATTGCAGCTTGCGCTTTTTTGGAATTCATCATGGGCCTACTATGTTCTTTGTTACTCAACCCTTGTCCTATTGAGGATACTAGGGTTTAAAAGAGTTGTAATGAAGGCTTGTGAAAAAGGTGGTTGGATAAGATGATGGACCTTGATCAATAACTTGTGGCTAGTTCTTTTGGCAACAAATGATGAATCTAACTTGGTTGACAAATATATGTTGATATGGGACATCTTAGTGTTAACCCCTTCTTTTTATCATTAGTTGGTTGTTTCCAAGAAAAAAGGTAACACCAACCATCTGATTCTATTTATGTAATGTAAAGAATATATAAAAATTGAATTCATTGGGCCATAAGTCGTCATTGCGTTTAAAAGGTTAAAGGAGTTCCACCCTTAAGTGGCAAAGATTTTCATGTTACTAGGATTCATGGGTGTCAAGTATTTAAGGGATAAGAGTGTATATTGCAACTTGAATTTAGTTCAAATTATGCTGTCAACTAGATCTCAGTATTTTAAGTTTCTATCTCAGGTTTTCATGTATCAACCTCTGATAAAGATCACTCATTCAACCTAATTTTTCTTATTCTACAATTTTTTTCAAGTGTATATCAGGAAACATTGAGGATCTATATAGGATGAAAGAATCTAGATTTATTAACTTTTGGCTTATGTTATAAATTATAGTATGCATTGGCATATGCTTGATCCTGCATCAAATGTACATCTAGTTGTCATGTACGTATAAAGGGCTAAAAAACAAAGATAATAACATGATTAGTGGTAAAGATTTTTGTGTCACTAGGATTCATAGGTATCAAGTTTTTAAGGGATAAGGAGATATTGTTGTGTATATTGCTTGATTTTTCTGAATTTAGATAGTATAAGGGATTTTAAATTTTTAACAAAAAGAAAAGGAATGAGCTGAGCTTATGAGCAAGTCTATATAGTATCAGGAGCCTCATCTTGGATCTATTTTCTTGCAACCTCTTTTTAGATCAGCTTCTTTTTGGTATTTGGTGGAAGAGATGTCTCCTCTCTAAATGAGAGATTTGGAGACATCTTGGTCCTCTTTTGTTGGTATATTTGAAGGGAAACACACAATAAACTATTAAGGGTGTATATTGCAACCTGAATTTAGTTCAAACTATGCTGTTAATTGGATCTTAAGGTTTTAAGTTCCTGTCCCAACTTTTCATGTCTCAACCTATTATAAAGATCACTCATTCGACCTCTTGGATTTTTCTCATTCTACAGTTTTGTTCCAGTATATATTAGGAAACATTGAGGATTTATATAGGATGAAAGAATTTAGATTTATTAACTTTTGGCTTATGTTATAAATTATAATATGCATTGACATATACTTGATCCTATATCAAATGTACATCTAGTTGTCATGTACTTATAAAGGGCTAAAAAATAACATGATTAACATTTTCAGAAATATTACAGCTATGTTAATTGTAGCTAAGTTAATTTTGGTTATCTGTGTGTAGTTAAGCAATATTGCAGTTTGCGCTTTTAAGGAATTCATCATGGGCCTACCATGTTCTTTGTTATTCAATCCAAGGTTCGTCGTACCGTACCGTACCGGCGTTTCGACTCAGGCTCGGTACCGGTACGGTACGGTATACTGCTCGGTACACCTGGGTGTACCGAGCGGTACACTCACATGTACCGAGCACTGTACACCGCTACAGTACTCGGTACGGTACGGGGCGGTCCGCGTACCGCTGGCCTGTCGGACCGGTACGTACCGCCCGTACCGGGCGGTACAGTCCGGTACGGCAAACCTTGATTCAATCCTTATCCTATCGAGGATACTAGGGTTTAAAATGATTGCAATGAAGGCTTGTGAAAAAGATGGTCGGATAAAATGAAAGACCCTGATCAATAACTTGTGGCTAGTTCTTTCGGCAATAAATGATAGATCTAACTTGGTTGACATCTATATGTTGATATGGGGCATCTTAGTGTTAACCCCTACTATTGATCATCAGTTGATTGTTTCTAGGAAATAAGGTGGCACCAGCCACTTGATTCTATTTATGCAATTAAAAAAATATACAAATATTGAATTATTGGGCCATAACTAGTCATTGCCTTTAAAAGGTTAAAAGAGTTCCACCCATAGGTGGCAAAGATTTTTGTGTCATCAGGATTCATGGGTATCAAGTTTTTAAGAGATAAGGAGATATTGACGTGTATATTACTTGTTTTTTCTAAATTTGGGTAGTATCAAGTATTTTAAATTTTTAGCTAAAAGAAAAGGAATGAGCAGAGCTCATGAGTAAGTCTATATATTATCAGGAGCCTCATCTTGGATCTACATTCTTATGACCTCTTTTTAGATCAGCTTCTTTTGGGAATTTGATGGAAGAGATGTCTCCTCTATAAATGAGAGATTTGGAGACATCTTGGTCCTCTTTTGTTGGTACATTTGAAAGGAAACACATAATAAACTATTAAGGGTGTATATTGCAACCTGAATTTAGTTCAAACTATGCTGTCAATTGGATCTTAAGGTTTTCAGTTCCTGTCCCAGTTTTTCATGTCTAATCATATGATAAAGATCACTCATTCGACCTCTTGGATCTTTCTCATTCTATAGTTTTTTTCTAACGTATATCAGGAAACATCGAGGATCTATATACGATGAAAGAATTTAGATTGATTAACTTTTGACTTATGTTATTAATTATAATATGCATTGGTATATGATTGATCATGCATCAAATGTATATCTAATTGTCATGTACTTATAAAGGGCTAAAAAATAGAGATAACAACATAGTTAGCCTTTCCATAAATATTGTAGCTATATTAATTGTAGCTAAATTAATTTTGGTTATCTATGTATAGTTAAGCAATATTGCAGCTTGCGCTTTTCTAGAATTCATCATGGGCCTACTATGTTCTTTGTTATTCAACCATTGTCCTATCGAGGATACTAGGGTTTAAAAGGGTTGCAATGAAGGCTTGTGAAAAAGGTGGTTGGATAAGATGATGGATCATTATCAATAACTTGTAGCTTGTTCTTTCGGCAATAAATGATAAATCTAATTTGGTTGACGTCTATATGTTGATATGGGCATCTTAGTGTTAACCCCTACCATTGATCATCAGTTGATTGTTTCCAAGCAAAAAGGTGGCACCAGCCACTTGATTCTATTTATGCAATGTAAAGAATATTAAAAAATTAAATTCATTAGGCCATAAGTAGTCATTGCCTTTAAAAGGCTAAAGGAATTCCACCCGTAAGTGGCAAAGATTTTCGTGTCACTAAGATTTTTGGGTATCAAGTTTTTAAGGGATAAGGAGATATTAACGTGTATATTGCTTGATTTTTCTGAATTTAGGTAGTATTAGGGATTTTTAATTGTTGGCTAAAAGAAAAAGAATGAGTTGAGCTCATGAGTAAGTCTATATAGTATCAAGAGCCTCATCTTAGATCTATTTTCTTGCGACCTCTCTTTAGATAAGCTTATGTTGGGAATTTGGTGGAAAAGATGTCTCCTCTCTAAATGAGATATTTTATGACATCTTGGTCCTCTTTAGATGATATGTTTGAAAGGAAACAAATAAGATACTATTCAAGGGTGTATATTGCTACCTAAATTTAGTTCAAACAATGCTGTCAACTGGATCTCAGGATTTAAGTTCTTGTCCCAGCTTTTCATTTCTTAACCTATGATAAAGATTACTCATTCGACCTCTTGGATCTTTCTCATTCTACAGTTTCTTTTCAGTGTATATCGGAAAACATTGAGGATCCATATAAGATGAAAGAATCTAGATTTATTAACTTTTGGCTTATGTTATAAAATATAATATGCATTGGCATCAGCGATTTAAAAAGGCCCGAGCGCCTCGCTAATCTCCCAGGCGGCGTGCTTCAATCAGGCGCCGCCTGGGCGCTCGCCCGAGCCCAGGCGTTGGGCACTTCGGGCGAGCGCCTAGGTTAACCAAGGAGACCGAATCAGGATTTTAGGTCTTGTTCGGTCCTGGTTCGGTCTCCGATGGCTAGTTGGTTCAATCGAACCAACTAAACCCGATATAAGTGACAACCCAACCCTAACCCTCGTCGTTGCCGCTCCCGATCCTGATCCCACTGCTCGTAAACTCTGTCGCTGTCGTCGCTCGCGCCTCCCGTTGCTCGTCGCTCCTGCTCCCACTCTCGCTCCTGCTCCCGCTGTCGTTGCTCATCACTGTCGCCCCTCGCGCCTCCCACTGCTTGCCGCTCCTGTTACCGCTGCCGCTGCTCGCCGCTACCGTTGTCGCCGCTCGCCACTGCCATCGCTCGCCCGCTTCCTCTTTTCTCAGTCAGCAAGCTCAGCACCCCTTTACACTTCCTTTTAACAGTATACGTATATTGTATACTGTTAATATTATTTAGTTTATTTAAAATAATTAATTTTTAATACTGTTAATAGATTAATAATATATTATTTTGATTTTAATACTATTAATTTTTATTTATTTGAAATTATTGCTAGGTTTCTTAATACTGTTAATTTTATATCTTAGATTTTCTTAATTTAATAGCATATTTTTATTTAAAATTTTAAATAATTATATTTATTAATTATATTATATATTTTTATATTTTAGTGCCTCGCTTCGCTCGGGCGAGCGCCTAGCGCCTCGGGCGTTTTTGGACCTTGGCACCTAGCGCTTTTTAAATCATTGATTGACATATGCTTGATCCTGCATCAAATGTACATCTAGTTGTCATATACTTATAAAGGGTTAAAAAACAAAGATAATAACATGGTTAGCCTTTTCAGAAATATTGTAGTTATGTTAATTGTAGCTAAGTTAATTTTGGTTATCTGTGTATAGTTAATCAATATTGCAGCTTGCGCTTTTCAGAAATTTATCATGGGCCTACTATGTTCTTTGTTATTCAACACTTGTCCTATCGAGGATACTAGGATTTAAAAGGGTTGCAATGAAGGCTTATGAAAAAGGTAGCTGGATAAGATGATGGACCCTGATCAATAACTTGTGGCTAGATCTTTCGACAATAAATGATAGATCTAACTTGGTTGACATCTTAGTGTTAATCTTTACTATTGATCATCGGTTGATTGTTTTCAGGAAAAAAGTGGCACCAACCACCTGATTATATTTATGCAATGTAAAGAACATACAAAAATTGAATTCATTGGGCCATAAGTATTCATTGCCTTTAAAAGGTTAAAGGAGTTCCACCCGTAAGTGGCAAAGATTTTCGTGTCACTAGGATTCGGGTATCAAGTTTTTAGGGGATAAGGAGATATTGATGTATATATTGCTTGATTTTTCTGAATTTGGATAGTATCAGAGATTTTAAATTTGTAGCTAAAAGAAAAGGAATGAGTTGAGCTAATGAGCGAGTCTATATAGTATCAGGAGCCTCATGTTGGATCTACTTTCTTGCGTTCTCTTTTTAGATCAGCTTCTTTTGGGAATTTGGTGGATGAGACTTCTCTCTAAATGAGATATTTGGAGATTTCTTTGTCCTCTTTAGCTGGTACCTTTGAAAGGAAACAAATAATATACTATTCAAGGGTGTACATTGCAACCTGAATTTAGTTCAAGCTATGTTGTCAACTGAATCTCAGGATTTTAAGTTCTTGTCCCAGCTTTTCATGTCTCAACCTATGATAAAGATCACTAATTCGACCTATTGGATCTATCTCATTCTATAGTTTTTTTCCTTCTCCGCTCCTTTCTCTTTATTTCTTCTCTTTTCCCCCAAATTCCATAACCCTACTCAATTAAGCTTGCTTTCTTACTACTTTTGCCTTGAATATAGAAAGGAACACTATTAAGCTTTGTTAAGTCAAATTCCAGTGGTTTGACACATGAATGGTCTAGAGCCAACCAAGGTCCACTTCTGAATTCATTTTTGAACTTGTCTCAGGCTAAGGTGTGGGGATGGTAGGAGATTTGGCTTGAGAGTTCAGCAATGTCAGAGGTAACCTAGTAAGACTCTCTGATGTTTAAGTTAGTGAGGGTTCAACGGATTCAACTAAATGCTGAATTTAGAGAATGCACCCAGGGATGCACCTCTGTTATTTTATAATGTGATGAGCGATCATTGGATTGAGGCTATAGTAAATGTGAGGAATGGTTACGTGCATGATTCGGCCATCAATTGGTTGTGGGATCATGTACCAAACCTAGGGTTATTGAGTAACAATTTTGTCAAGTCAGCTTTTTTTTGCCAATGCTAAGTAGTCGACGTCTAAGGACCGAGTCAACATTCTCATCGGTGCCACGTTTCCAAACTTGTAAGAACCGACCCTATATGACGTGTCAATCAAGTGAAAGCAAGGTGTGGATCAAGTGGAAGTGACTTGTTGCCCAGGTGGAAGCAAGGTGTCGATCATGTGGAAGTGGCATGATGCCTAGGAGGAAGCGACATGTTGGCCAGGTGGAAGTGTCGTATCATCAATTGCCTACTTGTCATGCCTCTCATATTAAGTTTAGATGGAGATTTTACCTCCATATCATACCAGCCAATATCTATTATGGTTGGCTAGAAATTCTTGATGCATGTTTAACTTTTTCGTGAACTTTGGTAATGCATGCAGTTCTTGACTTGCTTTAAGACATTATATTTTTAGGTATTTCAAGCAAGGTTTAACTTACCGGTCTAAGCTGGTGTGCCGACCAATCGGCGACACTGCATATGCCGCCCTGTACTAGTGTGCGAGAGGAAAATGCAAAATCTAAGGATAAGAAAAAGGATGGTACTGTCGATCCAAAGTTAGAGGATGAATACCTTACTGCCTTTTCCATTTGTTTTATTTCTGATGAAGATAACCTGCTATAATGTTCGTGGACTTAATAAGCCTGAAAAATGTCGGGAGCTCAATAGAATAGTCAAGTCTGCTGCATGTGATAATGTTATTCTTGTGGAAACGAAAATTAAACAATCGTGCGTTCAAGCCCAAAAGAACATAATATGGCCGGACGCAGAACTGTTTACCAATGACTCTCAAGAAACTTTTGGTAGAATATAGATCTTATGGCATCATAACTCTATTAATACCTGGTTTATTTCTGCTACTGATCAATTCATTCATCTTAAGGTGTAGGACAAAAAGAATGGCTCTCAATTCAATTTCATTGGTATATATGCTTCAAACAATATGCAAGAAAGAAATACTCTATGGACCGATCTGACTAACATTGCAAATGGCTGTCTTAATGTACCTTGGATTGTTCTTGGTGACTTTAATATTGTTCGGTATACAAATGAAAAGGTGGGGGGTAGATAGCTTTTAGAAAGCTAGCTTCAAAGTTTTAATGATTACATAGATACTGCTGCATTGATCGATATGAAATCTGTGGGTAATTGGCTCTCCTGGAGTAATCAAGGTGCTGCTAACAAAAAAATAATGGCTCGACTCGATAGGTGTCAGATTAATCAAGAATGATTAACAGTTTACGCTGATTCACTTATTGAGTATGATGCTCCATTATTTTCTGATCATTCTTTAATGTATAAACACGCAAATAAAGCAACACCTAGAGACAAGAAACCTTTTAGATTCTTTAACATATGGAGTACTCATCCTCAATTCCTTGATGTTATCAGTTGAGCTTGGAATGTAAATGTGCATGGTTCCCCCCCTTACATCTTATCTCAAAAGCTTAAAGCCTGTAAAGCAGCACTTAAGGTGTGGAATACAAACACCTTTGGCAATATTATCACCCAAGTTTAATTTTGCAGAAAGGAACTAATGGCAATGCAACATGAGCTGCAACTTCAGCCCTATGATGAGAATCTTATCTACGGAGAATCTACCCAAATTAGCCTTCTAAATTTGATCAAATCAACAAATCGTAGTTTTGTTGAGTTTAAAAGAGTGAAAATATAAAAATAAGAGAGATGTGAGTGAAAAAGAGCTTGAGAGAGTTTAAGAGATTGAGAGAGTGAAATGAGTTGAAAGAGGGCAGAAGAAAAGGTTTAAAAATCATTTTCCAATCCTCACGTTCAAATTGACAGTTTGAAGTAGGGCAATCTCAACCCTTAATCGGTAACGGTCAAAATCCAACTATTACCGATTAGTATAGGTTGGTAACGGTTGGATTTCAACTGTTACTACCCTGTATTGATCTGTATCGCCCGATATGAGATGAAGTAATCGATACCACTTGGTAGAGAGTCATCCGCGTATCGGTATCCTGTCGAACCAGTATGTACTTCCCATAATGGGTGGTACGCATTGGTACAGCAAACTTTGATTTTTTTTTTTAACGTTAAATAGGGCCCACCACTTTTGATTTTTTTTATTATTTTAATCTGGACCACTCGAAATAGGGTGGTCCGTATATCGGTCCATGCTCGAACCGATACATACTGCCCAAACCATACCATTTCGGGTGGTACACTAATCCTTGATTTCGAGTGTGTATTAAGAAATCAGAAAGAAGATGCATTCATCAATCAATTAGACTGAATAACAAGAGACAAAAATATTTTACAATTGCTACAATATGTAAAAGAAGGAATTAATGCTTTATATTATGTTATAGAGGCTGCTCATCAGATTCTTTAATTGCTTCTTTTTTCTTCATGCATTACCAAACCAATTTAAAGTCATATGAGATTTGTTTATTGGTTCAGCTTGAAGTTATGGCTACAAGTCTTTGATGAGGTTTGAAGATTGAGCTAGGTTTCTTAACTGTATGATCAGTTTCCCTCCAATGGGACTTGATAAACAGTTATAGTTGCCTTTTTCTGCTTGTGGATATTAAGGGTTTATTGTTCATGGTAATTTTTTTCTTGCATGTTCTTTTTGTCTTTTTTGTTGGTTTATCTTGATTTCATGCATGTTATAACTTGTTTGGACATTTTGTGATTCTGCAACATGTTTCAACATTTTCTGCAGTTACCTGGTCGCACTGATAATGAGATAAAGAACTATTGGAATACACGAATAAAGCGACACCAGCGTGCCGGTTTACCTCTTTACCCTCATAATATTTGCCTTCAGGCTTCAGATGAAAATCAGCAAACTCAGATTGTCAGCTGTGTTGCCCAACAACACAGTGGGATCTTGCAGGGGAACAGTTTTGATATTCCTGGTACTGGATTTGAGAACTTGAACAATGGTCATGCGGATTTGTCTTATGCTTCCTCATTTCCAGTTCTCTCTGTGAGTAGCATGATATGTCATGAATATGAATCCCCAGATTATGGGTACATGGATAATGTGAATCATGTCAAACAGGTAGATGCTGGCTGTGATGCTACCTTCTACAGTGGGCCTCCCTCAGCATCTCAATTTCTAATGGAGCCTCCTGGACAGCTGACTTTTCGCTTACATTATCCCTATGATCCTGATCCCAACTTCAAGGACCTGGCAACTTTTGGAGGTGAAATTCCTGGCCGCCATGCCTTTCCAATTGACAAATTCTCTGCTTCAAGGCCCCTTTCTGGAGCTGTGAAGTTGGAGCTCCCTTCACTCCAATGTACAGAAACTGACGATAGTAGCTGGACCGTGTGCCATTCCACACCAACTCTTGAGGTGGTTAATACATATGTTGAATCTTCTCCAACAACTGTCTCATTGCAACCTGAAGCTATTTCACCACGGAGCAGCGGTTTACTGGATGCATTGCTTCATGAGGCACAGGTACTAAGCGGCTCAAAGAGATATTCATCACTGAAGTGTTCAAGTTCTGTTATCAAACACAATGAGATGGTGGAATGTTCAGACCTTAATATTTCTGAGACCGAGTGGGAAGACTACAATGGCCCAACTTATCCCTTGGGTCATTCTGCTGCTTCTGTTTTAAAGGAATGCACACCTCCTGTTTGTGGCAGTTTATCTCATGGATTTCCACCATTCAAGGATATTCCTGGTCTGTTTTAAATTGTCATTCTTTTGTCTTTCTTGTCCTTATTTTTTTGGTATAATTTTCTGCTCTTCATGAAAGGATCATGAGATTGCCATTGATAGTTTTTTCAGGCTCACAAAATACTTTTGCTGTTGCTGAACATCTTTCAACCCCCAATATGGAGGAGAAAAACATGTCGTCTCATCCGGATTTCTACAGGCCTGATGCTTTACTGGGATCTGATTGGCTTGAAGAAGGTTCTCAAGTTGCAAAAGATCATTCTGTCTTGAGTGATGCAGTAACAACAACACTCCTGGGTCATGATTTTTGCAAAGAGCACAAGATAGTGCCCGCTGGAACATCATCTGATCTTGTTCGAGGAACCAAGCTTGAATCTCATTCACGGGGTAAGATCCCCGATGTATCTCAAATGCCTGAGCTTCCTTAACCTCAATCGTACAGATGGCAAACTTTCTTGAGAAATGTTCAAGGAGGACCTCAGCTTGATTTTTATGACTGTTAATGCTTCTTTCAGATTAATCATGGTATGTTGTGCTTTCTGGAACTGATCCATAACAAGTTAGGGATTTTAGTATGGTGAACTGTTGCCCGCTAATCGTCTTTTGTTATCGTATAATAAGCATACTAGTGTTCAGTATGGATAATCCGAGACATTTCTCTCGAGGACCGATAGGCCATTCGACTTCAATGTCACATGTTTAACTTAGAATTCTTGTCTCTAAAGTCATGCCTTTTCTTATACTATAATTCTTTCTTTTTCATATCATATTGTCTTGTTTTCTTAGACATGGCCAAATTGGTGGAGATATACACTGACCATTTCCAAACAATTATTAAGTTCTGTTCTAGCCATTATAATTCTTTTCCTATGTGTTATTATCAACTATTTTACAATGAGAGACTGAAATTTGTGATTTTTCTCATATTTTCTTCTTATTTGTTTTCTTTTGCAATTAGTAAAGTAAGTACAATTTGGAGAAGAGGTTTCATTTGTATGTGATAAATGTCAGATAAGATCTGCCAATATTTTGTGTGAACAATAGATTTAATTCAAGAATGAGACATGTATATCTATTATCTATACTGTGCAACTAAAAACTTTGACAAAAATATCACTCTAAATTCATAGAAAAATTAAGTCTTTCACATGCTCTATAAATAAAAAGATTTCGATCCAATTCTCAAAGAGAAGAAACATGTTTGGACTGTCAACCAATGAGGTAATGACACATGGTCGGCAGATGGGCCCACAACCTCTCCCGTTCCCCCAACCGCTGCTTGAATTGCCCCCTCACCGCATCCAAGTTGGACGTGCTCGTTTCCGATAGATTCGAGGAACGCTCTCTCTCTCTCTCTCTCTCTCTCTCTTAATTTTCCATTGTTTGGGAGGAAATTTCTTGCTTCAGATCGGAGGGAGGTGCAGCATTGGACGCCAAACGTACACCAATTTCTTCCGGCACTTAATGTTCTCTGTTCTTCCATGTTTTGTTTTGGGAAGTAATCTGTTGGTCTTTTATGATCGGTTGATGGTTCATTCTTGTTTAGGAAATGATATTAACTTTGCTAGAGCACAATGCGTACATCTTCAAACAAATCTGGAGATGTTACGTTGTCGATTCGAGGATAATTTGCTTCGATTGTGGTGTCACTGTACATGTTTGATGTTTTGCCAGGAGACTTAAATGCAATGGTTTTGTTGCTGTCATTTGTGTAATTTCTTGGTACTTAATACGTGGTACAGATTTTGATGGATAATAAAGGATATGATCATTTAATTCCATGTGAAGGATGACAAACATAATATAGAGCAATCTTGTGTCTTCTTTCTTTTGCTTGACATGGGAATGTTTCCAATTCAAGTAGGAGACAAAGCTTTGGATATTTGAGAGCTAAAGAATGAGGTAGGTTGACTGTCCATTTAGGAACCTCATAGTATTCCAAGTATTGTCCTAGGTATTTAGGTTTAGGTACGAGGAGTGATTAGAGATTTTGCTTTTATTATAAGCAAATTTTGTTGAGATATCTGCAATTTGTGTTTTGATAAGCTTATGAGCTTTTCATTAGAAATCATGATCTTTTTTTAAGGAGAAGTTTATGATCTGTTGTTTTGCTTTGGATCATTTTTGTTCTCTTGGTTTTGGACCCCAAGTTGGTGTCTTTCATGACATTGTAGTTTCCTCAGTAATATGGTATTAGATCTCTTCATAATGTTCAGCCAATGTATAATGTTTCTCACACATTCTCTCGAGTCTTGATTAATGTCTGAAAGTGAGACTCTTGTGACAGATGCAAACATTTTTGTATGTTAATACTTGAAGTTTAATCAGAAAGAAATACAAGTAAACACATTAGGAAACATTCTCAATGTCTAACTATTGTACAGAAAAACCAAGCAAAAGAAATGTGGATATTGCAGTTTAAGGCCACTTTTTGTGTTTGAAATCATGACTTCAGATAATGAAGCTGAGAAAAACAAAGGATTTATGCTTCATTAGTTAGACAGCAAGCAGTATATCATTTAGATTGATCTTCTTCACTAGTGTCATAACCCTAAATGCCTATTTCTGCAGCCAGTATGAATCCTTTGTTCTCACTACACTGCAAATTTTGCCATTAGAAATGCTTTGCCATTGCATCTAATTCTTTTTATTTGCTCAAGTATAGTGTCATGTCCACCTCTACTTTGATTCCTAGGAGGAAAACAGTTAGATTGATCTTCTTCAGTGGTGTTATATCGGTGAATGCTTATTTCTGTAGCAATTATGATACCTTTATTCTCACTACTCTGTAAAATCTGCCACTAGAATTGCTTTACCACTAGGAAAACAGTTCTATCCACTTTTTCCTTCTTTCTTGCAGATTCCTAATAGGAAAACAGAAGAGAAGAAGATTCAGTGATCGAGGCTCTGCAAAGTGGTGCTAAGTAAAGAAATAGTTCTAATGTGCTCCAGGAAAACAACTTGGATTTCTGCTTGTTATCATCCTTCCTCTCTTGGTGTAGCTTGCTTCTTGTTTATACTGTACAAGCTCTTCCCTTCCCTATTTGCTCTTCTTCTAAGTTCTTCCCCAGTCATTGTTTGCACAACACTTCTTCTTGGAATCCTTCTGAGTTACAGTGAACCGAATCTTCCCGGGAACAAAGCTGACAATGATGACACTGCCGAGGCAAGTTCTTCGCTGAAGATTGAGTCTGTTCCAAATGAGAAGGGTTTCAGGGACAAGTCTCGTGTGGGGAATAGAAGGGCAACTAAGAGATTGACAGTAAGAACCATTGTTTTGGGTGACAGAAGGCTCGATGCAGCAGAAGCCACTTTTGTTGCTTCAAATTCTTCTATCGAGGAAGATAATGGCAAGAAAGCTTGTTTGGACTCTGAGTCTGGTGGTGCACAGGATTCTGATTCTTCTAAGTCGAACACTGCGCCGGTGCTCGATGAGCTTGACCCGTCTGTTTCCGAAGACAATTCCGGTGATGATTCTGCAGCATTCTCAGAGAACCATGCATCAGATGATGGCAGCACGGAGGAGGAGACTGAGAACCAAGATGAAGAAGAGGCACAGAAGGAGAAAGATGAGGGAGGCAAAGCTGCTGTAAGATGGACCGCAGATGATCAGAGGAACCTCGTAAATCTTGGGAATTCTGAACTGGAAAGGAATCGCCGGTTGGAGACTCTGCTCGCCAAACGAGAAGCGAGGAAGGTGCTGCAGAGAAATCTGATAGACCTGGACGACAACATGGAGAAGGGACATGGCCATCTTCCATGTGTCAATGCACCGAGAAGGAACCCGTTCGACCTTTCCTGTAGCTCGGATGACTACTTTCCTGGTTCGGCTCCTTCCGTGCTCCTGCCGAGACCGAGTCCATTCGATCTCCTCGACGATGATCCGGTAGAAGACGAAAAGAATTCGAGGCAGCAGGACTTCGCTGCAGCTCCACAACGCGATATCTTCTTCAGAAGGCATGAGAGCTTCAGCGTCGGTTCAGTTTTCAGCGAATTCAAGCAAGAGAAGCGTGTTTCCAGATTCAACCCTTGTGTTGGTGCAGAAAAGAATGAGCCAGAGGAGACAGCTTGTGCTGATTCAAAGATGAATTCTACTTCAGAATCCGATGAACACAACGCAAAACCTTCGAGTGACAGCATGATCACAGAACAAGCTCATCAACCCACTGCAAGATCTGCAGCAACCCAAGACGAGTGCAGCGAAGACTCGGTAGGCAATTCACCCACTTCATATGGTGAGAGGGTTGAAGTGATTGACGAGGAGCACAAGTCAAGCTCCTCCACTGCATCATCATCGTCAGAAGAAAAGAGTGAGTCCCAAAATGAGAACTCCTGAAACAACAGCCGTAGGCTCCACATCCGATGCTGTGGAAGTGGAAGGAGAGAATGTTGATGACAGTCATGTGGTGGAACCTGTTTATGATTCTTGTCCGACAGCATCGAACTCAGCACTCCATCAAGCTTTCTCCATTGCTGGTAATGAGAGACACTTTGAGTCACTGTAGCATCTCAGTGTCATGGTTTCGTCAGGTGGAAGAACGGAAGAAGGCCTCACGGCTTCGAGTCTGGTACTGGTAGACCACCATTGAAGAGATGAGTTGTCTAGGATTCATGAAGGTTTTGGTGGTCTCATTTTGCCTGTTTTACCGTAGCAAGTTTGTCTGAGATGGAGACTGCACTACCATTGGAAGATTGCCATGTCCAACACAGTTTCAGCAACCATACTGTCTTGAATACCTTTTTCCTTACACCAAATACAAACATAGAAAATTAGGACAAACACTTGTGTTCAAAGGCTTAACTAAAATTGTAAGTTTAAATCAATATATCTAAATTATATATATATATATATATATATATATATATATATATATATATTCAATCTAATATCAATAATAATAATAAAATTGTAAGTCCGAACTATTTATGATCGATGACATAAATCTTTTATCATTATTGAGATATATTAAAGATCATATATTTAATTAAATTTAAAATAATTAAATATCTATCTCTTGGTAGCATTAATCATTTTACTTTTTCTTCTTCTATTATATTTGAAAATCTTCTAAGCATATTTTTATATCATCTTAAATGATTTTTTCCCATCTTATATTCTATTGAAGTTAATTATTCATGAATAAAAATACATTTTTTTAATATTTTTTAAATATTTTTTTAATAATTTCATACATCTATCTCAATATTTTTATTAAATATATCGATGTTTTAAATTATGATATGTATATTGGATGTCACTTATATAAAAAATAAGTGCATAACGCTCTCACCGTGGAATAAAAATAAAAACAAAAACAGAAAAACACTTCTGTGTTGCACCTCTTCATGTCGACCGTGTGCCGCACAAAATCCATATCGAATTGAGAGCACAGCTCAACACATCGCCTTCTTTACGCGCTACGTCGGATCATGCAACGTTGATGGCGCCCACTCATGCTGCATCTCTCGTGATGCGGTGGCTTCATATCATACCACAAGTCAACCAAATTTGACCAAAGAGCCGATTATGATGCTGAAGAATCAATTAACAAATTGAAGGTTCAAACACTGTATAGAAAGGCACCAAAATATATTGCCGTATTATTTTCAGTATACATTTCAAGGGAAAAAAAAAGTGTTGCCTGTCTTTGAATTGGCAGCTATTGTCTTATACATCTCTCTCTCTCTATATATATATATATATATATATATTGATTGAAATGGCACCAAATGCTTTATTGACTTCTGCAATGTGGTAAGCCCGGTCGAGGATGCTCGAGTTCGATCCGAACCAAGAAACCGATTCGACCCGCTATTGACGCGACAGCGGCCGGACCGAGTAAAAAGCGGGGGTATTATGGGGAGAACAGTTAAACTAGAGATAGACTAATTACCTCTATCAAACAATACAAATCATGATTACAAAATATTAATATCTTAAACCAAATAATCCTCCTAATTAAAAGCATTTTCTCTATTTTTAATTTTATTTATCTCTTTTTCTTGCCAGATTCTTTTGGCCGGCGCCGAAGGTGGCGAGGTCGGTGGTAGGGCAAATGACGGGTTTCTCCTTCAGTCCTCGCTCTCCACCGCCACCACCACCGCTTTACCTTGCATTCTTTCCGTTGTGATACGGTCGTCGTATATAGTCCAATTTAAGGCCTCTCTCTCCTTGGAGCTTTTCCTCCCTTTTCTTGCCGACCAAGACATGAGATGAAAACAGCTGTCGGATGTAGTAAGCTTCCTCGCTTCCGATCCCTTGCGTCTCCTCTGATCTCACTTCAGAGAGGAAGAAGTCCTTGGATTCTTCGGCCGATCGGATCCTGATCCTTTTGACAAACACGAAGGAAAGGAGAGGAAAGGTGAGTTCGCTTCTCCTCTGAACTACTTTGATCTCCAGGTTATCTTCAGCATTTGGAAGTGTCTTGGTAGCGGAACATCATCTGGAAGTGTTTTGCCACTGAAAGATCTGAGCTTTATTAGGTGATAAGGGGGTTTTGTGTAGTGGATCCTCGATTTCTTCTTTCTTTGGTTTGTGGAGATGACCTTTTACTTGTTCAAATTTTTATTATTTTCGTGAGAAAAAAAAAAAAAAGTTGATGTGCAGCTTCATGAAGTGAAACCGACTGATTCTGAAAAAAAATGCATATACGATTTTTGGTTAGTCACAGTTAATTGATTTCTGTATTTCGCTGCAGACAATTCTTGGTCACATTAAATTTAAGTGTTGCTAAGGCCTGCTTGATGTCTCTGTGGTGATCATATAGATTGTTTTTAATGAATGTATCTATCCTCTATTAATTATGTGACAATCTTGAGAAACATTTGTTGCTTGCATTTCTTGGTTGCGTCAGTTGGTTAAGTGGAGAGGCTTGCTTGAGGTTTTTGTTGTAATCATCTGGACAGCATTCAAGATCATCGGTATTTGTGTTAACTATGTGGGGTTTTCGGTGATACGTGTGTACGAAAAGATCTGTTACCTTCATTTGCAGATCTGTACAAAATTTAAAAAAAAAAAGAGATAAAAACCTACTGATATGTAAACGAAGGTAGTTCAGTTTAGATCTTCAAATTTTGCTTTAGTGATGGGAATGACTTTATTTTAGTTATATGATTAATATTCTTTTGAAAGGTTTTCATAGTAGGTAATTGTACCGTTATTATGTCTTTTGAAACATGAAAAGTTGTCATTAGTATTACTCTGAAAAGATTTATTTTCATGAGTTTCACATGGATAGCTTTGTTTTCATTCTTCTTTCTTCCCTTTGGATTATCAGGCAAAGAAAAGAGAGAGAGAAGATATGGCAATAAAGAGAAGGGAAATTAAAATGTATATTGAAAAAGTGATGATATTGTGCATCCAAACTAGCTACAGATCTGCTCGGGATCATCCTTTTGTTTTTGCTCTGGTGTTATTCTTGCTTGTACTATACATATCGTTTCCTTGTCTGTTTGCCTTCCTGGTTTCTTCCTCTCCTGTCATTGTCTGCACAACTCTTCTTCTTGGATTCCTCCTGAGCTATGGAGAGCCAAATATTCCTGAAATTGAGAAAGAGGATGAGAGGACTCAGGACATGCCTTCGGAGGAAATTGGGGGCTCTTTTAAGCATCTGTATGTCAAGGAAGATGACAACTTAATGGTTGAAGAACATGTAGAATACAGATCCCATCATGAGGGAATTGCATCCATGGCTACAGAAAGGAGTAATGCAGGTGAGGATATCTATGAGGCAACAAATCAAAATGAAGGAACCAAGAAGTTAGATGCTATCGTGGCCACAAACTCATTAGATGGGGAAGTGAACAGAGAGAATTACAATAAAGAGAAGGTAATTCAAGAAAAAGAACTCCATGGTCAAGAGATCTTCAAGGACAGGTACCTTTATGTTGAGAATCCAGGTGTAACAGGAGTTGGCCAAATTATCAGTTCTGTTGGCATTGCAGATAGGCAAGAAACTGAGGACCTTATGCTGGAGAATGGCGAGCATGCACTGGACCATCATTTCGATTCTTCTCTAGGATTGCCTTGGCAGTCCATTGATAATGATCATGCTTCTTCTGATACTGATTCAGATAGAGCAGAGAGTTCATCTCCTGATGCTTCTATGGCTGACATCATTCCGATGCTTGATGAACTTCACCCTCTTTTAGATTCTGAACATCCTCAGCACGTATCTATCTCCAAGTCAGATGTAGACACTGAATGCTCATCGTCAGACCATGAACCAGATGATAATAGTGTTGATGAAGAAGGTGAAAACCATGCAGAGGAAGAAGATGAAGAAGCACAGGAGGAGAAGGATGACGGCATGGAAGCTGCAGTGAAGTGGACCGAAGATGATCAGAAAAATGTCATGGATCTTGGGTCTTCTGAATTGGAGAGGAATCGGAGGTTAGAAAGTTTAATTGCAAAGCGAAGAGCAAGAAAAAATCTGGCATTTCTGATGGAGAGAAATCTTATTGACTTGGATGCTAGTGACTCTTTTCTTAGCAGGGATGATCTATCACGCTTCCGTGTCCAGGTTCCACCCATTTCAGCACCTAGAAGAAATCCTTTTGATATTCCCTATGATTCAGAGGAAACAATGGATTTGCTGCCAATTCCAGGCTCTGCTCCCTCTTCTCTGCTGCCCAGAAGAAATCCTTTTGATATTTTCTATGATGAGCAAGAACAAAACAGCAGCCTCACAGGTGAGACGTGGGGTCACCAAGATTTTGTGTCAGCTCCACATCGTGAGGTGTTATATAGAAGGAATGAGACCTTCAGCTTAGGAACAAGGGAACTTCAACAAGAGAGACCTCATTCAAGGTTGAAGTCCTACTTTGTTGCAGAGAATATGGATTCTGAGGGAAGTTCTACTTTTCATAGACAATTCAGTGACAAGAGTGAGTCGAAAGTAAGTTATATTCCAGAATCCGACACAGTTTCTTCAGTTACAGATCAGGAATATAAGAGAGAGCTAGAAAAACAGGAATTCCAACAGGAAACTGAACTGACTCCTCTTGGTAAACATGATGCTGATGTTGTGGATAATGGAAGTCACACAACTGAAGAAGCAGAATTGGTTGATATTGAAGTAAAGAATGTGCATCTAACTGATGATCTTGAAATTGATGTGGATACTGACCTCATCATTCAAGAAAGTGATCAAGTTGTTGAAGATTCTGGAGCAGTAGAAGAAGATATTAGAGATGGAATACACTTAAATCCACCCATTTCAGATTATGAAAAATTAGACGTGGTCAAACAGAGGTATGATCAGCCACACTCATCTTCATCAGATGAAGACAAGAAGGATTCAGAAACAACCTTTTCTGAACAGTCATTAAATTTGGAACAAACAAGAAATCTCAGAGAATCTGATTATTCAACAAGGGTTGATCAAGTTCATGACTATAAAGTTGCAGAACCCATCTATGATTCTAGTCCACTAGTGGCTGGAAAATCTTTCTCTGAACTATCAACAGTTGATGAAGCTGAAACTGATGCAGGTAAGGGAACTGATTCTGACCTATTAGCACACATCCCTTTTGGTTATTGCTGGTAATTATTCTCTTTTCTCAGTGGGCGCAGGTCAAGGAGACAACACTAGTTCTTTAGTGAAATTTCATATCCAGAAGGAAGTTTCAGAAGTGGGTTCTTCTCCAAGTTCAATCGAGCAAAATGCTGCAACACCAATTGGAGATTTTGTATCTGTCAATGCAAGCGTGGAAGAGATGGCATCTGTCAGCACAGGGCCCTTCACATCTGGTCAGAGTTTAATTTCCATAGAAGAAAATGAATCAAGATCAAGGGAGATTACTGACATTAGCAAATATGATGATGTTATAGTTGGAAAGTCAGCTTCTCAAGAAGGTTCCATTCATACAATTTCATGCATGATAGATGAGCTAGCAGCAGCAGACAGTATCAATCACACAAATTCCTCTTCATTGATAGCTCAGTCTAGAGAGGCTGATCCGATTGTTGTGAACATGAGTCACTACACCGAAATAGAAGAGACGGTTGAAATTACACAGTCTTCTTATTCAAATATCTCACTCTTATCTGATGATTCAGTTTCATCTGAATTGCAGAAACCAGTGCCTTTCATGGAAAAGTATAGTTTGAGTTCTGATCACATCACTATTAAAGATTCTCAACTCAGCAATTTGGACTTGGCTTCAATCTCTGATGACAGTCGAGAGGATTTCAAACAACAAGACAAGGATCCAGGCGTCACAAATGAAGAGCTCAAGGTCAATGTATCTGATATTGAACAACAGGCCTCTTTCTTTTGGAAGTCTAGAGAAGACATTAGTCATATGGATGATTGTGACAAGCTTTTTCACAAACCAGAAGTCAGCACATCAGATCTCCTATCTTCAGGTCATATTCATGATGGTAGTTTAACTGGGTTACAGTTGATATCACTGACAGAAAGCATAACTGAGATCAAGGCCTCTTCTGGCAGTGACCTGTCTGCATCAAGAGATGGAATCATAACTGAAGTGCTAACCAAGTATGAAGATGGTTCTCTGAAGATGGTAGATAGTTCTGATGAGGAATCTGATGAGATCCATCCTGTGGTCTTGGAGACTGATGAGATGGATGAAAGTTTGCCAACAGCAATGGATGGAACTGCAGATTTTCACATAGAAGAATTGTCATCTAATCAACGAGGATCATTATACATGTTTCAAATGGATAGCCAGTCTGAAGATATTAGTTCTGCTTCCAGAAGTTCTTTTGTGCATGACAATACACAGCTGCAATTTTCTGAAGACAGATCCACTCAATATGATGATATATCATACAACCAACCCTCTAAAGGCAGTTTTATCGAGTCTCAGGAGGTGAGTTCAGCAGTCAGCCTGCCTAGAGTTATAGAATCAGAAATTGGGTCTTCATATAGTTCTAGCGGGAACTTCGAGCAGATTGTTTACAATCCAAAGGTTCATGTTTTTGAAGCAAGCTTGGTTCAAGAGGTTAACTCAGCATCTAATCAGCCCCTTCAAAAGACCATGGTGCCTAGTGTTTCTGATTCGAAGATTGGCGAGCCAATGACAGCAAAACTTAATCTTCAGTTGAGAGAAATGGTTGCTGCTGAAAGCAATACAACAGATTCAGAGCTTCTAGTTGTTGAGGCAAGATCTGTCGAAGATATTCACTCGACTTTCAAACAAATTAGTGAAGAATTGCTTGAAAAATCATTATATCATGAAGTTGGATCTCAAAACTTACATGAGTCCAAATCTCAGAATTTACAGGGTACTGGCGATCTCGATTCCAAGCAAATGCAATCTGATCTGCATGTTGAAGCAAAATCCATTGAAGACAGAGACATGGCTTTTAGCCAGCTGTCACATAGCACCAGCAAGAAAGCCCCAAAAGCGACGGGAGCAATAGATGGATATCTAGAAGTTTGTGCAAGTGAGGAGCAAATGGAAACCAAGGTTGTTGAAGTGCAGTCTGCTGATGAGATTAGTTTCGCTTTTAAGGAACCTGTAGCAAGTGAAACGAGCACAAGCATGGAACAAATTGGTGAAAAATCAGGAGCTGAAATAGTGGGTGATGTTCCTGCCTCCAAAACTTTAACATCAAAGAAAACACAGAAGAAACACAAGCGTAGGAACTCCGTCTCAAGCTCAAGCTCTAGTTCTAGCTCAAGTGATTCTGATTTCTACGAAAATAAGAAAGACGACTAAGGTTGTGTCTTTCGTTCTTTTATTTGTTTTCTGGTCCGTTTTGAGCTATTTGTTTCACCAAGCTATCTACTTGAATTTTCAGGTGAAAACTCAGACGGTGATGAAAATTTTTGTGGTCTTCACAGTTGAGGTTTTAGTGCAACTGGTTTTTGTGGATAGTATTCACTGGAGTCCCTGTGTATTTTGTATTTGTCTTTTGATAGCTTATTGGTGGAGTTGAAGTTCATGGTTTTGCCGATTTTTCTTAGGCGAGTCTTGCACTGTAATTTTCTACTTGTGGGAGTCCCATATAGGTATTTGTCTTTTGATAGTTATGTGACTACAATTCTATTGTGTGGCTGTTTTCTGTGAGTGAGTCTCACAATGCAAATATCTGCAAAGGCTAGTGAGTGATCTTTCCAGTGAATGATTAGCTTTCAGAGCATTTATTTTACTTCTTTCTAAAGTTCATTTAACATACAATTTTGATGTCATATTATTTGTTTTCCCGGTCGACATATTTCTTGGAAGCTTTATTTATATTGGTCAGGAGCAACTTCACAGAAGATATTTTCTTAATGATGCTTAAGCCTAATTCTAATTGAACTTTGTTGAATGGGAAAAAAGAGTTCATGCTTAAGCTTAATTGGACTAGAAGAGATTAATATAATATGGCAATCAATGTGCATCAGGCATATCTTGTGAGACATATTTAGCTGTTTGTTTCAATCAATACCAAGAATTTTTGTGATAGTCTTTGTTGTGTCATCTGTTTGTAAACCCACTTTTACTCACTTGTAGCACTCTATAGGTTGAATGGTTCATGGAATTGGGATATAAATTACTGTGACATACACATGTTATGTATCATGAATTATGCAATTTTGCATATGGCTCATGGAAGTCCTTGTTTGTCATGTCATTTTGCATGTGAAATAGATTATACATATTATTATTACTATAATATAATAAAGTAAAAGAGCATGTTTGTATGAAAAAAAAGGATGTATATATATATATATAGATATATATATATATATATATATATATATATATATATATATATATATATGATCATAATAAAGTATTTTAATTGAGTAGGTACCTCATGATTTCCTATCCAATGCCAGCTTTCATGGAAGTGGAAGTTTCTACCAACCTGCCTTATTTTTGTCATTTGATTCAGAAAATACATTTAATTCATTGAAAGTTATTCCAATATGTGGATAATAACCACCAATTTCTCTTCTAATAGAAGGAATATTTTCATGATAACTTATAACTTTTTTTCTAGATATAAGTCAAAAAAAGTCTTGTCCTTTTTTTTTTAATCTTTACCAGTTAAACTAATTGATATCTTCAAAAGAAAACTTTTTTTTTATTTTTTCAGATAAATAATAAATAAACTTTCAAGTGAGGAAAAAAATCATTATAAAATCTTTTGAGACAGAGATTTACACATTCTAAAAATCTGGAAAACAGGGGAAATGGCTTCAAACACCACAAACAATTCATATTTCTGTGTTTGAACTTTCTGTTCTGGGAAGAAACAACAGAGAAGGGAACAAATCTGATGGTTTTCTGATTCAGATACAATTGGATATGAGTCAGCTATTTCTCTAATTTGACTAGCATTGCTCATATGTGACAAACTGAGACAATTCAGCTTTTGGATTTTTGCACCTGCACCACCTGCCTGTCCCTGTGAGCAAAGATAAGGAATAAAGACATGAAAATGATCTCAATTTCTTTTCGGTTTGACATAGACCGATGTCGAAAAAAATCTCTTCATTCCGAGCGAAAAAAAAAAAAGGATGATCTAAATCTCTTAATTCCGAGCGAACATGAGCTTAATTTTTTTTCGTTTTGACACAGACCGATGTCGAAAAAAATTTCTTCATTCTGAGCGAAAAAAAAGGATGATCTCAGTGCACGACGCTCCATCAACTTACACAATCAAATGAACAAGTTCCACCAAACGAGCTCAAGAACTCAACCATGCAGCTGTGCAGATTAAGAATGGTGACCAGTTCAAGAATCAAACAGACACTACTTGAGGGATCTGAAAGAACACAAGCATCTTGAAGTCATTAGCTGCTGGCACATAGGTGACTGCTGATCCAAGGTTGGTGGCTCTACCTACTGAAGTAAAAGATGAAACAAGTGGAGACAAATGAAGTGGTCCTCATCAGCCTACTATGAGTACCTGGACATGAGATAGATTTCTGTGCCATGCTTATCTGGCAATCATCACCAGAGCAGTAAATAATTACTGCTGCTTCACTCCACCTTAAAGCACTTCTTCTGGTCTCAGTGCCATGCTGCAAAGTGACAAGCAGATAAAAGCAAATCCCTTCTTACTCTGCCACATATCATCTTCACAGCCTATTACTATCCTCCCTGATTGCATACATATATCACTCAGTAGAAATAGTGTTCTTGAGTTGCTCATCATGCAGCTTCAGGTGTGAGTGTGTGGGAAGAAAACTTGAAGGAAGATTTGGGGAGTCCAAATCAGTGGACCATTGAATCAAGCTGCAGTAAGTCAACCAGCTACAAGATTCTTGATCACTCAATAGCATGGGAGTTTTTGGATGAATGTTCTTTTTCTTCTTTCTTTGGATAAATTAGCCTTCTAATTTAGCTTTTATAAATCCCAAGGCTGATAATTTATTATTGTTTAAGCTTGCAAAATCATAGGCAGCAAAGAGAACAGAGTGCAAAAAGGGAGAATTTTGGATTAATGAAGAGCCAATTTTATGTTTCTTAAAATCTACTTTTAGTATAATATTAGGTAATTAGGATTAAATGAATGAAATAATATATAATTATGTGTCCAAAAAAATATAATATTTGGAGTGAATGGTGGCTGTTGCAGTTTCCATCTTTGTGTACATAATATAGTTTGTGGATCTGTAGAAACTTTAGAAAGCAACGCCGTTAAGGTGATGCTAACGCCGTCAACTACTCGTCGCACGTTTCGTCGAAATGTCTGGTCACGTGCGTCCGACGGCGCCGTTAAGTTGGCCTTTTTCCGTTGTGCGGTGGGCGACAGTCTCATATCAATGAGAGCAGCGCCGAGCTACCTCGGTAAAGAGAGAGAGAGAGAGAGAGGGAGGGAGACAGAGAGCGTCATTTGGCTTTGGAGAACCCTACTTACTCCTGCAAAAGAACACCGTGATTCCCCTTGGGTTTCCCTTTCGGCCTGTGAGATTTCCTTGGGCGAATCCCCTCCCGAGCGAAGGTCAGTCGTCGTGCTTCGGATCGAGCTCATTTTGGGGGTCCGTGGACTCGGATTTGGAAGTTCTTCTCGATTGGAGTCGGAGGGGTTTTCGATTCGGTGGGGAGTGTGGGAAAGGACAGATTTTGGAGCGTTTGGTGGGTTTCCTGGCCGGCGATGGCTTTGAAGGGTCCTAACGGGTGATGGATCTGTCGGTAATGTTTCGTTTCTCTTGGTATCCTCTTCGGTGGATCCTCGGGTTGCAGATCAGGCTAAAAGCTGCATCTTTGATGGTCTTCCGTGTAGCTAGTGCTTGTGATTTTGGTGAAGTTTGCTGCTTTTACTAGTCTTCTGGATTCTTGGTATCTTGTTCCAATGGTTTGTTGCAGTTTGGCTTCGCTCCGCTCTTGAATCGAAGAGTTTCAGATGCGAACGCTGACTTTACAAATTGAAGCATTTTTGTGTTGCCATTATTTTCTGAATCAAAAGATTATTTTTTCCGGGTTTCAAGCTGCTGATTTTGAAGGTATCTTATGGATCGAGCTTTACATGCGGGATATTTGTTCTAATTAGTAGTAGTTGTTGTTAATGTTTTCGGCAGAAGTAGCTAAATCACATCCAGAGTTGATACTGTGGCTCACGATCTTGAACTCTGCGGCGCTTGGCACCTGTAGATTTCAAGGGTTGCGGTATTTTGAGCTCCGAACATCGCCTAAATCTGAAAGGATCTTTAGTCAAATCCGACATATTTGCTTGTCTGTTGCCGGTTAGAGAGGAGGATCTGCCCATTCAAGAAGCAAATTCAGAAAAAAAGATGCAACCAAAAGCAAGAGTATATGCTGATCCATCCCACGACCTGGATCGATTCGACCGCCTGCCTGACTCAATTGTCCTCCTCATCCTCAATAAGCTCGCAGATGTCCGATCGCTTGGCCGCTGCTCTGCTGTTTCGAAGCGGTTTAACTCCCTTGTTTTCTTGGTGCATGATGTCTATGTTAAGATCGACCGAGTGGTCACGGTTGATGGTGATTCTGATGATCCATTGAGTCAATCTTCTCCCAGGCATCGAAACCTTTTCTCCAACTTCCTAAAGCTCATGCTTTTCACTCTCCTAAAGCCCTTCCACAATCTTCGCAACACCAATGGTGGCAACAAGCCTGTCTTCCCACAGCTCTCCCATCACTCCCCAGCACAGGTTCTCAAGAACTTCACCCATGTCCGCAACCTCAGGATCGAACTCCCTGCTGGAGATGTTGGAACTGAAGAAGGGGTTCTTTTAAAATGGAGAGCTGAGTTTGGGAGTACACTGCAGAGCTGTGTGATCTTGGGAGGTACAAGGATTGACCGGAAGCTGGTCTCCCCCGAGCATGAATCACCAGTAGAAGACAGTGGAAGCATTCCTGACTCTTTTTACACAAATGGAGGGCTAAAG
This sequence comes from Musa acuminata AAA Group, assembly GCF_036884655.1. Classification (NCBI taxonomy): domain Eukaryota; kingdom Viridiplantae; phylum Streptophyta; class Magnoliopsida; order Zingiberales; family Musaceae; genus Musa; species Musa acuminata. Next base: position 39,522,447 of record NC_088333.1, read on the forward strand.
CTCCGTGTTGTCTGGACAATCAGCTCCCTGATAGCTGCTTCCACGAGGCATTATCTTCTTCGGCCCATTATTAAGGAACATCCAACCTTGAAGAGCTTGGCCTTGACCGATGCTGATGGGCAGGGGACACTAAGTATGGGCGAAGAACAGCTGAAGGAGTTCAGGGAGAAACCAGTGGCAGCCTCAGCATCTACAAACAGGACGCAAGTTCCAGCTTGCAACATGAAGTTGAAATATGCTCCCTATTTAGACATCCCTGGTGGGATGGCATTGCAAGGAGCCACTGTGGTAACTATTAGGCCATCTTCTGAGGGAAGCAGTAGTAGCAATATTAGGAGTGAGACTGATGCCTTTATTTCTGGAGCATTTGATGGCCCATTCAAGGCTGCAGTGAGGACACTGATGAAGCGGCGGACTTACCTTTTGGAAATGAATGGTTTCTAGATTACTGACATCGCAAGCTTTTCACACACTGATGAATTAGCAGACTCATCCTGTGCACTTTCTTCCTTAAGGTGCAAATTGCAATCTGAACATGGTTGAGATGTGCACCAGTTATGTGTTTTCATGTTCTTTTGCTTGTATCTGTATAGCAATAATCGCTATCCATGTAGAAGTTACATGAAATAAACAAGTCTTTTTCGGTGCAGTTTACTAACTTTACTATGTCTTTTCGATTTAGCAACCAGTGCATTTCCCTACTTTGTTTCTTACCCCAATCATTTTCGGTGGTCAACCAGGTAGGCGTCGAATGACCTGCTCAAGTTTAGTGTTGTTTGGCCAGCTTTGCACATGACTGTAAACTAGAGATGAAAGATTTATTCTTTGTATTTGTTAGAAGAATTTAGTTTCATTTTATTCCTGTGAACTATTCTATCAGGAAGTGCACTGTGATGGAAACAATATCTTGTTATAACTAGTACATATACTCTTTTTTCTTTTGGACAAAACATTCATGGAAATTTATAAAACTGTGACATTCCTTTTTTTTCCTTGACATATCTTTTACTTCATTTTATTGTGGTGCTTGTTGTTTCTTTTGATTTGGCATTGGTCATTGTTTTTGTACAGTGGAGTTCTAACATTTCAAAAAGAGCTACATGACTATGAAGTTAAAGCAGGATGTTGTTGTTTCGGCTGTGCTGCATAACTGTTCTGTTTATTGCATTTCAGTTTATTTTGGGATTTTGTACAGCCTTTTGTGCCATATGGACTCTATGTCATCTTGGCTACCAGGACAAGTTCAGAAATTTCCTGTGTCATCTTTGGCATTAGAAGCCATCCCATTCATGGGGAAAAAGGCATTTGAGACCTTGCACTGAGCTTTTTATGGCATCTGCATCTTGATTTTAACTTTGAACACAAGCCTAGGTTGGCTCATGGACAAGGTATATTTCATTGAAGATTCTAATGTGTTGCATAGGTTGGAAGATTTTGTGATGCCAACTTCATTACAGATTTCAATGTAGGTTGCATGGGTTGGAAAGTGTAGGTCCCTATCAGCTGTATCATCCAAGTGTAGGTGCAAGGCAAAAGGGTTCTTTCTAGTTTGCTTTCAAGTAGTGTTCATCAGGCTGACTAAAAGATGTGGAGAAATCACTTGCATAATCTGATGGGATATCTATGTGTGTTTATATATATATATATAAACATGGTTGAATCACTCCCTTTACCTGAGAGAAATAATAATCCTCTTGCAAGGTTAGCTCTTAGTTGGCAGCAGCAGGAACATCACCATATGATGAATTATATACATGGTTCCAAATTAGTGATGTCAGTTTATTGGTTGATCTTTGACATTATTTTAATATGGCTTTCTGGAGGTTAATAATTGAAGGTGTCATCTTTTGTAAGATTAAAGCAATAATCTTGGGGCAGGTTCCAATCATGTCATTGCCTATGCTTATTTTTTAAGGCCCATGGCATCTTCAAGATGTGCCTAAATAATGTTTTGTTATGGAAAAGCTTTAACTACTAGAGTCTGCCCATTTATTTGTTGTAATCTGGTGAGATGTTACATATAGGATGTTGAGCTTGAAGACTCAATTGGACTGTCATATTTGAATCAAACTTGGGTTTGATAAGCAAAGGATAGCAAGAACATTAGTTGCATCTCAAATTGGTACTAATATATCCATGTTTACTGCTCAAGTAAATTAAAAAAAGGGTAAAATTGCATGTATATATATTCTGCAAAGTTGGTGGTCTTCATATTTATCTTATTAAATTCCAGTTTAGCACAAATATGTTCTTCAAATTTCAAAAGGTTTGTTTATAGGTTATTGTGGATTAAATGCTAGTGGAGATCCTATTGTTAATATCACTTAAATACTCATTATAATTGTTAAAAATGTCATGGATATTTTGCGTACTTTGTGTTTCTTTTTTATGAACACAGATCTCAAACTTATGGCTATGCATATTGAACATAGAATATCTTCTGAAAATGATTTTTGGAAAGATGTTAAAGCAGAGACATATGTGAAATTTTGTAACATTTAAAAGGGATATATGCTACATTAAAATTGATAATGGCAAAAAGTCTATAAGTAGGTTTGATACATGCATCTAAAGTTGAGTGTGACACCAGCATCTGACATTAGCATCAAAATATATCCATAGTACTGCTTGAGGTACACCCAACTTGGTAGATCATGAACTCTTTAAAGTGACAAACTTTGCCAGTGGGCTTGAAAGTAATGTTACATTATGCTCAATACATGTAACTTCTTTAGTTGTACAATAGTTCCCAATCTTTTGTGTTAATTGTGTTCTGATCATATCCTATTCATTTAATGCATCCAAAACCCTTCCAAACATGTTCAACAAGTTGACCATATCCCATTCATTGAATCCATCTAGAACTTTTTGCAAACAGCTTCAACAATTATTAGGTTGGCTTACCACAATAGATAACATTTGTGCATCAAGTAAAGCATCAACCAAATCCATGAGATCTTTGGCAGCTCTCTCAATGAGTACTAGTGTCAAGACACAAAAACATTGAATGGTAGAACAATTGTGAGTTTTGTCCAGTACATGGCTATCCCAGATGTAGTGAAATGAAACAGGAACATACTTAATATGACTAAGAGCCACAGTTACTAGCAACCAATTGAGCTCATCTTGTAGAGATGCTCAGTACCTGTTGAGTTCCAGCTACATGATACAGCTCTACATCAAGATTAACACAAGTTGGTGGTTCCAGCTTTTCAATACATGGAGCAGCAAAAGAAAAAGAGGAAAAAGGTAAGAAGAAACTGTATTTACTTGAAAGTTGTCAAGTGGCGATGCTCCAGGATTACTTACACTAGGCATGGTCAGACCTACGGCTTCTGATATTAGAGGGCATGGCAGACTGAGAAGCTTCGCCTTAGGTTTCCACTGATTCAGTTTTGCAGCTCCTGAGCCTCCTCCTTTGTGTGGGGCCACATGGTGCTTCATTTTGAGTTTCACTCTGGGATTGAACTGCTGCAACTGCTTCAGCTTTCATGCGTCTGGGTCTCTTTCTTGAAGAAAGATCAGCTGAAGGCACCTGCGTCTGCTCGGGTACATCGTGATCTACCTCAAACTCTGAACGGGGCCACTCGGTACCACATCCAGGACAAGCCCTTGAACCCTAATGACTCATATGAACAAACAGATGCGAGTTGGCAATCTAAAAGAAGCATGAACTAACCAAGAGAATATCCTTCCACTGACAAATGTTGAAAAAATGGGTGAGAGAAGTTCATACCTTCCGTTGCGGAAATTTCTTCTTCAGACAGTAATAATGAATTCGGACAGTGCATCCTTCATTGGAACATACAGAAGCCTGTTGAGCAAAATTTGTGAGTGAAATAAATGATGATTACTGTATTCACATAAATTTATAACAAGCCAACTCTATCGTGCCATTCCCACTGGCAGACAAGGAACATCATCTAACATAGGCATTGATTTTGCATGCCCAGTAAATCGGCATAAATAATTACTATAATTATAAGTAGATCTCTCTATTAATTAGACAGTTTGACATTCTCTCCAAGATGATCATCGTAGTCAAGTAGGGATGCCACTTGAAAAAACCCTCCAGTGAACAGACAATCATCCAATCAGTAGCTCATTTGTCCCATATGAAGCCATTATTCCAGGAAATTCTGATACTCTATACCATGCAATTGCTAACTATCATAGTGCCTAAGTTCTAGATCAGATATCATCAACTCAAACTTTACTCTGCTAGTATCTCCTAGAAGTGTGAACCCTATAGTGTCATCAGAGCAAATCTTGAACATTGGCCATGCATCACATTTAATTGTTACTGCATAGGCTTGGCGAACAAGAGAAGAGGTGATTTCTCTTAAAGATATATGACAATTGAAGCCTTTGAAGTTCATCCCAACATATAATAACTGAAAATATTGCATAAAAGGGCTTCCCATACTGCAACATGATTTTTTTTCTTCAGCATCATGTAAATCATCTAGCCAATATATTACACTTAAACCAAGAAAGTGCAAGCTGATAACAAAAGTATGCAAACAGAAGTACCCATCAACAATCAGAAATTTGCAATCTACCAATAAAAACTAATAGCAGAGTTTAACCACTACAGAAAACAAAAAGGATGATAATCAAAAGATCACCAAAAATGAGAGTAAGTAGAAACATGCCTTCACTCCAGCTTCATTGCAGACCTCACATGATGGTACATCATTACCGAAAAACCAGCTCCTAAGATCAAAGAATGATCTTAAACCAAGGCCTATTCTACTATCAGAGGTATAGCACAGCCATTGGTCCTTTATGAGATCATTAAGAGTTTTCTCCTTCTGAGACATTGTGAAACTCTTGAACGCAGCAGGGATTCGAGATTGCGTATCCTGTGAACTCTGACAATTCTGAACCTGAAATAATTGTGTTTTGCTGATTAAAATTTGATGGCTTAAAGATAGTTATTCACCTGGTTAAGCCATTAAAAAGATAAAAGTCCTCGCGTTTCATAAGATAAACCTAATTAATCATACAGTGTTGTGATATGTACACAAGCATTAGAACACACCAATAAAGTAAAGCTTGGAAGGCAAGCCAAAGTAAGACATGGGTCTCATTAGTTCTGGTAAACAAAAACTGAAAATTTCATCTTCAACTTCAACTTATCATGTATCTTAAGTAAATGTTAATTCAAGAAGAAACTTCAAAGAGCTCCAAACCTGGCCTTTCCTTAACTTGGTTAATTAATAAGCTGTCATTGAAATTGAACACAATTATTTTCTTAGACCATAAGGAATCAAAAGTAGTAAATGGGCAATATGAGGTAAAAAAACATTACGTGTGTGATAGTCTAGTCAGTTCTGCGTACAGTTATATTGGATGAGATATAAACCTGAGCTAGGTTGCACCACTTAGTGGGCAATATTGATAGGAGGTAAGTAAAACAAAAAAAAAACAGATATGTCAATTGTTCAACCATGGAAAATTGATACTTGAAATCAAATTACTACAGACAACTCCAGTGTTCCACTGCTATAGAAGTTACAATAACTCACGTGCCAACATCCAAAAGCCATGTCAGATATTTAATTGCATGTCCATGAGTCAGATTCCTTAATGATACTATTCCAATACCAAATACATGGTAACAGTATAATAATTAGGCCTTTTCATGATACCAAAGCTGCTTAAGAACTAAGCTTTATATTTGTTGTTGATATACCTTAGTAGATGTCATCCTAATTTTATCAAAAACTTTCTAGCTTATTCATTTTAATGGGCATATTAGTATGCCTGTTTGAGGACAAATATTGATTGTTACAATTTAACTCAGGCCAAGAATTCTCATCAATTATGTCAATGGACTGTGCTGCTTGAAGCTTTCCCACACATGCTCATCTCAGAAACAACCATTACAGTGCATAGGCAACCTTGCTATTGTGGTTACAAGCCCTTGATACAATTGATATCTTCTGCTTTTCAATAGATGATGGTTTCATTTCAGGTTTACAAGAGTGTCATTTTCCAGAATTTCTTCTAGTTAGCAAGATCCAGAAATTTTCTCATGTCTCTGCAGTATATTCTGCTCCCTATTTTCTAAAACGTGTCTAATGTGGTCATGCCCTATCTTCATTACTGCCTCACAGAAACCTAGCACTTAGTGTTGTTCTTTTCCCCCCTTTATATACACCACGTAGCAAGTTGAAATTTATCATCTTTAAAGAAAAAAAGTCTGAAAGAGAATCTCAAAGTTTTCAGGTATGAGAAAGGTTAGATTAAAATCAGAATACATTGTTTTGCATAATCTTTTCGACCAAAATAATTTCAAGAGCCTTCTATTATGAAGTTGACATAGAAATCATTAACTACTTGAAAGTCAAACAGATCTGCACTGATTGAAGGAATAACAACACAGATTCATAGTCTACACTTTTCATAGGAAATCTACTATACATTCAAATAAATGAGAAACAAAAAAAGAAAGAGGACGGAAAGATACATTATTTTTGCTTCACAGATTTAAGGAGGCAAACAGATGAAAACCTGATTTTCCAATTGAATGTGAAGTGCATCAATACTGCTTATGCAGCCTTGAGTTGTTACGTCCTGAACGATTGCTTCTACCTGGAACCAATAGAACCATATTTGGAGATTAAATTATTGATATTATAATGCCTTGACTTCTATCTTCAAAACTTACGGCAACTGGACTTAGGAGCAAAGCAATGTAGGCAAACATGCTCTCTCTCTACATTAAAAAATTAATGCTGCAAAACATGCAACAACAAATTTTCATGTGTTTAGTATACACTAGGCTCAATTAAGCTAGATGACTATCCAATAAGGAAATTCCTAACATATATATCCAACTTCGGCACCTGCCTTTTCTATAATGCCACTTATAGAGTTTCATTCACACAGAAAAGAAAACAAAAAAAAATTATATGTAAGATAAAAACTTCATAGTTTCATTAACAAAAAAAAGCAAATAAAAAGATTTCCCAGTCAGAATACTTATACATAAGAGAATAACTTCATACTTTCATCCATACAAAAAGACAAAAGAAAAAGTTTTCCAGATTGCATATTATTATTAAGATAAGACTTCATCTCAAAACTATCGGGCAGAAAAAAAGTTACCCAGAATTTACTATTGAAGAAAAGATCAAATAATTCCAAAGTGAATGATCCAAACAACACATACCACTCCCTTATAAAATGCAATTTGTGGAACAGAATACTTGGTTCCAAGCTTCGATTGCTCATCAGCTACATTGTTAACCATGCCATAGTATACCTTACCATCATATTGGTTTTGACATGCTCGCAGCTCAAATTGCACATAAGCTAGTTCTTTGTTGATCTTGAGAAGAACTTCATTAAATAGTTGACGATGTGTAACTGCAAATAATTCCATATCAATCACCGCAAAGCATTGGCATCCTAGACAAAGGCATTTCTTATACATGAACATTCAATATAACAAATCAATCACTCCATCGGTTAACGAAAGGTATGTCCCCTCTTCAAGAGCACCCTAAACACCTTCATAGACTATACTCGAAATCTGGAGCTAATATATCAAGAAGGATAAAAGGATTGCATCAAGATTACATATAAAAATCTACGAAGACTACACCACCTAAGTTGACGCTATGTGGAAACAGAAACGTAAGTCTGATCTGACAAGATTTTCAATAGTAAACGTATGAATAGAAATCTGCGCTACTGCATCACTCGCGGCCAAAGATTCAACATATCTAAAGATAAAATTCTTATCTTTACAGTAAAATTAGCATACAAACCTGGATCTTTCCCACTGACGCCGGCGAAGACCGCATGGAAGTCCTCTTCCGTCATCGGTCCACGGGAGAGCAAAGCCTGTATGAGGACGTGGTGTCTCCAGCTAAGTGCCATTCTTCCAGAAGCGCGCCGAGAAGAGGTTTCACGAAACCCTATTTCCACAACGAGGGAACCCAGCAAGATTGAGTTTGGAAAATAGGGGACGGAGAAGATGCTCTCATATACTCCTCAGGAACCCTAATTCCCATGTAAAAGCGGGGCGGGAAAGGAAGAGGGCGCGAGAAGAAAGGCGCTTTGTATCGGCTTCCATTGAAGATACCGACACAGGTATATATAACGGCAGGACCATTACGAAGATACTAGAATGAACGGTCAAGATTTTTTAGATTAGAGGGCCTGAAGGATTCTATTTCTTCGTATTACTTGAAGAGGATCCCCGCTCCTCCCTTTCCTGTTATTGCCAACCCGAAGTCGGTGGCCACCTGCGCTCGCTTTCCGATCCTCGGCGATTCGCTTCCGTTCCCCGATCCGCGGGCTCCGATCGTAGCGCGGTGGCTCCGGGGGCGAATTCTTGCTCGGATCTTGAGAAACGAAGGCGTTTCCTCTTGGGGAGCTGTAGATCTTGAGGGGTGTAGGGCTGGAAATGGACGGCTTCAGCGCGAAGGATCTCTCCACGATCGGAGGGATTGCCACCGTCTCGCTGCTCCACTCCTTCATCCCCACCCACTGGCTCCCCTTCTCCGTCGTCGGCCGCGCCCAGAAATGGACACTCCCGCGCACTCTCCTTGTCAGTGAGTCCCGGTGAACCATTCAAGATTTCTTTTCAGATCTTACTTTATTTCCTTTCCTTCTCTTCACTAGATCTTGTTGTTCTTCTTGATTGAATTCCGTTATTGGCAATGGAATGGATCTTGGAGCAAATTCATGATCCGTGGATGTTTGGGTTGTCAGGATAGTTTATTATTTCTTGATCGTGGATATCTGGACTAGTTTATTGATGCAAAACACTGTAACAGCTGCTAATTCTTCAGGTTGTACAATTCTTTCTGAGTGCGCTTCAGGATTATTAGAGATACCCACCTGAAAATGATTTTTTTGGTAGTCGTAGCATTCTTTATATTGTTATTTGGTTGTGATTTGATCGATAAATTTATTTATGATTGGAATGATATGGTATGTTGAGATGATTGGGGCTTTCTATCTGTTGCTGGCTATACATCTCGTAGCAATCTTTTCTAGTGCAGGGTCAAAAACTGTTCTTGGTCTTCTTGCTGGAGATTAACTTAACTGGTACGATAAGCTCCACAAAATCGAGGAGTTGCTTTCAGTGAATATTTCTTTTCTGCTTTAAGGAATATTAAGCTTAAGTTTTGGTTTTCCTTCCTAATGCAATAACAGGAAATGGAATGATCCATAGAGTGGAGTCACATATTTTCATGAATTAGGACACCCATAGACTAATGTGACATCCCTATTTCAGTTAAGCTCCTTATTGATCATGGGTCTTTCTCCTTGTCCAATGATTTGGGTGATAGTGGTGGTGGAACTTCTAACTAACTTGAGCATTTTGTAGAACCAGGATGTCATGTGCCTGCAGATAACATGAAGTCTTGCTAATATAGCTCTATGGTGTTGGCATTCACGCATGATTAATGATACACAATAGCTTTACTGGCATGGGGAAGTGCAACAAAATTGAAAACCTCTGTTGTTGCTTTCATTGAAACATGCCCCTATTAGTCAATTGGAGATGTGCTTCTTTCCTTTTTCATTAGCCACAGCGGGATAATTCAGTCCATTTAGAAAATGTGCAGTAAGGGTTTTGATGACGAGTCTTAGTATGTTAAGTAAGCACCAAACATTATTAAAATTTAAACATGCTTTATTTACTCAATGCACATTGATTATTCAGCTTCGTTGGTTAACTACTAGATTAGCTTTCGAGTGCTTGCTATAAAACTCAGTGGTGTGATAAAAATATTAATGGTAAACTATTTCTGAATCCTTTATTTTAGCAAAAGCTTCATTTGGAGGGTGTCAATTTGTATGAGTCTAGTTGATATTCAATGTGACTCCTGTCAACAGAGAATATGAATGTACATTTAAGAAGGATATGATCGCTCTTATTAAGATGTTGAATATTAATGTTCTGAATACTTGTACATTAAGAACAAATTTGATTGGATCAATGAAGCTGCTCCTGAGATAGAGGTGCTGCAATGTGGTGATGCTTGACATAGTATTCAGCAGATATTTTATATTGCAGGGAACATATGCAACTCAACTATATGCTGAATCATGCTGGTTTTAGACAGTGCGACTTTGGAAAACATCTGCACATTAGGACACGTATGATTAGACAATTGCAAAATCCACAGATTAACTTCATTTGGTGAACAACAAATTGTGGTGGATACTGTTCCTAACCGTATAACACTTGCCGCCTCATGTTCCAAAAGCATTTCCACAACAGTCCAGAATATTGGCTTAGAACAAGGTTGACTCTTGGAATTGTGCATTAAACTGAATCAATTAATGCAATTTGGATTTTGGAAGACATTTAGTCCTAAATAGATGCCTCACTAAACGGGCTAGAAAATTACACGTCAAAATGTAGATTTAAATTCAACAAAAACTTAATGCTGGCAAGTCAGATTTTCGACTAGATATAGTAGAAATAGTTGGAGGTTTACCAACCTATGGTTTAAGAGGTAAATTTTGGTTACAAGAGGCAATAATTGTTTAATCGATCAGCTTGTTTTGGATTTTGCCATTGTCACTATCTGAGTTGTAAAATCTTCTTTATCTGCAGCACTTTTTCCTGTTTAGGAAGAAAAATGAATGCCTTTCTTCTTCTCTCAACAGCTGTATTTGGAGCTGTCCTGCATGTGATTTCTACTTCTCTGCTTGGTATTGCTGCAATCACCATGGCCAACACCATAGCTGGTGAAGAGACAGTGCACAAGCTTGCTTCGTTGCTGCTCATAGTTCTTGGAGGAAGCTATATTCTTCTGTTTTTATTTGGTAAGAGAGGCCACAATCACTCTCACAATCATTCCATGGAGAAGATGGCAGTGGCTGGGCTTGTTCTTGTACCTGCGTTATCTCCCTGTGCAACAACTCTTCCTGTTTTCCTTGCTGTTGGCAACTCATCGTCTATGATGGTTCTAGCAATCATTGTTCTTCTGTTAAGGTAAGCCATTCTAAATTAAATTTTGAGAGGCTAGTGAATCAAAAGGTTTGGATCCAAATAAAACCTTTGTTTTGAGGCCAGCATCAATAAAATATTTTTTTGTCAAGTAATGATTTAATATGTTAGGTGTATCAAGGCTTTCAGATCTAATAGGATTTGCTCTTTTCTCAATCTGGTGAATGACTATGCTTATTCTGTAGGCATGCAGGGATGGGTCATTCTTGCTAAAATTAGATTAGATATGATGTTCCCAAATATAGTAGAAGAATCTTCCCATCAATCATATGTCACGCATCATGGATTGATTATTGTTATTTCAATTTCTGAAGTATTGTCATTAGAGCATATCTGATTGTATGATAGATGGATCCGTATCCTGAGTGATGGTACAAATATTTTCTAAGACTAGATATCTTGATGATTCTTGACCTAGAAATGTCAAACATCTGAAAAAGTTTTTACAAACTTAGGACACCATACCTCATGTTTTAACAATCCAATGGGGGGAAAAAGAGGCCAAAAAGAGGGATCACAGGTTTTTACTGGTGGTTGATTTCTTTTTCTAGTGAGGGAACAACCTGCATTTAACTCTTTGATGTTTCTTTTATTGTGGCAAAAATATAGTTGGTGTGCTATGATTTTCTTATAGTTTTATCTCTTTTCTCTGGTGTTTTAGGATTGCTAATGTCACTCACGATTTCCTTTTCTGGATGTGCAGCACCATTACCGTCATGACATCTCTTGTGGCCCTTTCATTTTACGGTGCCAGCCAGCTCAAGTTTCACTGGGTTGAACGAAACGACAAGCTTCTTGTTGGCTCGGTGCTCGTCCTGGTCGGAATGCTTACCTTGATTTTCCATGATCATGATGATGAAAAGCATTCGATAGGGGAGCACCTTCACAGGAAGATTATCGTTTTGTGAGTATCTGGGCCTCGCATTACTTGTTGGAACCTGTTTGTATCACATTATAATTTTGGTCAGTCGGTTAACATGAGTTTGGTCAGTCGATTGATACGAGGTAAAAGGATATTCTCTGTGGCTTGAACGAGAAAAGCTGCATTGTGCATTGTTCATATACATTACCGCTTTGAGGATTAGTATCCAACTATAAGACGCATTGTACATTTTGAGGAACCTCAGAGACGGGAGCAATCGATTGTTTCCGTAACGTCGATTGTAATACCACTAATTTTGTCTTTTATCAATAGAATTAGTTTGTCACTGCTGGTTGATGACAAGAGATGTAGTCAGATAATGGCACATAGAGTGATCAGTAATTGTTTTGTCAGACAATTTTTTATTATTTAGGTATGTTTGAGTAGAGCATAACACAAGTATGATTACACAAATGCGAGGCTTGCTAAGCAATAATCTTAACTTCACTCAGGCCATGCTTAACCATGAAAATGTTTAGGTCAGGATGTATCTTTTTATTACATAAAAAGATACATCCTAGAGTGATCAGTAAATGTAAGAGGGTGCTTTAGTCACGTTTGATGCTTCTTATATCTTTTTAAGTAAGACGGATGTATCATGTGTCAAGTACATCAAATGTTTTAATAGCAATTGTTTTTTTGTCGAATGCAAAAGGGGACATTGGATTCTTTTTGTTGTTTTGTTATTTTGAAAGGGACACTAGTTATGGACTGGTGGGACCAAACTTGAATTAGTTAAGTTGGATGGCTGGATCTGGTGTGGGCTGATCAGGGGAGGTTGGTCTGTGGTGTGGCTTGGGTCCAAGGTAAGTATGGCTTGAGTTAGTTGGGATGATCATATCTCATCAGCAAGGTTCGCAATATCGTACCGTACCGATATTTCGACCTGGGCTCGGTATCGGTACGGTACGGTATACCGAGCGGTACATCCAGGTGTGTCGAGTACTGTAGCAGTGCTATAGTGCACTTGGATCGGTAACAGACGGTTCACGCATCGACAATCTGTCGGACTGGTACATACCGCCCATACCGGGCGGTATGGTTCGGTACGGCAGACCCTGTTCACCCGGACTTGTTATAGTTGAAAGGTTGTTTGTGTTGAAGAGAAGAACCATTTTGTTTGTTGTCCTCCTCCTCCTTCGCCCTCTTCCTATATAACATGTGCCTTGTTATTCACCTACAGCCATTTTTTTTTGTTGTTTGTGGTATTCGTTCAAGCCCTACCGATTCCATGTTCACACTGTGCATCACTGCTGATCTATTTATTATGTGCTTCACTATTCCTTCCATAATCTGAAATAAGGCCAAACATCAAATATTGTTTCACGAAGCCGTCATTTGCGTACTCCATGAGCTGACAGAGCAAAGAAACTCCAATTTGATCTTATCAATTAAATACACAGAGCTGGAGTAGCTCAGATGGTTAGAGCGTGTGGCTGTTAACCACAAGGTCGAAGGTTCAAGCCCTTCCTCTAGCGGAAAATTATTTTGATAACTCATATTATTTTATATTTTCTGATTTCGTTTTTATGATATTACATTTTTTATGATAACTCGTATTATTTTATATTTTTTGATTTAATTTGTTTTCGATTTCGTGTTTATGAGATTACATTTACTACCATTCTTTGAACCACTTTTTATGATAACTCATATTATTTTATATTTTCTAATTTAATTTGTTTTCAATTTCGTGTTTATGAGATTACATTTACTATTATTTTTACTGACATTCTTTAATATATAATATATTTGTGTAAGATAAAGAGTAAGAGGGAAAGAGAAAGAAAGCAATTGTTTCGTGAAGCCGCCATCTGCGTAGTTGCAATCAGATGACCCCATGAGCTTGACTTCCAACATGAATATAACATTAATCTAGAATTAGTGCAAAGAAATTCTAATTATATCTTATAAAAATAGAATATACAGCTGGAGTAGCTCAGATGGTTAGAGCGTGTGGCTGTTAACCACAAGGTCGAAGGTTCAAACCCTTCCTCTAGCGAAAATATCTTTAATAACCCAGAAACTATTTTTAGGGAAGAAGAAACAAATCATAAGTTTGAAATGATAATATTTTTAGATATTGATTATACAAATTTACTTAGTTCTATGAGTCAATGAGCGTTAGAACTTCAAAAAGTATTTAATCAATTTAAATAATATAAGACATTTTGAGAGATTGACGTATTTTTTCCTACGAAAGATCCTTAGGAACAAATAAAGATCAACATAACTCGACTAACTTCGTAATAAAGTCAGAATCATTGACAAAGTAAAACAGCATGATGGATTAAAGTTCGACTACTCAGTAATAACCATGGAGAGGAACTAGAAGCTAATAGGTGTGTTGTCATTGGAGTAGAAGATTAAATATTTAATAAACACAAAGAGATGTTGCGTTCGTGAAGGATTCGACGAGAGAGTTATAGGAATAAGTGGAGGAGAATATCACAAACAAAGATATAAACAAGGTGTTCAATAGAAAGCTTGTGTATATTCATTTCTTTCAATTTTGTTTGTGCTTTGCACAGTATTTAAAGACCTTGTAGTAGGCTTGACAATCCTATTTTGGTTGGTTTTTATGATCAAGCTTATAAATATAAGTTGCATGTAGTCATCACGTAAAGATAAAATTATCTAAAAAATAAACCACTTAAGCAATCATTTTGGAGGTTATAAGCTCCCTAGATGGGTGCGGAGTGTCAACCAATACAATACTTAAGAGATATTTGGTGACACATGGCTAGATGAGCCTCTAGAGTAGTATCTAGGGCTAATTCATTATCATATTCTATAGTAATGTTTTGTGGGCAATTTTAAAGACTTTTAGTCTTGACGGACCATCTCAAACTCTTTGTTACATAATTGTTTAAAGCTTACAAAGTCTATATTTATAATTTGTATTACCTATCAAGTGTTTGCTGGTAGCTACTTATGGATCCCGAGTTATACATTTTCTCTAACTCATCTTCTCTTTTGTAGGTCCATAAGATACCATACGAGGTTTCAAGGAGATTGACTCTTTATAGATAGATACACAAGGACGTTATACTACCTAGATAAAACCAGCTAAGTTCGTATTAGAAGAGTAGAGGCTATAGAACTTCGTAAGATCGATATTGACAGACTTCTCATTAAGATATCCGAAAGTGTGGGACTTCAAGTCGATGCAGAAGTACTCGATAAAGAAACAAAGTAGGCAGTATATAATATTATACCTTTTATACTAAAAAAAGTATATAATAGAAATGATAAAGAAGATGGTATAATCCTAGAAGCGACCAAAACTATTGGAGACTTGCTCTAAGTTGACGTAAAACTTTGTCCTTTTCGAGTAAAACTTTTTATATACTAGAAGTTCGATGGCATCGAAGAGGTGAATTGTAGTAGTTAACTCAATGCAAGGAGTAAAACACTTTAGATACTTTAGAAGTATGAGCAAAGAGCATACGAAGGCTAATAACTAGCTTGATACACGAAGTACAACCCTCGAAGAAGTAGACAAAATCAAATAATCTTTATCTTTTTAACTCTTAAGAGAATGAGTGAAACTAAGTACTCTAGTTCTCTTACTTATATAAGGAGCTCTACACATGTTTAAAGCCTTTTCGAAGAAATTTAGTGGAAGACAAGAGAATAAGTTGTTATATTATCTACCTTATTTCCCAACAAAATATCAATCGAAAAAGAAAGTGATGCGAACTTACTCAAAGGTGATAACTAAGTAGAAGAAGAATAAATTGGCAAATTTTATAGAGAAAAAATCTCAAAACTTTAAAGTTAGTGAGGCGATGTTTATTAAAGCTCCAATAGGCATTCAACATGTTCAAGCGGCAAAAGACATTTAAGAGACTAATGTATGACAAGGAAGATCTTTTCCTTCATTTGAAGAATCCATATGAATCAACTAAGATCAGTATAACTCGATCAACTCTACACCAAAGTCGAAGTCATTGGCGAGTTATAACAATGTGGTATATCAAAGTTCAACTACTCAACAATAACGATAGAGTATCTAGGAGCCAAGTGGCACATTATAACTAGAGCAGCAAATTAAAGATTTAGCAAAGGTGAAGAGATGTAATATCCACAAAGGTTTCGACGCAGATATCAAAGGAATAAGTATGAGAGAATATTATAGACAAATATGTGGATAGGGTGTTTAATCTTATAAAAGTAGGTTACATGTGTTGGGAAATCTTAGAGCGACATCATATAAACAGTAAAAGAACAAAAAATAAAATCCTAAAATTTCTCACAGAAAAGAAGATTTCATTATCATATGAAGATTGGTGCACAACAATCATAAAACCAAAAACTACAGAAAGATGTGTTCCCTAGGGGGATTGCATATTTCTGAAATCCTATAGATCTATGGGAGAGGATGAAGGAGGTCAAGTGCTCTCCTCTCTAATAGTGATCCATACTGTAGAGGCTACGAATATCCTCCTCTCTTCACACGCATCATGGGATCAAGAAGGGGAGAGGAGTATAGGAGATGCAACTAAAGGATGTTTAGTCTATGACCCTTTGGTTCCCTTTTATTTATAAAAGTCATCTGTCAACTTAACTCTAATGGATTCTACCTTATTGGGTATTGGATCTCCATTCAACTACTCAAGCCTCTTAGATTAGTGGATCTCTACCCAATAATCTTTCATTAGCTTTTATTGGATCTCATTCATAGGATCCAATAATTTAGGGGCTTATTGGATATCTAATAAGATAGGGACTCCGGCGGTTATCTCATATATGAACCTTTACTCGTCATAACACCTACCATGTGTGTATGACCCTTTGGGCCCAATATCGAGTTGGTCATGAGTTATATCTATCATAACTCCTTCTAGCTTAATGAATTATTATATTCATAATAATTTACTCGACTTATCGACTACGGATGTACTATATCACTACTCCATAGTCCTCGAACGATACAGGGGAATCCAATCTATTAGACTTGTCTATCTTTAGTTATTGTATACCTATAGTCCCTCATCCATCTAATATCTCAAAGATCGTATTTTGGGTATGGTATTGTTAGGCCCATATGGTTTCTACTCGAGTCTCGCTCTAATCGGATTCTATTTAAGAACTTATTCTCTCTTAATCCAAATGACCTTGGTCAAGGATTTACCTAAGCATGAATACATTGGATATTCCTCTTACGATACCGAAAGCGGATGATCTTCTATTGATACTCAATTATTTTTGTAAGTTTGGATGTCACTCTCAATAACCAACTATGCTAGATATAGAACTTTCATATATATAAGCCCGGTATCAAAAAGTGAAGTACTCATACAGGATATTCCTTAGTGTCTCAAGTCTAAGGATTTGGTACACAACTGGGATGACAAAATCACTATTTGACAATGAGGTATAATCATCTAACATTCCGTAAGCGGATCAATCAATGAACTCATTCTTGAGAAGCTTTGAGATCAACCGCCTCTATAGATGGGTATACAATGTATTAGTCTATCCAGTTATCTCGATATCTTTATAGAGTAACCTACGACTAGGATTATTTAAGATCTATGTTTAAAGGCAAATCAGTCTCATTATCATAGTCTCATCACGATCTGATTCCCCTTACAGATCCATGAACATTATACAATGAGCAATATAAATGAGAAAAATAATAAATAATTAATAAACAAAAAGAGTATGTATCACGTCACACATGTCATCACTCATGTGATTTGCTTGTAAGGCATAAATGACTAGTCACTCCATAAAGTGATGTAAATCAGCACAACACCGAAGAGTTATCCCGATAGCACATAGTTGGATCAGCATTTAGGGTAGTGTTTAATGATAATTCGATGTATTATTTCACAATAATGTTATGTGAGCATAGAGATTTTTTATTATTGTAAACTATTTTGGAATCTTTGTTACACAATCTTTATGAAGTATATGCTTGTAATTTATATTGTCTAAAATATTTACTAAAATAACTACTCGTGGGATTCCAAATTAAATGTTTCTTTAAAACTATCTTTTATTATATATTCTTAAGAGATCATAAGAATTTTTGAAGAAATTAATTTTTATAGACAGACACACAAGGGTCTCATTTAGGTAAAATAAATTAAATCTATGATAAAATGACATACAAACATTTTTTACTTTGGAATAAGAATTAGCCTCACGAAATGGGAAAACCACTAGTTATAGTTGAGAGAGTGCGAAAACAACTAGAAAAGGGCCATTCCCGATAATATGGAATATTGAAGAGAAGTTGGGCTGGCTGGGTGCCATAATCAAGGTGACAAAGGCTTTAACTTTCATACAATATTTTCTCTGATTACCCTCCTCAGTTTTATAATTTTGATTGTTGATCTGCCATAATGAAATTAATGTTAATTTGAGGATGAATATCATTATATTAATGTTTAACCAATGAAAATTAACTATATCGTAGTATCGGTAAGCTTTTATCTTTACAGCCTAAAATGTGTGTGTGTATATATATATATATATATATCGTGCATTCAAGAGGACAAATGGCATGTGGTTGTCCCTTCAAAGACGTGTTAGGAAATGGCCACATCTATTAAGCTGCTTCTCTCTTTACTACCAGCTAAAAGGCTGTGAGTTGGGTTGGAGAGTCGAGTGTTAATGGACTTTAGGTTTGATTTCTCAGCAGCAGTCATTTCCCAGCAAACCATGCCAAGAAATCTGTAGTGGAGTTTGAAGAGGGCATTAATTCTTCGACTACTAAAACCATCAGTCAGTTACATTGTTTCCTACGTTGGGTTACATAGGAAGCATCACGAGAGCTAAAGCTGAAAACCAAGAAAGAAATGAGACCTGTCTACAAAATTACAGGAAGAGAATCCTTTCTGTCTTCTCCTTCCAATTTAATCTCTGTTCTTCTTGTTATGGCTCGGATTCGACTTGCTCGGTGGCAACCTCCTCAGGCTTGCACTGACTGCAATCACGGGCGGCTTGGCGACTGCTCCATGAGACAGCAGCAACAGCTTCCTGGGTCGAGAGCTCTCCCTATTGGACTCTCTCTGAGGAGGCGATGGGAAGCTGAGAAACAAATGGAGGAGAAGTAAAGCACAGAGGAAGGAGACGGCTGTGCAGGTGGCTCTCATGGCGATTGGTGTGCAGCAGGCAATTGTGTGGGATGATTGAAGAAGGGTGGAGGTATTCCGTTTATATAATAACTAGCGTCTCCGTGCCTCGTGATAATTGGCACGGCATGTGAGTCGCGGTAATCTTTGTGCCATGGGATGCAGTGAAGCTGGTGATTCAGAAGAATTCCACTTCCATGCAAGACAGTAAACTTGGTTGATAGTTGATAGGTTTCCCTGAGAAGGAATCGTCTCTCTTCCATTATCTAATGGAGGTTTTGGCACTTGGAAGTGGCTGGTCATGTGATGCTCATTTGACTATTGCTGTCATGATCTGAAGCCATGACACGGTACTGCTTGTGAGGTTGATCTGTGAGAGTAATGTGAGAGAGCCACTGGTTCCAAGCAGCAGTGAGCATATGATGGATCAGTGGCAAGAGATATCATATAAAACATGCAGATTTAGATCTAGGTGAGGTTGGTGGGTTGGATTAGGCAAGACAGGGGAGTCACTTTCCAGAGCACAAGATCAGAACATGAACCAAGGAAACAAGTACAGGATTCTTTTGGCTGAAAGGTTCCAAAGAAAACATGGTGGCCTGGTGGCGATGTGTAGGAAGAGTTAAGTGGACTTCCACATGCAGGGAGAGAAGGCATGTGTTGAGACTGCTATTCCATGTTACTGCACTGACCTTTTACAGAGCTCATGATTGAGCTGAGGAGCGGAGAGAGGGTGGAACTCAGACAGCTGCTTCGATGCTTCTTAATATAATTTACTTGATTGAAACCATCGTCTTCTTTCGGATGCGCGTATTGTGACTATATATATATATTTTTTTTTTTATTAGAAAAAAAAAATAGTATCGGAATGATTCTATAATTGATTTTTAGTAAGAATTTTTTTTATTTTTTTTTATAATATCCTTGAATTAGATTGTTTCAAGTCACGAATCCAATGAACTGATTTGTTTCAAGTGAGTCGTCATTTGGGTAAAATCGATTTGGATCGGATCGATTTTTTATGAATCTATGAACGAGTATAACTCGAGCACAACGTAAGTATTATTTTGATTAAACTAATTTAATTTTTAAAAAATATTAGTATATAATTATAAAAATATTTAGTATTATTTTTAAAATTATTAATGATTTTAATGTGAATAAATTTTAAAATATAATATTTTTGAATTGAATTGATGATGGAGTGAAATTCATTAAATTTTCATCAAATTTTTCAAAACTTCTCTAGAATTACTAGTATGTTTGGTATCTTTTTTATTATTTTATAAATTTATAATGGTTAATTTTTGAAATGGAATAGCTATGGGTTGAAACTATGATAGAGTGTAATACAATTATAATTGAAGTGTAACTCTCTAAATTTTTACCTAACCTATCCAAACTTCTCAGGAATTACTTAGATGAGATGTAATATATTTAGTATTATTTTTTGTATACATTTATGATAATTAATTTTTAAAATAATATATTTTTATGTTGTATTTGTGCTAAGTATAACTCAAAGTTAACTTCTTAAGTTAAACTATGACAATGAGGAGGTGACATTGGAGTTAGAATGAGAGGATAAAAAGGCAAAGGTGGAGTGGGAGAAGGATAAGAAGGGGGAGGAGAAGGAAGCCAAAGGAGAGTGGGAGGAGGTGATGTTGGAGTTAGAGTGGGAGGATGAGGAAACTGAGATTGAGTGGGAGGAGGAGGAGGAAACCAAGGGGAATGGGAGGAGGTGGTGTTGAAGTTCGAGTGGGAGGATGAGGAGAGGAAAGTGGAGTGGGAGGAGGCGACAATGGAGGTAGAGTGGAAGGAGGAGGGGGAGGCAAATGTGAAGTGGATGAAAGAGGAGAGGGAGGAGGAGGAAGCCAATGGGGAGAGGAGAAGGCGGAGGCGGAGTAGGAGGAAGAAGAAGTCAAGGGAGAGGGTGAGGATGAGAAAACCAATAGAGATGGGAAGGAGACATGGAGGTGGAGGAGATAAGAGTAATTTAATAAAATCAAGAACTAATCTAAGGCTTAATTAAATTAATTAAATAGTTAAAGTTTAATTGAATCGATGTTAAACTAAAAAAAAAAGGTTCAATCCTAAAACATAAAGTCAAGCCTAGTCAAATGATAATCGCTATCTTTTCATGATATCATCCTAAAAAATTACTCCTTAATAAAAACTAATTATGGGTATCATCTCATAAAAGTTCATTAGTATGGATTTTTTTCAATAAATTACTTTTTTTTTCTCTCATGTTGGATGATAGAATACAATTGAAATTATAAAAAAAAAAAATCAAGAGGCTCTTTGTAATACTATTACTTTATTCTCATATCATAATTTGATTATTAAAAGTTAGATGTATATATTTTTATACATTTTGGATAAGCCTATCAAGTTAATGGCTAAGGAGTAAGTGATTAATAGTATCAAAATCAAACTAATATCCAATTCTAAGTTTATGTAGTTAATAAATATGAACAACTACTGAAAATAATTTTTGAAGTAAACTCATGATTAAGTACGATCATGGTCCGAATGGAAACCAAATCGGTTTGATAGTTCATTGGTTACGAACCAAATTGAAATTGAGCATAAGTAATTCGATTCTAATTCTTTGGGCCTAACATCGATCATTGGGTCGAAGAGTGACAAATGATAAAGTTATTTTAATTATTTTTAATTATATATATATATTATAAAATGATCGAGACATCTGATAATAAAGATTTTATTTTACATATTTATTTTTATGTTACTACGTGTATAAAAAGACATATCACCTTTCAAAGTGAAACTTTCATCAAAATTTTAAAATAAAATTATATTTTTTTAAAAATATATTTATTTTTTATTTTAAAATAAAAAAATAATTTTATTTTAAAATTCTGAATTCGATTTGATTTGATTTCAGTTTAAAATTTAAAATATGATATATATATATATATATATATTTATGTATAAGGGAATTAGAACCAAAATCGAAATTGGACTTGAATTCGATTTGATTTCAGTTCTAAAAACCTAGAACCGAAATAATTGATTTTGGAATCTGAGTCATGCCTACTCATCCTCTATATAGATAAACCTAGATTCTAAAGACAAAGAGATTTCTAATAACATAAAAAAGAAGTATTATTTAGAAAATAGCTTAAGTGCACGCCAAAACAAAATTCTAATATTTTCTCTTCCGGTTTATCTTCGGATATATAGTACAATTTAAGATCTATTATCTTATCTTCGATTTAAGTTTTTAGATGGAATGATCTTGATATGCTGACATTAAATTGAAAGGTATTATATTTAAATCTTATTCAATCGTACATGTATGGTGTTGGTGAACCTTTACGTTGTGGTCTAGGAGTCAGCATGGTTCAATCTGATCCTGGATGTGCAAGGTTGCCCATGCGAAGACTCGAGAAGCAGAAGCATGTGTCGAGTCGAGTTGAACTATGAGCCTCGTTGCCTGCTCACCAGCCTTTACACACAGGTCAAGATCGAGAGAGGGTTTCCTGACTCGATCCTTCTGAAGCTTAAGTTAGCGTTGAATGGAACATGAGTGAGTTGCATGTGCGAAAAGTCCCCTTGGTGCTGGCCAGGTGATGAGTTTTTATACTTGCACATGGGGGTCAATCTTATATTAATGATCGTTGACTCCTTAAATGACCATCCCATACCTTTTGTGATGACGTCAGTCGACCTGTACAGATCTGCATCGAGTGACGTCGTCTCAAGCATTCCAGGGTGGCTCTATACCTAACGACGTCGTTCCGAACCTTCCTGGATAGTTTCGTACTCGACGACGTTGCTTGCACGACCTTGTATAGCCCAAGGGGATGGTCGTGTTGTCTGAGTCCAAGGCATTGCACCGATATGATCTGCCACATTGATTTTGAAGTTCCACGTTGGTACCATCGTGGGTGTAGAAAGTTGCCAAAGCACGTGCTACCAAATTATCATATTATATAGGATATAAATCATTCTTCCCCCTGCCCGTGAGTGTTAAATATGTAAATATACATGACATTAAAGAAATTGTGATCGATAGATCAGACGGAGTTAGAAGTCAATGAGATGGACAAAAAGTCCTTGACCGAGAGCAAGTAATTGATTTGGCTGAATCTAATTGGAGCACAACTTCCAAATCAGTGGTCAAGTCTGACGATATCAATCACTGAATCGGTCCACATAGGATTCAAATACATTGTTCCATGTCATTTTCCTCATTGGTGTTCAAACTCGTTCGTTCAAATCAAACCAAAACAGATTCGATTTGGATTTGGATTTGGATTTGCCTTACCAAATCGGTTCAATATTAGTTAGTTGGATTCGATTAACTTATTAACTAATTTATAATTTTAAATAATTTAAAAAATATTTTTTTTTGAATAAATCAATTCGATTGGATAAATCGATTGAATTAAACCAAAATTAGACCCACAACACAAAATCATAACATTAAAATTGAGTCAATATTATTATTATATACCTAATTCGATCGTCAATTTATAAAACTCAAACAATAAAAAAATAAAATTATTTTGATTTGATTCACTAAAATCATTTATAACATTCAAAATCGAAGTTATCAACCCATTCTTTCTGGTTCAATTTGATTTTTTTAATTTTTATTCTATTCAACACCCATAGTTTTCTTCGTCAGGCATTGCATCACTTCTCCCAAGGTGATCACGACGGAAGACCCACGTCACCATCATCCAATACAAACAATTCCAAGCGTGGGTCCCGCAAAGCAGTGAGCGACCCGAGGTGGACCCCATCGAAACCACCTACCACCAACGTCATCTCACTCTTTCACGATAATAGTATGAGAGAGACTTCTCTGGATTTCTTGTACGTCGAATTTTCTTCTCTTTTTTTTAATAAGCGATAAGTCCTGAAATGCTTGCTGACAAAATCCCCACCGCCGATTAAGTTTGTGAGCTTCTTCAAACTTTGACCCCTTTTTTTAATCTTCTCTAACACTCAATTCGTTTACCTTTTTTTTTTATAAAGGGTGATCGATATTTACACGTTTTGTTGTTGAGACACTTCTTTCTTGCACCGGCAAATAGTAAGGTACTGATTGCGCTTGGTAAGCACACAAAATTAGGTGGTGATGGAGGACAGCAAGTACTGTATCATGTTCTCTCTGATCGCTCGTGTTTCCATGGTCATCTTCCTTCTCCATTTAGCCTCCGTGGTCTTATCTTGAATGGTGGTTCGTCATGTTTCACATGTCTGACTCCGTCGAGGGATGGAGCTGTGGCAATCGCACGGAAGAGTACTTCTCTTTCCAGCAGTGGCTGTCATCGTCTCTGCAGCTCACCGCCATGCCCCTCGTTCGGTGAACTTTTCCACTACCAGAGTGCTCCTTCCCGAGGCAGCCGAGGCTACCAGGCTTTCATCGACCACATCGGCTCCTCCGTCCTCGTCGGCTGTCTATATATATAGACGGGAAGAAGACAGCGGCTGCGTAATAACCGAGTGAAAGCAGTCAACGTAGAGCCAAACTGATACATAAAATATTCTAAGTATTATACTCAATCACACCATTGTAATTGGTTGGGAGGGCGCAGTGATGACGGTCGAGAGCAGGCGAGCAGTTTTCTGACGTCTGTCCCCAGCGAAGCGATGCCACAGGAATTGTAGCAGACGACGACGTAAAAGGGGGTGGAACGATGACCACACATCAACCGGGATTATGCTGCCGAGCCAGACATGTCACGCGCTCTTGCGGATGTCTCGGAGGTTGTCGGTAAGGATTTCGAGGATCTTCCAACTCCGTCGTCGCGGTGCATGATTTCGGACCCCCGAGATCGGTCAGGATATCGAGGATCATCCAACTCCGTCGCGGTGCATGACTTCGGACCCCAGTTTTATTCGATTGCTTTGAAGGGCGACGCCCGAACGACGCACCCAATGATTCGACTCTTCGGTCTACCTAAATGGTACGTGTTCGGAGGTGCGCCACGCTACCAATCCGAGTCCGCATGCCGTTACTCGGCTATCGTCACACATCGGTGTGACCTTCCTAATCAATGCTCGGCCGCACCAACAGTGATCGGCGCCACTTGGGCGGCACACCTTCAGCTGGAGTGGGGTTGGAATGCGGACCCCGCTGTTCGTGCAATCACAGTGAAGGTGAGGTAACGGGTGGATTCGGCGAGTAGGGATGGTATTGAATCTGCGCGATTAGGAGGAGTGGTCACCTATTTAATGCCGGAATGATTCTGTTGGGGTAGTAGACGGAGAGAAGCAAGGGCGATGGAAGGTGGAGCGCGGGAGAGGCTTCTCGGCGACGAGGAGGAGGTCGAGGAGGGGCTGGGGCGGAGGCTGTGGAAGGAGAACAAGAAGCTGTGGGTGGTGGCGGGGCCGTCCATCTTCACCCGCTTCTCCACGTTCGGCGTCACGGTCATCAGCCAGGCGTTCGTCGGCCACATCGGCTCCTCCGAGCTCGCCGCCTACGCCGTCGTCTCCACCGTCCTCATGCGCTTCGCCAACGGCATCCTCGTATGTACACACGCCTCACATCCTCCTCCCTCCCCCCCCGCCCCCTTCCCTTCCTCCCCGTCCGATCTGCATCCGGCAGCAGCACATATGCACTCTCCAATTCTTCATCCAACGCAGCTCTATCGATCCACTTCGATTTTTCCACCCCTCACCTTCATCATCTTGTACTCATAATCAATCATCTTGGTTCATCTGATCCTTGTGAAAACCTGGTATTTACGGGTGCTGTTGGATAGCGACGTCTCAGCCACGGTTATCCCATTTGTTGCATTCATGGATCGATGACGACGTTGCGTTGTTTGACTGACATCGTTTCGATCGTAATGATTGCTACTGAACCGGGCCGATGCACGACCTGGAACCGCCACCGTTGTGGCAGCACGCCTCAGCTGTTGAGATCAGTGGATCGTGCGTTGGAGCCCTGCGGTCTAATGTCTCGGAGCCCAACCATCGCCCGGCCGCACGAGAACAAATCGTTGCTATCTAAGTAACGGTTCGGTTCGGTTCTATGCTTTGATTAATTTTAATCAATTTTCTTTTAATCAAAAAATAATGTGTTAGATACATGTGAAACTCATGATAGTAAAAAAAGTTTTTCTTTATATATACAATATATATAAATGAATAAAAAAACGTGATATAATGAATCATTATTGGATCAAAATGTAAAGTCAGCTTATTATCCTTGGGCATAATAACCTAACTTTTTCTGTCACAAGCAGTTTGAAATATTTTGATCAACATAATAATTTTAGTCAAAAATACTAATGTAATCTCCTGGTGTTGCATTAGTTGTTGTTAGTTTGGCAAGTCTTACATGATTCCACATCAGGAAAATCAAGTTTGTTATCTATTATTGTAATTATAAATAAGGGCCTGAACTTTGAAACCAGATGTAAAAATCTAATTATTTATTTTGAATTTAATTTTTATTAAGTCCACATTTAGTTAAAATAGTTTGGGCTATAGTTTGGGCTATAGTTTGGACTTTTCTTGTTTAGTAGTTTTTGATATTTTTATAGTCTAAGAATATTTTCCTAAGACATTTGTAATTGTCTCTTTTATAGTAGAGTTTTGTTACTCTTCCGTCCGTGAACGTAGGTCAATTGATCGAACCACCAATAGTAAAACATAAAAATTACTCAACTCAATTTAGACGAGTTATAGAAAGAGATACAGGGTTATGGGATTGTGAGCTTCCTACTAACTTCTGTTTAAATATGTTAACTTAGTATATTTGAAGATGAATAATTAATTTATGTTAAAAAAAAACTAATATCCATAAAATTTTAATGGATATTGGTTTATTATGTCATATCGTGGGGCTCTTCTGGGTTAAGGATGTTCATGCTGCCGGTCAAAGGCAATATGGACCTCTTGGTTGCAAAGTTGGGTTGACGCGTACTGTTCTATGAAAAATGCTATAAACATATGAGCAATATGGTGTGAGATATATGTTGTGAATGCTGGTGAAGAACAAAGTTTATAGCGAATGTATCTTCCCATAATATTGGCAAGTTTGTGGATTAATGTGCCAAACTGTGTGACCTCTAAACAAGTTTGTAGTTGGTGATTCCTATTCAAGTCTAGATAGATAGCAAGCAAAAGCTGCCCCATTCTCTAAGTCTCGATTGCAACCATCCAATTCACATTAGATGGGATTCCAAAGTGGACAGTTCTAATTCCTGCTTTGCAACAGCTGTTACTGTCATAGAGTTTTCTTACTGCATTTACTATCTTAGTTATTCTGCAGAGCTAAATGGTAGCAGAAGTTCCAGGTAGAATACTTCAGTTTGGGTGGGCGGTACAACTTGGTTGATTTTGTTACCATTATGTTATTTCAATGTTTTCTTCATCTATTAAATGAGATGCACTTAAAAGAGAGCAGATCAGAGCACCGTACAAACTTTCTGAACAGTGAAGAAAATCTTTTTGTTTACATATACTGTTGCAAATGTACAGCTGCTCTACTGGCATACATATAAATGCATATCTAACTACAATTAGCACTTTTGATTTGCATTAGCTGCAGACGAGGTGTCTGTGACTGAAAACTTTGTTCATGAATGGTAGATTATGAGATTGTACCGATGTGAAGTATACCTTGAGCTCAACTTCCATTTTGCAGCTTGGAATGGCAAGTGCATTGGAGACCCTCTGCGGGCAGTCTTACGGCGCAAAACAGTACCACATGCTGGGCATTTATCTGCAAAGATCTTGGATCGTCTTGTGCTCATGTGCCTTCTTGTTGACGCCCGTCTTCATTTTTACGACTCCGCTACTAAAGCTTATTGGCCAAGAGGAATCCATCGCAGAGATGGCTGGCACCGTGGCACATTGGTTCATTCCTGTCTTCTTCTCCTTTGTATGGGGATTCACACTTCAGATGTATCTCCAGGCGCAAAGCAAGAACGTCATCATCACATATTTGGCAGTCGCAACGCTCACTCTGCATATCTTCCTCTCATGGTTTATGGTTACGAAGCTTAACTTGGGACTTGCCGGCGTAATGGGCTCGATGATCCTTGCAATGTGGATTCCTGTACTGGGTCAGCTTGCATTTGTGTTTTTTGGAGGCTGCCCCGAAACTTGGACAGGTTTCTCTTTCAGTGCATTCTTGGACCTTTGGGCGATTGTTAAGCTCTCTCTATCCTCCGGCGTCATGCTTTGGTAATAATCTCCTTCTGTTTAACTTCGCCCACTGTATGCCGTATCTCACAAGGACCTATTTTGCTGCAGCTTGGAACTCTGGTACAACACCATCTTGGTCCTCCTCACAGGTTATATGAAGAATGCTGAGGTTGCCATAGATGCTCTTTCCATCTGGTACACTGATAACTCTGAGTCTGTTCTATTCTTATCCGTTACATCCGACTTCTAATATTGATGGATGCCTAATTGTTACAGCCTCAACATTAATGGATGGGAGATGATGATATCTGTTGGTTTCTTGTCAGCAGCAGGGTATAACCCATCAGAATAATATATTTTCCTTCCTCACTCAATATTTTCTGGTCCATCATATCAGAGACAACTTGGATTAATCAACATCTTATTATTTCTTTTGCTGTCCCAGAGTTCGAGTGGCAAATGAACTGGGCGCAGGGAGTGCCAAAGCGGCAAAGTTCGCTATAGTCAATGTGGTCATCACATCATTTGTCATTGGATTTGTGTTCTTCCTGTTCTTTCTCATTTTCCGAGGTAGACTTGCTTATATATTCACCGATGATGCTGAAGTAGCTGGAGCAGTCGCTGACCTTTCTCCGCTGCTGGCCTTCTCCATTTTGCTGAACAGCATTCAACCTGTAATTTCAGGTGAAATTTCCTAAATGGATGAGTAACTATAATTTGTCATTGATCTCTGCAGAAACTGTTTCACAGATTAAATGCTTTTTACTGAAAGATGAAAGTACTGGTCAATTATCTTCGCATCTCGAGCATAAGAAAATCAGATCATATACATCTTAAGCTATTAAGATCTAAAAACAAAAAAATAGATTCTGTAACTTTGACATGCAATTATGTTTTCTTGTTCTTTGTTTTCTCACTGAACATGCTTTTTCAAGGGCATTTTTTTACTTCCATTTAAATTTGTTATAGGTGTTGCCATTGGTGCGGGCTGGCAAGGCATGGTGGCTTTTGTAAACATAGGATGCTACTACTTGATCGGCTTACCTTTGGGAATTGTGCTTGGTTATGCCTTTGATATGCATGTCAAGGTAAGAAGAATTAGTATAACACCTCTCCCACTGCTTTTTTAGTGTTTCGAGGAGGTTTAGCATAATATCCTTTCTCTTCGTAAAATGCAAGTGATTATATTTTCATGTACATGTCCTGCGAGAATATTAAATTAGTCTGAGCTGCATAGATCATTTAACAGATACTGATTTCTTAGGTAAAATAAGATTGACTAACTGAAGTTGCAAGTATCAAAAGATCCAAAAATTTTCCAGTATAACTTCACACAAGTACATTGGTAGTGGAGAAGCAAAGGGATTGACACTCTATTTTCGATATGAATGCAGGGGATTTGGATTGGAATGTTGATTGGAACATGCATCCAAACTATAGTGCTTATCTACATTACTTGGAGGACTAACTGGGATCAGCAGGTAATTCTTTCCACAAAGGCATTTCTGTTCTCAAGTGATCTCTCTCTGACTTGGATCAAGGAAAAGATGAAAACTAGAAGTAATCAAGTCTAGACAGACCATCACAACTTCGCCCGTCTTTTACTCTCTTCTTGCATTATGGATCATTCAATCTTTCCTACTGTAGGTGCTAATTGCTAAAGATCGCCTCAGCAAATGGTACATGGATAAATCGAGGAATTCGAACGATGCTCGCGGATCTGCATGATTCTGTTTTCTTTTATTGCGTTCATGAGGAACAAGGAGGAGAAGAATTTGAGATTTCTTTTGGTGGCATGTTTGATCATCACAAAGCAAGTCTTCATCCACCGGAACTCGAGCAAATAATGCTTGTTATGCTATTGATGCAAAAAATTGATCTCCTAGAACATTTTCACTGTAGAAAAGGAATTAAGCATTAAAATCATCATTCAAAATTTTAATATCAAAATATAAAATTAAATAATAATAAATTCAAATTTATGATGTGTAACATGCTATTCAGAAAATCTTCATATGGTATATAATCTTGTCATTAATGTATATAAAATCTACAGTAATATCTCGATCGAGAATTAGATTTGTCTTTTGGGAATATGAAAAAAGATACGTAATCTTTCGAAATATATCACGTATCCACACATTTGCATGAATTTATATATTTTATTATTCCCGAGTCCCTTTCATTTTATCATTTTATAAATGAGAATAGAGGATATAAGATAATTGATTAAGATATTTTCTTTCATCGAGATCATCACATAGGGAATCTTACTATAATTATATTGAATCTTGAATTTTGATTATAAAACTAATTGATTGTGTTTAGATGTTTAACTGCATTTTGAGTGATGCAGATCTACTCGATCAGGATTAGACAGTTAACACAGGAGGAATTGACGTTGCGCTAGAGGAGATCATGTCAGGATATTGGATGGTAGAAGGTTTCGAACGTCGGGTATCGGGCCAAGAGCGGAATTGTGCCAAGGATATCGGGATTGCGGAGGTTAACCATCGATTGGGAAACAAGCTGTAAGAGAGGACGATGCGTTGAAGAATCGGACGAAGCGCCAACCAAAGACGTGCCGGACAACATAATGTCAATTCGCATTGTAATAATTGTTTAGATCGGAGTAGAGTTTTGGCTTGTGTGTGCAGGATTAACTACGATAACGACGAAGACATAAAGCGAAACAAAGTGTCGGAGTCAAGCGCGAACGATTTGTTGCGAGTTCGAGAGTTCGACGGAAGTCCGAAGGTTCGTCAGGAATGCTGCCGGAACTAGCCGATAATGAGTAGGGAGCTTGCCGAAGGGTTTTTCGGAAGCTCGCCGGAAGGTTCATTAGAAGTTCACGGAGCTCACTGAGAAAGATCGGAGCTTACCGAAGAAGCTCGTTGGAACTCGCCAAGATCAAATCGTGAAGTCTAGGAGCTTGTCGGGAGTCCGCAGAATGGTTTCCGAGAGTTTATCGAAAGACCGCCGGAAGAAGTTTTGACTTGTAGACTTTGTAATAGTTTAGGAAATGTCTTTAAATTTGTAGTTAGCACGTTAATTAGGGTTAGGATTAGGTGTTAATCTTATAACCCAAGTAGGAGCCAATTGGGCCCGAGTTCGGACTAGTTTGGGCCAAGTTTGAAGCCCAACCAGTGAGCTGAAATAGTGTAGGCGGTGGCATCTCCCAAAACCCGAGAACTGAGCAATGGCACCGCTGGACTGAGCGGTGGCATCGCCCAGCACCCGTGAGGTTCGGCGGTGGCATCGCCAATATACTATCAATGTCAGACACTAATAGGCGGTGGCACCGCCAGCCTCGGAAACCCAAGAGAATTCAAAATTTGAAGCCCAAATTTGAATCCTCTGTTGAATCTCGTATTTTGATGATGAAACTACTTGATATATGTTTATGATTTAATCTGCGTTTTGAGTGACGCAGGATGCTTCGATCAGGATGAGACAATTAAAGCAGGAAAATCATGTTGTGCCGAAGGAACATGTCAGAAGATTGGACGTCGGGCCGGTGGATCGGTCGACGTATCGACAGAAGGCTTCGGGCCGTGGACTCGGGCATCGGGCCAAGAAGAGCGGGTATTGTGCCAAGGATATCGGAGTTGCGGAGTCAACTGGCCGATTGGGCAATAGGCTGCAGAAGAGGACGATGCGCCGAAGAATCGGACGAAGCGTCGAGGGACCAATGACATGTCGGACAACTTGGTTAATTGCTTAGGATTAATTGTCTCGATCGAAGTTTTGATTTGTTGTGCAGGATTAACTACGATGAGAGTAAGACAAGCAGCAGGTGTTGCGCCGGAGTCAAGATCATGATCACGTTGGGAGTTCGAGAGTTCGACGGAAGTTCGGACAGTCGTCGGAGGTTCAGCGAGAACAGATCCGAGAAGTCCAGAAGCTTGCCAAGCGAAGCTCGTCGGAACTCGCCAAGTGGATCGTCGCAAAGTCCAGGAGTATGCCGGATGTCCACAGAAGGATCACCGAGGGTTTATCGGATGATCGACGGAAGTTCGCCGGAAACTCGTCGGAAGAAGCGATTGACGCATCGGAGCAAAGCTGCAGAAGTTGTCTTAGAGTTAATCGTAGTTAGCACGATGATTAAGCTTGAAAATGGGAGGTGATCCCATTAGCTTAATCTTGGGGCAATTGGGCCCCTGAAAAGATTCAAATTGGGCCGAATGGAGCGAACCATTCGGACCCTGATTGCACCAGGAGGTGCAACCGCCTAGGCCAGGAGGTGCAACCGCCAGGGCTGCGAGGCTGGGCGGTGCAACCGCCCCAGCCAGGAGGTGCAACCGCCAGGGCTGCGAGGCTGGGCGGTGCAACCGCCCCAGCCAAGAGGTGCAACCGCCCAGAGCTCAGTCTTCGAGCTAGACTGGGCGGTGCAACCTCCTCTGTCAAGAGGTAGCACCGCCAGAGCTCAAGTTTCAAGCTCTGCCAGACGGTGCAACCACCGAGCTCAGTCTTCGAGCTCTGGTAGAGAGGTGCATCAGCCTGAGCTCAGTCTCGAGCTCTGCCAGGTGATGCAACCACTGAGCTCAGTCTTCGAGCTCTGGCAGAGAGGTGCATCAGCCTGAGCTCAGTTTCGAGCTCTGCCAGGTGATGCAACCACCGAGCTCAGACTTCGAGCTCTGCAAGGCGGTGCAACCACCGAGCTCAGTCTTCGAGCTCTGCTAGGCGGTGCAACCATCGAGCTCAGTCTTCGAGCTCTGGCAGAGAGGTGCAATCGCCTGAGCTCAGTCGTCGAGCTCTGCCAGGCGGTGCCACCTCTCCAGTCAAGAGGTGCAACCGCCTGATCCCAGAATTCTGGGATGTGATCGATTTGATCGTTTTGAGCTCCAAATTTGAACTGGGTTGGGGCTTATAAATACCCCACCCATTCAGCACTGAAAAGATACAGATCCACACCGAATTCTTGATCTTTTCAGTGATTCTAAGAGCTCAAATTTGTGTAAAGTCCTAAAGTTCTCCTCCTTCTGTTCTTCAAGTTTTGAGTTGTAAAGAGAGGAGAGAAAGGATCTGTAAAGGTTGTCTCCTGAGCCTGTCAAAAGGAGAGAAACTGTAAAAGGGCAGTTAGCCTTCGCCCTGTTGAATCTCGGATTTTGATGATGAAGTCAATTGTCATTTGTTATCTAATCTATGTGTTGAGATAAGTGTGCAGGATTAACTACGATGAGATTAAGACAAGCAGCAGGAGTTGCCCCGGAGTCAAGATCATGATCACGTTGGGAGTTCGAGAGTTCGACGGAAGTTCGGACGGTCGTCGGAGGTTCAGAGAGAACAGATCCGAGAAGTCCAGAAGCTTGCCAAGCGAAGCTCGTCGGAACTCGCCAAGTGGATCGTCGCAAAGTCCAGGAGTATGCCGGATGTCCGCAGAAGGATCACCGAGGGTTATCGGTTGATCGACGGAAGTTGGCCGGAAACTCGCCGGAAGAAGCGATTGACGCATCGGAGCAAGCTGCAGAAGTTGTCTTAGAGAAAATCGTAGTTAGCACGATGATTAAGCAGGAAAATGGGAGGTGAACCCATTAGCTTAATCTTGGGGCAATTGGGCCCCTGAAAAGATTCAAGTGGGTCGAATGGAGTGAACCATTCGGACCCTGATTGCACCAGGAGGTGCAACCGCCCCAGCCAGGAGGTGCAACCTCCTGGGCTGAGGGGTTGAGAGGTGCAACCGCCCCAGCCAGGAGGTGCAACCGCCTGGGCTGAGGGGCTGGGAGGTGCAACCGCCCCAGCCAGGAGGTGCAACCGCCAGGGCTGCACGGCTGGGAGGTGCAACCGCTCCAGCCAAGAGGTTGCACCGCCAGAGCTCAAGTTCCGAGCTCTGCCAGGCGATGCAACCACCAAGCTCAGTCTTCGAGCTTTGGCAGAGTGGTGCATCAGCCTGAGCTCAGTCTCGAGCTTTGCCAGGTGATGAATTCACCAAGCTCGGTCTTCGAGCTATGGCAGAATGGTGCATCAGCTTGAGCTCAGTTTGGAGCTCTGCCAAGTGATGCAACCACCAAGCTCAGATTTCGAGCTCTGCCAGGTGATGCAACCACCAAGCTCAGTCTTCGAGCTCTGCCAAGTGATGCAACCATCGAGCTCAGTCTTCGAGCTCTGGCAGAGAAGAAGCAATCGGCAGAGCTCAGTCTTCGAGCTCTGCCAGGCGGTGCCACCTCTCCAGTCGAGAGGTGCAACCGCCTGATCCCAGAATTCTGGGATTTGATCGATTTGATCGTTTTGAGCTCGAATTTTGAATTGGGTTGGGGCCTATAAATACCCCACCCATTCAGCACTGGAAAGACACAGACATATACCAAAATTGTGATCTTTTCTGTGATTCTAAAGAGCTCAAAAGTGTTGTAAAGCCTTGAGTCTCCTCCTTCTGTTCTTCAAGTTTTCAACTGTAAAGTGAGGAGAGAAAGGTCTGTAAAGGTTGTCTCCTAAGCCTGTCAAAAGGAGAGAAACTGTAAGAGGGAAGTTTGGCCTTCGCCCATTGAAGGAAGGCAGCTAGTTGACGTCGGCAACCTCATCGGTGGAGGAAGCCAAAAGTGGAGTAGGTCAAGGCTGACCGAACCACTCTAAATCTCTGGTTTGCGTTTAATTTCGAGCACTTTATCATTACTGCAAACCTCCCTCATCACTACTGCTCTCTGCGCTTTCACGAACAAGTTCTAAGTGCTGTTCTTCCAAATCTGGATTCAGACGTAAACTCGTATTTTCGTACATTACAGTTTACGTTTACGTTTGATTCTGCAGAACTGTTTTCCGCGCTTTTACGAACGAGCTTCCTTGCAGTTTACGCTTACATTTTAATCCTATCTGATTTTACGAACGAGTTTCAACATTTAGACGTAAAACTGCATTCGGACGTAAATCGGCTTTCTTCGCTCAATCATCAGATTTCAGTTTACGTTTACGTCTTGATTTCAACTGCATACTGCCTTCTGCGAATATACAAACGAGTTTCAAAGTTTAGACGTAAATCTGCGTCTAGACGTAAAACTGCGTTTAGACGTAAATCTGCGTTTAGACGTAAATCTGCGTTTAGACGTAAAACTGCGTTTAGACGTAAAACTGCGTTTAGACGTAAATCTGCATTTAGACGTAAAACTGCGTTTGGACGTAAAACTGCGTTTAGACGTAAATCTGCGTTTAGACGCAAATCTGCATTTAGACGCAAAACTGCGCTTAGACGCAAAACTGCGCTTAGACGCAATCTGCGCTTAGACGCAAAACTGCGCTTAGACGCAATCTGCGCTTAGACGCAAACTGCACTTAGATACAAACTGAGAATTTGCTTTTGCATCATAATCGTTTTTGAACGAACGCAGCTTTTTGTTTTTAAATTATTATAAGATTTCCGCTGCACTAATTCACCCCCCCCCTCTTAGTGCTCTTGATCCTAACACGCCCATTGAAGGAAGGCAGCTAGTTGACGTCGGTGACCTCGTCGGAGGAGGAAGCCAAAAGTGGAGTAGGTCAAGACTGACCGAACCACTCTAAATCTCTGGTTTGCTTTTACCTTGAGCACTTTATCATTACTGCAAACCTCCTACATTGCTACTGCCCTCTGCGCCTTCACGAACAAGTTTCTAAGCTCTGATCTTTCAGAATCTGCATTCAAACGTAAATCGTGTTTTCGTACGATCTTCACACTGCAGTTTTCGCTTACATTCGGATTCCATTTATAACTGCAAATTGCTTTCTACGTAAAACGCTTTTCAAGGTTCAAAACTGCTTTTAGACGCAAAACTACATTTAGACGTAAAATTACGTTTAGACGTAAAACTGCGTTTAGACGTAAAACTGCGTTTAGACGCAAAACTGCGTTTAGACGTAAAACTGCGTTTAGACGTAAAACTGCGTTTAGACGCAAAACTGTGTTTAGACGTAAAACTGCGTTTGGACGTAAAACTGCGTTTGAACGTAAAACTGAGTTTAGACGCAAACTGCGCTTAGACGCAAACTGTGCTTAGACGCAAACTGCGCTTAGACGCAAACTGTGTTTAGACGCAAACTGCTCTTAGACGCAAAACTGCGCTTAGACGCAAACTGCACTGTGATTCTGCTTTTATATCAAAATCGATTTTTATCGGACGAACGCAGCTTTCGGTTTTTAAATCGCTGTAAGATTTCCGCTGCACTAATTCACCCCCCCCCCCCCTCTTAGTGCTCTCGATCCTAACATCCTCTTGGGGCCTATAAATATCCCTCAATTCTCAATAGAGAATACAACCTTTGAGAAGCATTATATTGAGACAAAAGCCTTTATAAAGTTTTTGGCAAGCCTTGTTTTCAATTGCTTGAGTGTTCACCTCCTTCCTTTTCGTTGAAGATTTGTAAGAGTGTGAACCATTTGTTAAAAGGTTGTAAGAGGGGTATTTATCCTTCCACTTCAAAGTGATTTGCTAGTGAAAGTTGGGAGCCTCATTGAAGAAGGCTTCGCAAGTGGATGTAGGTCATTTTGACCGAACCCTTTAAATTGGTGCGTTCCTTGAATGTGTGAGTATTTACCTTCCTGAAATTATCATCTACACTACTACTAGTTTTCAGATTTCATTTTCTCATTTTACTGAGTTACTATCAAAACAAAATCTCCTCGTATTTACGAATTTGTTTTCAAACTTACGAGTTTTAATCCGCTGTACTAATTCACCCCCCTCTTAGTGTCGTTTCGATCCTAACAAATTAGACATCCCATCACATAGAAAATCTTACTATAATTAGACATCCTTTCTACCGATCAATAATCGTACTTATAATTTAATCATATTCATAATATATTTTATAGATAAGACCATATAATTTAACAAACTTTACTTAAAAAAGTTGGGTGTCTATCTTCATACTATCGGTTATTGCCCTCCACCTAACCCATGGTTGCGCCACTGCCCTGTGGATCATCTCCAACAACCTCTTATTGCTCACGAAGGCCTCACACTCGTCGGAACCCAGTAGTCGCTTTCCCTCCCCTTTGTGCCGCTAAACCTATCACTCGACCAACCTTGCGCGAAGAAGGAGATGCGAAAGCTGCTACCTCCTCCATTGACCTTATTGACCCTAACCCTATGTGCCTTACCTATATCCCTTGCGTGAGGAAGGAAAGAACGTGAGATTTATAAGTGAGGCACAAAAAGACGAGGCTAGTGGAATCAATGAAGGTGACAACACAATGGATCTAGTTGGGTAGACGGGGAGGGAAGGTGACAGTTGGGATTCCGATATGTTTGATGAGGATATAGGTAAAATGATCTTTTCACATTGTTAGAGTGTTGTATGAAAATTTCTCATACTATATGAAATTTTTTTTATTTTCAAGAATTCATCTTATAATAAATAGATTTGAGTAATGTATTTTTATTTATAGTAACTATTAGAGGTTAATAGCATTGTTGACCTATTCGTACTGCCGCTCCCTAATTATTGACGGTTTTGGGGGTAAATTGTCCTTAGGGTTCCCTTTCATTTTTGTTTAATTGGGCCCCACATGAAGCAGCTTTAATATGCCACGTAGTCGACGCGGGAAGGCATCCCATTCGCGGCCTTCCCCAACAAACCTGCGGATGCGCGAGACGATGGCGCCCCAAGCGCACCGCTCTTCCCCCCTCATTCTTCTTACTCGACGGAGGAGCGTCGGTCGAGAAATCTTTAGGCAATTCTACTCTCGCCCTCTTCGATTCGATCTCCGTTTCGGTCCGATCTGACTTCAGGACGAAGATGGTCCGATCTGATCTGAGTTTTTCCTCTCGTTCTCGATGTTCTCTTGCCAATCTCGGCGACTTCTGTGTCTTCCGTTAGATTTCATGTGGGGAGTAGAGTTTCTTGAAGCCCTTTGCCCTTCTCCGTTTATTAGTGATGAACGAGCCTGTTTAGCCGGCTGTTCGCGAAGGAGGTGATGAGGATCTTGATGGTTGGGCTTAATGCGGCCAGTAAAATCACGATCTTCTTGTTCAAGCTCAAGCTCGGAGAGAGATCGCTACTACCATCCCCGCTCTCGGTGAGCAACCATGTCCTGTCCATTTTTTTTTATTCTTTCCCATTGTTTGTTAGTTTAGCACTTACATACTTGCAAAATTAAACAAGCATCAGTATGCCATTATGATCATCTTCTTCAGTTGATACTCACCACAGTGACGTTGAGATTCCAGTTAACGTTAACATTTCTTTATATATATATCCCTCTTAAATTAGTAATTTTTGTGTTTAACCCTGAAAATTTAAGTTTAGGAAATATGGTTATTAATGATTGTATACAGATCATTTTAGATATTTAAATTTAATAATCTTTACAAACTCATTGATAACCATAATTAGTGGTAATGAACCTTAATTTATTGGACCGATGCTAATGAGAGTGATATATATACAATACTTATATATTTTGACGGATATATATATGTATATATATATATATATATATATATATATGTATATGTATATATATGTATATATATATGTATATATGTATGTATATATATATATATATATATGTATGTATATATATATATATATGTATGTATGTATATATATGTATATACATACATACATACATACATATGTATGTATGTATGTATGTATGTACATATATATACATGTATACATATATATACATGTATACATATATATATGTATATGTATGTATGTATATACATATATATGAGAATTTGGAGATAGAAATATGATAATTTTGAACTTTGAAAGGATAGATATGTGTGGTCACTGTATGTGACCTCAAGCTTTATGGTCTCTATTTGCTGCCAAGGAAATTACATGAATTTACTGCATGGATACTATAATTGAATGAACACAGCACTTATTAGAGTTAAGCTGCGGATCATTTCATGCACACATGATATCAATTTCACATCTTTGAAGTTGGCTTGGATCATACCTTCATTCAAGTTGAAAAAAGGAAAAAACTAGTTTTTGTTTGCCCGGAGTCCATCCAAAGGCTTACTTGTCCACACTTGTTGGTTCAAAGTTTGACAAATCTTTAATGATTGAAGGGCTCTTTGATGCACATTAAGTATTGAATGTTTATTTTTCAATACTAATTTTCTATCCACACTTTGTTTGATTTTGAGTAAACCAATTTTACATGTTCCTTTATATAGAACTTAAGATTATTGCAAATCACCTTCACCTTAAATATTCTTTTCAAAATTGCAGGTATTTAATGACATTATTTCATGGAAGGATATTGCATATTATTTTATGATCTAGTGATGCTATTAGACAATACTCATATGGAGTTTGCAAGTGGTATCGAAACTTCTTATTTAGGGTTTGACTTATTTGTCTTCATAAGCTAAAAATGCATCTTTCTCCTTGGGGTAACAAATCATCCATGCAGGCAGGAAGGGTTGTGCTCGTGAAATCATATGGTCTTGTTATTATCAACATTATAAGTTTTGTGTTATGTTGTACATACATTTTGTTCCAATATCTTGTTCTTGGATCCAGGATTCAATGTGGAGACCATGGAGTACAAAAACATTAGTTTCACCATTTGGGATGTTGGTGGCCAAAATAAGGTAAGTTGGACTATGCTTGACATTGCTTTGACTTGGGTGAAGTTTGAAGTGTAGTTCAGATTTCATGGAACACCCATGTTTATGGTGGTTTCTTAGATTCGAGAGCATGATACATTCTAGACTTGAAAATTACTGATTTCGAGCTTGACCGTCACTTTTTTAATACTGTCTTATTTGCCTACTAAGGGTTCATGAATGAACTGGAGCTTAATTTGTACTTATTTGTTTATTATCTTCTGGGTGTATTGTCAGACCTCTATGGAGTTACCACTTCCAAAATATTCAGGGCCTTATTTTTGCTGTCGACAGTAATGACAGAGACTGTATTATCGAGGCAAGGGATGAACTCCATAGGATGCTTAATGAGGTGAATTGATCTGGTCTTAAATATTATTATTGCTCTAATGTGGCGGAGGTGTGCTGTATGACAATCTAGTACCCTCTGATTGTTGGACGTAACTCATGCAAGTGTATCTTCAACATTGTCTTCAACGTTTATTTTAAATCAAATGTCCTCTATTTTGTTTGTCCTTTTGCTTGTAATCATAACTGGCCATTAAAAAATCCAGCTTAGGATGATTGTTGGATCCACGTGAAAGGTCCAGAGGAAGGGTGTGCATTGGAGTTGGTGGAACATCAGGATTAAGAAGAAACAGTAGTAATAACATGAGGGTTGGATATTAATTTCAGAACAGTGGTGACCCTCTGGAATTTTGATTTCATTTTTCATTTGTTAGGTTCTGATGTGACTTCCAAATTTAGAATGTTAGCCTTCAAAATGACTGCAGCAATGTTTTGGAGATTCTGGTGACTCTATGATCACACATATTATTCATATTGTATGATCACAGATTCACAGCAACAATCTTTTGACTGTATTGCGGCAATCTCTTGTTCATTTTCATCTTAACTGAGATGAATATCTCACTCAAGCTAAAACTCCAATAGTTAAGTAGGTCTGTAGTGGGATAGATATGCCAGAAACATGCCTGCATACCTGCAGATAGTTACCATCCAGACAAGACTGAACTGTTAAGTAGGTCTGTAGTGGAATGGCTGTGTCAAGTGGCGACTGTCAAAAAAACTTGCTTTGTTTAATTTTTGGTGCAGCTCTCAGATGTGGAATCTCTTATTCAATTTCATTGGAGATTATGATCCATAGTCTTTTAGTGGAAATTAAAATGTCAACTATTGATGATTGTTTATTTTATTTATTTATTTCCTGACTTGATTTTCTGTCATAATTTTAATAAGAGATTTTGTTCTGGTTCATCTGCAGGATGAGTTACCTGATGCTGTATTGCTTGTTTTTGCAAATAAGCAAGATAGTCCCAGCACAATGAATACAGCCGAAATTACTGATAAGCTTGGGTTTCATTCCCTGTCTCAGCGATGCCGGTATGACTCTTGATCTTTATAATGCTGTACGCTAGAAATGCTGGTTTTACTATCTATTTATAACACTAAGCTGTCTTCTAGAAAGCGGCTGCAGTATGCATGCACGAAGACAGCATGCAGTGCATAGGTGTGTCGAAAGCATGTGCTGCAACATATGCTATTCAATTGAAATTAAGAATATATGAAGAGATCTATAACCAAATCCAAATTATTGATATCTACAGGATGACGTGTATACTCATTTAAGAACTTGTTTACTTGATTAGTAAATGAGTAAAGGTCCAAGTGATGAATGTCATATAATCATGTACCACATAAACTGAAACGAAGAAATTATTACACTGAGGAAAAAAAAATTTACACATTGTGATCACATTTTCATTCTTTTGTGGACTGCATATGTGCAGTAATTTTCACATATGTGATAACACTGCTTTCACATATAAGTAGACTGAAGCACTCCTGAGAACAGATAGGGGTGATATCACCGCTTATGTGAATCCTGCACCGCAGGTCTGTGAGAGACTGCATCTCCCTTGAAGTATTTGAGGGTTAATTCTGTCCAAATATATAGCATTTCTGTGCTGAATCATCTTCTATACCTGAGATATCATTACCTTTTGCAAACTATTCAGTCCAAGACAGTAAAAGTTACGTTTGATAAGTTTGTAGCGTTAAAAGTATTATTCATAACAATTAAATTTTGATATATTGAAGGCATTAGATCAATGGTTGCTAAAATAATATATAAGAGCCTTCTTGTTAGCTATGGAAAGCTCGAAGTTTCAATTGGGACATTAATTGGCCCTTTATCTGCATCGTCTTGTGCTTTTTATTGTTTTTTTTATGTGCTCTTTATGTAGTTCCTTCCTTGCACGTTAGATAATATAATTATTCTGCACCTCTCTTTTACAAGAAAAGATATCTTGGTCTTTTGTTTTTTAGCCTAATGACCAAGGACATATGTGATCTGTTTGTTAGTATATACAGAGCACATGCACTACATCTGTTGGGAGCCTTGTGCACTTAGCTGTCTTTTAGGTCTACTCAGGTGTCATGCAATCTAGGTGAATTGGATTTCAAGTGTGAAAATAACTTCTCTGCTCGTAAGGATAAGCCATATGCATTAACTCCTTGCAGACTCTGCATCAGAAGCTTTATGCATCGAAACACCCTTTTTAATCTTCCATATCAATTTTCAAGCATGGATATATGTTAGCATCGGTGTACTTAATTATGGTACTTCTTTAGTTGCTATTATTATTCCCCTGTGATGACCACAGTTTATTTTTGAAGGTGGGGAGCTAATTTACCAAGACAGATTATGGAACAGAAATTGAACTTTCCAACAAAGTTAACATTACTTAGAAGAAATTTTCGAACAATGGTTGGAATCTTATTCCTAGGTCAGCAATCCTCTAAATAGTTAGATTTCACCAAAATTGGGAAGTTGAACCATCTGGACCATGGTTCCCAAAGTGGGAAACCAATTTAAGAAATGATCTTCACAAACTTTGAAGAAAGTGCTGAATCAGATCCTAAGTTGGTTTTAATGAAATACTATTTCTGAGTGGCAAACAGGTTTCCCAGTAACTGTGATTTGAATAGGATTTGAAGTTCACATCATACAAATAAGTAATTATGATTTATAAGCTTACACTTGATGGTTGATTTCTAAGTCTATTTATAAGCTTACTAAATAATTTAATGGCAACTATGTTGTAGCTTATGCCCACAAGCCTACGAATGAGCAAATTCACGAGTCTATGGATGAGTTTGTTCAAAAGT
Source organism: Musa acuminata AAA Group (assembly GCF_036884655.1). Classification (NCBI taxonomy): domain Eukaryota; kingdom Viridiplantae; phylum Streptophyta; class Magnoliopsida; order Zingiberales; family Musaceae; genus Musa; species Musa acuminata. Next base: position 39,565,296 of record NC_088333.1, read on the forward strand.
TTATGCACGATCTACTTGGTGACGAGTCAACTTGTGAACCTAAATGAGTCAGAGTTTTGTCATATTTAAATTTGACTGGTTGAAAAGGTCGAGTTTTAAAATTACATTGAATCATGGGTCATTAATTTTGATTAACAAGCTTAAGGGAGCCTTTAGTGAGCCAAACATCAAGCTGTTCATGGACTTTGACTATCTTGGAGCCCTCGTAATGGCTAATGGAATGCTTTATGCTTTAATGCTTCCAGATGACATTTTATGGGTACTATGAAACTTGAGATTCATGATAGGATTAGCTGAATTTTCTGTTGTTTCCCCAGGCTTTAAACTTTAGGTTGGTGGACTAAGCTTTATGTGTTATTGCTCTGTTAGACGATTATTATTAGCAGTGACATGGCATATTTGCTTTGATTGCAATCCCCAAGCCGCAACTTGTTGCTCATGAATTGGTGGTAACCAAGAGATGTAAGTTCAATAAACATTGTGATTTGGTGTAGTGTAATATGATTGCAATCAGAAGCATGATCATCAACTTCAGCCCTTTTTTTGTTGTTTTTAAGCATTATAGCTGCAGTGTGTTGTCATTATTCTCTCTAATTCATTTGCCCCTTTTCTAGTGGAGATCTCCTGGATCAGCCTGTGTCCCACCTGCATCTGCGAGAGAAGATTGTGAAGAGGTTGCGTTCGATCAGAGTTGGGACCAAAAACCAGCCACATGAATGAGTGAGTAATTGTTATTATTGTTATGATTATGATTATGATTATGATTATGATTATGATTATTATTTTACTTGCTCACCTTCCTCTTGTCCTTCATTGATCACTACATCTAATGCTTTCAATGCCTTTCTATTTCCTCACGGGAAATCTTCTCAATCTTGTATGGCAAATGGTATCCGAGGAATTAAATGATTCCCAATCTCAAATGGACCTCCTCCATTCCAAAGAGCTGTATCTTTCCTCAAATCTACTTGCCAATGGTGCTGGATTTACTGAGTAAATGTATTATACCTTACGATAAAAAAAAAAATTCACCTATAGGTATTCAAATGAACAATACAGCGTATCTTTACGTTGGATTGGATTGTGTCGCTGCTACAAATCTCTTTTAGAAAAAAAGTCTTCATTGTTTATTTCCAAAATCTGGATAAACTTTGGCACCTTTTCCTGGGAGGTTTTGTAAGGCAAGTGACATTATTGCCTCGGAAAATTCCACCCACACCTCTATTTCTCACTCTTCTGGTTGTTGTTGATGACAATCACACAACCACCATCTTGCAAATAAATCAAGACTTCCTTTGAGGTTTTATTCACATTTTATCTAAGTTTTTAAGTAAACTTATTTCCTATCATTATTGTTTTTCAAAATACGTGGTGTTCTATTTTAAATGGATGAGGTCATAAGTTGAGTGGGCAGATTAGCATGTCATAACGTTGTAGTCTGGTTATATTTACAAAGATCCTCCTTGCCTTTGGTATCCACTGAGGCCATGTGGCAGAAATTTTCAGTTTCCTTTTCTGAAATTTGCACCACAAAATAGTTAATTTGAAGCATCAATAACTGAAATTTTTGTTTTATTTTTCTATTAAAGAAACTGTTTTTAATATAATAAAAAAGAAACTTATAGTATGATACTATCAAAATAAGCAGCATTTGATGTTTTCAAAATAACAATGTAAACTGGACAACTTTTGATTTTTAATTTCTTAGATTTGTCCAACTTCCAATAATTCTTTGCTAAATCACCTATTGTTATGTGTGTGTGTGTGTATACACACACACACACACACCATTTGCATATTGTTTTTTGGAATTTAGTAAATTAAATATGATTTATAATATAATTTATATTTTAATTACTGACGGTATTGGCGGAAGCCTCGTGCAAGATTGAATATGATAATTAAGGGATAATGGATGTAGCTAATGGTAAACAATTTTATAGGCTTTTAATGACAATAAATATGACTCATATGATAGTCTATCTATCTATGTGAACTACTTGTGGAGTTTGTGCTCTTCCTCAACACTGGATGGATGTCTTTCCATGATTTTTTGTAGGCTTTAATAATAATGAACATGTTTTTACTATACTTACCCCCACAAAAAAAAAAAAAAAAAGGAAAACAAAAAAAAGGAGACACTTACCATCTGATGAAGTCTCAAGCCAATTTGATAATTTATTATAGCAGGAACCTTCAAATAGGATATTTTTATATTGCAAATAGGAAATTTTTATATCTCAACACAAATTATGCAGGAATAACGTACTATATTGCAAAATGTTCCAAAATTATATCAAATAATGACAAATAAATGCATATATCATCAGACATCCAAACATAAAAGGGTGTGATGGTAAATGCACACCACTTGTGTTGGGATGCTTAGCATATCTGCATATCTCCGAGTGGATTTGCCTGCCGTTGGATTGGAGTGCACTATATATACACCCTTTCGCATGAGAGGGAGACAGATATTATATACTCTTCAAGCTGTTCCTTTGATTGCTGAAAGAACCCTCAGCTCTCACCTTCACTTTGAAAGCAGCAATAAGGTTTGTGCCTCCTCTCCACCTCTCACTAGCTTGCTTGCCATCTTTGACTGATTTCTTTCTTTCGCTGCCGTTTTCTTCTTCTTCTTCTTCTTCTTCTCTCTCTCTCTCCCCTCCGAGACCTTGGTTTTGCTACGCTGTAAGAATCCAATCTTAACGTACAACACTAGTGTTTTCTTCAATAGTTCCGTTTGTTTTCGTCTTCTTCCTCATGTCGGATGATTGCATGGGCTACGTAAGAACCTGATCAGCCAATTTATTAGCTTTCAACCCATTTCTTTGCTGCTAAATGGTCGATTTTTTATATTAGATTTGACTTCCAAGGCATCCTTTGAAATTGTTACTGTTGTCTTATCCATTTAAATTTGATCTTTTTTTCCCAGTTAATCTATCGGTATGAAATCTACCAACTAGCTTTTCTTTCACTGAATGCATAGGTGAATTTGCTCACTCAGTTTTCGTAGTAAACAAAAATCAAAATCTGCTGCTTTACGAAACAAATGCCTCTTTTGGACTTCCTAAGGTGGCTGTTCTTCACAGGCTGCCCATATTTCCCAATATGTTTTTACCTGACAGTGTCCCACTTTTTTATTTTCATATGCTTACCGGCGTTATGAGTGATCTTTAATTTGTCTTTGTAAGTTTTCCTGTGCTTCATTTGGACATTTGCTGTCCTGGAAATCTCACCAAGCCATAAAAGTTTCTGAGGAACTAAAATTACAGCCTTAAAGAAAGCAGTTCCTCTTTTGAGTTAAGTTGTCATCACTAGACATTGTATGATCATGTTCCATGGCTCTCTAACGTGTCTTTAATCCTCCTCATTAGGGTTTTTCTACTATACCTTGATCACAAGCATATATGTTTTTGAGGCATTGCAGGTGTAGTACATCCATCGTCAACTTTTCAGCCTTGATCTACTTCATCAGAGAATTCGTGAGCCATGGAGGTCACCGTGCGCTCTGGTGATACAACGCCAGCTCTGCCCTCCGAAGCTCGCAAGAACGTGGACTCGAACTCTGGCCTCCCGCCTGCTGACGAGGTCGGACCTTCCTCTGGGCCGGAAGACATGGCAGCGCAGTCGCCAGATGACGCTGAGAACGATGACGACCTGCAAGTGGAAGATATCGAGGCACAGATATGGCATCTGAAGGCACGGCTGAAACGCATCAGGGACGGGAAGCAGAGCAGGAAGCGGCAACACTCGACTGATCCCGCCACTCTGAGTGAGCTGGAGGAGCAGTCACGGAAGAAGAAGATGTCGCGAGCCCAGGATGGGATTCTAAGGTACATGATCAAGCTCACGGAAGTCTGCAACGCCCAAGGCTTCGTCTACGGCATCATCCCCGAGAAGGGCAAGCCGGTGAGCGGCGCCTCCGACAGCCTGAGAGCCTGGTGGAAGGAGAAGGTGCGATTCGACCGGAACGGCCCGGCGGCGTTGCAGAGGTACCGGATGGAGCACCCGGTCCTTGTGCCCGACGCCGACAGCACTCCTCAGATCTCCATCTCCAAGATACTGCTCGAGCTGCAGGACACAACGCTGGGCTCCCTGCTGTCTGCTCTGATCCAGCACTGTGATCCTCCGCAGCGACGGTTCCCGCTCGAGCGGGGGGTTCCGCCGCCGTGGTGGCCGACCACAAAGGAGGACTGGTGGCCCGAGATGGGGTTCCCGGAGGACCAAGGTCCGCCGCCGTACCGGAAACCGCACGACCTCCGGAAAGCGTGGAAGACGAGCGTACTCATCGCTGTCATCAAGCACATGGCGCCCAACCTCGAGAAGATAAGGAGGCTCGTCCGGCATTCCAAGTGCCTCCAAGAGAAGATGACGGCAAAGGAAAGCATGCTCTGGAACTCGGTGCTCGATCAAGAGAGCCGGCTGCTGCATGGCCAATCGCTCCCCGACGCGACTGGGCATTCCCACTTCTACACTGCTTCCGTGAGCAGCAGCCCCAGCGACTACGACGTCAAAGAAGTCGAGAACGTCCCAAATGCCGGTCTCCTGGACCAGATCGCGGCGCAGTCGGGCACTGGGAAGGAGGAGGCCGGAGCTCGTCTTTCTCCATACCACGATCAGATGATGGCGGATTACTCACAAAAGAGGGTGGCAGCCGATGAGCCCGACCAAAGGATCTATACATGCGATCACCCTCGATGCCCGCACCACGATTACACCCACGGCTTCCTCGACCCGGGCTCGAGAGCTCTTCACCAGATCCACTGTGCGTATCGCAACGCCATGAGTCAGCCACAGTCTCAGTTTCTGGGGTTCCAAGTGAACGATAACAGAAGAAGCGCCGCTCTCTCTGCGCCCCGTCTCGACAAGCCAATCATGAATGGTGGCGGACCTGCTCTTGTTTCACCTGACGTTGCTGGAATCGGAGTCGCGGCTGGTGGTCACAAGTCCATAGGTGAACTCTGCAACTTCTACGACGCCAATCTCCCGATGCATGCAGCAGCAGCAGCTCAGGCTGATATGAACCGGCTGCAGCTTCAGATCCAGATGCAAGCCAATGCTCTGCAGCAAGCTTCCGCTCCAAACCGGATTCAGCAGTCTCCTCTGCATCCTGCTCATCAGAGAAGCGGTTCGATGGCTCCTCAAGCTGCCGCGTCCATGGATCAGAATGCTCTGCACGCGACGATGTTCATGGAGGGAAACTACGTCGCACAGAGTACTCCAAGATTTGTCGGCGATTGCTTCGGAGACGTCAGCAACAGCATGCACCAGAGCCAAGATTTACAGGCACAAAGTTTTCCTTTCGATCCAACTTCGGGGAACCAAAACGCTGATGTGCACACCAGATTCACATTCACTTCTCTTCTCAACAGTTCGAGCGGGGAAGTCAACGACGCAATGGGTGGACGGCTGGGCGACTCGCTGCCGAAGAAAGAGGACTACGGCTGGAGATTCTAAATGCAGACTCACGGCACCGCCGCCTGGTCGGGAACGGCGTTCTTTGCATCGTTTAGTCAAACACCGCAATTTGTTTCTCCTCTGCTTCATTGTTCTAGTGATTTGGTAATTTATTAGATTTGCATATTTTACCACTGCTCATAATTCCTCCTATCAATTCTAAACTAAATCAAAATGATCAATTCCATTTCCTACCTTTTGGAAATTGGAATTGTCGATTTGGTAGTCCATAAGCTACTGATCGATCATTGGACTTAAACGGGCGTGAGCAACTGTCCACGGCTAACCCAACGGTCGACCGAGAGTCAAATGATCCTAATAGCCATCCATAAAAACGGTTCTATTCGATGGTACTTTGGTCATTTTATAATTAAAAAAATAAAAGTTTTGAAAACAAAACAAAATTGTCTCTTTCAACAACTACATAGTTTTATGAGCATTTTAAGAAAAAAAATTATAAATCGTATAAATACCCCTCAAATCTCTCATTCTTTCTCAATGCTCTTAACCTCTCTTGTTGTTTCCAATGGCAAATGGAAGCTAACACTTCACCACCAAAGAGGTTTTCGAAAATTCGATCATAATAACTTAAGAAAATCAACACATCAATATCATAAAGTTGGATAACACTTCAAGAAGCTTATACCTCTTTTCATATCATATGTAATTACTATAATCAAAAATTTTAAATTCAAAGAAGTAAGAGAATATGAAACATTTTTAAAAGCAAACTGAGAAGAATATTCAACGCATGAGAGTCAATCATAAATTTATGTTGGGAAGAAACCTTATCGAGGAATAATCTTTTACCTCTGTATCAAAATGGATTTCTCATCAAAATACCAACTTGATATCCAAATGAAAATATCAACCAACACAACATAAACAATAGAGCAAATAATCAATCACACAGTGAGACCAAATCTTTTTTACGTGGAAAACTCAATGTGGAAAAAACCATGGGACCGTAGTCCACCTCAAACTTCCATTATCAATAATAATGATAACAGGTTTACAGTATATCTTCTCTAGAATAACTAGAGGATCAGAATAACATTAAGAACATATATCTTGATCATCACATAGGTGGATCTCCACCAGAGAGAATTCTAGGTCTCACAAAGTGGATATCGTAGGAAAGTACCTTAGAGAGGGTAAACTGCAGAACAACACCATTAGGATTGTAGAGTTTGCTGCAAGGATTCTCCACATAAAATTTGGGCCGAAACTGACAACGTTTGGCCACCGATCGTTAAGCAGAAAAACTCAGAAATCTTATTTTCTCTCTCTATTTCTCTCTCATATTTTCTCTGCACGCCGTCGCATGCTGCACGCTCTTACTCTAATCTCATCCTAATTTCGTTCTCTCTAATCTCCAATTAGTTGATTTGGGCTTATGGCCCAAATTGTCCAAGCCCACATATAGACTGGACCCAACAATTCTCCCCCTCCAGCTCATATGGTGAGTTGTACCAAGCCCGCTCTTCGCCTACATGCTTCAAGCTTCTCCTTAGGCAAAGACTTTGTCAACATATCTGAACCATTATCATTGGTATGCACCTTTTCCAACAGTAATTCTTTCATCTCAAGCACATCACGAATCCAGTGATATCTCACATCAATATGCTTGGATCTAGAATTGTATGTTGAATTCTTGGAGAGGTGAATAGAGCTCTGACTGTCACAGTAAACAGTATATCCTTCCTGTTTCAAGCCCAATTCCTGTAGAAACTTTTTCATCCATAAAGCTTCCTTGCAGGCTTCAGTAACTGCTATGTATTCTGCTTCTATGGTTGATAGAGCAACACACTTCTGTAACTTAGATTGCCAAGAGACTACTCCTCCTGCAAATGTCATCAAGAATCCCGAAGTGGACTTCCTAGAATCAGTATCACCTGCCATGTCTACATCTGTGTACCCTTCTAACATAGGTTCATCATCACCAAAACATAAACACAACCTGGAAGTACCTCTTAGATATCTTAATATCCATTTCACTGCTGCCCAATGTTCCTTTCTAGGATTTGAGAGAAATCGGCTAACAACTCCAACTGCATGAGCTATATCTGGCCTAGTACAAACCATAGCATACATCAAACTGCCTACTGTAGATGAGTAAGACACTCTGGATATTTCTTCTTTTTCTTTCTCACTTGTAGGACATTGTTTTGAACTCAGCTTGAAATGACCTGCAAGTGGAGAACAAACTGCTTTGGCTTTACTCATGTTGAATCTTTCAAGAACCTTTTCAATGTAAGTCTCCTGAGATAACCAAATCTTCATTTTTTTCCTATCACGAAGAATCTTCATGCCAAGTATTTGTTTCACCGATCCCAAGTCTTTCATGGCAAAAGACTTACTTAGCTCTCTTTTAAGCTTTTCAATTTTTTCAACATCATGACCAATAATCAATATATCATCAACATATAGCAGTAAAATAATAAAATCATCATCTGAAAATTTCTTCATAAACACACAATGATCAGATGTGGTTCTATCATACCCTTGGCTCATCATAAAGGAATCAAACTTCTTGTACCACTGTCTAGGTGCCTGTTTGAGTCCATATAAGCTTTTCCTAAGCTTACATACCAGATTTTTTTTTCCCTTGACTTTGAAACCTTCTGGTTGCTCCATGTAAATTTCTTATTCTAAATCATCATGAAGAAATGCTGTTTTCACATCAAGTTGTTCAACTTCTAAATTTAAGCGGGCAGCCAAACCAAGAACAACTCGGATATAGGACATTTTTACAATCGGAGAAAATATTTCTTCAAAGTCAATACCTTTCTTCTGACTGAATCCTTTTACAACTAGTCATGCCTTGTATCTCTATTGTGAGCTATTGCTTTCAGTCTTCAATTTGTAAACCCACTTATTCTTGAGAGCTTTCTTCTCTTTAGGCAACTTTACCAAGTCATAAGTGTGGTTCTCAAGTAAGGATCTCATCTCTTCTTGCATGGCTTTAACCCACTCATTCTTATTCTCATGTAGAATAGCTTCTTGGTAAGTTTCTGGCTCTCCCCCATCAGTAAGCATAACATACTCGTGTGGAGGATATCTGGTAGAGGGTTGTCGCTCTCTAGTGGATCTTCTCAATAGAATCTCAACTGGTGGTGGAGGTGTTTGTTCAATTGGTTTAGCATCATCAATTGTAGGTGTATCATCACTAGTATTCTCACCACAATCTTCTTGTTCATCTCCCCCATGATCATCATGAACTACAGGTGAAGGAACTGGACCCAAACTCTAAGGAATATAAATAGAGGTTTCTGGCTTCTCAACATTATCACCATCATCAAACAATTGGTCTTCAAGAAACACAACATCTCTGCTTCTAATAATCTTCTTGTTCATTGGATCCCATAATCTGTATCCAAACTCTTCATGACCATATCCTAAGAAGATACATGCTTTTGCCTTATTATCAAGCTTGGATCTCTCATCTTTGGGAATATGAACAAATGCTTTACACCCAAAGACTCTCAAATGATTATAAGATATATCTTTTCCTCTCCATACTCTCTCTGGAACATCACCTTGCAGAGGAACTGATGGAGAAAGATTTATCAGGTCAACTGTAGTTCTCATAGCCTCCCCCCAAAATGACTTTGGTAACTTGGCGTGGGAAAGCATACACCTAATCCTTTCTTCAATGGTTCTGTTCATCCTTTCTGCCACACCGTTCTGCTGAGGAATTTTAGGAACTATTTTCTCAAGCCTGATACCATGGAACCTGCAATAATTCTCAAAAGGACCCCTGTACTTGCCACCATTATCTGATCGAACACACTTTAGTTTTCTGCTAGTTTCTCTTTCAACATTGACATGAAACTCCTTGAAAACATCGAGTACCTGGTCTTTAGATTTCAAAGCAAAAGCCCACACTTTTCTACAATGGTCATCAATAAAAGTAACAAAATAAAGAGCACCTCCAAGAGTTCTAGTTTACATAGTACAAATATCAGTATGAACTAAATCAATAACATCAGATCTTCTAGATGATGGATATGTCTGAAATGCAACTCTATGTGTTTTTCCAGCTAAGCAATGATCACAAGATTTAAGAGATGTACCTTGCAACTCAGGTAACAACTGCTTTCTAGCAAGAGTTTGAAGTCCCTTCTCGCTGATATGTCCAAGCCTCTTATGCCAAAGATCTATACTTTCACCTTTTCGAATTGCATTAATCTCTCCTTTGTGTAGCTTAGCTTCCATGACATAAAAAGAGTTAATCTTCTTTCCTTTTGCCACAATTAGAGAACCTTTAGTGAGTTTCCATTTACTTTCACCAAAATAATGTGCAAAGCTCTCATCATCAAGTTTACCTGTAGATATCAAGTTAAGACGAATATCTGGAACATGCCTTATATCTTTGAGTATCAATTTGCTCCAAATACTGGTCTCCAAGCAAATATCTCCAATACCCACAATCTTAGATGTACCATTGTTTCCCCATTCTGACATTACCAAAATCACCGACAGTGTAAGATCTAAAGAAATCACCATGAGAAGTGACATAAAATGAAGCACTAGAGTCAATTACCCAGCTATTGTCCTGAGCTACAAGGCTAACACAACCTTCATCACAAACAATAGTGATATTACCTTTAGCAGCAACTGTATTTGTCTCTTTCTCATTTTTCTTCATTTCATTATGTTCTCGCTTCCAAAACCTACACTCTTTCTTCATGTGACTTGGCCTATTACAGTGAAAACATTTGATATCTCTTCTAGACTTGGATCTTCCTCTATAACCATATGGATTTCTGCTATGACTTCTTCCACGTCTTTCTTGTTTTTCAGTAACAAATGCACCAGAAGAAGATTCACCCTGTTTTTTCCTTCTTGCATCTTCATTTAGCAAACTATATTTAACCATATCTATGGTTAGAGTCCCCTATGGCGTGGAGTTACAAATAGTCACCACATACGTTTCCCAACTTTCTGGTAAACAGCTGAGAAGTAATAATCCCTGCATCTCATCATCTATATTCATTTTCATAGCAACCAACTTATTTGCAAGACTCTGAAATAGACTTATGTGCTCAATAATGTTACCACCATCTTTATACTTCAAATTTACAAGCCTTCTGAGGAGAGAAATTCTATTTCCCACTATCTTTTTCGCAAAGAGGTTTTTTAACCTTTGCCAAACAACATCAGCTCTGGTTTCATCTGAAACATGCTCATGCAAGTTTATATCCATCCATCTTCTAATATAGGCAATAGCTTTTCTATGTTGAACTTCTCATTCTTCATCGTCCATAGTAGAAGGTTTATCTTTAACCTTGATAGGCTTATACAAATCTTTGCAATATAGTAAATCTTCCATCAGACGCCTCCAAGTGGAATAATTTGATGAGTTCAATTTAATTATACCATATGACTGCTCCATTTCAATCACACAAGAAAACTAGCACCAAACAACCTGATGCTCTGATACCACTTGTTGGGAAGAAACCTGTTAATGCGGAATAATCTTTTTCCTTTTGTGTATCAAAATGGGTTCCTCATCAAAATACCAACTTGATATCCAAATGAAAATATCAACCAACATAGCATAAACAATAGAGTAAATAATCAATCACATAGTGAGACCAAATCTTTTTTACGTGGAAAACCCAATGTGGGAAAAACCACGGGACCGTAGTCCACCTCAAACTTCCACTATCAATAATAATGATAACAGGTTTACAGTAGGTCTTCTCTAGAATAACTAGAGGATCAGAATAACATCAAGAACATATATCTTCATCACATAGGTGGATCTCTTCCCAAGAGAATTCTAGGTCTCACAAAGTGGATATCGTAGGAAAGTACCTTAGAGAGGGTAAACTGTAAATCAACACCATTAGGATTATAGATTTTGCTGCAAGGATTCTCCACATAAAATTTAGGCCAAAACTGACAACGTTTGGTCATCGATCGTTAAGCAAAAAAACTCAGAAACCTTACTTTCTCTCTCCTCTTTCCTCTGCACGCCGGGTGCGTTCGTTCTCTAATTTCCAATTAGTTGATTTGGGCTTATGGCCCAAACTGTCCAAGCCCACATATGGATTGGACCCAACAATTTATGGGTACCCTGTCTCTTCCACTTTTTATTTTTTATTAAAAATCATGAAACATTAGCTAAATTAATTATCGTTGAATATTTATTTTTTAATTTGATGAAAAAGCTTGATTTATTGATTATTGTCAAGAGGTTTTAAATTTTGTCACGTAATGAGTCTCTTATGTTACATTATATAACCTTATTTAATTAGGTAAGATATATTATAATTTTATTTTATTCCGTTTACATTTATCAATCAATAAAAAATAAGTCTAATTATGATAAAATTCTCTAAGAGATAATCTTGATAAGAGGGATTCTCCTAATTACTTATTCTAAATCCTTTGCTTTCATCTCTCTTTGATAGATTACATATACATAATATATGATAGGACCTCCTAGAAACTCAATGCGGATACATAATACATGATATTATTGAGGGATTATAGATCTTCTCTCATCTCCTTTTGTCTATAATCCATCGCTCATAGCGATATTGTAAAGGGTAGGAAAAGAGGAAAAACCGAGTATAGCTTCTTTCTTTCTTGTCCAGATTCACAATGCATATAGGTCACCGTGTGTTGCTTTACGATATTCGAGGTACCCTTGATCGTGTTATGTTTGTCTCACATGATCTGTTTGTTTTCATAAATGAAAATATAGTTGTAACACGTGATGCTACTGCTAGGCATGGCCAATGATGTTGCTGCTAAGTGATAGCTCATGATGAAAGTGGCTATATCGCTGATGGCATGGCAAGGGACAATGGTGCTATGTGCTGAATTGAGAAATAGATTGTGAAAGATAAGTATTTATATAGGTTTTGAGGGAGAAAATTTTCTTAATCAATCACTCAAATCGTGCAATTAGATTAGCTCTTCAAATCTATGAATGATCTTCAAATCATAGATTGATTGAGGATATCATGATATTCTATTACGCCCCTACAAGATCGAGCTTCTGTCAAGGATATCAATCTTGAACTGATATAACTGAAATGTCTTATGGGCGAGAGGCTTTGTGAGGGAGTTTGCTAGTTGATCAGAAATATGTATATGAGAAACACACAGTTAATATCTAACAACTTGATCTCTGATAAAGTGAAAGTCGATAACAATGTATTTTATGTGTGAGTGAAATATTGGATTGGCGCATAGGTTGGTGGCACAAACATTATCACAATATACTGTATAATGGATTTGAATGTAATGTCAAGTCCTAGTATTAGATTGATAACCCAATTGAGTTCTATAGAGGTAGTGGCGATGGCTTGGTATTTAGCTTTAGTAGTGGATCTTGCGATTGTTTTATATTTCTTGGAACTCAAATTGATTGAATTTGCTCTAAAGAAGACAATATAGGTTCACGAATCAGCATCGATGAAAGCATGAAGATAAAATAATGAGTGTTGACGAAGAAAAAGTTCATGATTGAGAATCCTTTTTTGATACTTCAAGACTCATTTTATTACGGACCAATTCATAGTGAATGATTGATGAATAAATTATAATAATTTGTTGACCGCAAATAAGATGTTTGGATATGTAAGAGAGAAGTACTTATCGGTACTATGCAGGATCCGTAATAAGGTTGTCATCATCTAATTTGATGATTCGATAGTAGAGAGCGGAGTGACAAATTCTTTAACATTTTGCATATTCATTTTTTATAGTAGATCTTGAATGTCCTTTTTTTGATATATGAAAAGTTCAAAATATATGAATGTTATTTTTATTTATAAAAGGTAGTTTAAAATGTTAGGAAATCTTAGAGAGCATCACATGCATAGTGAAAAAATAAAATAAAAATCAGTTTCCCAAAAGAATCATATATGATCTCCGCGGGAGCAAAACTTGTAAAATCAAAAACTGCATAACATGTGTTAGACGTTCTTACCTAGACAAGATTGTATATCCTCAATCTGCATATCTTACTCTGTGGATGAAGGAGCTCTCGTAAACTCCTCTCTAATGATAATCTACATGGCAAATGAAGCGACGACGCACCTTATCTCATGATGCATTCCTCGCCTTCATGCACCATCATGCAATAGCAAACACAAGAAGGGGTCAGCCCTTCTTGCTATTCTCATGCCCTAGATGAGACTAATGGTAGGAGAGGAAAGGAAGGGAGGATAATAGGAGGTGAGCAACCAAAGGAGTATTGCCTATGACCCTTTGGTCCCTCTTCTATTTATAGAGAAGCCCCTCTCAACTTAACCCTAATGGTCCTGATTTATTGGACATTAGATCTTCATCCAATTATCTTGACATATTGGACAATGAATTTTTATCCAATTATCTCTAGCTTAATAGAAATTGGATCTCTATCCAAATATCAACTCTAAGCTCTTATTGGATTTCACCCAATGGATCCAATAAAACAATGGCTTATTAGATATCACATATCTAATCTTATCTTCATCACGTCATCCACCATATGTGTGTGACCCTCTAAGCCCAATACTTGTTGAATCTCGGATTTTGATGATGAAGTCGATTGTAATTTGTTTGATCTAATCTATATGTTGAGAAAAGTGTGCAGGATTAACTACGATAGCAGTAAGACATAAAACATGTGTTGTACCAAAGTCAAGATCGAGATCTCATTAGGAGTTCGAGAGTTCATCGAAAGTCCGGATGTTCGTCGGAAGTTCTACCGGAACCAATCGAGAAGACCAGGAGCTTGCCAAAGAAGCTCATTGGAACTCGCCAAGAAGATCGTCGTAAAGTCTAGGAGCTTACTAGGAGTCTGTTGGAACATTGACGAGAGTTTGTCGGATGTTCGCTGGAAGTACTCCGGAAGCTCACTGGAAGAGCAATTGACGTACCAGAACAAGAAGTGCTATAATTATGTCTTACTTATTGTAGTTAGAGCATAAATTAAGTTAGGATTGAAAGGTATTCCCACTAAATTAATTAGAGGCCAACTGGGCCCTTAACAGGACTGAATTGGGTCAAATTGAGCAGTCAATTCAACCCCTGAAAATATAGCCAACGGTGGCACTGCTTGGAAAGTAGTGCCCCAGGATTTCTGGGTGGTGGTACCACTGACAGTTAATGCTGCCAACGGTGGTACCGCCCTTATCAAGCGGTGGTACCGTCAGAGCTCGATCTCCGAGCTTTATCAAGCGGTGGTACTACCCAGACTAGGCGGTGGTATCGCCCAATAATGATGGTGGTATTGGTAGTATCCCAGAAATCCGGGATAAGATACTTTTTGGCTCCATTTTTGAAAGTCATTGGGACCTATAAAAACTCCTCTTTTCTATGTGAAATGGCACGAAAACTATTGGCATAATCTTGAGTTTTTGAGTCTTAAAATGTTGTAAAAGTGAAGAGTTCTCCTTTTTCATCTCGTGGTCTTGTAACCATCCAAGAAAGAGGAGTGAGACTTGTAAGGGTTGTCTCCTAAACCTGACAAAAGTAGAAAGAGCTGTAAAAGGTGGTTGGCCTTCGCCTATTGAAGGAAGGCCTTTAGTGGATGTTGGAGACCTCGTCGGAGGAGGAATCTGAAAGTGAATGAAGTCACATTGACCGAACCACTCTAAATTCTGGTTTGCATTTCATCCGTGTAATTTATATTACTGCAAATCTCCTTAATCCTCTCTTATACTTTTACGAAAGCTTTCAAGTTCATATTATCTCTGAAACATATTGAATCGAAACTATTTTAGTCAGAATCAGTTTTAATCGAAATGAATATTTTTCTGAAATCGAAAAAGTTTTCCGCTGCACTAATTCACCCCCTCTCTTAGTGCCACTCTTGATCCTAACAATATTGAGCTAACCATAAGTTACATCTATTAGAACTTTTTCTGATTCAATAAATTATTATCTCTGTAATAATTCACTCAACTCATCGATACAAAGAGATTTAATCCATTGGACATGTCTACCATCAGTTACCGGATATCTATCATCCCTTATCCATCTAACATTTTAGAGACCATATACCGGGCATAGCATAGTTAGGCCCATATGAAATATATTTGAGTTTCACCTTAATCGGATTCTCCCGGAAAACTCCTCTCAATCTAAATCTCATGCTTATCAAATTCATCATGGTCCAATCAACCTTGACCAAGGATTTGTCTGAGTAAGAGTACATGAGATATTTATGATTTGTGTATATAGACGAATTGATCTCATTATCATGATCTCATCATAATTCAATTTTTCATTGTATAAATCCAAAGATATCACAATATATTTATCATTCAATATAAAATAAGAAAATATAATAATAATTATACGTGTCACACTTCTAGCAAAGATCTTTATTAATGACAACCTTGAGCTGCCTCAAAAGTCATCCACCTAATTTTTCCCTTTTTTTTCTTTTTAATTAGGTTAAAGTTCAATCCTTGTGGACATCATGTGTAGGGACCCTTGTAATAAAATGCTTTCTTCTTGCACATTTATTATGCTTGGCTAAGTATCATAGTTTTTTTTTTTTTGTCAAACTATGGTAATCCTGGCTAGTTATATGTGTCGTGCAAGTCAATCACGTAATCACGTGAGTGATGACACGTGTGATATGACATGTACTCTTTTTTCTTATTATTATTATGATATTTTCTCACATTATATTACTTGTTATATATATATATATATATATATATATATATATATATATATATATATATATATATATATATATATATATATATATATATGTGTGTGTGTGTGTGTGCGCGCGCGCGCGCGTGCGTGCGCACGTGTGTGTTATGATGTCAATGGATATGTGCAATAAGAATCGGATCATAATGAGATTACGATAATGAGATGGATTCACTTATAAACATAAACCCTAAATAATCCCGGTCATAGGTCACTTGAGAGGAACATCGAGATACTCGGATAGACTAGTGTGTTGGGCACCCATCAAGATGATAAAGGCGGCTGGTCTCATTGCTGCTTATGTGGAGATACTAGGGATACAACGTAGGTGCTCATGTGGAGAATGAGTGCATTAATTAATCCGCCCAAGGAATGTTAGATGGTTGATAATACTTCATTGTTAGACATCGATTCTGTTATCCCAGATGTGTATATGGTCCTTAGACTTGAGATACCAAGGATGTCCTATATGAGTACTCTATTATTTGATATCGAACTTATATACCTAGATGTTCTAGATCCAATACAATTGATTATCAAGAGTGGCAACCAATATTACGATGGCTATTCAGTACCAACAGAGGATCATCATGAGACGAATATCCCATGTATTCTTGCTTAGATAAATCCTTGGTCAGGATCATTCGGATTGAGAGTGAATGAGTTCTCCAAGAGAATTTGATTAGAGCGAGACTCGAATAGAAACTTTATGGGCTTGATAGTACCATGCCTAGTATACGATCGCAGGGATATTAGATGGATGAGGGACTATAGATACATTGTAACTAACGATAGATAAGTTTAAAGGATTGGATTCCCCTATATCGTATATGGATTGCGATGTAGTGGCTTGGTACGTCCACAGTCGATGACTTAAGTGAACTATTATGGAGATAATAATTTAATGAGCTAGAAGGAGTTCCGACATATATGACTCATGGCTAACTCGATATTGGACATAGAGGGTCAAACATATATGGTAGGTATTGCGGCAAGTAAAGGTTTGAATATGAAATATCCATTAGAGATCAAATAAGAGTCAATGAGAGATTATTGGATAGAGACCCACTAATATAAGAGACTTAGGTAGTTATATGGAGATCCAGTACCCTAATGGAGATTCATTAGGGTTAAGTTGATATAGAGCATTTATAAATATGAGGGAACCAAAGGGCCATAGGTTAGACTATTTTTAGTTATCACCTCTTATTCTTCTCTGCCCCTCTCCTCCTCAACCTATAGTCCCTATTTGGGGTGTGTCGACAACAAGAAGAGCTGCCCCTTCTTGATTGTAGAGTGCACGTAGCGAAAAGGATTATGTAGCGATTTGAGAAGCGTCTTCATAGCCCCTGCCATGTGGATCATTACTAAAGAGGAAGACAATTAACCTCCTTTATTCTCTTCTACAGATCTACACGAATTCAATGATATATGATATCCCTAGATAACCCAATCTTATTATACGTGTAGTTTTTCGATTTCGTGAGTTCTTGCGTATCAATCTTTGCACGACGATAAGCGACTAATCTTTCTATGAAAATCTGAGATTTTATTTTTTGTTCTTCCGCTGTGCATATGATGTCACCCCAGATTTCCCAACAATCCTAACATAAGAGCCTCATGAGGGGTAGAACTTCTTCGGATTAGCAATGTGTCAGGTTCTTATAGTGTCTTGCCTTCAGTGGTTTCGAGGCTATAAGTCTCATCTTGAACTACCTCTATTACTTGGTAAGGTCCCTCCCGACTTGGTGCTACTTACCCTCTAGTGCTAGTTGGGTCACTAACTTCGATTTTTTGGAGGACCATGTCTTCGACTCTTGCTTATTGTGGCCTAACCCGATGGTTATAGAGCTTGACTATTGCTTTCTTATATGTTAAAGCATGAGTGGAGACAATCCTCACGTTGGTTAGAGATCATGAATTATGTAACCACATACTAGTTTGCCCTTTGGAGCATTTCGAGGATGGTTGCTGGTAGCTTTTCAATTAGTGACAAAAAAAAAGGGAGGGTCGTAGACCCATCGTGAAAGCTTGTATCACCAAGGATGAGCATCTTGAACCTCTTAGATTTTATGGGCAAATCGGAAGACGAAATGAGAGAGAGGCTCTAGTTCTCCTTTTGTCTTAGCCCAAGTAGAATGGCCACCGATGGTTTCTAGAACATATTAAACAAGAAGTGAAGCTCAAATTCCTTCATGAGTTGTGGGAAAGAGGAGACCGAGAGTAGCTTAAGGTGACTAAACCACTCACGAGTTGTCCTTTATAACGTTGTCGAGAATGCTTGGCACATCAAGGCATCCGACGTCCCATATAATGACATTTGAGCCTTGAAGACTGTAATATGCTTTATCGAGTCAGAGCTACCATCAAATGCCTCCAACATCAAGAGTTGAAAGTTGGTGGGGAGAGGCTCTTCTTAGATAATTTAGGCGAAGGGGGAATGACCTATGGTCAAGTTATCGGCCTCTCCCTTAGAGTGTTGGAACTCTCATTTGACCTCGTTTAGGTGTTGGTTGACCTGGCCAAGTTGGGCCTTGAGCGAGTTTTTGATTGAGTTGGTGGATTGGGTATCCGATTTAAGTTAAATGGATTTATGGTGAGGAGGTGCATTGTGCTCTACTGTGGGAGGCAATCCCGCTCCCAGTGGCACCTCCCTCTAATGAGGGGGTCAAAGTGGACCTATTGCTAGTCCGTCGGAGGTGGGTGAGGGAAGGTTGAATGAGTGATTATGATTGAGCCAATTCCTAGTCATAGGTGCCCTATAAGCCAATCACGTGAGTGATGATGTGTATGACATGTGATAATATATATATATATATATATATATATATATATATATATATATATATATATATATATATATATATATATATATATATATATATATATATATATATATAGTGATGTCAATGGATTTATAGAATGAGAATCAAATTGTGATGAGATCACGATAATAAGATCGATTCGTCTTTAAACATAAACCTTAAATAATCATGATCATAGGTTACTCGAGAGAGACATTAAGATAACCAGATAGAAGGGTGGTGCAATATATAATAATATTTTCAATCTTGATCACGATGCAAATACTAGCAAATTTAACTTTAAAGATAATCATTTAGTAAGCCTTCAACATGATTGGATGGATCCTAGATAATACCATATTAAGCATAACCCTTAAATCAAAAGATATTAACCAAAGATAGTTTGCAAAGACAATAACCGTCTATTCAACATATTAACCAAAGAGACTATTGAAACATCTAGCATCCATAACGATTAAATATTATAATTTTACTTTATTTTATATCAAATTTTTTTATTAGTCATTACAAATTTACACTTCTTAAGTCATTATGGATATATATCGATTTTTAAAATTTAAAACAAAATTATAAATTTCTTATATTATAAGTTATTTTTAAAAAAATAAAAATTATAAGTTCAAATTGAAATCGAAACTGGCCGAACCGTAACTACATCTTGCCGGTTCGATTTCAATTTCAAGTTTTGCCAAATCAAAACCGTTGAGGTGAGGAATCTCTCTTTCTCTCGTCATCGCAATTGACTAGGAATATGTGACCGTACCGTTTTGCAGATAAAAGATGTACAAGGGTGTTTCTGTAAAAATATATTGGTTCGATCTCGACCAACCCGTCCATGTTAGACCAGTCGGGCAATCCGATACGTGAACCGGACCACCTCATCTTTCCTGTCCGCTTTCTATCTCACCATAGCCCATTGACACGGAAATCTTCCTCTCGCGCTCTTCGCTCGATTCGTCTTCAAGATCATCGTCGACCGATCGCGGGATCGATCGCCTCGCGCCGACGGATCTCGACTCTGTAGGCCCCGCCCAGCCATTGGATCCGCGTTTCTCGTCGCCATCGATCGTAATTTACCTCCTTAATTTAATCCGCAGTTCTTTAAAAGATCTGGGCCAAGTTTTGCGCCCTAGACCACCCTAGATCCGTTTCCTCTTCCCACCAGCATATTCGATACCGCCGGTAACTTCTTTGCTGCAGCGTTCGAGTTTGGTTCTTTTGATCTATGTTTGCGGGGCCAATTCAATTTCTTGATCTATATCATGTTTTAATCGCCTTTTCTGAATCTTGTTGTGGACTTGGAGACTTTTGAGGAGAGTATGGAGTAAAATGATTCGATCTTGGATGTTATTGGGTGTATCACGGGAAATAGAAAAGAATTCGATTTCGTAAGGTTTCTAAGGTTTAAATCGTGGACATGTGTAGGATGCTTGGTTATGTTCACCATATTTTAGTCGCTTCTTCCGAATCTTACGGTGAATTTGGAGAATTTTGATGAGAGTATGAGGTAGAAAACATCCAATCATGACAATTTAACAGGGTAAATCACCGGAAATAGAAAAGAATTTGAATTCGCTAAGGTTTCTAGGGTTTAGCCTGAACGTGTTCAGGATAGTTGCTAGTGTCCACCATGTTTTAGTCGCTTTTTCTGAATCTTATTGCGGACTTGCAGAAAAGATTCTGAATCCTAGAGCAGAAAAGATTCGATCTTGACAATTTAATAGGGTAAATCCTGGGTAGCGAAAAGGAATTTGCTTTTGTTAAAGTTTCTAGGGTTTAATTGCAAACATGCTCACATAGTTTGTTATCCACCAACAAATTTTTGCTTCGCTCTTAGGGTATTTGAAGTTGTTCTGCAGTGTCAAAGGAGAGAGAAAGATATATAAACTAACCTAGTTGATGGTGAAGTGGACGGTAAAAATGTGTAAAAAAGAAGGAAAAAGAATTTTAGTCACTTTTTTTTTCTTTTGAAAATGTTGATATGATAGAAGTTAACCGTACATAAAAATTGTGAATCTTCACTTATCCAACCCCTGACCCTACTATAATCCCACTATGAACGGGATGAGAGATATCTGACCTGAATGCAAGGGTGCCTTGACAGGTGAGGGAGTGAATTATTAAATAGGTCCATTCTGGAAAGCAAAGGTTCATCTAAGTCTTGATGACTTCTGAATAAATGTGGTTGATCAGGCAAAAATTTGGTAGAATTGATGATCAGATTTTGCAAAAATCATATAGCCATGAATATGCTGTACGCAGAGCAACCAATCAAATGACGCCTTTCTTAGGTTAATACATGTAATTATAGCCTCTTAAAAAATGTTCAAATATTTGATTATTAATATAATCATGGGTATCATGATTATCCAACCTCTCAATAATGAAAAAAAATAGAAAACATGCATGCCAATTTAGAATCCATATATACATTTTCTGCTTGTTCAATATATCTACATATAATAAACAATCCAAATTATTGCCTTAATTTCAATATTTTGACACTTTCAAATAAATACAAGAAATTTCTACCTGTAATTCATACTCAAAACTTTAAAGTATTTCATCTATGCTCACTGGTCATTGTGGTTAGGGATAAACAAGGTCAATTATGTTCATGGCAACACTTTTTTACTTTGTAGGTCATTAAGCTAGTTTATAAATAATACCATGGAAGCAAATCTAGACTACAATCAAGAGCTAAATTTATGGAAGTGTAGAAGTTGCTGCAATGGTAAACTATATCCTAAAATTTTTTAAGTGGGCATAATAGAATAATAGACCTCACTATGTGCCTCCACTAGTTGGTCAGTCTTGGTGTTCTGAATTCTATGGTTTCAATGTTTACTTTAGCAGAATTGATAAGGGTGCAAATACTAAGATTTTAACCGATATATGTATATTGCTTTATTTGGCATAGTATATTGATCCATCTGCATTTTGGCCTGCTGTCCAGCCATACAAAGCCATCTTCTTTATGTAGCACTGCACGCAAAATTTTCATTTGCTTTGTTATCCTATCTTTCTTATTCAGTATTACTATCTTGCAGATACATAGAATGTAATTTGGTGTTTTATATATTGACAAACATTTGTGTAAAAGTTAGAGATTCTTTGAGTACACAATGGAGTCGCAGCAACTTGGTGAGCAGTCATTTCCACCACCTGTTACATCCCTCGGCAATCAAAGTTCTGCTTCTCCTAGACAAGATGCTTCTGTGGAAACGCAATCCATGTTCTCCACTTCTGGTATATCCTCATGGGCCAGAAATCTTAAATTTCCACAGTCATCTGGCCAAGAGGATCTGCAGTCTGGAAATGCAGGAAAGTCAACATTTTCACGTATCACTAGTGGATTTGGGTTTCGTTTGTCACCAAAATCTTCTCAGTCTGAAGAGGATGTCGCTGAGGGTTCCTCAACAACCACACAACCTGGAGTTCTGGGTTCTTTGACAAAAGGTTTCGTTGATACATCCAGAAGTGCAGTAAAGGCTGTCCAAGTAAAGGCTCGGCACATAGTTTCTCAAAATAAAAGAAGATATCAGGTAATGGTCTCACAAATATGATGTTCGCTAGATTTCTGTCACCCGTACAGACTTGTGAGATAGTCAGTTTCCTGTTTGGATTTTCTTTGTGCAGTTTTTTGCTTTATTGGTTTCCTTGTGTGTCTTTTACAGACTAGTTTGGATGCAAATGCTTATGAATCTACTGTCTAATAAATAATTCAATGATTCTAATAACAATTTGTCAACATCATAAAAAACCAAAAGGTTTTGTAAATTGTAATACACATTTAAAATATTGAAATAATAGATATGTTTCTGAAAATGCAATGGTAGTTAATACTTGTAACTAACAATCAGAAGTTTTAACATTATTTTTGTAAATTATTAGCTTGATTTTGATCTTGCCATAATCGGGGAGTGGATTCAATTTTCTTTACACAAATGCTCTGGGCAGAATAAATCATGGGATTAAATTATAAATAAAATTCATATTTTACCTATTCATCACAACTAGGAATTATTTTTATAAATTGAAAGACATTGCTTCTGCTAAAAGTAAAAAAACCTAAAAATTAAACAAGAAAATATTCAAGAAATATTAAGGTAAGATGACATGATTAGCATTTAAAACTTTTGAATTTTATACTAAGTGCAATTATATCTCATAATTTTATCATGTACATTTTATAACTATCCTATTTTTTGTTAATACATATCTAACAAAAAAATTTCAAAGTTAGCCACAAAATAAGCTTAATTAATGATCTTTCATTATCCTACCTCCGGATTAGAGAGCGTTTGACAGCTGTCTGTCTCCATAAAAAATGGAAATGTTAATCAAAGGAAACATTAGAAATTCTCCAATTACATATTGTGTGCCCATTCATATAAAGCCAGTGGTTGGACATCACAACACATACAAAAGGTCAAACTCACGTTGTTGGATGGCTCATATTTCAGAATTGGGAATTGGAATTACTTAGTCTTGCATATGTTCTTCAGTGTTTTTTAATGCCAATCAAGGTTTCCATCATAATTATGCTTGGCTTGCATATGTTCTTCGACCACCATTGGGAACCACCAGAAGCTTTGCTTCTTTACTTGTACTTTTGACACAACCTTTCTAATCTTATCCATATTGGGGGTATCTTGTACATTAACTTTTCTCTTTTCTTTTTATATTTCATAACTGTTAATGTAATATAGATGATGGCAGGTCAGTGCCAAGTTTCACTGCTGTTTTTTAAATACTCAGTTACTTTATGCTTTTCTCTTATTTTCGTTTTGTATGATCTTTGTGAACCTTAAATTTTGTTATTTCATTCTGAGATTCCATTGCATCATTAATGCCATTTGCTCTTGGTTACATAATTTGTAATTTCTGAACAATGGTCAACTGTCAACCTTCTCTCATTGTTGCTTCTGCTAATATGAACCAACTTTCTTTAAAAAAAAAAAAAGGAAAACTGCTGATTCCTTGTATATGTGCATCACCCCCTTTTTCTTTATTTATTCCAGGAAGGTGGATTTGATTTGGATATGACATACATTACTGAGAATATTATTGCCATGGGTTTCCCGGCAGGTGACATGAGCTCAGGTTTTTTTGGATATGTTGAGGTACTTTAGAAATTGACTTATTACTGTTACTGAACAATTCTTGTTAAGTAAATAAAATTTATTTATTTTGCAGGGATTTTATCGCAACCATATGGAAGAAGTGATCAAGTTCTTTGAAACTCACCATAAGGTACCATGTTATTAAACTTTCCCAAGGTGAGAAATGATGTGTGTTCTAATTGTGAACAGTGTACATAATATTTTGCTTATTATAATGCTACAGGTATCCACTGAGTAAAAAAGAAATTTTGATTGAGTGATTATGATGGTACAAGGATGCAAGCATAAGTTTGACAATAGCTAATAAACCATAGTGAACAGAATAATTTTGAAAAGGTGTGAGGTATGCATACAATTTGGAGAATTTAGTGAAAAGTTCTAGGACCAAGGTGACGAGCATTCTTCTTTGCACTTTTTTGTCCATTCTTCTTTCTTATGCTTATTATTGCTTTGGAACAATGATTGAATTTTCTGTCGGCATGGGGAGTTCATCATTGAGCCATGTTGTGCTGGTGCCAGTATTCTATGCTAAGAATGAGTCAACTTTTGGCCTATATCGACGAACACAAGGGACATGTTGGTCATGTCATGCCAAGTCATATTGAGCCAGCAACATAAAAACTCTCTGTCATGACAAAACTTGAAATCATACTTTGGTTGATCATGATATGTTACTGCTTTTAGATTATTTGAGAACTATGGCTTTCCTGAGAAAATGATATGAAAGTTTCAGTGTATAGGACATGAAAATTCTTCAGGTTACATATTAATTCTGATAACTTGTACTGTCTAATATGTAGGCATCTACAGCAGTGTCAGCTTTTTGCTGAGTTAGTTTTAGTTATTATTATTATTTTTTTGAGTTGTGATGGACTGTTGGTGTTTCTTCTAACACCTTAAGGACTGATTTATCTACCACTGCTGACCAAACTGCCCTTATGAGTATTCATGTTGTCTTTGAGGAGGGGGTAAGTAAATGTGGTTGGTAATGTTAACCGTTTATATGGAACAGTTTCCTGATTACTAGGATGCCATTCAGATGTCCATCTCAAAACAACTTTTGTGCCTTTCTCTTTATAAATTTTTTCATTAACTTTTGTCAAGCTTATGTTTCAACAAGGATTTACTGTTTGGTTTACATTTTCTTGAATGAAAGTTTACTCTAGCACTTGAATTTGTATGAATAACATGCAATCTCTTGCATTAAATTTTCTTGCGTAGTTTTTTAATTGAAATTTTTTTTGTAGGGTAAGTATAAAGTATACAATTTATGTTCAGAGAGGCTTTATGATGCATCTCTATTTGAGGGAAAGGTACATTCATGTATATCAATTAAGATTGCAATATCCTCACTCCATTGCATGTGACGCTTATGCTTCTTGACTTTGCTGAATGCTCATGTAAATTCTTTGCTAGTTTATGTAGTTTCTACAACTTTTGTTTACATTCTAACTTAATGGTTTCTGTCCATTTTATAAACATGAGTATAATTTTTCAAAATAAACTTAATATTATACTAAATTGTACTTTGTTTGTGGCGGTGCTTGCCCCATACACTGCTACAGTTCAAGTTTCTTCTTTGAAAAAGAGAAATAAATAGTTACTTCACTTTTGTTGTCTTTCAAAGAGCTTCTAATTATATATTCAATATCTTTTCATGATAAATTTTTTTTTTCACTTGTTCAATCTCATCCTCGTCAAATCAAACATACCATGCTTCACCTTTACTCTGTTGATCCTGTTGCCCATTTTTTAGTCCTTCTAATTCTACCTCACAAGCCCAACCATCTTAAAAGTATCATGCATCATATCCTGATTTCAATCTCCATTCAGTCAAAGTGTTTTATCTGATTCATTGATTAATCAGATTTCTAGCACGACAGTCTCACACAAAATATTAATTATTGTCTTCATTGTAATAGTTTTATTCATCCTGCTGAACAATTAAGAGTTGCAATAGACCTGGGGCAATTGTCTGATTCACTCATGCTCTTTACCATTGTCACTTAACAATAAAAGTTAGGAACACATATATCTGATGCAATTATAAAGGCAATCGTTATTGCCTTTTTTATATGAAGGGCAAGGAATTGCCATCTCGATCTGGTTGACTGTTGGACTAGTTTGGTTCAGTTATGAGCAGTAGACCATCCACTACCACAGATATGGTAAGAAAAGGAAAATCAAGAAGGTAATAAAGAAAAACATGATAAATATCTGGAGAGAAGACAAGCAGACCTTTTTCTCCTTGCTCGAGATCACTCATCTTCCTTCTTTTCACCTTCTTCTCTTATGTTTTTTTTTTTCTGTCATTGCCTCCCTGCAGGAGAGAGAGGATTATGCAGATGAGTTGTGACTTTATAGAGATCATGATTGAGATTGATCCTCTAATCAATTGCATTTTTTTTGGGTTATCTTAGACCAACTGGCTTTCAACCTAATCATTCTGATTTGAAGTTAAGAATCATTAAAATTGGACTTGTCCATGTCTGGTTTTGTATTGAAAATGGTTGAAGACCAACCTTGATGCAAACTGGCTTGATATCGATTTATGACTGCTGTACTGGCCAGTTCAGTTTAAGAGTACAACCCATAATGAATAGTGCTGATGAACCAATTTCTTGGTGTCTTGCATATCTGAAGTATTTGTCACATCTCAGGTGGCTTGCTTCCCTTTTGATGATCATAACTGCCCTCCAATTCAACTTATTACATCATTCTGTCAAAGTGCGTACTCATGGTTGAAGGAGGACATCGAAAATGTGGTTGTTGTTCATTGTAAAGCTGGTATGGCAAGGACAGGGTTGATGATTTCTAGCCTTCTTCTGTATCTAAAGGTAAGAATAAGTTGCAAAATTTGTAGGCAATATGATTTGTTACCTCTCTCATCTATTGTTTGCTATTTTCTTTGATATAAGTTAATGCTGTTTTATGCAGTTCTTTCCTACTGCTGAAGAGTCCATGGAATATTACAACCAGAAAAGATGTATAGATGGAAAAGGACTTGTTCTCCCAAGTCAGATTGTTAGTCTATTCCTTGCTATAACATACCTGTAAAAATACAAGAAAAATCATTTTTTAAGATCCTGACATTTGTTTGCACTTCTGTTAAATTCAGAGGTACGTCAAATATTTCGAACGTATCTTGACATACTTCAATGGTGAAAATCAGCCAAGCCGCAGGTAACACCTTTTTCTTGTTATCATTTCTATGAGCATGTCAATTTTTGTAGTTCCACTAATGTCACAGTTTCCCTCTTTCCAGGTGCATGCTTAAAGGGTTTCGTCTTCATAGGTGTCCTTATTGGATCCGGCCTTCAATTACTGTTTCTAATCATAATGGTATTGGCTGTTTCGGTATCTCATCTTACTGCATGAATTGCATCCATTTTGGGCACCTTTAAATATTGGGTCAAAATGGGTTCTAGGTAGGATCTTTATATGCAACCTTACCCATGGAAGTAAAGAGATTTTTCCTGTGATACTTTCAATTTGATTACTATAAATCATTATCCAATAGAGCTTTGAAAATTATATTCTCTCACAACTTATCTAAAGCTCTCTTATATTTTAAGAAAGTATCAATTTTGTATCTATCATCATTAATATTAGCATATTTGACATGCATGTGTACCAATATTTGCACCTGCACTTGCTGATTGAGATATTGTATGTATAAGGGAATCAGCTTACTTGTGTAACTTAATGGTTGGTGCATATTTTAATTACTCTATGTCTCTACATTTCCTTCTTTTTGGAATTGGTACTAAATGTAGCACCTGCATCTCTTGCAAAACAGGAGTCCTCTTCTCAACAAAGAAGCATTCAAGAACCAAAGATCTAATGGTATGTTTTTATTTATGTATATGTTTACTGAATCTAAAGTTGTTTTAAACTGTGTATTTTACTTTCAACATCTTCGTGTTGGTTTTGGCCTGTGCCTGTTCTGGTAATATCCAATTTGGGCTCAGCAATATGAAAAATGCTGGCCTTTTGCGGGTGTGTTCATAGATGTTGCTCTATTTTTGCTAAGTTTTCATGTTTATTTATAGTTTTTATTTCTTAAGATATTCTGCTGTTTGTACATAGCATAAGTGACAGATTGCATGCAAAGGAGAAGCAAAAGTTGATCAGAAGTAGGAATTTGGTAATATATTATCTGATCATGAACTAAATATTCAGGGGAATGCACTTAATTGGATTTTTGAATACAACACAGATAATTATGTTTGAGGGGAAAGTTCATGAAGATTTTGATTGATCCATACTCCACAAAAATGTTGTCAAGCCTTGTTCAATTTGATAGTATAGCTCATTTGGTAAAAATATCATTTCTGATTAATGCATAGTCTTGCCAAGGTTTAAATACCGATTGCAAGGTTCGCCGTACCGTACCGATGTTTCAACCCGGGCTTGGTACGGTACGGTACTGGTGTATCGAATAATTTTATATTTTTTTTCATACTGTAGTAGTGCTACAGTAAAATACTGTATCACTGTAGCGGTACGAGGCGGCCCGCGTACCAGTAACCTGTCGGACAGGTACATACCGCCCGGTACAGGCGGTATGCTTCGGTATGGCAGACCTTGACCGATTGTACCTATTTTTTTGTCCAATTGGTATTTTATCAAATCCGATCAAGGACCAGTACAAGACTATATGGTAGTTCTGCACCAGTCAATGTTTGGTTTTTTCTTTTTCTGTTCTATTCCAGTGCTATCAGGTGGTATACCACCAAATATATTGGTATTATGTTTGACAAGGTAAAATGGTATTCGACCAAGATATTAAACACTGATTCTTTGTACTTTTAGAATGTAGATATAAGATAATCCTCAATACCTGAGCATTGTTTCTGCCCTCAAATAAGCTGCCAAGTGATCCCACAGCAGTTCCTAACTTACATAATGGTGCATTGCACAAGTACTATATCAATCATGACAAAAAACATAGTAGTGTGGAGAAACTTCAAAATTTTCAGTTTAACTCAAATATCTTAATCCCTAAGAAATGGCCTTTTATACAATATTCACTTTGTGATTAAATTTTGGAATTTAAGTTAGATATAAACTCATTTCATTGGCACGTAAGTTTCAAGCTAACTTTTTGATAAGATTTTAGCTCATTCTCTCAAGTGTTCCCTCTTCGTATCATCATTTTTAGACTTACATCATGCACATGCATGTGTATGTGCATGTCTATTTTCAAATTCATGGGTACTTATCTACATATATGTGGTTTGGTTGTAGTATCTACTATCTAATATATAATCGGTTATCTAAACTTGTTACGTAGCTAACTAGTGTCAGCATATTTGTTTACACTTTTATATTTGATTAAATTATGAGTATATAAAGTAAATCTTCATGTTTTCATCTTCATTTTTTTAGAAATTTTCTGAAAGCAAAATTGTTAAACTTCGTTAAATTTGTATCCTTTAATTTATGTGAAAAATCATGTAATGTGGATTTTCAATTTATGAATATAAATGCTAATTTGCGCATGTACACTCATGAGCATTCTGTACATGGAAATATAAGCATGTTTTAGGAATGCTATAACTTTAACTTCTAATTTTTACAGTATAAAAGCACTTGGAAAGAACCTTTTTGCTTATCCTGGTTAAGCAACTACAAGAAAATTTTTAAAAGCTTTTTCTCTGATAAATTTTACTTTTTGTAAATTCATTGGTTGTTTGATCTAATTCCAAGCCTATTGCTTGTAGTTGGATTTACTCACCACTAAAATATTGTCTCTTTTGTTCTCTACTAGAGAACATGTGATAAAATTATGGTAATATTGTCTTGATTCTTATTCAAGATACAAATATTTTTAGGTAATATACTTTCTTGGTCTTGATCCTCTTGAATGTCTTTTATGATTAAGGACGATCTCAGCACCATTCAACCAGTTTGACTGATTCCTATCCAAGAGCCCATTGAAGATTTGAAGCCCTGTTTGCCCAAGCAAAGCTAAGTCCTAGCAGCCTCTCACTTCAATCCAGGTCCTAATAGGACTCGGATTAGGGCAGCCCTCACCCAAATAGGGACAACCACCAAGCAAGGGGCGTGCGATAGCCCTACAAAGAAAGTATTAGTTGTGCCCCTCCTACCAGGAAAGTCCTTAAACTCTAAGGACTTGGGGCACCCCTCCCTCTATAAAACAAGGGGTGTGCCCCATCTATAGAAAAAACCAAATAATTCCACCGCAAGAGCCCAACCGACCCTAGCTATTCTACCTTAGAATAGAGAAGAGAAGAGAGGAGAAGAGAGAAGGGAAGAATTCTATACGGTACACCCATCCTTTCCACCGCAGCCTTTTTCCTTGAGTTCCAGTAGCCAAAGCTCTGCATCAAAGCTTCGTCCAGTTACTGCAAGAAGTCCCTAAAGTGGTTGCTGTCCAAACCTTAGGAGGAGGTTCCAGCAGCAAAAGAGGAGAAGATTGAAACCGGCAGCGATAGGAAAACTGCTAAGAGCACCTAAGTGCTGTCCAAAGACAACCTGCGTTCTTATGCATCTATAAGTTTCCTATCATGTTTTTATTTCATTGTTTTAAGTCTTGCAGTTAGCAATTTAGCTTTACAAGTAACAGAGATTGTTTTCTTTTGGTTTTACGGTTGGTCTTTATATGATAGTTCTCTCCTCCGCCAAAATTTCCATCCGAAAGGTGGTATTGAGTTGACGGATCATCGAACCCGAATCCTATGTGGATCATTTTGTGCAGAAAATGAAACTCCAACAGCTGAATTATACCTTAGGCAGAATGAATTGATCGTCTTCTTCTCTATTCCTTATTGTTCTTTTCTCAGGGCCTTTATAAGCCTTTTTCAGCTCTTAACGAATTTGACAGTTTTATTTTGCTGAATCATCTCTTGCATGAATTTGGCAAAGTTGCATGCTTCTTATGTCTCAGAAATTGCTAATGATTACATCCTAATGACTGATATAATTTATCAAGATTAATAAATCATTATCAATGTGAGATGTCACCAATTTAGTATTTTATATTGGTGCAGTAGATCTTTTATACCTTGGCTTATCAGCCGTAGAAGTTTCCAACTTCTACTTACTAGTGTGCTACTTGTTTATCCTCAATTTGCAGTTATTCTCATGGTATCTATGCCTCACTGATCATCATGTTTTTTAGCCCGAAGATTTCTGGTTTAGTGCACCAAAGAAGGGGATCATGGTCTTTGCTTTACCAGGCGAGCCTGGTTTGACTGAGGTGGCTGGCGATTTTAAGATTCACTTCCATGATCGACAAGGAGATTTTTACTGGTGAGGACAATTCCCCAAATTTGTCATCTTCCTGGTTCTCGTGTCGCCTTAGATTAGGTAATATGTATCATCCTAGTGGTTAGATGCATGGTTTTTTTGTGAGTTTTAATTTTACCATTCCTGTATCTTTTTAAGGTAGTATTTTAATTCAGGACTTCTTTTCTGTTTTTCAGTTGTGACCATTTCCATGTGTGATTAGTGGCAGGCTGTATATTGTTTAGGAGTAAAATATAGTTTGTAGTGAAAATGTATTGCATCTTCCTTTTACCCTCATAGAGATGATGATTATTGATAGTAAGCACTTGGCAGTATGTCCTGTTAAAATGCAAACTGTGCAAATGTTGAGAGTGAACAATTTAGTCTAGGTTGCGCCAATGTTCATCTTCACTACTTGCACACAAACTATGCATTTGTGGTGTGAATACAACATATCTTATTATTAAAGCCTCTTAACATTTCAAATGACTGTAGCATTTTTAAAAAATACATTAGGATGTCAAATTTTCTCCTGGTTCTCTGTAATGTATAGTGGCTGTTGGAACCAACACTAGAGCAGTATGAGAAAAAAATTATGGCATTCTTAAAATGGCAAGCTTGTTAATTGTATAATTAGCTTATGTATTACTTCTCAATTAACAATGAATATGCCAGTTAATTGTTTCATCATTCATGAGCCTATGTCTTGCTATTGAATTTACAATATTCATAACTTACAACTATTTACTTGTCTGATTGTCTAGCTGGTTAAATACAACATTTACGGAGAACAGGAAGATCTTGAATACTTCTGACCTTGATGGCTTTGACAAGGTAAGATTCTGGTACTAGGCAATGAAAATGATAAGTTCGATCATTAATTAGGATGCTTTGAGACACTTTCTTGCACGACTTCATCATAAGATAAGAAACTATTTATTCTTGACTTGTAACCTAAAGGTAAAATTGGATTTTGACCATCCTTCTCCTTTAAGTGTGAAACAAGAAAATCTTTTGCTATAATCTCTGCAGTCGGCTTGTTCTCAAAACTTTATTAAATTAAATACTTGCCCATTCATTTTCCTTATGATTATGTTATATTTGTTATGTTTTATTATTTCTGTTTACATTCTTTTATCTCACCGTTCAAACCTTTACTGCAGAGAAAGTTGCCCTCTCCAGGATTCCAGATTGAAATCGTGCTTGTGGATTATGATGCTTCTAATTCTCCACGACAGATTGGGTCAAATGCCAACAAGGAATCTGCTCCAGACACCACATCAGCCACTGCAACAAAAGAAATTTGCACTCCACCTTCAAAAGTTGACAGCGACTCTAGAAGCCAAGACAAGGATGACGTCTTCTCGGACAGTGAAGCAGAAGAAACTGGTTCCTCCAAGAGGAGGCGTGACAAGGTGGCTGGTGATACTGATGGATCTACGGTTACAGCTAAAGGAGCTGAAATGAAGTCTTCAAAAGAGGAAGCCACAGCCATAGCACAAGCCATCGGACAAGTTACACTGAAAAATGAAGCAGGAGCTAAGAATGTGCCTGATTCATCTGATGTGAAAATTGAAGGGAGCAGCAAGAGTTTGCCGGTGGAGACTCCTGAACTGGGGTCTACCACTATGAGTGAATTCAAGGCAATCGCGGCAGATGCTTCAGTCTTCTCCTTTGGTGACGATGAAGACTACGAGAGTGAATGAACCCAACCAACCATTCAGCATTCATCAGGATGTACAGATAAATGTGGTCAAGGACATTGGATGAACTTATAGAGCCAGAATGATGTACGTTCAAACACATCTGGGCTTGGCGGAAACCCTGCTAAAATTTGGTTTGTTCCTTCCCCCGACAGTTAATTTAGATATGTATTCATATTGTATTCCTACATGGATGTTGAATACTTGTTACTATTGGACCGAAAACATTGCCTGCTTCCTTCATTCATGGGGTTGATGATAGTTGTGCTGTGTCTGATGATTCTCATCTAGGAGTTGTGTTGGCTGGTTTTGTGGAACTCGGTTGCTGTCCATATTTAGCATGCCCTATTGCCTCTCCATCAAGAGGACAAATTTATTGTACATACAGCCTTTCAATCTTCTAGGATGATTAATTGCATGCATCCTTCAGAAAATTGCACCATTTGGGAGATCGAGTCATGAGAAAATTATTTTGAAATATTAAGTTTAGCTTCCACCTTTCATTAACTCCGAATTGAGTGTTTGAGGATTTGAGTGTCTCATGTTTGGAATTCCTCCTTTTCCATTTGCATCTAGCTAAATTGCTGTTATTGATGTTTTTGTCATAGCCACTTCCCACTTTATCTCCTCTTTAGTAGGTTTAAATGTGTGTATATATGAGTAGGCTCGAACCAGAACCGAACCGGGTTGGAACTCGAACCAAATCTTGATGTCATTAATTAATTAATATGCTAAATAAACAATACCATGTATGCATCGAGATTGTGACTAATTTGGTAGTTTGAGAGCTTTGTAAGGGTCTATATAAAAAATACACACAATTCTATTAATTCCACGCTGTAGACCATACATAAACAAGTCACCGACTTGAACTCCCAAGCTTAGGATCGAGTCCGCCTCCATTACTATATATTTAGACCCCATCTTAACTAATAACTGTGGTCTTGCTTCACCGGCTCCATCGATCGGCGAGGAGGAAGAGGAAGAGGAAGAGAGGGAACCCTAGCAGATGGAACCCGGAATAATCCCACCCACACTCTGATCCCCGTCCTCCATGGATCTCTCCTCCCTCCAATCCCGGGCTTCCTCGTCCTCCTCCGCCGGTGCCTACTTCCCCCCGCACCGGACCCAGCTCCACCCTCGCTTGTACTACGCGCCCCCTCCCCCCGCCCCCCGCACCCCACTCTGCGGCGGAGGTGACCGTCGCTGGATCCTCTCTGCCGGCCTCCTGATCCTTCCGTTCCTCTTCTACCTCTTTGCTGCCGCCGGCCGCGCTCACCTCTCCTCCCACTTCGATGCCCCTCGACCCAAGGGCTTCGGCCTCGTAATCGACGCCGGCTCATCCGGATCCCGGATCCACGTCTTCGAGTTCCTCAATGAGGGGAGGATCCCTTTTGTTGGCTTCGATGGCAAGGGGTCGGTGTCGATGCGGGTGAAGCCCGGGTTGGTTGCGTTCGCTGCGGCGCCGGAGGAGGCTGGTGGGTCGATTCTGAAGCTTCTGGAGTTTGCCAAGGGGAGGGTACCGACGGCGGAGTGGAGGACGACGAAGGTGCAGCTGATCGAGAACGGAGGGTTGGGGAGCTGTCCGTTGCGCGTGAGGACGGCGATCTTGGAATCCTGCAGGCAGGTGCTGAGGTCGTCTGGGTTCATGTTTAGGGATGATTGGGTTTCCACCATCACTGGTTCGTCTGTTTGCTTTTGCTTCTCCTTTCATGTTCACTCAGTTGACTTTATCCATGGAACGGCATCAAATTGTTTTATAGATTCCAATTGTATTAGCAATTTGTTATCCGTTACAACTATGGCGTGACAGTCACACAAGAATACACTCTTTTCTTCAACTTTTCACAATGTTCCAACTAGAACAAGGAGGAGGGCAGCCTACACAGATGAACTGTGCTCTTTATTCTTATATAGCGACTGTCAAACTATAGATGTCATTTCTTTCTGTATACATCTAGTCTTAGAATATTGTGAATCAGCGGGACAATTGTTACTATTGATCATAGAATTTTGTATGTGCTTTAGCATTTTGGTAGTTATATAACCCTTATGGCGCACAATCGGTAATCTTTGCCATTGTAGCACATCCATGGATCACCGATCAGCGTATCTGGGGCATGATGATTTGACATTATTTTGAACTTCCCGATATTGTTTTCAACATTTTTTAGAATTCATGAGTAACTCAGAATGTTTCATTCTAATTGTTGGTTTGCACATGTTGTATAACTTTTTTTGGGGGGGGCTTTTCTGTACTATACACATCAGGCTTTGATTCAACTTATAGAATTCGTAAGTAACTCATTAGGTTTAACTCGGTAGGATGTGCTCCTATCCAGTCTGCTACTTGTCTCTTGTAGATTTGATTCAACTTGAAGCATTTTACAAGCAATGCTGGTTCGACAGATCTTTAATTAAAAGATAAAACTTTGAATTTGTACTGCAGGCCAACAAAAAGGTATCTATGCTTGGATAGCTGCCAACTATGTCCTTGGGACATTAGGAGGGAATCATCAGGAAACTATGGGGATAATTGAACTTGGTGGGGCTTCTGCTCAGGTTATCATGTTTATACAATTTAATCCTGTGAAGTATTTTCCTTCTTAAACTTGTCATTTTGTTGATTTAAAAAATGATATATTTTTCATATGTTTTGCTATGCATTCTTTCTCAGTTGGCCAAAATCTTATGTTAATGATGCAAGTATTTATATGCTCTCGTCACATGACCATCCAACGGTTGCACACAAATATGCATGGAGATGTAATTTTTTAGTATCAGAATAAAGGGATAGAGGAGGAATGTGGAGATTATTTCCTACTTTCAGATGGGAGACACAATAAAGCGTCTCAAAGTAATTGTTTATTTTATCCTTCGTAACTAAGGAATCTTCTCGTATATAATAAATCACACCCATCAACAGGCCTAGCTACACATTGAACCTCTCCAATCACCTGAAAATGATGAAATCTTACTTATGGACATGAGGTATGTGGCTTCTTTAATTTTCTTGGGATGAGATGATCTCTCTTATAGACATCAGGAATCACTCCATCTCACAATATATTGTTCCACCTATTGATGGAATGTTGTCCTACCTACCATATAGGAAATATGTCTCTCTTGTGGATATGGGGAACTGTCTAATGAACCATTGATATTCTTGGCAACACACTAATTCCTTATGGAAATCACCTTACTAGCTTTAGTCTACCTTTTCTTCAGGATTACAGAACATCCATCCAAATATGTTAAAATGGTTTTTTTTTTTCCTCCACAAATATTATAAAATAAATGGTCCCATAATGTGATATATTGTCAATTTGATATACATCATGCCACAGGGAACTATCATATTGAAATCATGCTTTAATAAAAATTCTACGGTAGCCAAAAAATCTGAATCTACATTTCGAGCAAATAAACATAATAGTATATTATTACGTCATGTAATAAATTGATGCCAAAAGTATTTTCAATTGAAGGATCTGTAATATGCTAGATATTTCAACAAATTGGATAAAAATTGAAAGTTATTGTCAAATTATAGTTCAGTACCTTATTGTTACAATCAAGTGCACAAAACTTTACAGACTTATACATGGGGTTTTATAGAACAGTCCCTGGTTTTCAAAATCAATCCCTAGATTTTATGAACGGATCCCTGATAAAAATTACATATACATCATGAACTTTACAGCTAACCTGATTTAGAAATGAACCTAAATCAAATATGTTTGGGCTTGGCCCACTTAACTTAGACCCATGTAAATTGCCCAATCAGTCAGACGTAACCCAAATACATGTTCCATATCACTTATGGCTTGAGCCCAAGTGTATATCTTGGTTCATGGCCAGTGACTCAGCCAATCATCCAGCTGCCCACTGACCGTGACACACCTACTATGACTAACCAATGGTGCAGCAGCCATGGCCCCCATTGCAACCTGTCACAATCCCCATTCCACCACCGGCTGCCACTGTAATAACCAATCGGCTGGTGACCTGCTGTTACAAATTGGTGATAACCTAGGGGTGAGCTGACAGCTAAAGTAAGCTTTTAATGATCAACAATTTGATCATCCCATGTCAACCTGTCACAGCAGCCAGCCTCATCTGGCAGTCAGCTGATGCTGCTCTAATGATTGCTCATTGACAGTGATCCACCTATAGCCACCAGCTAGTGGTGTGTCTGGTTGCAGCCTTTGTTGTACCCGGTTGTTCCTGGCTATGGGTGGCTGCCAGTCTGTGGCAACCATTGACCGTTGGCTTCTGCTGTCAACCACCACCAGCTGTTGCTGCTATAACCACACTAGCATTGTCTGGTGATCCCTAATTCTTTGACTTTCCATCCTTATCTACATTATCCAACTATCTACCTCTAAATTCAAGGCTGATCAACTCATCTCTTCTCTACCCTCACCTATTTAAGTTTTATTGCATGATCTATTATATGTCAACAACCATGGCTACCAATAGTGAGGATGGATATGAAGCTCTATCTTGAGGCAGATAGAGAACATGAATATACAGGAAGAGGAGAAGGAGGTTTCTTGGCTGGGACAACTTGTACCTTGAATGTTTTCCTCTTTGGTGATGGTTACCTCCGAAGATGATTTTCTCCAGCAACCAGTATGTATATGTCATTTCGCGTTGCCTTCTTGCTCGTCCTTTGATATCTCCAAGTTTGACGGTTATGGGGAGAAAAAGAAATTTTGGATGGGAGAAATTGAAGGGATGAGGAATATATTAAGACAGAATTCAAATGTGGTACTTTTTCTTTAGGCACAATTATGCACATTTGACAAATTGAATCCTGACAACCCATGAGGGGGATGGATATCACATCTATTGGGCCAGCCAATGGTTGACTAGTCGGTTACTTGGTCAGCCATGGGGTTAATTATGGTTTGGTATATTAATGACTAAGATTCATAATATTATCTTCAGTAGATTTGGCATGTGAGTTATCAATTTATGGATCCTCATAATATTTCAATCTTTGGCGGTTTGGCCCACTTCTTGTTTATGTCAAAATAGATGATGCATTTGAGAATATTACTGGCTGTAACTTCTTTTAGGTTCTGACATATACAATAAAATGCTCTCTTAAAACTCATGTTTTCTTACTAAAGTAATTCTCACGTGCAGATTACATTTGTTCCAGAAGAGCCACCTCCCTTGGAATACTCTCGGATGCTTAAACTTCCTGGTGTTACTTATAACCTTTACAGCAAAAGTATTCACCAAGCTGGTCAGGTAACACATGATGGTAACTCATGGATTTATTTTCCAAGTCAAACTGTGATTTGACTGTCTGGTTTATGTTTCATTGTGATTTATTTATCCACAGTGATTAATGTTCATTTTTGTTGTTAAGTTAAAAAAATCCCTTACAAATATCAAGTTTGAGGATTTAGATAATTTATTCTAGGAATTTTATAAACTCGATGTGTGGAACTTTGTTATGCAAATTGAAATATAGTTTTCTAATACCTACGTTTTACTCAAGTCAAAATCTTAATGACCATGTATTTCTTGGTTTGGTAGTATGCTGATACATTAAAAATTAGTATGATGCTTTCTTGTGGGACTTCAGAAATATGATACGATGTTTCTGTAGTGAAGAAATGAGGAAGCTCATATGTGAGGATGCTGAGTCTGGGGTGACACTTTGAAAGGTTTACAAGGACAGGCCTCAAAATGAGTACTTGTGTGGAACTTCAGAAATATGATACAATAAAGAACTAAGACGATATCTTGATTTTAGTCAAAGAGTGAAAAGTTGAACTGTTCAAGAAGAATTCAAGTTTCATCTTTTTCTGGATACTTGAACGTCCGATTTGTCTGTGTTTTTATTAATTTGTGCCGTTGAAATGAGTATTGCTTTCTGCAAAGTGTGTCATTTTTTGTTTGAATACTGCTCCATTAGCGAACTAATCTAAATGCAACCATTAAGTACATTGTTTCGTCAGCCAACTAAGCTTTTAGGTTTTTAGGCAGATTTTTCTTATACTCAAACTTAGCTTCTATTGATCATTCAATTGTTAGGTTGATAGCTATTATAATATTTTGTCAAATCTTCCATGGAAATCTCTTTTTTTAAGTATGCTCTGTGGTGGCCTTATATTTTTGGGAAAAGGATGATGATAATGATTAATCTAATGGATTTTATTGATTATCAAATCAATCCTAGCAATCAAATTTAGTATTTAACATCTTTTATTTGTTGTATTATTATGATCATACCATTAACTTTATATTTGTATGCTGCAAGTGCTTTTTTTGTAGTACCTTTATATTCTTTTAAGGCAAATCTCTTGTATTTCTGAAAGTAAGTACCTTTTTCTTGTCTTTTTTTAATCAGTACCTTTTTTTGGTTAAAAATTCAAGCTGGAAATGCCATTTATATGTTAACTTGTTCATAGTAATATCATGATGAGTAATTCAGCAAATATGGCAGGGCCCTTGTCTGATTAAATAGTGAAGTTTTCTTGTGCTTTCTTTTATTTATGTCATAATGTTGGAACTAAAGGCCTGTTATTGTTGACTATGCGCAGGATTTAGCATGGGAATCATTGACAGAATTACGTAACTCCAGCATTGTGGCAACAGGTGAGCTTCCTAAGATAATATCATCATCGACCTAGCCTTAGCTGTGAAAACTGGGGACTTGAGAGCAAGGTTCACGTGTGGACAAAGGAATGGAGGGTGTTTGCTACTTGTATGGAACTATTTAAGTCATGAATTTTTTTCTTAATAGTATGTGCAAAATGTCTACCTGAATTTAAAAGCACCATAGAACATAGGTAACATTTGATTCAATAGTTAATCTGATGATATTGAGGACACTTGCAAAACAATAGACAAAGGTCTTTCTGTCATTATACAAGTTGGACACTAAAAAGTCGATAGATCTTAAATTATTATATTCATCTACCAGAAATCAAATGGTCCTATTACAGAAGCTAATAATGAGCCATTAAGTAAAGCTGTCTATGATCCCTGCTTTTTCAACAAGTAAAGTACGATTATGTTTCAACCATTGTTGTTATGATTGTCAATAAAATTATGTAGTTGAAGCTCCAAATGGCAGAGGCAGAATGCCATGGTAAAGATCCTAAGTACAATCTGTCTTTTGGGGTTTGTAAGTGGATTTTAGCTTGGAACAGTTTTCAGTACTTAAATCCTCATCCTTGGCCACTAATTCTTATAAAAATTCTTCTCTGATGTTAGTTTTCTTTTGCCAAGTTATCTACATTATTTCCCTTAGCTCAACTCTTATATTCTAGATAATTAAATTTTGAGTATTCAATTTTATGTACTTCATTTATCAGTCAATATTCAGTTGTAGACATTTCCTACCACCACCCTCCTTTCTTGAACCATCAAATTCTCTCGAACATTATTGTTATCCTTATTTGGCTTTACACAAAATTCTCATGTATTTCAGCTTTTTCATTATTTTTGGGGCTCTTTACAACTAATTTCTTGTGTTAGAAAATAGCTAGTGTGCATTCTCAAGTTGCACTGACATTCTATTACCAAAGGCCATCAGGAAAGCACCCAAAGTCTCGTTCTTAAGGGCATTTTTGGTTGAACACCAGAAATATGTGAGGAACCAAAAATCACTAGCAAGAGCATCTGCAATGCTGATCTAGCTGTTATTGCTCAGTTTTTCATAAAGATTTGAAAATTTTGAACAAACACTACACACCTATGATTTATCTGCAACTCAAGCTTTGCACGTCAGTCTGTTTTCTTTGTAGAGGGCACAAAGAATTATATGATTATATTGAAGCCTTCTTTATTCTGCAGCTTCAGGCAATATTGAGGGACCTATCAGGTCTTCATGCATTCCTAAAGGGTACAATCGAAGTTCTATTGCAACATCAAATGCACTTCAAAAGAACATCTCACATGATGTAGAGGGTAATTTTGCTACATGTAGATCGAAGGCCTATATGTTCCTGCAACAAGGTAGATTACTGATGTGCAATTGTGTATTTTATATATTATTCGGTTATTTTTTCTGAAGTTTTCTTCTCTTTTTTTGGCGATTTCTCTTGTCATGCTTATTATTACATCTTTCCACTGCTGGTCCTTGGTCATGTAAAAGGGAGGTTTGCATTAGACAACTAATAGCCAACACAAATTTTTTTTGGATCATATGAACACAGAAAGTTAGGGGTACTAGAAATAGTTAAAACAAATAATATTTAGATTTGTGAACAATTAGGGGTATTATTTGATTGAGGATCACATAGTGGAAACAGATTTACAGCTGCACTGCTTAACAAGGTGAGTCTATGAGAAACAATGGTGTGTAGGAGTAGCAGAGGAGCCGAAAATTACTTTATTAGAAACAGTAGAAAGATATTTGATAGCTTTTAGTTTGACCAATGATATTGTCCTCAGTAGAGCTTGAGGGCAAGAAATCATTTCTGTAATTGTACCCTTATGGTTGGGACCTTTTGTTTTATTTTTGTTTTAGTTCTTCTGTTGTGATTTTAAGGCTACATTGTGCTTCTGTACTCAATAGAGGTGTGGTCTATAAACATTATATTCCTATTTTCACATGTAATAGTGGCCTAATCTATTGTTACACAACTTGGGATCTGGACATTAAATCAATTTGTCTATAGCATTACAGAAATTATCAATTATGATTTGGATCTTTTTTCTCAGATCACCCTAGTACAATCAAGTCAAGATAGTGCTGCTATGTCATTGGAGGAAATACATTGCAACAGAATAGTTTGTTGTGCTGATTAAGAACCTTAAAATTACTGTGTCCATCATCTAGTAGTTTATACCATTATCTTCCTTATTTGGAAAAGTGGGTCAATAAAATGCCTTAGGTACTGTCCTTAGGTGCTTAACCTGAGCCCCAACAGGGCTGTCCTTAGGTTCTTAAACTGAGCCCCAGCATCCCTCAAAGGTTCTTGGTTTTGAAGCAGGGATGTTTGTGGAAGTAAAATCAGGTGTTTTAGTGGTTCAGTTGCTTGACATATTGGTTTCATTGGATTTTCTTTACATAATTTTAAGTCACTATATGTTCCATTCCATTTTTGCCTGAATCCAATTTGTTGATGCTCTAGTAAGAGAAGGATAGAGAAAATGGAAATTTAAGGAAATTAGAGTACACTGGCAGCAGGATGGAATGGCCAAGGATAAATCTCCATCATCTAATGCAGATGGAATAGGAGAAATAGGAGCAGTAGCATCTAGAACCACCAGCAAATTCTATGGCTGGATTCTGTTGACCCCTAGGGCTCCACTAACCCCCCCCCACCTTGTGCCTAAATGCTGGCAAGCTCCAAGTTACCTTTCTCCTTTTGTTTTGTAAAACCTTGGCAAAAACTGCAAGAATTTTGCATTGTTGATGTGGAGTATTGAATGGCTACTATACAGCTAGATCCAAAGTTGTGGAATATAATCCTGAAGTGGTTCTTATCTGTGTTTATCAAAAATTGAACACTTGGATGCTTCATTTCTCACAAATCTTATGACCATGAAATTTTTATCAGCTTTTTGAATCTTTGACTGAAAGATCTTTTTCACCATTCTAGGTGAAATTTTACAAAGATTTAAGGCTGATATGCAAGGACAACAACTTGCTTTTGAGAAATTTTTCTACATTTCAGAGGTATGTAGCTGATGCTTTTCAAATTACTTAATGCTTTCTAATCGAATTTAAACCTTTTAGTTTTTATTTTTATAATTATGTAATCAAACTTGCATATTAATATGCAGTGTTTTCTAATTATTTGCCTTCTTTAGTTGTTTGGGATGACACCAAAGGCATCTTTATCAGATGTAGAAGCTGCTGGACGTCACTATTGCGAGGATCATTGGGTTAGTCTAAAAGAGGAACACTTTGGCATTGATGAGATGGACCTGAAAAAATATTGCTTTTCATCTGCTTTTATGGTGTCGCTACTACATGATGGTCTTGGAATTCCTATGGAGGAAAAGCGGTAAACTTCTTTGTCTCATTTTGGTTCAAATGATGTTGTCTTATCACGTAAAAGAAGCTTCAAAACAATCTATTCATGATCACAGTGATACTGATAAGTACATGCTGAGATGGAATATGCATTCACGTGATTTGTTAGTTCCAGCAACATTCTTGGTTTTAGAAGCCATTCGATGTTCATTGATGAGTAAATATTACACCACTTCCATGCTATCATATTTAGTGTTTGTAACTGGAAGTTATAGGAGCATGCATTTGCCTGTGCTATGGAGTCTATAGGAGAAATACCGTTGAAAGGTTTAATATATCCTCTATTATAATCGTGCGTGTGTGATCATACATTAACATAAAATTTGCTCGAAGTGTAGCTCCTTCCGTGAGTAAATGCATTGGTAGATTTATGGATATCTTAAGACAAACATCTCTAGTACTTGCCCCATACAATAGTTATTTGCTTTTGTATATGGTCTTTCATGTAATTCTCTTTGTGGCTATGCTGTGAAGGTAGTTGCATGTTGGTTCACTTGACATGGAAAACAAAGAGAAATGATTTTCGAAATAGTGATTTCAAACTTTGAAGTTACACGGATGCCATAAACATGTGCTTCTTTCTAAAGTTCATTGTTTTAACTGGCCTTTCTATATATTTATGTTCCTCAAATCTTTATCAGAAATGGTGGTCATGTTACTTTTAGTTACCTACATTAGATGGTTTATACACAACATAGATATCACTCCAGTGTGAAGGCAATGTGATGGATTTGACAAAATTAGCTTAGTGCCACCCTATCAAATAGATTTCATGTTTTTGGCAATGCTTTTCATAACAAGTTGGTGTTTGATAAAATGTCACACTGGAGTTGGTCAACATCAAATCGATTGCTGGCTACAAGTTTGTTGAGTCGTCCATGAAGTCTTTTTAAGATATGGTGTTGCTCTATAACTATCCCAATCTTGATTAAAACAGTTCATTTAACAGCATACTTTTTGTGGTCACCCAAGAAAACTTTTCCCTCTACTCAAATCCAAATTGCTGGATGCAGGATAGGGTTTGCTGTTCCCACCGGAAGCAGTCCTCTCGATTGGACACTGGGTGCATTCATTCTGCAAACGGTGGTGGAAACCGAGTCTGGTGCAGAAACCATCACAAACATTGCTGGGAGTGATACAT
The DNA here is from genome assembly GCF_036884655.1 of Musa acuminata AAA Group. Classification (NCBI taxonomy): domain Eukaryota; kingdom Viridiplantae; phylum Streptophyta; class Magnoliopsida; order Zingiberales; family Musaceae; genus Musa; species Musa acuminata. Next base: position 39,609,494 of record NC_088333.1, read on the forward strand.
TAACATTCATTTCATTGTTTGCAATTCTTCTATTAGTAACTCTTTCTGTGCTTTATGTATGGAATTGGCGAAGACCAAGGTTGAAGACAATTTATGACCTGGAAAAGGGACATTACATAGTTACTCGGATGCCTGTATGATTTTTTGCTCTCCATTTCTTGGGAGTACCTGTACACGTAGTATTCACTTTGTAGCAAATTACAATTATTCTTTCACAGACAAATGACAGAAGAAATGAAGCGTAGCCGAGATTTGGAACCTTATTTTTCTGGCTGGTGTCCAGCTTCACTTAGTTGTGGGATCCCATGTCCTGCTTGTTCGTCTTGGGCAGCTCAAACCTTTTGCTCAAAGGAACAGGTGACACCTTCAGCAATAGCAGGTACTGCCTACGTGATCTTTATGGGCTATATCAGCTTGTATTATGTTTTATAAGTTGGTGCATTTGATTGGTTTTGTTTGTAGTTGTACCCATCAGATGTATATAATATATATACTGCATGACAGGCTGCATCCGGCACGAGAAGGGGTCAAGTTGAGATCAACCCGACCCGCTAATTCTGCCGATGATTATTATGAATGCGTGGAAGTTGCCATCCAAGAGGTGACAGACACGTTGCGGTGATCCGTAGCTTTCCTTATTGAATGCGGTGGTCACGAGACCTCATTCATTCTTATCACAGTGCAAATTAGCGAGAAGCCACCACGGACCCCCTTCCCAAATCCTCCCACGTATACTCTCTGACTCTTTCTCTCTCTCTGTGTGAACAAGATATTATGATTGCTCTCTTCCAATAATGTTGTGAGAAAGCTATTATCGTGGTGTCGGTCACTCATCAATCAATTGACACATATTAGGTCTGATCCATTTTCAAAACATAAATAACGTTTAATTCGATCGATTTGATTCAGACTCGTCTGATTTAAAGCCATATCGAAATAATTGTGTATACATAAGCAACCATATGGTGGTTGTGGCAGTGTCTCTCGTGTCTCTGCAGAATGTCGATTGGCGTCATGACCCTAAAGAGTCTGCATGAGTTATTGTGATGAGGAAATAAGCTTACCACGACAAGAACACCTATGGTGGTCAAACCAAGATTGCTGTTAATAGAAAAGAAAACCGCCCCCTTCAGGTAGATGATCAGTATCATGGAAAGGGGACCTCAATTAATTTCCATGCATTAATTGGGAGGTTCTCTCTCAACCCACAACTGGAAAGATGAAGAAGATAATTTGCTGATTCATGTGACAGTGGAAGCACACAACTGAAATGAAAGAAAGGGAAAAACCCAGCTGACTTTGTTCAAGGCAAAAAGACAAAAAAAGCAGCACAAGTAAATGAGTCAGAGAGGTAGATAGGATATGTAAATGATGGCTGATCCTCCTCCACAAGTCATCCTATATAAACACTCACATGTTCCATTGCACACAGAAGAAGACAAGGAGGAGGATGGGCAGGTCTCAATGCTGTGATAAGGTTGGCATCAAGAGAGGTCCATGGACGCAGGAAGAAGACACCATACTGGTATCCTACATACAGAAGCATGGTCCTGGGAATTGGAGATCAGTGCCTGCTAACACCGGTGAAAAGTGCCCCTCTGTATCTTTGGTTTTCTTCCTTCGGCTGCCAAATGCTATGTTTGATGGACTCCATTTCTGCTCTTGAATTCTAGGTTTGATGAGATGCAGTAAGAGCTGCAGATTAAGATGGACCAACTACCTCAGACCAGGAATCAAGCGTGGCAACTTCACTAAGAGCGAAGAGGGATTGATCGTTCATCTCCAATCTTTGTTAGGCAACAAGTAGATCTACATCAATCATCTCCATCGATCATGGTGACATAGTTTGCAGCTCCGGGTTGATCCTTGTGATGACTCTTACTGCAGGTGGGCAGCCATAGCTTCTTACCTTCCTCAGAGAACAGATAATGACATCAAGAACTACTGGAACACCCACCTGAAGAAGAAGATCGAGAAGCATCAAGTCGCAACCACTGGCTGCACCACTTCGTCTGATTCAAACAACGGATGCCCTGAGATCATGATATCAAGATGCCACAACAACAATGCAAGTGGGAATTCTTATCACTCTAATCTCCCTTCATCCGATCTAAGCTCCTCATCATATGCTTCGAGCACACACAACATCTCGAGGCTTCTCCAAGGATGGACGAGGTGCTCTCCAAAGGCTAAACCTACTGCTCCAGATCAAGATCTAACGTGCCATGGGATCCAAATGAAGGTTGATCAGGACAGCTGTCATCCTCTCTTCAACGAAGAGCTTAAACAGCTGCTCCCTGCTTGGGAGGAACCATCAGCAGAAGCCTCATTTTATGGGTCTCAGTCTACCCCAGCTTGTGCTGACGGAAAGAAAAGATTCGACACTCAAAACCCTCCCTTGGCAGCGCTGGAGAATTGGCTTCTTGATGAAGCTGCAAGGCAGGTAGATCTCTCAGTGGGGTATATTGATTCCATCAGCCATGCCTTCATCTGACAATCCACTGGTCATGCAACTGATACAAAATACATTAATGAGGGTCAAAAAGTGTTTTCTACTTGGTGTATGTGCTAAGCTAATGTGCAGCTTTGGTTCTTGCCTCAAATGTAACATAGTGAATGAATTTTCTGTATGATCTCAGATATAATATGAAGACTGAACTCAGATGCATCAACATGTGTCATTTTCTCAATGCACTGCAGTGGTTCCCATTCATCGAGCAAACTTGATATGATTGAGCCTTAAAAAAGGAAAGAAGAAAGAAACTGGTGTTGAGAAATTTAAGATGACAGCTTGAATCACAGCAACCCTGACAGAGCACTCTGCATGTGAGGCCACCATCTTCATTCCTTGCTGGAACCCTTTTTATACTGGTGATTTCTTTTGCTTAAGCCAACAAATAAAAAGCACCTGTTGTTTCATCTTGATTTTTCTCAGAACACTTCAATCAGCTAAAACTGATTGAAGATGACATAAAACATTCTAAAACAAAATCTTACTGGTTGCACATACCATACTCATACTTCTGTGTCAGCCATCTTTGATTAAGCATGTGCAATTGAATTCCATGAAAGAGACACTACCAGTTCACATAGATCACAACAGTACTACCAAATTGAGTGGAGAATGAAAGAAGAAAATTGAACATTGATGTCTTGGATGCTGATATTTCTTGAGACTGTTTCTGAGTCATCAAATCCTTGTCAAGGCACTCTGTCTAATATGTATGATCTCACATGTATGAGAGCCAATGCAGATATGACACATTCAAGTGCTAGAAGCTACTGAGCTAATGGGCTTCTCAAGAACATGAGGTTGCAGATATGACACACTGCAGACATGTATATTCAATTCCACATCCACAGATCTTTTGAGAAGTCCAGTTTGAATGTTTGATTTACCAGCCATTTTCTAGTTCTGCACCATTCTCCATATTTATAACATGAACTGGAGACCTAGATAACACATCAAGACTGCAGCAGAATATTTTGCTTTCATGATCCTCTAGATGTGACCTGTAATTTCTCTTGCATCTGTATGATAGTTGCAAGCTTCTCAATCAGCATGTTGCCTTTCCATTTAGCCACAGAAACAATGACCTCTTCCAGTAAAGGTGACACCAAATGTTAATGGTAGCACAATCATTGAGCTAAATCCCAGCCACAGCTTATTTTATGCATGCATTCCATTGAGTTGGTAACAGTTGCCCATATCAACAAGAGTCTCAATACATCCAGACCTCTACCAATGGTTGGCAAATTACATCAGCCTTCCATTATAAGGCCTTGTACTGCATTCAAACAAGTGAAAGCAATTAACAAGTACCAAGTTTTAACACCATCAGGGTAAGAAAGAATGGTGGTGTCAGCAGTTCTATTGAGAACTAGAGTTAAGCTTGCAATGGGGTAAAAGATGTAAAGTAACTAGTTGCAGCTCCATCAAAATGACCAGTTTTGGCCTGTCCTGATCAAAACTGAAGGAAGAACAAGCTAAACATCTGTTTCATGAGAGCTAAACAAATTCAAACATAAAAGGGGGTGAAATTACAAGAAGCAGGAGGCAGAGAAGAACTGCAGCATTTACTGGGCCACCATGACTAGTATCTATATGTTCTATTGATTACATTGGAGCCATTGACTAGCATTAAATTTCTGGTGTGCAGCCAAGTAAACAAAACCAGATCAGGAACACCAAAAGAAAGAAGAATCTCAAACCATATAGTTCCACTAAAACATCAAACTCACACTGGTTCAAGACTATAATATGACCAGCCTACTACAGACACTCACGTAAACAACCCTAGAATGCCCACCAGTAGCTCTACTCACAAAATGTGACCTGCTCATATACTAACTGATACAGCCACAGAAACCAGTAGATCAAGAAACAAGTAGGTGATAGATCAATTTAAGGGCACTTTGGCCCACCCCTCTTGGTCTTCCAGTTGTTGTAGCAAGAGCAGACCTGCTTGTTCCCGTAGAAACCTGGAGGGACGCACAGGCATTTTCTGCAGCACTTCTGGCAGAAGAACATGCATGGCTTGTGGTACTGCGTCCGGGAGCACCGCCTTGTGCACTCACCAGGGCACTCTGTACATGGAAAGGTTCACCAAAGACTAGAGGAAATGGAAATCGATCAACATGTAAACAAAACCTTACGGTAGCTTTTAAGGCTCCCAGATCCATATTGTCTCTGCATCACATCCAAAGCAATCCCAAGTTAAAGCTAATTGAACCCAACAAGATGATCTAAGTGTCATGTGCAGAGAGCCTAACCTTTTGGGCGTTCAGAAACAGATCATCATCTTGCACCTCCTCACGGACAATCTGCACGAAAGGTTGAGTGGTGAATACAAGTGTGTTGCATTGCCTAGATGCATGGCATCATGCTGCATCAGCTAGCCTTACCTCGCATGAGACCAAAGAGACTAAGATAAGAAGCAAAAGCATCATCAACGGAAGCAACTTGGCCATTGGAGAGCAGAGCATGGAGGCAGGAGGAGATGCGCTAGGTGAATATTGTAAGGAGAGCAGGAGGAGCTCCCAATGCATCCATATAAGAAGGGCTCCCCCCTCTTTACCTTCTTTTTGGGCTCGGAAAGGTGGTCAAATGGTGCGGCAAAAAGAGGCGAAAAAGGTCAGGGAAGGCATGTGCGCTCTGAGACGCAGCACACTGCACGAGATGCCGGATGTCCGTCTTCTGGCGCGCGTCGGGGAGGAGAGGAGGTGTTTAATGCGTTTGACCACTTGGCATGTTTCAACTGGACGCAGGTCAATCTTGGGAGGATCTTGTTCCACCTTTGATGTCTCTTTATGCTGAGAACGCAATGGAAATGAAAGGACCAGTGCTCGAGTGCTCTTGGGACTACCCGAGAGCTGCAGGAAGACGAGAAGATTGGAGCAGCAGGATGAACTGGGTCGGCACGGCATGGGATTCTGGGGAGGAGGATATGTAATGCAGCGCATGAACGGTGAAAAGCACTGTTACTGTCTCCCTCTCTTCTCTCCATTTGTTATTGTGATCTGATGAAGTTTTTGCTGTACTGTTTTATACTATTGAATAATTTAAAAAAAACTTAAATTTTCACTTTTTCTCACCAATATTTTTTTTTATAAAATATTTTTATTTTTTTAAATACTGCTGACTTTTATCCCATCTATCATTTTTTTTTTATTATTATTGCTATCACCCTCTCGATATTTACATCCTCGTCCGATTGTCGATGTCTCTCGTGTATCATTAATGTCAAAATAATCGAGATATATAATCTCATAAGAATATGATCGATGTACGAGTCGATCTAATATGATGCTCATGTTTGTAGTAAGCGAAGATTCTATAATTATATTTACGATTAGAATTTATAATAGAATTGAGAGAGGAGAGCAAGATATTATCATTTTATTTTAAAGACGAATAAAAATGAGGATCGATATGATAAAAGTAAAAATAAACAAAGAACCGAGACACGATGAGACAAGGGTACGACAAATGAGGACCAACAACTACACACAACCCATGGGTAATCTCATATTTCAGAAAATAAAAAACACTAAGCTAAGAAAAAATAAAAAAACTTATTTTTATTTTTTGAATTTGACCTATATTATTTTACTGTTTTAATTTGATTAGAAAAGTTATTAGGATCACTGCCACTTCTGAAATGGGCGCAAGCATTTGTTGTATGAACATGTGGCAATATTTTCATATTTTTTTCTAAAATAAATAACTTAAGACGGCTTAATTCAAATCTCTATTCGATTACCTTATATAAATCTTTTCCCACCTTTGATATTTATTTCAAATAATATCTCTACTTGTATCAGATTATATTTATTTGATTGTATTATCTCTAATTAATTAATCTTCGCTTAACATTATGTATTAATAGGAGGCTAATGATATATTATTCTTTATAATTAGTTATTCTTAATATTTCTATTCCTATACTTTTAAAACTAAAATTATATTGGGATCCATATATTTACGAAAACAAAATATTAATAATTTAATATAAAATTTAAAAAATAATTTTATAAGATTAAAAAAATATTTTATTAAAACAACGGATTAAATGTTTCAGTACATAAATCTCAATATAATTTTTAAAAATATAAAGATTAAAATACTAAAAATAACTACTTATAAGAGTTAATTTATAATTAATCCATTAATAGATTATCTCTCATTTTCGTATCTATCGAGGCTTCATATAATCTCAGCTATTATATATTTACCTTAAATATTGTCATCAACTGATCAACTACTCGTTCATTTATATTTTAGATTATTCTTGGAAATTTGCTTCCATTACATAGATGGAAGACATATATATATATATATATATATATATATATATATATATATACATATATATATATAATGTTTAGAGATTTTTATCATATTTTATTTATTTAATTTTTTTCATTAAAATCTATTGATTTGATACGAATATGAATACATAATGCATCAAATGATTTTTTATTTTTTCTTGTTTAGATTTTATTTTTATTTGTTTAATTGATTCAATCCGTTGAATTGAGAGATGATATATAACAATTTATATCTTTCTATATAATAAAAGAAACTTTGAACTTAGTTCTATTCCATCTCCTCATAAATAAATAAATAAATAAAAAGAATCGATATATATATATATATATATATAAATGGTCGCAAAGTAGTGTTGTTTATGTTCTCTCTTCCTCTGTTACGAAACGTCGAATGGCCGTGTGGTGGAGACGGAAGAGCCCGCATCCACAGAGAGGTCCGAAATCTCCGCCAATCGAGCGAGAGGGAACCATCCGAGTTGCTCACCGCACGAAGAGCAGCTTCAAGAATCGATTTTGATGGTGATGCCTTCCTTTCCGTCCTCACATTCACCGTCGACATGAGACACAAGTCTTTTCCCCTTTCTTTGAACCAAGTTCCCACTTTTTCTGTTGATTTGGATATGGGTTGCTGTTTTTAGGGTTCTTTGGTTCAAATTCGATCATCAAAATGGCGCCTTTATGCTCGTCTTGATTGGGCGCTGAAGCGGGGCGGTTTGGTTCTGGGTAGGGGTTTTGGGGGCTGCCTTTTGGTTTGGAACATGATTGATTGATGATGTTTTCTTGTAGATTTTGTTCCCAAAATTTTCCCGAATTCATTTGGTTTACGCGCATGTTTCTTTGTTTACGGAGTGGAACTGTCAACATTTTGGGAATTTACTGGTGGTAGCTGCGCTCTAACCAGCTTTTCCTTGATCTTTAGTCCCGGAATTCCATTAGTTTGATTCTGTTTCTTGATTGGTTTTGGCCGCTGTTCTTCGTCCTTGTGTGGATAAAAGCCGGATGGTGCTAAATTAGGTATTTTTCCTGTGAGGTAAATAAGTACTTAATGGCCAGCAAAAGCATGCAACCATATTGGCCTGTATGCCGGAAACCCTTCTTGTTCTGTCTCTCCCTCGCCACTATCCTGGTTCTGCCCTATCTCCTCTTCTGGGGTTACGCTGGCAAGCCCCTCGTCAACCATGTTTTGCCGAAAGAGAAGATCTTTTCCATGATCGAGAGCCAGAGCACCCCTGCAAGGGACCATGAGGACGAGCCCCCGTTGTCCACGGACTCGACTTTCTTGGATCAGAATGGACCAGCCGATGAAGAGCTTGAGCGATGTGACCCGAGCAAGGCGGTCTTGAAGGTTTTCATGTATGATTTGCCTCCTGAGTTTCACTTTGGTCTCATGAGCTGGAATGACGATGGCAATAGTGTGTGGCCGGACATACGGACCAAGATCCCAGACTATCCTGGTGGGTTGAATCTTCAGCACAGCATTGAGTACTGGCTGACGCTGGATCTTTTGTCTTCAAAATTCTCCGATCGGAGAGGCCCTTGCAGTGCTGTCAGGGTTGAGGATTCTCGTGAAGCTGATGTTGTGTTTGTCCCTTTCTTTTCGTCTTTGAGCTACAATCGGCATTCGAAGATAATTCCACCTCAAACAGTCAGCACAAACAAGTTGTTGCAGAAGAAGTTGGTGCAGTTTTTAACAGCTCAAAACGAGTGGAAAAGGTCAGGGGGGCGAGATCACATCATAATGGCACACCATCCAAACAGCATGTTAGATGCTCGGACAAAGTTGTGGCCATGCATGTTCATTCTTGCAGATTTCGGGCGCTACTTTCCCCATGTAGCCAATGTGGAGAAAGACATAATTGCTCCCTACAAGCATTTGATCACGACCTTTGTGAACGACTCGTCTGGCTTTGATGATCGCCCTACTTTATTGTATTTTCAAGGAGCTATCTACAGGAAAGATGTAAGTGCTTTGCTGTTGACATTACTCTATTGTAATTTCTTTCCTAGCATATCATTTGTTTCTTGAAGTTTATCAGAAGCGTGCCTACTACTAGTAGTTGATGCATCATTTCAACTGGCATATCTTATGATTTGCCATTGGACTAATCCATAACAAAAGGTTTGTAGATGCTAAGTTTGGTCAAGTGTCTCCTTTGGGTTTTGAACTAGTGTGAGAAGTGGTCAACGGTGCAGCACATCAAAGGTGTTGTTAACTAGAAACCAATTCCGAATTCCTTTTTTCTAAGTCAGAGTCAGTTTACTTGCCTAAATCCAGATGAACAGCATAGAGGACAAGAGCAATGATCTTCTTACATGTGCAGAACAATAGAGGGGATGAAAAGATAATATATTTCATATAATATGTTTGCCATACATAAACAATCCAGTGAGAAGAATATTCTAAAATTTATCATCGATGATTTTATCTAGAGCAACTATGTGAGCCTAAATAGGGAAAGTAAATGAGCATGGAATGTTCATAGCAAACAAACCATATATCGACACGCTTAATTCAAATGAACAAAATATTTGCTGAGAGCGAGAGAGAGAGAGAGAGAGGGAGAAAGAGATAATCTGCATCTGCAATTACAAAAGCTGTGGTGTGGGGATCAAACATAAAGAATGTCTTCTCAAAAAAGATGTAGTCAAATGCCTTGTAGATCCTTGTTTGTGTTGTGTAGCTCATCATTAAATTCCATGTAAAAGCTTTACTTATGATCATTAAATTCAGCTGATTTTCTGCTCATCCAGGACATAGTTATTCCCATGATTCCACTTGTTGATTCATTGAATTAGCCACATTATTTAGGATTAAGTTGAAATGTCATGTCTTTCCTAACTAGTAAATCATCACATTAGTCTGTGTTGAAATCAGCTTTCTTGTTGGTGTAATGCATTATATTATAAAGATTAACTTTCTTTAAGTTGATCAGTAAGTTAATACAAAACCAGTTGTTGTATATTTACTCCATCAAACTAATGTAGGCTCAAAATTCTTGCTAGTTTTCAGTTTGATCTTTTGTCTCTAACATTGATTCATTGTTCCTAATGGATCATAGAGAAGAATGTAGTTGGAAGCCTACAATCCTAAAGGCTAGCAAGAAGGGAGTTGAAATTCGGTATGATTGTATGAGACTAAAGGATAAAAAATGACAGATAAATTTCTTTTAACCAGGTATCCTGCATTTGGTCTTCATTTATAGGCCAAAATTTGTTGAAATTAATAATTTTTGGTTAGTCCATCAAAGTAAGGTTTGGATTAGGTAGCCCAGTCCTAGGTGTCCTCATCTGGCAGCACCTTTGACAACAATATCTGTTGTCATGAGTTACACCACTGAGCATGAAGTTATTGTGCCTAATCTACCTTCAATCTAAGACCAAAATCCTTACCTCAAAATGCTCGGAAAAAATAACTTTTAGAAATACACCATATTAAAATGAAGGGTAAATTACTAGGGCCCAACTAAGCACCAAGTTGGCCTCTTTAACAATACTGGAAGCATACCTGTGCAAAACTGGATTTCCACATGCCTGTATCTAGTGCAATTTAGGATCATGTTTTTGAGATGACCTGAGGAATATAAGCTATGTTCCTACTTTTAGCGATGGGCAACTTTATGGTAGTCTGGAGTAGTTTGGTAAAGCCTATCATATTGCATGAATGATCTTTAGCAGCTGTAGACTTTCTCAAGTCACCTAGGAAATGTATTACCTACTGTTGGATTCTTCATTCTGGTTTTGGTCAACACCTATATAAACTGCACCCTTTTTATGTTCAAGGATAAACATAATTGCTCATGATCCCAGAAAAGTTGGTGGCATCTTAAAAAATGTATTTAGTTGCTTATTGGCACACCAAGGTATCAAGATGACCTAATGGACATGTATATCTACATTTTTGGAAATTGTCACCATGCTTATCTGTAGCATAATTTAATAAGCCCAAATAGTTGCTCACAAGGGTGCTTGATCTTTTTCGGTGTTTGTAGATCCTAATAAATCTATAACTATCATGAATTGTAGAATTAGAGCAAGGGTTACATAAGAAAAATCTTAAACAGAATGAGGGAAAAGAGTTGCATTTGAAAAGCAATTCATTCTTGTTCCCATAGCTCATCTCTTGAAGACTATATTAGATGATAGGTTGGCTATATATTTTGGAACACAAAAAGTTGATTTTGAAAGTTTGAAGGTTTGTCGTTACCCTTTATGTACATTAGGCTATTATAAACAGATTTGATTCTGCAACAATTCCTAGGAATAATCTTGCATGAGGACTCTAAATTGAATTGCTTTGTAGGTTTTAGGTCATTGTGAACAGTGTGTGTAACTCTGTGAAGCTACATGCAGCATTGGGTTTAATGAGGAAATACAATTCAGTTTACTGGCCAAGCTTCTAGGTGGAACCAATGGTCACCATAGTTGTCTCCTCTCGCATGATTATTTTGTTATGACAAAGCTAAGTAGACAGTTAAAATGGTTATTGTCCGTATATAAGAAGTATAGCTAGAGGCAGATCTTACTTTTGATCGATTTCACTCTATAATTAGTCCATCACCTTGACTTGTGGTACATACTTTGGCTTAAACTTGGGCATTTTTTTTCTTGTTTCCAATTATTAGGCTTTGCATTGCCAAATAACACCACAGGGTTCATTTCCAATAATATCTCAAGGACATGCCTGTAATTTTAGTTTGTGAGTGATGACTTGAGAAAATCGTTCTTTAACTCATTCCTGATCTATTTCGTTGCTTTAAGTATAATTTTTAAACATTGATGATACTGAATTGATATTTTGAGAATGTATTTCACTTTAGCATTCTCCACATGTTGTTCTAACTTCTAATTATCTCTAAATCATTTCGAACCAAAAATTTTACAAACATCATGAGTGTACTCTTAAGAAGTAGAACTGTAAGATTGTGAAAACAGTATATCATTCGACCTGATTGCTTCTTTTGGTGTAGTTCACAAGATAAGCTAATAATTTCTTCTGATGACTCGGTGTTCAGGGAGGATCAATTCGGCAAGAGCTATTTTATCTTCTGAGAGATGAGAAAGATGTGCATTTTTCATTCGGAAGCATTGGTGGGAATGGAATCAGTGAAGCCACTCGTGGGATGCATGCATCAAAATTCTGTCTAAATATTGCCGGTGACACCCCATCTTCTAATCGACTCTTTGATGCCATAGCTAGCCACTGCGTCCCGGTCATCATCAGCGATGACATCGAGCTCCCATATGAAGATATCCTTGACTATTCCAAGTTTTGCGTCTTTGTGCGTACATCTGATGCTGTTAAGAAAGGCTTTCTGATTAAATTGATCAGAGGTATAAGCCGAGAGGACTGGACCCAGATGTGGCAGAGGTTGAAGGAGGTCGAAGGCTACTATGAATTCCAGTACCCATCTAAGAAAGATGATGCAGTACAAATGATTTGGCAGGCAGTGGCCAGAAAGGTGCCAGCAATTCGACTCAAAGTACACAGATCAAGGCGATTCTCTCGGTTCGATGTATCAAATAGGACAAGTACCCCATTTAAAGTCTTCATATAGTTCATCCACCTCACAGTTGCCCTTGGCATCAAACATCTTCCACCTTGCCCAATGGATATCTCAGCAATTTATTTCCTCCTTCGACTTTGTAAAGTGGCATGCGGCTGGGAGGGCATGTTGTATTCTACATATGGATTCCGAGAACAAGTCTTGTGTTAGGACTGAAATCAGTAGGGAATTAGTTGTGGTATTATCCATATTTGCTTTACTTATTGGGAGAGAGACTCTGTTGGTCTCTACCCTAATCCAAAGTTCATTCTTGAAGAATATGATATTGTTGTAACAGCCAAAGCATGGCCACATTGGTGACAGATCCAAAGTTTAGCTGTTGTCATCTCCTCTGTGTTTATGTATGTGCTTTTGTGTTGAAAGATCTCTAGATGTCAACTGGCAAGATTTCTAATGTCTTTTGACTACAATATGATCAATCTAACTGAAGCTTTGTGAAGTAACTAAGAACACAGAAATAGTGAGGTTAAACAGGATGAACTATTAGAATAACTTCTTGTAGAATCATCAGATAAAACTGGAAGATGGCAAGAGCCCAAAATACAAAATGTGTCTGCAAAGGTATAATATTTGAGCAGAAAAAACTCATCTTGAACATAAAATAATTAACCAAAAAGATTGAATTGTCATAGTCTGAGTAGTAAAGAACCAATTTCGAATAAGATTTTTGACCTATTTAGTTATTATCTAAAAAGAATATTAGGATCAAAATTCTTTCAGCTTCAGAGCAAATCATAAAAGAGAAGTGCCAAAACAGCCTAAGCTGCAATCTCTGCCGACCGAAATTTGATGGTCAAAAGCTTGAAGACCGAAGCAGATCCCATGCGGTGCAGTGCGACGACAGCATCGCCCGGTTCGCAGAGGCCCGCAGCTTTCGCGTGCTGCATGGCGAACTCGAGCGCTTCTTCGATGGTCTCTGAGTGCGTGGCTTTCGTCATTCCGCCGCTCAATACCGGAATCAGCCCCCTGACTACCAAGCCGTGCCTCGCCGGAGCCTCGTCGCTGCAGAACCAGTCGAATGAGTCCGTCGGTATCTCCGGAACCACAATCGATAAGATCGGCACTGGTGGTCTGTACTTCGCCACCAGCTTCCCGGTGGTTCCTCCCCTGGTGAGAACGATGATGAGAACCGCCCTCGCGAGCTGTTAGGACTGCGGACGAGGCGAGACTCTCCAAGGGGCTCGTGGGAGCAGGCGCCGCCGCCATGAGTTGCTCGAAGACAGCACCGTAGTCGAGGTAGGACTCTGCTTCGAGGCATATCTTTGCCATCGTCTCCACGGCTAGGTCAGGGTGAACGCCCGCTGCCGTCTCTCCGCTGAGCATGACGCAGTCGGTGCCGTCGAGAACCGCGTTGGCCACGTCGGTCGCCTCCGCCCGCGTGGGACGAGGGGACTCGATCATGGACTCCAGCATCTGAGTCGCCGTCACCACCGGCTTCCCTTGCACGTTGCACTTGTAGATCATCAACTTCTGCGCGTAGACGATCTTCTCGATCGGGATCTCCATCCCCAGATCACCTCGAGCAACCATGAAAGCGTCGGACTTGGCGAGAATGTCGTCGAAGTTAGCCACGCCTTCCTGGTTCTCGACCTTGGACATTAGCACGATGGACTTCGCATGGTCGCCGAGCAGCTTCCTGGCTTCGATAACGTCGGATCCTGATAGGGGTAAAAATGGCGATGTGACATGCCATGACAGCATCCCCTGAGCAACACGATCCCCGAGGCTCGCCATACCCTGCAGCAGCTCGGCCTCCCACGCAGCCCCAGTGGCAACGTCAGACGTCACCAAAGGTACAGTCCTGCCCTGCAGACAGCTGCATCAGATAACATCAAACCCCCTCTATAAATACCCCTAAATAGAAAAGGCGGGATCACACACTCAACACACGGAGGTTTCTCTTCCTCCAAAACCCTTTCCACATCATCGCTAACTTGATCGTCGGACCTGTGTGCAGGTGCGAGACGGAGTCGCCTCTTCCCGACGCTGCAGCGGGGCTTCCTTCCGACCCGACCAGCCGACCCGAACCGCCAAGAGACCCCGAGGAGCGCCTCCAGGGAGATCCCCGTCTTCCAGATCCGAACCGAGTCGCATCGGCTCCCGAGGCCACGGCTAAAAAAGTTACTTACCGTAAACAGATCCTTTCCTCACAAAAGACAGAGCGATGATGTCGATCTTATTGGGGACGCCCCATCGCAAGATGTCTTCCTTGTCCTTCTCGGTAAGCGTAGGAAGATCTACGACGACGCCTGGAAGATTGACGTTCTTCCTCTCTCCAAGAAGAGCGGATTTCTCGCAGCGACAGCACACCAGGCCTGAACTGCTGTCGGAGGCGAGCACGGTGAGCGTGATCATCCCATCAGCGCAGAGTATAACGCCATCTGGTTTCAGGTCTTCAGCCAACTTGTTGTAGCTCATGGAGATCATGTTCTCGTCGCCTCGGATGCCGTAATCGGTAGAGATGATCAACTCTTTTCCCTTCTTCAGCTGGATGGGCTTGCCATCCCTCAGAAAACCAGTTCGGATCTCAGGACCCTGCATTGACCAAAGATCGACGGCCTCTTCAAACAACAACAACAACAATAAAAAACGAAGTGATGGTAAATGAGCACTGACCTTGGTGTCGAGCATGACGGCGCAGGGGATGCCGGTGATCTCCATGGCGGCCCTCAGGTTGTGCAGCGTCTCCTGGTGGTACTCGTGGGAGCCGTGGGAGAAGTTGAAGCGGGCCACTTTCATGCCCGCTCTCAGGAGCCGCTCGATCATCTCCACGGACCTCGAAGCCGGCCCCAGCGTGCACACGATCTTCGTCTTCGGCCGCCGCCATCCCGCACTCCCACACGAAGGCGAGATCAAGATTGGAGAGCGAAAAGTCCTAGACCGCAACTCAAAGGGACGGAGGAAGTGGAGGACGAGACCGAGAGAACGAAAAGACGAGGACTGTGGTCCTCTCTCTCTCTCTTTCTTTCTCTTTCTCTCCTGGTTGAGGACGTCACGATTGGGTTGCACCATAGGACGCAAAGACACAGAGATGGAAGATAGGCTAACAGTGGGCCGCACATCAGAACTCTTGTAGAAGCCACTGACGAAGCAGAACGTGTTCACGTCGGGGTATGAACGAATCACCTCAATTTATGTGCAGGAAAGCAAACCCAATTGGCCAATGGGAACAAAGGGAGGAGCATAAACCAAGAGACTTTGACTTGGAGTTCTCAAGACTTACTTACCTACCCATCTTGTTATCATATTTATTTATAGGCATAAAATAATAGCTTAAATCAAGAAAATTTTATCATATTTTTTTATTTTAATTAATTAAAATTTTATTTTATCGAACTTATATAAAAGATAAAACTTTTAAAATTCTCTTAAAATATAATTTTAAACTTTAGCAATTCTTTTTAAATTGCTCTTTGTAATCTTTGTAAAAGTTCTATATTCTTTGTAGAATACCATATCATATTCTTTGTAAAAAAAATCTTTGTAAAAGTTCTATATTCTTTGTAGAATATCATATCATATTCTTTGTAAAAAAAATCTTTGTAAAAGTTCTATATTCTTTGTAGAATATCATATCATATTCTTTGTAAAAAAATATCTATATAAAAAAAACACCTAAGTGGATAAGCTTCCTCTTGATATCTTATTCTTTGTAAAAATGAACTCACTATCATTATAAGTGGATAGTCTTTTGATTCTTCTTTCAAAAACCCCTTAACTTGAATTCTTATATTTTTTTAAAAAAAATATTTTATTTTTCAAAAAGAAAATCCAAATAAATATTATAAAATCATCCATAAATAACAGCATAATGAGAACCTAAATAAGATGATGTTTATGTAAAACCTATTAGATCTATATAAACAAGCTTTAAGGGAATTTTATAAATAAAATTAATTTATTAAAAGATTGCTTGTGTGTACCATATTGATAATTTTCATAAACTTCATTACTACTTAAGATAATAAGATTAAAAAGATCCTTAACATGATTTTTCCATATCATGATATTTTATTTAAAAAATATATAACTAAGTCTATCATATCAATTGATACATCATCATTTGTACTTATCTAATCAACATATGAGTTAGACATTGAAATAATATATACATATTTGATTTTTTTACAAATGTGTATTCTATTTACATTTAATTCTTTTATGTACAAAAAAACTTGGCTTCATAAGAATATTAACATCAATTACATTTGTAACAAAAAAGAGATTTTTTTTCATGAAAGATAGTATAGACTCTTAAATATAATAAAATTATTATTTTTATTTGAGATTATGATGATTCCTATATTCTCCACTTGGTGAATGATATTGTCTATCGTGATAATTGCATTGTTGTTTTTATATCCACAAAAATTAGTGAATTTAGTATGGTGAGATAATGATCATATATTTAATCAACTATCTAAGAATTGATGGATATCATGCTTTCTACTATAGTAGTTTTGACCATAAAACATTTGCTCTAGTCTTATTCATAACATATGAATTTTTTTTATTATATTTTTTTAAAATGTTTTTAATATGATAGTTAATTATTTTGTGTGGCCTGACTTGTCACATCTATAACACTTAGTCCTATTTTAATTTACCTATCATTTGAAGAAGATTCTGACTTATCAGCATCATTCTTCTTCTTTTTTATTTGTAAAGAATATATTTCTATCTCCCATAATGTAGAGATTTGTGTCATTTGATAAACCAAATATTCTTAAAAAGTAAGAAAATTCTAGATATATATATATATATATATATATATATATAATATGACTTTTCTTAAAAAGTAAGAAAAGTATTATTATTATTATTATTTTATATATATATATATATATATATATATATATATGTATGTATGTATATGTATATTCATTATGAATACCATGTATAATATAATTTTTCATCTCTATATTAGAAATATATTCATTTAGATCAAAGAGTATATTTCTGAACATAAATTTTTAATCTTCAAAAGTATAGAGAAATTGATTAATCACCTTGGACATTATTTGCTAACTCATTCTTTAAATATTAAAATCAAGTCATTCTTTTTTAATTAAGCAAATGTATCAAAAGTGATCCAAATCTTTGAAGTTGACTTATAGTCAATAATATATTCAAAGAGATCATGAGAGAGATGTTTAAAATAAATTCAACTTTTACATATGATATCCATCTCTTAATGATATCTTCATATACAGCATTTGATATCATATTACATTGCCACCAACCACCTCTTATAGATGTTTCTCATACGAGATAAAAGTTCAAATAAATCTTTCAGAACTTATAATTAGATTGATTGAAAAATTCAATATCAAACTCATCAACCTTCACCAAGAAAATTTTAAAAGTATAAATTATTACTATTATGGTCTTTGATACCATGTAAAGATCATGGAGGATCACATGCAAGTATAATTCTTTCTCAAATAATAGTAACAAGGTAATACTAACCCAATACCTAACAAAAAAAAAAAGAAATCGGGAAGAAAATAAAAAAAATAAAAATAATATTAAATTAAAAAAAATTACTTACAACACCTTCAACTTCATCTGACTCTAGACTTGATACTTGAGAATTTGGATGACCTACACATCTAGGCACCATGTCTCTTTTATAGGTATCAAATAACAACTTAAACTAAGAGAATTTTATCATGTCTCTAATTTTAATTAACTAAGATTCTATCTAATTAATTAACTTATGTAAAAGATGAAACTTTTAAAATCCTACAAAAATATAACTTCAAATTTTAACAGACTCAAATTATGAACTAAGACAAGTCTTACAACCCAAGTATCATAGAGATGATTAAGAACAATACAAGCCCATAAAGAGATGAATGATACTGAGATTTAAAGGAAGAACTCACTCCAACATAGCCTTTTATATCTCTGGTTCTTTCTCTTTCTCTCATCTTGGATTTTAGCTTGCTCTTGCATGGTGCTTAAGCGAATCCAACTCAGTTTGATTAGTTCAATCCACTATACGTCAGTGGTGATGTGATGTCATTTGTGATTACGTTCATGGCAGTGCGTCATATATTGTCTTGGAATTACCAGTGCAAGCAATTCTCTTCGCTTCCTTCAACTTTGTCTGAGGTAGAGAAGACTAAAAACAGTCAGCTAGATTAAGTTATCGAGTCAGTCAACGCAAGTCACAGCAAGCCCCAGTATTCTACAAAACCTAGAGCTGGTGATCAATCGGCACTACCTTTCTTCCATATCCAATTGTATCCACGATGTTGGATTGGTTTATGGTCCTTTCGAGGTCATTGCATGGAAGTTTCATTGCATGAGAGATGCCAAAAACTATGCAACTAGTGGAAGATGGCACCACGAGAAGCTTCCATGAACTTGCATTGGAGTCTAAGCTTTGCAAGAGCTCCGGTCTCTCTATATAAACGATTTACGATCTGCCATTGAAGAAAATTTTAGATCTTCCAACATACTTGTCACCTTATTGATGGATGATGTGATGCTCTCTGATCTCATCTCGAACTTTGTGAGATCAGTCCTCACAAAGATCAAGTGCCACACGAAGATAAAATGCTTTATCGTTCGGACTGAGACTGATTTGGAGGAGGAGGAGCAGCAGCACCGGCGGTGCACCGGCACAGAAGAACTCTCCCACCATGATATCGAGGTGATCATGGGGAGGCTCGGTCTGTTGGGTCCGAGAGGAGAGGCAGTCGACGTCGACGGTGGTGGTGGGGAGTGCAGATTGGTCGAAGAAGTTGATGCGCTGCTGGAGGAGAAGAAAGCGAGCTTGGACGAACTGAAGGGGGCGTTCTGCGTCTTCGACAGGAACGAGGACGGGTTCATAAGCCCGGGAGAGCTGTGGTGCGTGATGAGGAGGTTGGGGTTGCAGGAGGGCCTCAAGCTGGAGGACTGTGAGAGGATGATTCGTGCCTTCGACGTCGACGGTGACGGAAGAATAAGTTTCAGTGAGTTCACCCGCCTGCTAGAGAACGCTTTGTAGCTTCTTCTTCTTCTTCTTCTTCTTCTCGTTGCAGTGCCATTAAAATCATCAGAACAATATTAAATGTTAATAGACTCATTATAATACAACATTAAGTTGATATCTATCAATAATAATGGAAGAGTCGTATATATTGTTTCTCACAACGTCAAACCGGTCATTGACAAGTGTGTCTCCCATGGGACAAACATGCATCCCTCTTCCATGGTTTCATGTTACCAATGGCGATGCCATGGATCGCAAAGCAGAACTCGAATTCCATGACCAAGTTTCACAACCGCTACATGACAGCGAGAGAGCAAAGTAATCAATCACATGCAGAGCGAAGTGTCAAAGTAGAGAAGAAATCTGCACCTGAGGAAGTAGAGGAGTAGGACAGGGAGGTGACTCATTGTGACGTTGGTACGTGGATATATCTCTCTATGCCCGAGAGCAAGGAACTCACCCCACACTGGTATTTCTAATCGGCAAGGATCATCACCTCATGTTCCTGTGCTTCATATCCTATCGTAGTTATCGATTTTTGATAGACTGGTGCATGATGTCAAAAGAGGTTAGTAATCCTCTTAATGAATGCTGTAGGTGCTAACTAGTCTAGCCGATAAAGAATTTATAGATCATTGCAAGATCCTAAACTCAAATCTCATCTTAGTTAATTACTCGTTAGTATAATTATCGGGTGTTTAATTAATGTAATGTTCATGTGTGAGTTCTCTTAAGATAAAAGAGAGAGAATGTAACTCATAAGAAGTAAACACAGTTATAAGAGGTATCGAGTTGACGAAAATATTGAGTTGGTAATAATATGGTGTTCGAATGTTCGTGTGTGAGTTCTCTTAAGACAAAAGAAAAAGGATGTGTAACTCATAAGAAGTAAACACTTAAACACGTATCGAGTTGACGAAACACTTAAATAGATGTCAAGTTGATAATAACATGACGTTCGAATGTTCGCGTGTGAATTCCCGTAAGATAAAAGAGAGAAGAAAAGACGCTTATAAGTAAGTAAGGAAAAGAAGAAGTCATCTCAACAACTTCACCAACTTTCTTAGCTTCTAAACATGAAAAAGATAAGACTCTCTCTCTCTCTCTCTCTCTCTCTCTCTCTCTCTCTCTTTCTTGGAGTTAGGTTTCACCTTCCACAAGACAACGTTCTTTTACTTGAGCGTGAAAGAAAATTTCCAAAGTGATTCTATTCACCACTGTAAGATGTACTGATATAAGAGGACATCACGGAGTGTGAGGTAGAATGAACCCATCAACCAAATCACTGTCGATAGGACCTTGAGACGCTACTACTCCTTTTACTCTCCAACGAAGCAACGAATTGGCTCGATCGATTTTTCTCCAGAACCATATGGGATGGACGAGAATCGATGATAAATCATCATCGAGATTCGTAACAACAGCGAAGAACTTAATTATGATCAAGCTGTGAGAATTGAGATTGTTCTACTGATGTATGTGAAGCAGTACTATTCTCTATCACTTGCATACGGGGATGTAATCAGAAGGACCACTCACCGGAATGCTCAGCAGAGGAAAGATCGCTACCTTGTCGTCAACAAAGGCTGCTGTCAACATGGGGGGAGTCGGCACAAGGCACCTAATCGGAGGAGGAGAATCCGACGGGGATTTCGGGTGTCAAATCGCTGCCATGATCTCCCAAGAGAACGTTTTTGTGACTGCAGAATTGAGATGGGCAGCGAGGAGACGCCGACGCCGACGCCGGTTTTGGCGGCACGTTTATAGAGTTTAGGAGCTGTGAATGGCTGGGAGTTCACGAGGACGAAGGTATGAGGCGTGGGCTGTTTCATCAAAGGTGTTCGACCTTTGGAAATGCGGCAGTCAAATCCAGCGTTTGGTGAATGACACCGACAGGAGTTGATGTTTTTGCTCCTCGCCGGTGCAAGGTCGGATCCCATGATGGCACTGATAACTAGTTGGGATGGGACCTAATGGATTGTTTTCTATGGAATTAATTCATGATTTTGATGGCATCGGATTGGGAGATTTTACCTTCTACGATCTGGATTGGTGAGACTGTCTGATCCACCGCTGTCGTCTCTCTCGAGGCAGAAAAGGACGCCGTAAATGCCACAGAGGAAAGCATGAGGTGGGGTGAAATTGGCGAACGAGACAAGGGCAGTTGCTGCGGCATCTCCTCCTACAAGAATACAAGCACGAGCGGCTTCCGCGATGTCGTTGCCGGTTCTTGTTTGTTTGCTTCTTGGTGGTTTGGTTTCGGGCTTTTCTTGACTTTGAACTTGGACATGGAGCAAGTCCCACCGCCCCACTCACGTATCGGTCTCGAAAGAGACCGGTGTGAGAGTAAATTAAGGGAGAGGGGAGAGGGAGAACCGTGCCGCCTTCTTTCTTCCATTTAAGGCTGTTCCTTCGGGCCTTCTACTTCTTGCTTTCTTTCTCTTTTTCCTCTGTTTTTGTTCTTCTTCAGGATGCTCTAGTCTCCGTCAAAGTTGATATCGAGGAGCGTAAGACACCAAGAAAGGTCCTTTTTTGATGCGTTTGGAACGAGTTCTTGGAAGGAATTCGTATAGGAGAGAAGGATCAAAATCTCTCCTTTCTGATCAGAATCATTTCTTTTGAAGAATTCGTTTTCTCTCTTCCTGTAGATGGGGCACCAGCCGCAGAAATCCGAGGCGAAGATGAGGCTTTTCTCTTCGCCACCATCACCATCACCGTCACCTTCGTCTCGTAAAGGTTTGCCTGACATTGTTGCACAGAGTGAACGAGATGAGAGGGGGATGTCAAGTGGAAGAAGAGATCACGGGCAGGCCAAGCTAAGCGTCAGAGGCCATTGGAAACCATCAGAGGATGCCAAGCTTATGGATCTTGTCGCCCGATACGGCCCCCAAAACTGGAACTTTATTGCCGACAAGCTAAATGGAAGATCAGGTGATGGTTTTCATCAGAGTCAACAAGATAGGAATATCTTATGTTGTCAGTCCTGTTGATGATTGCATCTCATCGTTTGCAACAAAGAAAAAAGCTCTAATTTTGATGATTCTTCCTGAAGCTTAAGTTTTCATTCAATAATTT
The DNA here is from genome assembly GCF_036884655.1 of Musa acuminata AAA Group. Taxonomy (NCBI): domain Eukaryota; kingdom Viridiplantae; phylum Streptophyta; class Magnoliopsida; order Zingiberales; family Musaceae; genus Musa; species Musa acuminata. The sequence goes on from NC_088333.1 coordinate 39,631,946, forward strand.
ATGGTGATTTCTGCCCTCAAATGATCAAATGATAGAAAGAAAATTGAAGCCCATAGTTTTGACAATGGAAGTTTGCTTCTTTGGTCATCGGAGCAGGAAAGAGCTGCCGGCTAAGGTGGTTCAACCAACTGGATCCAAAAATCAACAAGACAGCCTTCAGTGAGGAAGAAGAGGAGAAGCTTGTCGCCTCCCACAGGATTTACGGGAACAAATGGGCGCTTATGGCGAGGCTTTTCCCTGGGAGGACAGACAATGCCGTCAAGAACCAGTGGCATGTGCTCATGGCCAGGAAAGAGAGGGAGCAAGGCAGCGGCTGTAGGAGGAGGAAGGCGTTGCCGCAGAGAACGGAGGTGAGCAGCGGGCATAACAATGCGTGGAGTGGCGAGTCCTCCATCACCAGCTCCAGAGATGAGTCTTCCTCGACTTGCACTGGTAGCAGGGCCATGCCCTGTTTCTTGAAGGACTTTGGAATGGCACAGCAGCAACAGCCATTGCAGCTCTGCTTTGGTGTGTTCCACTCTCTTCTTCTTCTTCTTCTTCTTCTCTCTCGATGTCAGTTAAGCCCATATGCCTCGGGAGCTTCGGTTTTCTTGTTTGCTTCTCCTGTGCAGGAAGCGGATACAGTTTCGGGAATGAAACTTCTGAAGGATCAGCAGTCGACCATTGCAGCAATGTCTTCCTGCCAAGTGAAACTGATGGTGATCGAAAGAAGAAGTGCATTCCCTTCATCGATTTCATGGGTGTTGGAGTTTAGCTTTTCTTCAAGGAATGAATTCAACAAGTCTGCTTCATGCACAGAGTCACTAAAAAGAATTAAGAGAGTAAAAAGTGGGAACAAGCACAAGAAGAACGAGAAGAACAAGAAGAAGAAGTGATCACTGCTTCTGCTTTCTTTTACTGCATGTTTGATTTAGATCATTCTTTTTATGATTCCAATCTAAATCTAAATTACATAGTAAAAAATGATTGGAATCAAGTTGGATACTGAGTTCAAAAATTAGATATGGAAGGATCCAAGAGGTAAACATCATGTATTATTTGTATTTTAAGTAAATATTAAAATAATAACTTGAACCTCTTTCATGTTAAATAAGCTAATTATTATCAATGAAGGGCTTTTTTAAGAATATAGTTTTAATTAATTATAGATAAGGAAACATAAGTGAATACAATAATATCTTAAAGATTACAAATTGCACACACCCAGAAAGGATGCAGAGACAATAAAATAATCCAGTAATATATATTATATATTCTGTTTAAGATAAATTACACTATGTATGACTTTATATTATAGTAAATTTTTTTTATAAAAATATTAAGTAATTTAGTTGGTAAAGAATTTAATAATTTATTATCTTCGTCATTTATTTTTTTCAAAAATATATAAAATATATTTATCAGAATTTGGCAGCATAAATTTGTTTATGCTAAGTGTATTGGATTTGGCTTTTTAGTGGGTGTTATTTTGGATCCATACCCCACCCTTGTGTCGACTGATATCGGTTCGGATCAGGCTCCGGATCCGATATGGGTAATCCAATCGAGTATTATCTCTAATCCGGAGACTGGTTGTATATGGCACATATTGCTCTTCAAGGGAGATTTGGAACTCGAATTAAGTCACCATAGAAGTCTGTCGTCGCTGGTCGTACCCAAAGTCGTGAAGTAAACGAGTGTCGTGTGTCGCGGTCATCCCAATAGTTATAATCTCCACGCACTCCACAAGCTCCGTCGAGAAGCGCCGCCTCCTAAAACCCTCGAACTCTCTCTCTCTCTCCGAGGTCTTCGCCCCGCCTCCGTTGATGGGCGGCGTCGCTAGGCTCCTCGTTCTCCTTGCCACCCCTTTCCCTCGCCCCTCCGCTCTCCGCCTCGCCCGCCACCGCGCCGTGCCCCTTGCCGCCCTGTCCGCCGCCGCCAGCACCGCTTCCTCCTATTCGTCCCATCACTTCCGCCCATTACACCCGCGTCTTCGGCTTGGTTTCTCGGTTGTAACTGCAGAGCGGTTCCACACCCAGTTGGCCGGCGCCAGGGACGACCATGGCGAGGCGGTGGCCTCGGCGCCGACCTCCCACGCCGGTTCCATGCGTTCTTGGCCGGAGTGGAGGAAACTTGTTGATTATCTAGTCGCCGGAGGTTACTATGATAGGCAGGACTCCGTGGCTGTTGGGGAGGAAGATGATGATTCGTTATTGGCTGGAGAGGATCTGACCGAGGAATTTGTGAAGGCTGTCCAAGCCTGCCTTTCTTTTGCAAGAGATAAACCTGATTTGTTGAGGTGCTGTGGTGGTTTTATCATTAAAATTTATGCTTTTGGGATTGAAATTTATGAGCACTGAGCTTAATCTGGATTCATGTATTTGTTCTACCATTGCTGTCTCTTGTTATTCTTATAATTAAATCTTGTTTGTTTGTTCCTCAGTAGTTCATCTGATTTTACTGTGTATTGACGTATTAGGATGCTGGCAAAGAAAGATATCGAGATTATTGTGGAGAATGGCTCGCCATTCTTGTTTAAGAATGGTGCAAATTCAGTAAGGCGTTTGCAGTCATTCGTGGTTGCTGATGGAACCAAAGTAAGTCTAGTGAACTAAACATGAAAATACACTCTTCTTCATCAGTCACATGGTAGCCTAACAAAATTATAACATTGTGACAGGAAATCCCATGAAAAAAACTCATAACCTTGTTATGGGATCCGTGATTGATTGCAAATATTTTACTGTTTCCTGAACTTTTCTTTTAATTTTATTTGTTCTTTTATTTCCTTATACTTAACCTGAAGGGTGACTCCTATAATGGGTTTCATTGGTGTCTATTCGTATATAGTTGATCCTCCTTTTTTTAATAAATAATGGCATAATGATAAACCAATGAGATTTATGATGCAATGCGATAAATGTAATAGTGAGTTTAATGGACATACTATAAATAACCGCTTATATATGCCATTATAGTGTTATTAGTTTTTAACATCTACCTCACTGGTTTATGTTCATGTTTCAATTGCTTTATAATTTGTTACTCTTGGCAAAAGGCTTTCTGTTCTGGGTTCTGTGTAGTGTTACATGTAGAAGAGCAATTCATATTCAACTGTTTCACACCTTATCCATTCCACCCCAACCTTAGGACAGAAATCATTTATAGAATTTGTTCTAGTGTGTCTTGGCTAGATTGTAATGCAGTTTGATTTAGTTAAATTTGTTCTATTAAAAGCCTTGACGTTGGAAATATTATCTAAGCATTAAACGTCAGTCAAGCCCTTTTCCCCAGCTGGAAGGAAATAGATGCAGTGATAAATTTATCAATGTTTCCATTTGGAAAAATAGTTAAAATTTAATTGACCACATTTTAATTGTCTGGATGATATTAGGTGCTTGAATCTGAGAGGGCACAGACTGTTGACATTATGCGATATTTGTTGAGCTATGCATGTAGTTCTACTGCAACTCGTGACGAGAGCTTCTTAACAACTAGAGACCTTACTGAAACAGCTATTCGAAGTCTGTTGGCTCAGCTATTTAGATTGAGTGTTACAAGTCCAGAGGCCAGGTTAACTGAGATGACTCCTAGACAAACTGTCACAAAGCAGCACTTCTCCAGGCCTACTTGGCAAACTATTGAAATGAAAAGAGGTGACTGGATCTGCCCAAAGTAAGTTATGCTATGTAGCCTTTTTCCTCGACATGATATTGTGTTGAAGAATGTTTTCCATCTGTATATATATTGATTAAATTTCTGTGGTGCTATTTCCTTCTATACTAGTGAATGATACAGTATATGAGGTCATAGAAGCACTTCACAAAAGCTTTATTCTGAAGTATATGAATCAACTATAATTCTTCTGAAGTTTCAGCTGTAATTGTGAGGACTAAAACTTTATGTTTGTTTATAGGAGAAGAGGTGTACCATACATATTTTGTTTCACTATGTTCTTAATAGCGCTTTAGCTGATGGCCCTTTCTGGCATATATTAAATCTTAAGTATTATCTGTAATGCTTAAGTTTAATGTCCTTTCATGCCATCTTGTATTAAAAATAACTAAAGATTAAATTTTATGTCCTTGCCCACCATCTTTTATAAAAAAATTAAGTAGATTAATACGTCAACCAAAATGGTCTAGCAACATCCTGGCTGTGTAAGTGGAGCAAGTGGATGCTTGTTGCATCCTCTTTTTGGGTTCAAGTGCGTTGACTGTTGGCATTCATATTAACTATGAGATTCCAATGTTCCTCGATTATATCTGACCTAGAAAGTTCAGTCAACAGATCCTTGGAAAACCTTGAAGTGATTGCTAATGTGTAACCTATATATTGAGGTTATTTTTCGGTCAGATGAAGGTTTAAAACCTTTATGTATGTTAATTTTGATTAGAAAGCCTGATGGAATATCTGTTTGGCTCTCATGTTTGGTAAACTTTACAATTAGATGAGATATCTTTTTTGTAAGACAAAGTAAATAACTTGTTTACTTCCATGGAGCTTCATAGGACAGCTATTCAAGTACTGTAATATGATCTCCTGGATTGCCTCTGATTGACATGAAATGGGCAATTCAAGGCAGATCCGTGCTAGTAGCAACATGGCTGCATTGTGCATCCATGGGAACCTTGTGCAGTGGCTTGCCATCAGTCGCAGTTTACCCTTTCTTTCAGTCGCACTTTATATCCCTAACAACTGGCTCTCTATATACTGAGGACTGGAATCAGTACAGGGCGGAGAAATAGGAGAGTAAGAGCATAGGAAAGGTAAAATAACAGAAGAGGATAAGAACAGAGGTCAGGTAGAGGAGGGATGATGCTATGGGATATCAGGATCAACCAAAAGTCTCCTGCATCAAAACCCCTGTCTTCTCCCTCCTTGCTGCTTCTGCATGCAGGTAAGCCTCTCTTGCTGAGGCATATTTTGAAACTCACTGCACTTGCCAACTGTGTTCTGCAAGGATGGTGGTCATAGAGGTACTTGCCGGTCTTAAGCTTTAGTATTTATGGAAAATCATGGTTGCCTAACTTTTTTGATGCTTCATGCTCTTTAGGAGACAGTATTTGTCCCAAAAATTATAAATGTAAGAACATTTTTGTAAGGTTTAATTTTATACATCATAGGATAAGCATGTATATCCATGGCACATGCCACAGCATGGTTGTGTGCAGCAGTGCCCATTTCTATAGAGGGGCATTCCTTTAGAACGTCATGGTGCCTCAAGCATGAGCAATAAAAAGGTGAATGATTTTTTGCCATGAGGTTTGTGATAAAATGAATGCTCATTTGGATTTATCTAATTATGAACTAGTTTGGTTGATTTTTGGTTTTTCAGGTTATTGTTTCCTGTGTGGAACTTAGTCATAAATGATGTGATAAATAACTTCCTGTAGTTACATTTATCATGATTTTCTCTTAGAAAAAGTCTTAATATGTTCAAAAGATGAACCTATGTGGTGTGATTCTTCTTATCTGTTTCCTATTAGTAGAAAGTTTACTGGTATCTATTTTGTTGTTGTGCAGATGTAGTTTCATGAATTTTGCGAGGAATATGGGATGTCTTGAATGCAATGAAGCACGACCAAAAAAGATCTTGAGTGATGGAGAGTGGGAGTGTCCTCAGTAAGCTTTTCTTTGCTAAGCTCTCTATGTTAACCTCTGATGTTGGTTTCTTTGTTGATACTTACTTTTTTTTTTGTTTCACATATTCTAGATGTGATTTCTTCAATTTTTCAAGGAACATGTCTTGCTTAAGGTGTGACTTCAAACGTCCCGGAGGAAGCCCATTTGGTACTGCTCCCTCAGATGCTCATTTAGGATATAATGGAAGTTCAACTGTTGAGCAGATCCTTAAACGAAGCAACCTTGATAAGTCTGAAATTGAGCGGAAGTTGGCTGCCAATGATGAGAAGGCAGAAAGATGGTTCAGTAAAATTTCCCAGCTAGATGATTCTGCAGATTTGAGCAGTGCAATAGATGATGAGGATTTCCCAGAGATCATGCCCATGCGGAAAGGGATGAACAGGTTTGTTGTTAGCACAAGAAAAACACCCTTAGAAAGGAGGTTGGCTAATGCTCAGAACAGAAGTAACTTGGGAAATTCTGGCTTTTCTGAGGGTCATGAGTTACAGCCTGGTCGATCAAATGGAATGAACTCCCATAAACCTTCAGAATCTTCAATCAGTCAGATGTTGGACAGGATACTTGGTCGCTCATCAACTTCATCAGAAACAAGCCATCCGGTGGTTGCGGGAGGGGATAATTCTTCTACTGGGAGTAGATTTAGTTCTTCAGATTATAGGCAGGGAATGGTAAACCAAAGGACAGATCCTGATTCTGTACCTTTTGTGCCTTTACCTGCAGATATGTTTAGTAAAAATTCTAATCCAGATAATAAACAATCTCTAAATACAGAAGATTCAGCATCTGCAAAAGCTAGCCAGCTGGGTGATCCTGTGTTTAAGGAGTCTGAAAGCTCAGCTGAAAGCAGGGACAGTGATTCCTTTGACGCTTCCAAGGGATGGTCTAAGAAAGTCACAGAGCTTGATAATGTCAGGGATATGGCAAATGCCATATCTGATGATGACTTTCCAGAAATCATGCCCATGCGTAAAGGTGAGAATCGATTCATAGTCAGCAAAAAGAAAGATCGTTCTCTAACATCACTACAATACAAGAGGCGGATAGCCATGGAGCAGGCCAATAGTGGCAATTTTGTTCCCTTTGTACCGTTTCCGCCAGACTACTTTGCGAAGAAAGATAAGCAGCCTGAAACTTCTCCGACTGAAGGCTCTACATTGCATGAGAAGGCTCGGAGTGAGACTGAGAAGTCTGAAGAGTCCATGACTGGTGTTGCTAACTCGGAATCTGGTGGAAATGCAACCTGGCAGCCGGAGAATTGGTCTGCCAATCAGTCTTACCATGGGACTACTAGCACAAACCCTCCCAGTATGGATTTGACTTACCGTAAAATGGATGCTTATAATGTTGGAGGCTCTGCAAATTCAGCTCAACCACTGAATACCTCATGGAGAAACCAGAGTGAGATCCCAAGCAATGATTTCTCTCAAAAGAACACGCATAGTGGTCCTAGCGTTTCTGCCAGTACTCAGCAGACAGAAAATTCTAAAAGTGCGAGTGAGAGCTGGAAACCGAGCTTTAGCGGAAAGAGCTTAGAAGGATCTGCCGTCACCGAACCTGATCCTCTTGACATGTCGGAGGAGGCAAAAGCAGCAAGATGGTTCCGTCGAGCCGCTCAGATAAAAGATATCTCCGAACTCAGCAACATTCCTGATGAAGATTTCCCAGAGATAATGCCTATGAGAAAGGGGGTGAACAGATTTGTTGTGAGCAAAAGGAAGACACCATTGGAGAGGAGGCTGACATCTCCTCAATACAGAAGAAGCCTGCCTATCGTTAGATCTGAGCCCGATGAAGATGCCAACTGAGTTGTAGTATTATCTGCAGCCGGAGAATGATGCCAACATCAGATGTAGTTTCACTGTGTCATCAATGTTGACTCGTCTACGACTTGATTTTGTCATGTTTGCCCTAATAATGATCTCGAATTCCTTATTTAACTGTTACATTAGTGATTCAAATTGGGATATATATATATAATATGTTACATCTTTATGTGTCATAGTTTTCCGGTTCAAATATCAATTGATTTGCTTCATAGCAATATGTGGGACGAGGCATTGCATATCGCCGCGGGTGGCAGTGTCCATCAGGACCGTCCATAATAGGTTGTGGGATCCGACCCGCCATCGCACGGCTGCGATCCACTCCCCAATGATCATCATCCACGTAGCAGCCTCACGTTCCAGTTTCAATTGCCATTAGTCTACCCATTAATTACGGAATGGCCGCTGCTTCTTTAAGCGGAGTCCACGTCGCTGGCCTCGTCGAGATTGGATTCCAGTTCTTGAGGGGCGATCCCGATCGGCTCATATTGAGGGTACGGTCTCGACCATTAATTTCTTTTTCCATCTTTATCGCCAATTTCGCTGCAGATCGATAGGGTGATAGCTTATATGCTTTTCTCTCCCTTCTGTAGTTTCCTCAATCAGATTCGGAACCCTAACTTTTCAATCGAAATGGGTTCTTCGTTTCTTTTGCTTTCTTCTTTCGAAACGGAGTTTTCCGAACGGGATTCATTTATTCCGCCACCGTTGTTTGTGGTCTAGGAATTTTGTGGTCTTCTTTTGGCTGATGTCTCATAGCCTTGTTCGGTTTGATGTTGGACGCCTATATTATATTTGATGAATTGGATTCGATCTAATGTGTATTTCATTCCGTACTTCTTGATTCTGTTAGTAGATTTGACTTCTTGTTTCTTGAGACTGTCTTGTTTGACATATATCAACTGTATGCAGGGGATGGGGAGAATTAGGGCTGTCCTGTTAGCAGTGGTGTTCCTTGCGGCAGAGATGCCGCAGTTGTTGGGATCCCCTGTCACGGGGCCTGCTTTTCTTTGGTCGCCTCAACATTTTGGGTATTGAACTCCTGTTTTCAGTTCAAGATGGGGGGACATTAAGGGGGCGGGGTACTAGAAGGATAACATGTGATTTGATCCTTTGAAGCACATTATTAATGATTTCTTATTAATATTTTTTTTGTTACGATAGTGATGACTGAATAGCACAATTGACATTGTCCCCGTTTGTGTTGTACTACTAATGTTGATATATTGTGTTTAATCATTGATTCTTGCCTTTTGTTTTACTCGTTTTCACCTTTTATGCTTGGATATGATACTTTATGATGATTGAAATGCTAACCGATGATTTACAATTTTGGAAATGATAGCAAGTTCTTTTTGCATCATTTTGTTTTAACATATACATATTCTAGTTGTAGCTTGTTTGCAGACTTTTGTAGTCACTAGACTCACTATAGTAGTCTGTCCTGCTGCTCTGCTTTCAGTTTTGGTCAACCTTGAATATCTGTTTGATCATCCATATTGATCATAAAGAAAGAAAAGGGTTTTAGATGAGGTGGAAGTAAACATTCTTGTTAGAACTTGTCACCAAATAACATAAGATATGTACCTTTTCTAATCCTCTCATCTTTTTGAAGTTCTATTCTTTTAATGTAGAGAGCATAGGAAAAGATCCAACCACTATAGAGTTAATTGTAAGTATAAAACTATCAAGCAGGTGATATTAAAGTGTCTAACTAGAAACATGGCTGAAATTCTCTTCTTTATTTCCATTGTCCTCTTTATGGAACCAAAAAGAACATGACCGATATGGAAAAGGGTCTAATTATCTAAATCTTTCTTTAGGTAACTTTGTGAAGATATAAAAGGGAATTCTTGATGAAGTTTCTGTGTTTTCTTTACAAGTAGACTTCTGAAGCATGATGTTTTGTATAATTTTGATTTTTGTTAATTCCTGGCTGAAATGTTTTGATAGTTTAAAAGATTGTGGGTATCGTGTTAAGCAATATTGGATCTTTATTATTAAAAAAATATAATTGTTAAAAGTAAAATCTTGAATTCATCTGCTTTAAGATCTCAATGAATCTAGATAAACATTTAGAACTCAAGGAAAATCTTCTCTTTTAATCTAATGGAATATTCATGATGGTGGCTTGCAAGTGAGGGGATAGCGGTTTATTTTAGAAAGGGAAGATGCTAAATAAGGAAAAAGTGGTGAGTGTATCTTCTGTTTTAATCCTTACGGAGAATCCCTACATCTCTCTTTGTTTTCATGTATCTCTTTGTTCTTTATTATAGGCAGACATTCCTATTCCTTGGTTATCTTGAGGTTGATTTCACAGCCTCTTGTGATCTGGGACATGGGACAAATGACAAGCAGCAGCTAGAGATGTTCATGATTAGTGAAAACTGTGAGCTTAATTGTAAGTTATTGGTAATGTGGGGCGTTGACAGAAGGATATGGGCCTTGATACTTTCAATTCAAAGTTAATGATGGATCACTCAGATGGGAATCTGGTGCCATTGAACAAGTGAAACTAGAGCGCACAGGAAGAAAAGTATAAACCTCTTTGTGATTACTTGCAAATGCATTATCTAAAACAAAATTGATGGTGTGGTTAGATTTGATATACAAAAATTTATCTATATATCAGTAGTCCTAACATTGATGGTGATGTTCACCTACTTCTTATGCCTTGCTGCAATTTTTATAATGCATGATGTTTCTGCTTTTTATGGTTCCGTGCAAAGTTTATATCTGAAACTAGTGTTCTGCTTGTTTTGCAGATCATCACAGCATGACAATGAAGAATTTGTTGACTACCGAACATTCTCCCCAAAGGATTTGGCAAAATCGGTTTTGTCTGAAGGAGGTTGGTCAAATGTTGTGGTAAGTTGTCACTTGATGATTAGCTATTACGATTCAAAGCATTTTCTTGATTTAACTTAAACTGCTTATTTGTGGCGCCTGTAATATTTGACTTGGACATATCTTTTGTAGTGCACTCGGGAAAAACTTAATGATAACATGGATGTTGCTGTTGTTTTTGTTGGAAGAAAGGTAATGAAGTTTGTTAACACACAACTACTTGTTGCTTCATGGTTGCTTCATAATTAAGGTTTCATTCAAAAAAATGGATGTTATGGAATCAATTTTTTCTTTTTTTAGAAACTGAAATTTGACCACATGCTGAATTTATGATAAAACCTATTGTCGTGTTTATGCTTCTCTATACTAACTGCTGACCGTGTGCTTCCGTGTCTTGTAGTTACAAACATCAGATATCTCTAGTATTAAACAACCAGATCCTTCTTTGATAGACATTCTAAAGGTAGCGAAATTTGCTTGTTCTTTTATGTGTTTTCGCAATCAAATTTTTGGTCAAGTCTTGACATTTAGATCTTACTTTTCTGTGTTGCTATCTAGCTCTCGTTCACAACTTCAAACTTCTCTATGGCATTTCCATATGTTGCCATAGATGAACAGGAGATGCTGGAAAATTCTTTAGTAAAAGGTTTTGCAGAAAATTGTGGACAAGGGTTAGGAGTGAATCGGATTGCATACTTGGACTCCTGTTCTCTCGATGGTGGAAACAAGAAACTTGAAGGCCTACATTCTGTTCATGTAAATTAATTGTGTTTGACTTGTTAATCATGCCTCTATAGTTTCATCTAATTGTTAATTGTCTAAATTCTAAATTTTAAATGACGTAGGATATTTTGGCTTCAAGAATAAGTGGGAAGATGGATTTGATTGTTTTGTGCAGTGGAGACTCTAAAGAATCAGACCGCACTCCATCAGAAGGTTTGTTGTTAGTTTGAAAAGAATGGTTTTTGGTGATATTTCACATAGAATAAGAACTGCAGTTATTTTTACATCGATTTGTTGTTATATCCAGGGGAGGCTTTATCTAATGTAGTCGATATGCTAAAGCAGTCTGGTGCCAAGTATACGATTCTCTATGCTTCGAGACCATACAGGACAACTCAGTACCCCGCCCATTTGGCAGTAAGGTTTCTTGCAGAAAGCCCTCAAGGCCAAGCATCTGCTAACTCAACTTGTGATGGAGTTTGCCAAATAAAATCATCACTCCTTGAAGGGATATTTGTGGTAAGCTCTTTGGTTGGTTCTCGTTTATGGCATCAAACTTGAGGTTAATTCTTCTGATTAAGTGACTATTGAATATATCAGCAGCAACTAATGTTGATGATCATATTGCAATGAGTTCCTTTTTCCTTTTAATTTTCAGATGCTGAGGTTCTTTAATTATTTCATTTTTTTGCACAAAAAAAAAATCATAAATGGTCTATTATATGAAAAGTTATCAAACCGACCATGTTCTAAGTGCAGAAATGTTATAGTTAATCTGCAATTTACTATTTTCTGTTGATTCCAATTATTTAGAGATTGCATAGAAAATCATACTTTGTGGGTCATTCTATACTGAAATTAGCATTAGCACGAGACACATAGGTTGTTTCAGTATCTATTTCTTGTTTTTCCTTCAGAAAGTTCCTAATGACATGCTATTGATATTTCTCTCTTTCAGGCAATTGTGCTGCTCATAATTTTGATATCAGGACTGTGTTGTATGATTGGAATTGACACACCTTCAAGATTTGAGACTCCGCAAGAATCTTGAGAAGCTATGTTAGATGGGCTTATCATTGATGGACCAGTGTGCTACCCGGACATGAGACATGTATCTCTGCGATTCACATTATAATAGCTCTGCTCTCTTATTGGCAAGGTTGTCTTGTCATTCTAATCAATAATACACTGCTCACGGCCTGTGTGTAAGGTATTTGTTCTCCTTCAGGATTTCTAGATCCAGACACAGGCTGAAGTCAACTATGAAGCATATTCCCATGTTGTATTATGAGTCTGTCTTGCTTCCACAATTTTCTTATCCCACACTCTGGACTTACACACATGCTGCTACGTTGATGTTTCTCATCTCCATTTTTTCTACAGCATTCAACTGCGTTGATGGTGGTTCTGGTTATAATTGAAGCTCTTGTTCTGGTTTGTCTGTCCTTCTCTCTTTTGCAAGATGAACATTTATCGTTTAGATATTGGTCATCTTCCCCAGCCTAATGATTGAATTGCTAGACCTCCATGCATGTTTTCATTCACTTGCTTGATGGAATGCTGTTTATATAGTGAAACTTGCTGCAGTTCTTGTCCAAAGGTACCAAATCAGAAGTTGGCATCACTCTCATCTTAGATTTATTACTGTTGTTTATGTAACATAATTGTGCTAAATTAATGGTTCTTAGGTGTTCTATCATTACACGTAAACCCAAAAAAATAAAAAGTAATAAGCCTAAAAGGTTTAGGGTATGTTTATCTGTTTATTAAAAGAATAATACTCGGGGGGGTCATCCGATAAGTGAAGGGCGCCATCCGATAAAAATAAATTAACGAGGGCTTTTGTCAGTAAATTTGCCTAATTTTGAAAGGAAATAGAATTATTTTATAGCGGTGCATAAATCCGAAACTTCAAACCCTAAAGCAACTCGAAGCGGTCAGAGTTCTGTATATAAGATGTGAGCCGTCCGCAGAACCCCTGCATCGAAGAACGATGGCGGACGAGTTGAAGCCTTTCTTTCCCGTGGAATCCGCGCACCACGTCAAGCCGCCTCCGCCCCGACGGGCACAATCCCTTACCCCGGAGTCCCGCTTCTGGCGCTCCTTCCGCCACTCCGAGCTCGCCTCCGGCCTCATCCTCCCCGTTACCGCCCTCGAGTTCTCGCCGGTTGCGCCCTACCACGTCGCCGCTGCCTGCTCTGCCGCCGTCCACCTCTTCGACGGCGCCGCATCCCCTTCCCTCGCGCCCCTCCCCCACTCCCCCCTCTCCGGCTTCTCCGACGTCGCCTACTCCCCCTCCTTCCGCTGCGATGGCGCCCTCCTCGCTGCCGGCGGTGAGTCCGGACTCGTCCAGGTCTTCCGCGTTGACAAGGCCGGCCCGCCCCTCCGCCGCCTCCGCGCACACGCCCGCCCCGTCCGCGTCGTACGGTACCCCCGAGTGGCTGATAAGATCCACCTCTTCTCCGGCGGCGACGACGCCCTCCTCGCCTATTGGGACGTGCCCTCCGAGGCCCAGGTGGTCTCCTTTCCTGGCGCCCACCGCGACTACATCCGCGCCGGGTCCGCCTCCCCCACCAGCCCCGAGGTCTTCGCGACCGGCTCCTATGACCACACCGTCAAGCTCTGGGATGTCCGTGTCCCGCCCGGTTCGAACCTCTTGCTGGGCTTCAGCCACGGGGATCCCGTTGAGAGCGTGCTCTTCTTGCCTTCGGGCGGACTTCTTGCCACCGCAGGTGGTAACGTGGTCAAGATCTGGGATATCATTAGCGGTGGGAAGCTGACTCACACGATAGAGAGCCACAACAAGACAGTCACTGCCTTATGTCTCGGAAGGATCAAGAATGAGAGCCCCAGCGACGACGGTGGGGAACCGAGGCTTCTCAGCGTCTCCATCGATGGGTACATGAAGAGCTTCGATTTTGCGACCTTCAAGATCACTCACTCGATGAGGTACCCGGCCCAGCTCTTGTCAGTCGGGTTCTCCCCATCCGGCAATGCTCGGCTTGTTGGGACATCTGATGGGGTCATTTACATGGGTATGAAGAAGACGAAGAAGCAAGAGGAGGCAAACGGGACAAATGCTGCTAGTGAGCTTGATGGGTTCATTCCTGAACCTGAGAATCAAGTTCTGAGGCCAACGAACTATAGATACTTTCACAGAGGCAAGAGCGAGAAGCCACAGGATACAGATTATGTCATTCCAAGGGCAGCAAAGGTGAAGCTTGCCGAACATGATAAGCTTTTGAAGAAATTTTGGCACAAGGAGGCGCTTGTTGTGGCACTGAGTAAAAAGAGCGCAAGTAGTGTAGTTGCTGTGATGGAGGAGCTGGTGGCTAGGAAGAAGCTGCTCAAGTGTGTGGCAAACTTGGACGTCGATGAGCTTAGATTGCTCCTACGTTTTCTGCACAAGAATGCTACGTCCCCACGGCATGCAAGGTTTCTGATGGGCTTGACAAAGAAGGTTCTTGAGATGCGTTCAGATGATATTCAGTCTAACAACAATTTGAGGATCTACGTTAGGAATCTTAAGCGCGTGATTGCAGAAGAAATCCAAATACAGCGCTCTTTGCAAGAGATTCAAGGAATGATTTCTCCTCTGCTTGTAATAGCTGGAAGATGAGGCTTTTGGTGCTAGTTACTGGTGTGGGTGTGTGGTTTATGAACTGATGTGAGAATCCAACATCTATGCATCAGCTGTATTGGTTGCAGGCCAAACACATCAGACTTCTTATCAAACAACACAATTGGTCAATACTTTAGAGTTCATGTGCCTGGTTGCTTAGGATTTTTTATTATGAGACCAGTGATGTAACATTTTGTTAAATTTTACTTTTTTGCATTGTCTTATGTTGATTCTAATTTTCAGGTTAGGTATGGTTTGCAGCATATCTGTTCCGGTCTATAATTGGAGATAGACCGGAACAGTTAGACTGGATAATTTTCAGCATATGGTTTGCAGCATTCTAATTTTCAGCATATCTTCCCCCCATTGCATCATGTTTTGAACATACCTAGTTTGTTTTTATTTGCTTGGATAGGTCCGTGAACAAATTGCCAGACGCTAGACTGGATAATTTGTCTGGCTAAATTGGATCAGTTTCTGAATTGGCTTCAACTTCAAATCATATTAGATTCCTAATTGGTTCGGAGCACATGTAGTCCATTTCCAGACTCTAGTTTTCTTGTCTTGTCTTCTTCTGATTTCATATGTATCCGGTTGTTTCTTTGACATGTTCTTTTCTTAGCTAATTTTCATCCTTTGGTGCTGTTGTTTTAAGTTTTAACTACTTCAATGTCTGAAACTTTTTAGGGTTGGATGTCATGGATTTTGTGTTGGATCATGAAAGTATAACCTGGTTTAGTCAAATTCTAATGTTTTATTAAATCTTGAATTATACCCTGTCGGCTAGACACATTTTTCTCAGTCTTTCTTTTCAATAAGTGTCAATGTTGAGCCAGAATTGGTTCTTTGATTTTTCATCAGTATCTCTCTATTCCAAAAAAATGGAGATATCGATGCTAGGCCAGTAAGCTGAAAGAATTCAGAGAACAAGCTGAATGAATGATGGTTGGACAACAAATGGGTGCTCTTTTTTACTTCGTAAGTGAGGGTTCCTTTTTTCCAGCTTTTTTCTCTTTTTAATGATAAAATAACAAATTATTTGATTATGAGATCAGTATCATTACATTTTGCCAAATTTAAGCGCACAGTGTCTTTTATTGATTCTAATTTTCAGATTAGGTTTGGTTTGCTGTGTCATATCTGATCTGGTTTATTTCCAGAGCTCTCTTCACCCGCTTGATTGTATACTGATGTTGTTTATTTACATTCTTGCTTACCACCATTAGATCAAGTTTTGAACATACCTCATTGTGGATAAACTTTGCAGAAGATATTAAAGATATTTTGTTTCTATTTACTTGGTGGTTAGTGCCATAAATAAATTGCCAGACACTAGATTGGATAATTGATCTTGTTGCTAATTGTAATCCTGAATCAACAATCTGATCCTGCTTAAATCTCATCAGTTTCTGAAACGGCTTCTTCAGCATGATTTATATTAAGTTCCTAATTGGTTTGTGGCACATCTTTTTCAAACCCCAATTTTTCGGTTTCCTTGACTTGCTCTTTTCTTTGCCAGTTCTCATATTTTGTTATACATTGTTGCACACTTTCATTCCCATGTGTTGCACTGTGCTTGAATGGTTGATTTCTTGAATTACTAAGAATTTGCTCTCTAAGCCATGGATGTTTTTAGACTTATGAAGGTGTGCCATGTTTACTTTCTGATTGGCTGCTGGAAGCTCTTATTCATCTTCCTCTTACAAGTATCATTGTTGAGCCGGAACTAATGAGTTGATTTTTTGTGGGTTTCTATTTCTTGTGCAGGGCAGATCTCAGAGGGAAACAACCTCAGTTAACAATTCATCTTGCTCATGTTTTCTACACAAGTATGTGCTCCTTTTGCCAGCTTCTTTCTTTCCTATAGGTTTGGTACTACAGTTCATCGATACTATATCTGATCTATGTTAATGTTGGATTCAGCATTCTTATCTGTCACAGAAGATGTTGTTTTAGCATGACATTCATCACATTCTTGCACATCTATTTTCATATTTTGTGATAAGGAATTTAGTTTCAGTAGAACTACTCCTTTGCAATCTGTGTGACCATGATTTGAGTTGCCACATTAATTTCCTTGTCTGCAAGAACAAAGATGGCAGCTACATTGACAATCTTTGGCAGGGTGAATGTAGCTATACAACCAAAATGTATAGGTAAGGGGATAAAGGATCCCCTTGTCTAATACTCCTTTACCCTTTGAAAATAAGAGGAATGCCTACCATTGATGCAACAAGCAAAGAAAGGGGAAGAGAAACATTTCATGACCCAATCAATAAATTTAGGAGGAAAGTTGAAAGCACCTAAAGCCTTACCAATAGCTCTCCAAGAAAAGCCATCGTAGGCCTTTCCAAGGTCCAGTTTAATCAATGCAAAAGGGTTTTTTCCTTTGGAGTCAAAGGGAATGAGCCAAGCAACCAAAATAATATTATCATGAATATTACTTCCTTAATGAAGGTGGATGACTCAAAAGAGATAGCTAGTAGAAAAGGTTTGATCCTATTGACAAGGATTTTAGCCAAAATATGATAATTGACATTACATAGAGTCTTTGAATAATAGCTATAAAACTCAATAGTAAAGTCATCTGACCCTAGACTTTGAATTCCTCATAAAAGAAAGGTTTACCACCCAAGGAAGAGATTGTGTGACTTTGAATCCCACTAAGAGAAGGCCAAGCTGGAGAGTGGTGCATGGAGGAATCATCCTCCAACCAAAGATTGTGATAGAACCTAGTGAACTCAAGCATGATAGATTTAGGGTGGTCAATGATATCACCATTCACCTTAAGCTGCTGGTTGATGAGGTTTTGTTTACTTTCACCAGATAATCAAGTTATAATAATATCTAGTGTTTCAGTCCCTCTCATTGATCCACTTAGTTTTAGCCTTCCAGTGCCATTTGGTATTAATTTGTCTAATAATAGCTTGTAAATGATTGTGAAGACAAATCATCTTTGATGTTTTTGTCCTTTGAAAGATCCATGTAGGCTTCTTTGTTCTCAAGCACCAGAATCTGCTCCTAAAGCTTATTAGAGGAAATGTCTTCTAACTGCCCAATTCTTCTTTGGTTATGAGCCAGTCTAACCTCTCGAACTAGGGATTGAAACGGGTCTTAGGTAATTGGGTTCTCATCTGCATAAGCATCTTCTTCATTCAGATCCAGTTTGTTGGGAATGGGTATGGGTAATTGGGTCCCATAACATACCTATGCACCTCCACATTCGAATTCTCTGTATCTTCAACTGAATCCAGTGTTGGATAGCATTAACGTGTATAGACCTTAGGAGAGATCGTGTCTCCAACCTCACCCAATCGATCACCATCAGAAGCCACGTGGGTCGTGATAAGCACGTGCTCCTTGTGAGTAGGATGCTGAGAAGGTGACCCACACCATCGTCGTCTTCTCCGGCTCCGGTAAAATGTAGAAGCCAGCAGCCGTAATGTACTTGTCGGCAGAGTTCAAATATAGAAGATGTAAGCAAAATTAGTGTTCTTGTGCTGCTCTTACCATCATTAGCTACTGTAAGATAAAAGAAGTGTTCTGATTGATAGTACAGAGGACATCGAAACCATTTCTTCTTGTACTGTTGCTAGAGGACAGCAATCTCATCATATTTGATTGCAGAGAGCATGAAATGTACAGGTCCAGTCCTGGCTTCTACTCCCTGCTCCAATTGCCACCTATCCACAAACTCTCTACGCTACAAGTTAATATCACTACCAAATTGTTTGTGTTCTTTCCTCTCCGCAGAGACTGTACCAATTCATTGCCAGGCCAAGTGGGAGGAGTATGATATCAGTTGAGGATTGCAGAGATCGAACTCGAAGTCGTCGATCAGGTCGGTGCCAATTCTCGACCCCGTTGGTCTCTTTGCAGGAGATGACAACGCTTCATAGCGGTCTCCGAAGCAGCCATCTGCTACCCATTGGCGCTTCAGGTTGTGAGGGAGACGACTGCTGTGAATCCTACTACTGTCGATGTCGTGGCGGTTCTCTAGACCGAGCACGTCGGAGTAGTCGGCAGCGTCGAGGAGGAGCTCCGACAGGGATTGATGCGTCGTGATTGATGGAGTTGGGACGAAGACATCCTCCACAGCTGAGGACTGAGTGCTGCTGCTGTTCCTCTTGTAGATTCGGCAAAGAACCCAATCGTCCAGCTGAAACGAGCAGGCAAAGGGAAGACTCCGTCATCTGCCGTTCCAGCAAGGGAGCCTTGAGGAGGATCGTACCTTCATGGAGAGGTCTCTGAGCTCGATGGGCTTGTAGCTGTTCTTGCTCGGTGGTTCAGCAAGGCGATACTCGTGCATGATCCAGTTCGTCTTGACACCCTTCGGAGGTCTCCCCTTGTAGAAGACGAGCGCCTTCTTCACTCCAATATAGGAGTTGCCTGAGCTGGTGACCACAGGCTTGTCGATCCCGGTCGCCTTCCAGTACCCGGACGCCGCCGCCCGGTTGGGGCGGTACCCGTTGGGGTACTTCCGCTCCCTGGGGCTGAAGAAGTACCACTCTCCGTCGCCGAAGGTGGCTTTGGCTGCATCCGGAAACACACAGAGGAGGCGTCAGCGGAATGCGGCGGAGATCAAGGAAGGCGACGGAGAGGGTGGCACCACTGACCGGGGAGCTCCCACGGGTCGAACTTGTAGATGTCGACCTCGGCGATGACGGAGACGGGGCACGGCAGCGAGGCGGCTCGGTTGCCGAGGTAGTGAAGGATGAGTTCCTCGTCGGTGGGGTGGAAGCGGAACCCCGGCGGAAGCAACATACCTGCACTCGACATGGCTCCAACTCCACGCTAAGCTTCTAATCTTAGCTGCTGCTGCTGCTCCGTTTCACCCGGAGGAAGAAGACCCGGAATCTTGAGCGAGGAGGAGGGCACGGTTATATCAACGTTGGGTTTTGTCGTTTAGTGGGGAGGCGGCCTGCCAAGGGTAAAATGGGAATTCGGACAACGGCGCCGGATGTCTTCGAGGTTAACCGGATGCTCTCTGCCGTTGGATGGAGGACATCCATGATCTGGACCGTCGGTTCTCCGCATAAAGCGTGTGCTTCGAGTTCTACTACCCAAAACACCCTCGTCTTTGTCACCCGCATTACGCGCGTCAGCAATGCATGATTGAGACCCGAGCCCAGAGAACACAGAAGAGCACCGAGAGCAAATGAGCATTGGACAGGTGTCCTAGAGGTACGAAACGTTAGGCCCTTTAATCTTCGTCTGTTTTCTGTAGTGAACCATCGATTACACCATGATCGCGATCTCGGTGGATTGACAGCACACGGATCGGTGCATCATGTTGGATTAGCACCTGTCGCTTTGTTTCAAAGGGGGAGATGCTAATTAGGGAGGGGAGGGCGATGTGGAAAGCCACGATCAAGCTTTAGGACAGAGAGAGGGATGGTAACCGAAGGCAGGGACACGGAAGAGGAGGGGGGGAGGAATGCATGCACTTGTCGTGCATGGGTTAGCGTGACGTTGGTCGTGGAGTTGGGGAGGGCACAGGTGATGGATAGGAGTTGACGTGGGGTTGGAAGAGGGGCGGGAGGTCCACTTGAGAAGGTAAATGGCTTTGGATGTGGATGCTGACAACAGGGATGAGGCATGACTTGAAGGAGTAGAACTCCTTAAAGGAGGATGATGAGTCCAACAGAAGAAGAAGAAGATTAGGATGCAGCATTTCTCTCCCCTTCAGATTGGATGTCGCAGAACCATGTTGTCAACATTATCCTGTGAGAGTGTCAAAGTGCATCTCTCCTCCATTAAAAATACCTGTTGTTACTGGTATTACAAGAACAAGGCCTTAATACTCCATGACACTACTTCAAATGCTTGTCGAATCATTGTTCAAGGATTGTGGACTTATCAATGACATAAAGAGTTGTTAACAAGTCTTTCAACAACAACAGGAACAGTGTAGATATCAAAGTGCACTTAAGAGTCAAGAGAAGTGGTTTGAGAGTTTATCCAAACAAAGACAGAGAGAGAGAGAGAGAGAGAGAGAGAGGTGTACGTGAAGGTTATCTAAGAAGAAAGATGTTTGCTTTGATCATAAAAACCATGAATGCTTATCTAGTTGAGTGTTGCTTGCATGGAGAACCCATGTCACACGTGATGCAGCAACAATAGGGTTTGTTGGAACCATCCTCTTCTCCTTCCTTCCAACCTTTCTCATATGTTGACTTTGGTTGCTTGGATAAACAAATTTTGATCGGTCTCCATCTCCATCACAAAGTCTTGCATGCATAATTCTCTCCTAAAAAAAATCTCTTTTAGGACACACGTGTTTATCTAACTAACATGAACATCACATGGATCTCATCCTAAGATGACTTCTTTAGCTAGCTTAACGACCTACCTTTTGATGTATCTAATTTAATGTTACTTCAACACCTAAAGTAGCATTGTTGCTTCTCTAATTCAAATTTATATTTCATGTAGAAAATAAAACATCTGATCAAAATATTGTTCGCACACACACGCACACGTGTTTATCTAACTTGGACATCGGATGAATCTCATCCTAAGATGACTTCTTTAGCTAGCTTAGCGACCTACCTTTAACGCATCTAATTTAAATTTATATTCCATGTAAAAAATAAAACATCTGACCAAAATATTGTTGGAGGAGGATGAACAAACTCTATGACTTGAAGGCTATCAGTTAGAAGATTCAATCACAAGCTAACGTGCATACGAAGAAACACCACATCTCGGATTATCCAAGTCAAAAGTTGACAAATTATGCCGACCAAAAAGAAAAGGTCGTCTTTATCTATTCCCAGTGAAATGCTTAGAAGCCCCCCATAAAAGTTTCAGCAAGTGTGTATGCATCTAAAGAACCTCATGGCTTCGGTCCTACTTTTATTTGTGGCCGTGTCTTGCAAGTTGCACTCATTACATCATCCAAGTTAAAGAGTAGAAGGTTGAAATGGATAGGCACGACTGACAATTTAGATCTGCTTGCAGGAAGTCAAAGGCTACAGCAGTGACTCGAAAGCTCCCCCAGCAATCAATGTTAAGCAAGCATGGCAGCTTTAGAGGGCCACTATAAACACTTCAGACTAGAAAACACTGCTGATACAGAAATTGTTTCTAGACTTTTTACACTTAAAAGTTGCATTAACCTGCTTTGTTAGCAAATGAATGTGCATTCTGCCACAGATTGATTGACATGCATGAGCACCACCATGAATGCCTGCTCTAAATTTGGTAGGAAAATATCCTAATCCCTTGACGACTCTTCTCTCCTGAAAAGTCGGTAAATTTGGCCGCTGTCATTGTTTATGAAGCAAGTCATTGGACACTGTCTTGACCGCAGCTTCCAGCGTCGAACGAAGGAGATATAAGTGGCAACACTAAATCTTGTTTTCAGCTTTATCATAGAAGACTTGGAAATCTTACCGACGTCCACTTAGATCATTCATATCAAGAGCTCACCTCATGATCATTCTCACCAAGTGTTAAATGCCATGACAAAGATCTGAGCTGGGATATAGCAACACATTACAATCACATTTATCAGCCAAAACCTACATCTATGGACCATCTCCTGTCACAGCAATCACATTCCGAGGACAAATCTTGGTCTCAAACTCTTCTGCCCAGAACAAATCATCTTGGATGACTACGTTTCATAGACCGCTACCACCAGTCGGAGGCTAATTGGATGCCAATCCCACTTGTCTTGTCCTCACCAACGTCAATCTTAACATGGTGGGAATGCAGCGAAGCTGTGACCAACCACATGGACGGCGGAGGCAGAAGGGGGCTTGGCTCCGAGTGTACCATCCACCGGCTTAGTGGGGTAGAATCTCTCTCTCGTAGTAGTAGTAGTAGGTGGCAAATCGTTTCTTCTTAATCAGGTCATCCATCACAAACACTGTCCCACCTACCAAACCTTCCTCTACAACCTTGGTATATGTGGCATTTCTTGGCACCACCATGACTTGGCAGTGAGGGTGGGGGCATGTCAAAGATACCACCTTGATGAATAAATCATGATCATGTTTGGGGAAAATTATCCCAGTGATCTAAATTTGGTCAGCTTTGATGATGACATCTCGTATTTTATGAGGAATATAGGATGAATGATCTGAATGTCTTGCACGTAAGAAGCGTTGAGGAGCACTTCATCAAATAAATTCAACAATCATGCTTCACATATGATAAGACATTAATGCTGTCATCCTTGATTGATTTAACATGATCTGACTTGTTTAAGTCAGATGATTATAAGCACGATAAATGTGCAGCATTATTCATGTTAAAAAAAAGAAGATGACTAATAAAAAAAATATCTTAATTTTCAAAAAATTAAGGGGGGAAAAAAGGAGTTACACCTTTAATTGAATTCCCACTAAAATCTTATTTAGCTAATCATCCTATTTAAGATCTTAACAAGACAAAGATCATCAAGTAGCTCAAATGTGAACGGCGCTGCAAACGATCAAATCCAAATGGGCCAGATTCAACATCTCGGCCCGACACGAACCAATTTGATGCGACGCGTTGGTGCTGTCATTTGACCAAAGCAATTAAAGCCAACACATTGATAAGGACACACAAACTATTCGTCGTGAAACATTGTCATCACGATCTGCTATCGCTCGCGTAATCCATCCAATGGCTGAACTCAAACAGCGACGCTCCTGTGGGACGGCCACATCACGTGGTCCACCCACGTGTTTAGATAAGTATGCCATCGAAAATTATCAATATGAAGGGAAAAACAACACTATCAGTTTACAATGTTTTATTTTTATTATTATTATTATTTTTATCTATTTTTAATTATTATTATATTTTTTATTTGACTTGTTTATAATGTTTTCCAATAACGTTTACAATGTTTTATTGACTGTTGAAAACATTGTAAACATTATTAGAAAGACACTATACGTGATATTATTTATATTGTAACAGATAAAAAAAAATATTATTTGAGAAAAAGTAAAATAGAAGATACGAGAAATATCTAGAATGTGAATATTTTATATTAAAAAAAAAACTCTCCAAAGTACAACGTTGGCTTCTTTCTTTTTCCTTTAAGAAAGAGAAAGGGGAGACCTTTTCCTTTCTTCTATACTCAGAGGACACGTGACCAACAAGTAATTTGCTGTCCGATGTTCTAAAATCGAATAAAAAAAGTGGTGTGAATACAGGTTGTCAAAATCAACCCACACGTGACAGAAATGAAAGCGTCAACGAAAAGGACTCGACTGCTCCGAGGTCATGCCCTTTTACCCAAGGTTTTCTCGCATCGGAATCCTCGGCGTCGGCTGAGAATTTTCTACAGCCGCCGCATTAATCCCCAGTCGTATGACTTTGTGTTCCTTTCGACACTAGTGACTGGGCCCATATGATTCATCATCTAAAGTACCTAACTAATCAAAGAATTATGCGATGCATAATGCAAGAGTGGCTTTGCTTGGTGGACAAGAAAGAGACGTACCGTCCGGAAATGAAAGGCGCCCAGATGCAATGCACGGGCATGGCGATAGGGCGTCTCGACAGTGACATCCAGAAACCCCCTAACGGGTGATGGCACCGCCTCGCAAGGTTTTAACTGGGGATATACTCATCACGAACCCCGTAACTGTGTCACCTTTCCACTTCCTTGTCTCTTTTCGCCATCTCCAGGTCCAATGGATCCATGTGTCATCATTCCATGTTCTCCATGAAACCCTAGCTCGCTGTCGATCCTGATCCCTTACGTGAGCTGAAGGGTTCTGAGCAAGGGAGACAGACGTACATATTCACGTCGTGAATCCCCCCCCCCCCCCCCCCCCTCCTTGCACAACGGCTGCGTAATTAACAGTGCTAGTCCCTTCAACTCCAAATTCCATCTTGTCTTCATGCAATTTATACATGAAAATTCATACTAAATGTAGCAAAAAAACAAATTTGATATGAAACGATGAAAACACAGAAATGAAATCAAAATATAGAGCATTAAGGTGAATTATGCATAAATAAATAAATATAATATAATATAATATGAATTATGCATTAATATGTAAATTTACCTGAACTGAACGGATTGGTTCCAGCCTGGGTAGGTTTCTGCGGGCAACAGCACGTTGGTCTTCGCCACCTTGACCAATGCAGTCGGCCGCCTCACGCGAAGCTTCCCGGATCCTACACGTGGTTGCTGCGACCCATCCATTCCCCTATATATCCAACACGATGGGAGTTCAAAATATCTCGACCACCAGCTTCTCAACAAAACACACACCCAACACCGGCAAAGAGAGATCGAGCTCACAGGAGACACGAGGATGGGAAGGAAGAGAGATGCTGAGGCCGAGCTCAACCTGCCACCGGGGTTCCGGTTCCACCCCACCGACGAGGAGCTCGTCGTGCACTACCTGTGCAGGAAGATAGCCTGCCAGCGCCCGGCCGTACCTATCATCGCCGAGATCGATCTCTACAAATATGACCCTTGGGAATTACCAGGTATTGTAACCATCCAATGATATAAAAATCAGTTGATTTGTTTTTTTTTTTTTGGCCGAGGAAGATATCAAATGGTTTCCATACCTGTGGGCTAAATTGATTTGGCTTTGTATGTTTGTGATGTGAGCAGACAAATCATTGTTTGGACAAAGGGAGTGGTATTTCTTCACCCCCCGTGACCGCAAGTACCCAAACGGCTCAAGGCCGAACCGAAGTGCCGGGAAGGGATACTGGAAGGCAACTGGTGCCGATAAGCCGATCTCGCCCAAGGGGAGCAACAGGACCGTTGGGATCAAGAAAGCTTTGGTCTTTTACTCCGGGAAGGCACCACGAGGAGTGAAGACGGACTGGATCATGCATGAATACAGAGTGGCTGATACAAACCGCAAATCCAATAAGGGAAGCCTCAGGGTAATAATACAAATGAATAACATCTTATAAAAATTGCTCAGAGAAGTGCAGGTGATAATTAATACCTTTCTGTTTCTTAAAGATGATGAATGGTTCGCCGTGTTCATGCAGTTGGACGACTGGGTTCTTTGCCGGCTATACAACAAGAAGAACACCTGGGAGAAGATGCAGCAGCAGCAAAAGGAGGAGACATCCTTCGGATTGACCATGGATTCATTGGACGATACAGGGTCGGACAGCTTCAGGACGCCAGAATCCGATGTCGAAAACGATGATGTGCTGCCAGACTTCGATGATTTAGGTTATCCATCCCAAGCTTCTACTGGAGGACAAGCATTAAGCACCAGCAGAGCAGTAGGACTCCAGATGGTCGAAAAGATTGAGAAGGAAGATGAGTGGTTCATGGACTTGAAACTGGATGACTTGCAGAGCTCCTTCATGGGCTTCGGATCAACACCTTCCATGGATGCAACAAACCAAGATTATTACTTCCAATCCTTTGCACCTCCAATGCATAGACCAAGCGGCACCAACATGTTACCATTCTGAATTAAGTTGAAAGTCAAAAATGTAAATAGAGTACAAGAATAGGGTAGTATAGGAGGATGGCAGATCAAAGATCTAGTTAATATCAATGGATTTATTTGCTTCATTCCATGCATTACATACAAACGCTGGTTCATGAACGTAGCATCAAAGCTGATGCACATGTGTTATCAACTAAGTATTGAACTCGATCAAAATTTGTCCTAAAACTCTAATAATCGTTTTCTGATACGACCGACTAATGACATCAAGATTTAACTGTTCTTCAATTTAGAATGACATATGCAACATTTTGTGGTGCTACTACCATTCTGATTCAGCAAACTGAGATTTTGAGCATCAAAATCTACAAACAAACAAAAAAAACTATGTATATGCATGGGCACAAAAATCTTTCATAAACCTCATAGAAGATACGTGTCAAACATGAATAAATTAAACGAGAGAGCCACTTCTACACCAAGGAATTTTTTTTCCATGCAGCAACAAATACCTGATGGAGAAAACGTGTGAACCATGCAATGCAAATCCAAAAATCCATGATAGTCTCGAGGAGACTAAAGACTAAAAGAACTGTTTCTGGAAACAATCAATTCATCCCAATGAACACAAATGCATGGGTTAGTAGCAGCATTCAAATAAAGGATACACTGGTTGAGCGACCCATTATTTCATCAGAATAACTTCTATGCTGCATGGACCATGCATGCAGAAGGTATAGCCAACTGCAAGTTGTCAGATGTGTTACCAAAAAATTAGGCTGGATATGTAAATAATATTCGAAGGGTGTCAAACAAATCAATTAGTTTACGTGGTGGAGTCATGGCTTATTCTAAAACTCTCTATGCCATTTCTTTACTCACGGCCACTATCAACAGAGGATATCACATGATCACCAGCAAGATCATTAGCTAACACCATACTATAGTATACTCCTAGTGAGCAAGCAGAGAAAGTTGTTTAGGAAAAAGCAGGGAATCAAGTTGGGCGAATAAGTGGAAATGAAGAAGAGGATCAAACAATTCTGAGAATTCCCTTTACATGCAGATGCAGATCACAATTATCTATAGACCCCAGCTACTAAAACCCTCACCAAGTATAAAAAATATAATGCTTATATTTTAGTAAGTATCCAGCCTTTCACATCTGAAAGAAACCTTAATCATTCAATGATCCATCCAATGGATATGGAACTTTTGGTAATAGTTCAACCCTTTGATGGTTGTAGTAACTTCATCACGAAAGGTGTAAGTATAGACTATCGGACATAGACTAACATAAGATGTAAGAGAGAGAGAGAGAGAGAGAGAATCCTTTTTGCAAAATTAATTCAACATTCCTTATTCCATGTTGGGATCCCATCATTAAGTGTCATCTAGCAACAACCAGGGGCTAAATGTCTTCTCTAACCAACGGATAAAATACCACATGAACTTAACATTGCTGCCATGAAGGCATGAAGTGATGATTCAATGACTGAGCGATGTAGGGGCCTAGGAGATCATCAATTTCTAGTTTTCCAGTTCAGGTAGTAACTCAGTCTATGCTATATAAATCCCCATGTATGAATGTTCCTAGTGCACCATATATTGAAGATGGCAAGCAAATTTGGAAAAAGAATGTATTTGCAGGGACAGGTAACACAAAACAGATAAACATATGTGAGCATTAAAGACTAGGACAAGATTAGCATCCTAAGAGTGATCTTATAAAATTTTGCTATAGAGAAATGGCAAGGGATTTTTCTTTCACAAGATGCATAGAGAAAATTGAAACACACAAATCTATGGGGGTTCCGGACCGATGGTTGTATCCCAGGTGTGTGTGTTGTGGGAGGGATAGTTGGTTATCATTAGCATAGGTAACTCTTCAGAAAAGACAGAGGTATATTCCCTGCTCTCTAGAAGACATTTTGCGAAAAATACCTCATTGATTCTTCATCAAGGATTCCAGAAAAACTTGCTTGTTTTCCAGTTCTACCCCCATCAGACAGACAGCCCAGTGACCTCTTTACCAGAAGCCAGAGCTTCGACCATCTCCTTGTTTGCATGCGGTCATAATGTTTAGAATCATATTCCTGTTTACTATGCAAAAAATGAGCTGTGCATCACAGCAAATGCGGGTGTCACTATCACGACTTGACCAATTCTCCGCCATTTTCTTCCACTTTTGTACACAGAGACTGCCATGTGATAGGACATATTCTAGTACCGTGGCAATAGTAAGTAGTCACGTCAGCACCAACGTAAAGCCTCAAGATTGATATAGTGCATTGCGTCGACGTGACACCTCGGACTTGAATGGAACGACCGCCTGTTCCCGCGCTGTCCGAGGCCATACGAGACGACATCGCATAGCACAAAGCTGCTCCAGAAAGCTCGAAACGATGCCGTGCAACGCAAATCCATGTAGGTCAGTTGGCACTAGCATAGGAGGTACAAACCAATCACCCGAGAAGTCGACCGCCATTAACAGATCACGCACAATTGACTCTCATTTGTAGGTATAAAAGTCAACCCTCTGATCGACGTCAAGGGAAGGACTTCGAGCATTTAACTCCCTCTTACTTCACTCAATACTAACTTAACCTTCAGAGGGGTTAAGTCGGGAAATTCCTTTCTTGACCTTGGCCTGTGTGCAGGAGCTCGGCGACGAAGAAACAAGCCACTCACTAAGGGAGAAGACCGCACTCGAGAGACGAGGCTCAAACTCAACACGACCCGACACTCGCTTCCACCACCCAAGCATCCGTGTGGACAACCTTGCGCCTTCGGGATTGGACCGAGCCGTGCTGACACCTCAGCCACGACGTAAAGGTTCACTAGCATTTTAACGCTAGAGGAAGGGCCCGACATCGTAAGAGCATCCCCAATCGAGCAACCCGGGAGAGCGCCCTGGAGAAGAGCCACCCCCGACTCACCCGACCTTTGGGTTTGGAGGGCAACTCCCCACTTCCTCCAAACCTAGAAGGGAATACCTCGAACGCGACCCCTAGCCGCTATTGGCGATTGTTCAATGATCCCGAGTTGTCGCCTCCCAGGACCATCATGGGGCAGTCAGCTATCTCAGCCGAGACGTTCCTCAACCTCACCCACTAGGTGCAAGCGTTAGCTGGGATGATACAGACCATCGCACCCTTCATACTTCAGCTAGCTCAGCACACGATTCTCCCCCCCACGACCGCGTGAGTAACCTTGCGCATCCGGGATTGGACAGAGTCGTGTTGACACCTCGGCACGGCGTAAAGGTTCACTAACAACATGCATCCTCCATCCACCCACATATTGGTTCCCCAGCCGTGTCCTGTTTGCTTCATTGTGCTCATCAATTAAAACGCCCTATTTCCTCTCCTTATCAAAGAAGTCAGTGAAGGTCACATGTCATACAGAAGAGAGACGTCTCTGCAACATATCAACAAACAGGTTATCCGCTTACTGAGCTTGATGTGCTTACGCTAAAGAGAGCGCACCGAAACCAAAAAAATATTCACCGCAAAGCCAAACTATTCGAGAACATAGAAGACGTCTATAGATCACCAACACACACATCGCACCCGAAAGACCATTGCCATCATCGCTGTCCTAGAGATCAAAGATTGTTGTACCTGGGCAGGAAGGAGGTGACCGCACAGCGATCCAGCCGAGTCACTACCATCTGGTGCTGATCATCTTATGTTGTTGAGATGGGAAAAACTGGAACTGATCTGAGAGGAGTGAAGGGCGTGGAGAATCATGGTGGCGTACGGTCTTGTTGAAGGAGGAGAGGGTGAAGCGTAGTAGGATAGAATTTTGGACATGTGAACGGTGTTTTTCCATCCCTTTTTTTTACCCTTCTTTGCTTTTCGCCCTTCGCGGGTTTTTCTCCAGAAGACCTTAGCCATATATATACATACAAGTCATCCCCACGCTCTTGCCTCGAGTTTTTTTGTCCCACATCGTGGAGCACTCTTAATCAGGCCCGGGTTGAGTCTTACCGATGAGCATTACGATTCAACCATATACCACTCGAATATTAAATCGATGAATTCATGTAAGGTTATGGCTTCTACGGAATCGCCGCTACTTGTTTGCTTTAGCTTAAGCTGCATCCATAATCCCAATTGCTAGATATACTATCCATAATCTTCGTCTCTTCCTCCCCAGACAACCTATCAGAAAAGAAAAAAAAGGAAAAACTCAATTTTTATCTCAATTAACGTCAAAACTGCAGTTCGTGTAAGGTCTTAATTAGCAGACTAAAGAGCTAAAATCGCTAAATATGATTCACCAACCAAAAAATGGGAGCAACAATTGTACCTCTACCGAACTTTAGAAAGCAATTATCCAATTAATTCAATCATAGACAAAAAGACATAATGTCCTGCATAATAAATCTGCCCTAAAAAGGTCAGCTGTGAGAGATCAAACATCAATCACCTAAGTCTCCCGTTGCCTGCTTGTGGTAGACCCCCTTTCATTTTTATGAGGGCGTTTTGTCACCATTCATTCGATACCGCTCCCCTTTTAATTCAGTTTTTGAGAGCATCATTCCCGAAAGCTTGTTAACCTCAAAAAGAAGATCAGTGGAAAATAAGAAGCTGCAAACATAGGGAGTTCGAATGTGTCAAGGCCAACCCTTTTGAACAGTGCAACGCAAGTCTAAAGAAACCAGATCTGCCGGTTATTCTGTAGCATTTCCTTAGTATATTGTCGAAAACAAAATCTTCTAATGCCATTGTTTGAACCACAATCTATCCCTGCTAAAGTAAAAAGGTCGATAATTTTCTCTTTTGCATAAGCTTCTAAGTTATAATAAAACAGTAAATTGGATAAATATTATTGAATCTCAAATTTTAATGATAAACCTAATTAATAATATTTATTTAATCTATATTTTAGTAACACAAGAAACATCGATCAGACAAAGATAATTAAGACAAGAAGAATCATGTTAGACCGGAATGAAACATATAAGAAGATTAGATATTAAGCCAAAGGATCAATCGACGTATCGACAGAAAGCTTCGAGCTATAAGTTCGGGCATCGGGCCAAGAAAAACGAAAATTACATTAAGAAAGTTGATATCAACTCTGTCACGCCCCCCGAATTATTACATTCAAGAGGTGTGACCCTGTCTAAAATCAATAATATTATAATTCATCGTCAATTCAATCCAGGATCCAATCTAACAATTTGATGATACTAAGAACCATTCAAATCAACATTCACAATTCATAAACCTGTACGTTTCATAAATCATACTGCACTTCAGAATTCATAAAATCCAAAGGCAACTCAACTAAACATCAACCACACACAAATCCAAAATCGTAGAAATATATACAATCACAAAAAAAATAATTATTTATCATGAGTTCATAATCCTTATACAACTTAAATCAATCATTCCATAAACACGAGCGGTCCTTAAAACTTTTACAACACATAAGCATCAACATATCCTTAACATTACATCACAAGTAAGGTATACTATACAACAAAAACCTATCAACCAACAAAGATTAGCCCAAAAATCTTCTAGTCTTTCACTGCTTCAACCCAATTCTAGCTTTTCAGTGCGTGTCAACCTACTGTAAAAAATTTATATAGCAACGGGGTGAGTATAAAGAGCTCAGCAAACGACTAACATATTCATGACGATAGGAGAAATTCAAGCAGGCTTAATATCAAGATAACAAAAACAGAAATACAAGTGTTCATTTGAAATCATCTCATTTGATATAAAAATCACAAGGGTTACCTCGTTCGAAAACAGGCATTAGACATAACAATAAGAGAAAGGAAATTGGAGTATTTCATTGGCAAAAGAAGCATTTAGGTATGTATCAAATGACACATGAAGCATTTAGGTGCATACCAAAGGCATAAGAGTGTTTGGGAGCATAATAATGACATACGAAATACTTCAAAGCATAACAAGTGAACAGAATAATAAACACATGCTTATATGTCATTTTTGATGTAGCATGCATTCTATTTTTATCCAAAGCATAAATATAAACTCATAAGCAAAATTTTGAATATCATATCAAAAATATAAAGGGCGTTGTGGGAGCTCACGTCTGGGAGCTCCATCCACCCACGTCTGAGTGAAGTTAATGGGGTCGGTAGAACAATCGCGGGCTCTAAGCATAACACCCTTTACCATTTCTAGCAAAGGTTCACATTATCCCATAAGACACCATAGTACAAAAGGGTAGTATAAACAATAACATTGGTACATATCGAAAGCACATGCGGAATAACGGAAATATGCGTGTGCCTTTGTCAAACAAGGAAATGCAAACGAAACATTACATAATAAATTTCAGATATACAACAATTTCAGGATAAACAATACAAGAATTTCAAAGGACTAATATAAAGCTCAATTGAAGAAGAATTTAGCAGAAATCAAATTTCCAATAGGATGAAACTTGAATAGGCAAAACCCAACAAAGTTTTCAATTCTGACAGAATTTCAATGGTACATTTCTTAAATTGTTTGAGTGACCAAGCATTCTCCAATTCACTAAAAATAGGTGTCATTGGAAAGTTGTATCAATCTATTTTCAGATAAACTAAAAACAAGAAGTTACAACAAATAGAGTAGAAGGTCAGAATTGATATCTTTGTTTTACAGAATTGATAGAATCAATTTAAATAGATGTTTCAAAAGACAAA
Organism: Musa acuminata AAA Group; assembly: GCF_036884655.1. Lineage (NCBI taxonomy): Eukaryota > Viridiplantae > Streptophyta > Magnoliopsida > Zingiberales > Musaceae > Musa > Musa acuminata. The sequence goes on from NC_088333.1 coordinate 39,664,658, forward strand.
CATACTTCAAAATTTTCAAATTATGTGTTAAAAGAAAGATGTGCGAATCTAGTTTCCAAAGAACCAAGTTTTGCATAATTCAGAATTTTCATTAGAGAGTTATGAGTAATTTAGTAACAGAAAGTCAGAAGCTGTAGTATCTGTTTTACCGAATACATGAGGTCTTTTCATCCATATGTTTGGATAGGTAAATTTACTCTAAATCTTTCAATTTTTATATCAAATGAAAGCTCTATAAGTCTCCTTTCGTATGAAAGAGGTTTTTCCTCAATCCGAATTTGGTGCAAAAAGTTACGACTACACGGGTACTGAAAGGTCAAAATCTGAAAAATTTCATATTCAACATTTGATGTATAAACGACATAGATATCTTACATGTAGCCACAATCTCCCAATTTTCTCAAAAATCAAGGTGAAAACAAGGATCAAAATTTATCTCTAGGATGGGTTAGAACACTTGCCTTAAAAAGTTTTATCTTCCAAATGTAGGGAAATTAATGCAAAGCCTTAAGCCAAGATAAAACTTCTTCTTCTTCTATTTTTTCTCTTTCTCTTCTCCTTCAATTCCTTCTCCTCTTCTCAAGTTATGTTGGCTGCAAAGTTTCCCTTAATTGTGCCTTAAATTACTTAGGTTTGGCTCATGCTAAAATAGTAATATGGCAAGCATACATGGAGGTTTATGTGTCAACTTTAGAATAAATGCAAGCATCAATCGATGTGTCATATCCATGATATATTTTATGTGTTAATGCTCAGAAAGTATATACCTGATCCCTCTCATGTTATTGAGTATGAGCCGATTATGATTGAGAAAGACTTATTTTACAAGGAAGAGCCTATTCGGATTATTGATAAAAAAAGAGAAGATCTTAAGAAATAGAATCATTACTCTGGTTAAAGTAATTTCGAAGCATCATTCTACGAATGAAACGACCTGGGAGCTAGAGGAAGAAATGAAGAAAACTTATCCTCATCTTTTCGTCGAAAGAGGTATGACAAATTTAGATGACTAAATTTTTTTTTAAGGAGGGGAGAGTGTAACATCCCTCATTTTTTAAAATTTATAAGGACTTATTTGTAAATATGAGGATTTTTTTTATCTATCATTAAAAATGCTTATATAGTACTTTAACAGTTCAGTTTATTATATCAATATTAAATTATATGGAGGACTTGTGGCATTAGCAAGGATGAGCCATTTGCATTTATTCTAAAGTTGACACCTAAACCTCCATGTATACTTGCCACCTCACTATTTTAGCATGAGTCAAACCTAAGTAATTTAAGGCACAATTAAAGGAAACTTAAGGAGAGGAGAAAGAATTGAAGGAGAAGAAAAAGAGAAAGAATTGAAGAAGAAAAAGTTTTATCTTGGCTTAAGGCTTTACTTCAATGAAACTTTTTAAGACAAGTTTCTAACACATTTGGGAAACAAAACTTTTTAAGACAAGTGTTCTAACACATCCTAGAGATAAATTTTGATCCTTGTTTTCACCATGATTTTGTGAAATTGGGAGATTGTAGTTGCATGTAAGATATCTATATCATTTATACATCAAATGTTGAATCTGAAATTTTTTATATTTTGACCTTTTAGTACTCGTGTGGCCATAACTTTTTGCACCAAATTCGGATTGAGAAAAAACCTCTTTCATACGAAAGGAGACTTGTAGAGCTTTCATTTGATATAAATATTGAAAGATTTAGAGTAAATTTACCTATCCAAAAAAGACATCTTGTATTCGGTAAAACAAATACTACAGCTTTTGACCTTCTGTTACTAAATTGCTTATGACTCTCTAGTGAAAATTCTGAATTATGCAAAACTTGGTTCTTTAGAAATTAGATTCACATATCTTTCTTTTGACACATAATTTAAAAATTTTGAAGTATGTTTGCCTTCTGAAACATATGTTTAAATTGATTTTATCAATTCGGCAAAACAGAGATGATCAATTTTGATCTTCTATTACTAAATTGCTCATAACTCTAGTAAAAATTCTGAATTATGCAAAACTTGGTTCTTTTGAAACTAGATTCGCATATCTTTCTTTTAACACATAATTTGAAAATTTTAAAGTATGTTTGCCTTCTGAAACATCTGTTTAAATTGATTCTATCAATTCTGCAAAACAGAGATGATCAATTCTGACCTTCCTTTACTCTATTTGTTGTAACTTCCTGTTTTTAGTTCATCTGAAAATATATTGATACAGTTTTCCAATGACACCTATTTTTAGTGAATTGGAGCATGCTTGGTCACTCAAACAATTCAGGAAATGAACCATTGAAATTTTGCCAGAATTGAAAACTTTGTTGGGTTTTGCCTATTCAAGTTTCATCCAATTGGAAATTTGATTTCCTAAATTCATCTTCAATTGAGCTTTATATTAGTTCTTTGAAATTCTTGTATTGTTCATCCTGAAATTGTTGTATGTTTAAAATTTATTATATAATACTTTGTTTGTATCTCTTTGTTTGATAAAGGCACATGCATATCTCTGTTGTTCCGCATGTGCTTCCAATATGTGCCAATGTTATTGTTCATACTACCCTTTTGTACTCTGGTGTCTTGTGGGATATTATGAATCTTTACCAGAAATGGTAAAGGGAGTTATACATAGAGCCCGCGATGCTCTGCCAACCCCCATTAACTTCACTTAGACGTGAGTGGATGGAGCTCCCAAACGTGAGAGACTTATGCTTAGTGGTCATACAAAAATGGATCAATCACATTATGTATGTGGTCACATAGCGCCCTCTATGTTTTTGATATGATATCCAAAGCTTTGATTATGAGTTTATATTTATGTTTTGGATAAAAATGGAATGCATGCTACATCAAAAATGACATACAAGCTTGTGTTTATTATTCAGTTCACTTGTTATACTTTGAAGTGTTTCGTATGTCATTGTTATGCTCCCAAACACTCTTACGCCTTTGATATGCACCTAAATACTTCATGTGTCATTTGATACATGCCTAAATGCTTCTTTTGCTAATAAAATGTTCCAATTTCCTTTCTCCCATTGTTATGTCTAACGTTTGTTTTCGAATGAAGCAACCCTTTGTGATTTTTATATCAAATGAGATGATTTCAAATGAACACTTGTATTTCTGCTTTTGTTATCTTGATACTAAGCTTGCTTGAACTTCTCCTATCACCATGAATATGTTAGTCGCTTGCTGAGCTCTTTATGCTCACTCTGTTGCTATATAAATTTTTCATGATAGCTTGTCACGCACTAAAAAGCTAGAATTGAGTTGAAACAGTGAAAGGCTAGAAGATTTTTGGGCTAATCTTTGTTGGTTGATAGGTTTTTGTTGTATAGTATACCTTAGGATATGTTGATACTTATGTGTTGTAAAAGTTTTAAAGACCGCTTATGTTTATGGAATGATAGGTTTAAGTTGTATAAGGATTATGAACTCATGGTAAATAATTATTATTTTTTGTGATTGTATATATTTCTCCGATTATGAATTTGTGTTGTGGTTGATGTTTAGTTGAGTTGCCTTTCGATTTTATGAATTCTCTGAATGAAATCGAGTATGGTTTATTAAACGTACAGGTTTATGAATTGTGAATATTGATTTGAATAATTTTTAGTATCCTCAAATTGTTAGATTGGATCCTGAATTGAATTGACGATAAATTATAATATTGTTAATTTTAAACAGGGTCACACCTCCTAAATGCGATAATTCGAGAAGCGTAACAAAGTTGATATCGAGTTACAAAGGTCAACTGGTCGATTGAGCAATAGGCTACAAGAGAGGACGATATATCGAAAAATCGAACGAAGCATTAATGAACCAATTATATGTCGGACAACATTTTATTTAAGCCTTATAATAATTGTTTAGATCGAAGTAGGTTTTAAGTGTATATGATTAACCGAGACTGTGTCAGGTGGTGATACCACTCAAACACAATCTCCGAGAGAGTATCATGAGATGGTACCGCTAGGACCTAGGAAACCCGGGATGAGATCTTTTTTTACTCCAATTTTAAAATCGTTTGGGGTCTATAAATTATTCCTGCATGGAATAGCAAGAATTAAGCACGAAATTAAGTTAAAAAAGAGGGAAAGAAAAATTAGAAACTCTCTTAGGATTTAGAGTCCCTTCTTCCTAGTATTTAGATTTTTCGTAGAAGTGCAACGGATATATCATTCCATAATATTCATTTACACAACGGATAGAGTATAAGCACAATGCAAAATGTTTGAAGATTCACCATAAACTTTAAAATTAATAATCGAAGTTGGCAAGATTCATTCTTCAGACCAACAATATCCTCAAATCTTGACAAAAAAATTGAGATGGCATGTCTACTTATTATTACTGTCACATCCATTGCCCACATCAATTAATTAACCATATACTCACAGGGACAGATAATGTCATGGTGATACATTCAATTATTAACTATATTAGACTAGATAAAACTAGAAGGGACATAAGCAAGTCTTACCTTAGATTACACAAAACCATGAGAATAGGACATGAAAAAACAGCTGCAAATACTAAACAGGAAATTGAACTCGCAAGAATTTCCTCGATTTCGATAATAAATAAAAAAAATGGCAAAACAAGAGTACACGAAAACTCACCGTTAGCAACAAAAATACAAAAGAGAACTAATGAAACCGCCAAAAATTGTCAACAACTCAGAAGATGCCAAATTTCCTCTGTACATTTCAAGAAGTGAGAGAATGATAGCAAATGAGAGTAATGAGTAGATCATGGATCTTCCAAGACCAGGCCATGGAGTCGATGCTACACAAACAAGCTAGAAGAAAATAAAAAAAGAGTAAAGCCATGTAATAAGAAGAGAAGAGAAAAAGATTTAAAGTACAAGAACATACATTGCAACAAGTAGCAACAGCAACATGATAAAACAGAGCTCACATGTATCCAAAAACCATGGTCGTGTATACCGTCTTTAATTTAGATATCACAAAGACATCATAAGCCACATAGTCTAAAGTCTTGGCGAATATGGTTTGGTAAATAAACAAATGTTATGAAAATCCATCATTTTCTCCCTCAACATTTATATGGGGCCAGTTCAAGCTTTTCAAGCAGCTGTTACCGTCCTTGGTTCGTTGTTCTCCATAGAATGAAGGGTGCACCGAGAAGCAAAGTGGGTGTCAGCAAGCATTAAAGAACTTTCAGATGAAACATCTCGAGATGCTCTGTTACACGAAATGAGGATTTCTAGGGTGGCCAATTTAGTATTCGTTTGAGGCGAAACCAGACTAGAACCAATCTCGTTTAGGGTTTTGATTTTGGCAAGGGAGCCACAGACTAGTGAAAGGCATATATCAAGTATGAAGTATCTTTTGAACAGGAGAAGGGAGAGCAACCAGAGAGTCAACGAAGACACTGAACAATCTTATTCATACCAAATAATTGATACGCCTACGATCCGGCCTACTACAGGAAAGAAAGAAAACAAGATGCAAGATCAAATGCAGCAAAGAAATAGGGCAAATAATTATAAAAAGGAAACCAAATAAACCAGTTGCTGGAAAAATCCCAAACCACAACAAAATAGAAGATCAATAAGTCAAGAAGCAAGAAGACGAGGTCCAGATCCGATCCGGGGATGCACCATGAACACGAGAAAAGAAGAGAGGACACAGGACGAGCAAGAAGAAGAAGGAAAGAAATCTTTACCACAAAGGCTCGGAGCTGCGCGCGCGGGGCGGGAGAAATCCGGGAGGCGGAGACGTCGCAAAGCCGACGAGGGATTCGACCGAGGAACCAACAGAACGGGTTCTAAAGAGCACCGCTCCGGAGCCGACTTAGGTTACCCTCAGCACCGACCGGCGGAAGTGACGCGGGACTTTGAATCATTTTTTCGGGGGTTCAAATCGTGGCTCGATTTGGGTTTGGAATAATTCATCGGAAGGTAAAGTGCCTATATATATATAATGAAAAGAAATATTTTGTTTTATACAATGCGTCACCAATTGCAACGTCAACCGTCCAATCTCCAATCTCCTCTCATCCATCGTTCGATAAATGTAATATGCATGATATAACTTCCAAAAAAAATAACTAATGCTAACAATTAACACTACTAATTCAGTTTCCTCGGAAGAACATAAAATGACATAAAACTCAGACTTGGTTGAATGTCGAGACATCCAGTTCTTGTGACATTTCTCCTGAACATTTCCACCCATGGTATTCAACTTTAAGTTCCTTGAAGCCATCAAGAAACAAGAAGCTCAGTAAACAACAATAGCAACAGAAAGAACATCCACACCCAAAACCAGAGCAGCTCCAGGAACACATCTGGTCAATCGGTTTATTTGTGAAAACTAAATGATAGTTCAAGGTAATGACTGGTAGAATTTTAGCGCATCCAGTGGAATGCACGATGAGCAGTGGACCGATTACCATGCCCGGTTTCCATATATGAGGTAACGACATCACATGCTAAATCACAGACAAGTGTTGGTCATGGTAATGGGTAGACTTGATGGATTGAATCACTTCATATGTCCTTGAAAGCAGCAAAGATGTCGCCATGAATGTAATCATTGTCGACAAGGCTAACCAAGTAGTAACTTCGCTGTGCCTGTGAATGTGAAATGATCACAAACTAGTTAAGCCAATTAGTTCCCAGAAGTTCAATGAAAAGAATGAGCAGAGTCAAAGGAAAACGATTGTAAAATGGGAGGAAGAGAAAATATATCATGATGAAATTTCGGATTAGAAATTCATCAAACCCTTCTTGAAACAAAAGTAGGCTAAGATGGAAAGCTCCAAACATCTGGTAAAACATCTGATTCTATATATCAACCAGTAAGACATGATTTACTAGAACTGATTTACCTGTTCTAGTAACTCCCTTGATGGATCGCCCTCAGGGAACAAGCGGGCCCATCCCCTTGACCAAATCTCGAAGGCTTCATCCTTCCAAATCATGAAGCTTGCAGGATCAACAACAGTTGGTTGGATTATCTCTTTGCCGGGAAAAATACCCCATGTTACTGCATTGACAGCATTTGGTGCAACATTGGAGACGGAATCCCCTTCTTTGTTCACAGCAATGTATGTAAGGGATGGCAAAGTTTTGCACTTTTCAATGATTAAATTTAACTTGTCTTTTGAACAAAAGAATTCCAGATAGGCCTTTTGATAGACATAACCCCCTGGTCCACCCCATCCTGCAAAATGGAAGAACATGAGGTTGAGCACGAGGCCTGACAACACAAGTTTGCAGATATAGGGCAAGTTGAATTAGTTTTCATAAAGCATATTTGCCAGTAGGACACACATACATGTATCAAGAAGTAACAGCTATCACTCATTAAGCACTTAAAAAAGGTATTGCTTAGCTTACCGACAGCAGAAGAGTCAGATTTCTCTCCATTAACTGCAGGTTGACTGTTGATGGTAAGAAAACCCTTCAAGTTAACCTGTGACAGTTGTTCATCGATTATCTTTGTCTCTGGCTGAAGCCCATCTAATTCAGACCAAGGGCTGCTCCTAAGTTTCCCCAGGCAAAATTTCATAAATCTCTGGCATATGCATTTCAGGAAGTAAGTACAAGTTAGCCATTCAATTGATTAATATGTAATGTTTTCCAAGATCTACTCATATTTCATAGCAATTTACAAGTGATACAAAACCCACTAATCAAGTTTAGAAAAGTACCTCATTAATATCAGCCGCAGATTTCAATGGTGTTGCCCATTCCTCTTGGAATTTCTTGTCCCGTGAGCGTGGGCGCATGAACTGTCGAACAAGTTAATAAGATGCAGCTGAGTCATGTAATTGCTAAGCTATTGTACGAAATTTTGTTCAGGATTAAATATATTGGGATAAAAACTTCTAATGAACTAAGCCAACCTCTCATTCAAGGAATATTACCACGATACATCTAGTCATTCAAAATAAAGTAATTTCTGTTCTAAATAAAGTAATTTCTGATACAAGTTTTGGTAATTGAGATTTTCCTTCGTGAATAGTAATCACCAACACCAATAAAAAAGTAAATTAAGAATATATATTGCCTTTGTGATAAACCATAAAGCAAATAGCTGCAGTTATAATTCACATTTCTTATTGCAAATTACAATAAAAGGCATGAGGAGAGTTAGTGGGACCCTAAGAAATACTTACTAGAAACATTAAACGATATTTCACTGCCCTTAGTTTAATTGCTGATATTGCCCTAAACAAAACACAATGGAGGGAAAGATCCATGACTTTTTATTGCAGCAGAAATGATGATAAAAACAATACTCTGCCGTTTGAGTTGCAGCATGTTGATGCAGCTCTTGTTTGAATACTTGCATATTTATAGATTACAAGTATTGCAAGTCTCAACTCTCAACAATGAGCAGTGGAAGCAGGGAAATTTTTTTGAAGATTTAGTTACAACAGGTAGGAGTCTGATCGAATTCTAAAGTGTGATATGGACTATGTTCAATAAATTCAAATGCAGTTTCTCCTCATGAGTATCAGAATAAAATCTGGAATATGGGATTTCCAATTTACATATAGCAAATGGAATTTGTGATAGGCTCCGCAACTCAAGTACGCTTTAGAAAAACATTGGGAATTCTTTTGTACAGTCAATTGACAAGATATCTTCTGTTTGTATTTGTTACAAGTACAACAGACTGATATTTAAAAGATCATAGAAGCTCTTTTTTTTCTAGTTAGTCAAATATAATGGAACAGATACACTGCCCTTCCGTTTGCCAATTTGTGTCCATCAGATAATGCAGCAGGAAAAGAAAAAAAGAGACATGGAAACCAATAAGCTTTACTTGCAACTTTATTATTGAACCTCTACAGCAACAAAACAAAGGAAAGTCAAACAAACGTACATTGTTACGAAATGCATTATTTCCTATCCAAATATTTTAAATTCATAAGATATCTCAGAAGAATTTTTCTGGTAAGAATTTTTCATAAATCAAACAAGGTCACATGTAAGAACAAAATTGGCAATCTTAAAGGTGCTGCAAGCGATGTTACAATTACCTGGTAATCAGTTAAAGCTCCATACGATGGGTTATTAGAATCACCCCATCTCCCATGTGGATACTGATCCCAACCAACAGTCCTTGAAATGTAACTTTTTGGTCGATTAGCCCTATTCAAATCAGCAAACAGAAACAGATCAAGATCATACACTTCAAGCATCATCCATGGAACTGGTAGTAACCAAGTAATTTGTAAATGTCAGAAAATGAAAAGCAAATGATACCAAAAAATAGGTCGAACATCTTCTTTGACACGAAAAATGTTAGCTGGACGTCTCCAAGGCAAGGACCTTGAAACTTTAGATTCTTCTATCAATCCAAGATTCTGAAAATGCAAGTATTTTTAGACAGGTAATATATTAAAAGACATGAAATGACAGTGGTGAAATAAATAGCAACCATTAGTATGGCCAATGCAGACTTCTCCATGTTTAATGTGTATAGATGCAACGTTTTGATTCCATGAGCTAAAATCTTCCTGCACATTTCGGTCCCTAAATGAATTCCATATGCCCTAACAGCCTCTTCATTGTCCTTAATTGGTTCCAAAGCAGCTGTAATCTCCGATGGTATCTGCAGAATATTACTAGTCAAATCATAATAAACTATGATCATATAAACAAACATTAATATCTAGAACTACCTGTAAGGCTCTAAGTCAATTAAGTCATAAACCTTGAAAAGCATGAGCCTACGGGTAAGCAGACAAAACATCATGGCACAAACCTTTGTCATGTTCAGTCCTTGCAGGAGGTAACTACTCAAGAAGAACACAGGAGTTTCCTCATACGATTAATTTGGCTTAGAATAGCCAACTTGGTTCAATAACTCAGCCTTCTTATTTTAACAGAGAACAATATAAGCACGATTTTTGAAAAGGAAAGACTCAGGGAACTAGTAATGCAGTGGCTTAACCAGCAATAAATAATAGAGTTAAGACCTTATGTCACATCACGCACATGGTTCACAGAGATACACATAACAACAATCTGATGTTATCTGATATTTCCAAAATGCTGTACCTTACCCAATGACAATAAAGAAATTACATAACAAGGTAACTTACTTTAGTTTTGCAGAACCCAGTCATTCGCAAGAAGCCCTTATAATTGTTGATTGGCATGATACCAGGTACAATTGGGCAATTGATCCCAATTTGACGACAGTCATTGACAAACTTCAGAAAATTATCAGTGTCATAAAATAGCTGAGTGATAATAAGATCAGCACCAGCATCCACCTGCACAAGGGATAGAGAAAAAGATGGGCTTCAGCAAGAAATTTTAAGAAAACAGAATAGTAGTAATTAGTAAAAACAACTAATCAGCATCAAAAGATTGAGACATTTTAACCATCCGTATCTAGGAAATCAATATTACTTCTAAATCCAATTCGACTTGTTACAATCAATGCATCATAACCCAATAGATCATTATTTAAAGAACTCTTACTGTCACATAAAATTTGAGTTTTAAGGCTTTAAGCAATCTACATTGAAAAAAAACAACATATAGATATTCCATCATAGGCATATTGGATAAATTTGCAAGGGATAGCAGAGGCATGAATAATTTCTGATATGATACAATTCCACAGACATTTATTGAGATCCAACTTTCTTTTAGGATGTCTGCTGATATTTACTTGAGGCATTAATGAGAGATATCTGCAACAAAAATCTTGTCTTCAGGTTTCTGCATCAACTACATTTAAACTTAGAGAAATTCAATATGACAATATATATATATATATATATATATATATATATATATATATATATATATATATTATATTATGTATATAGCATGCATTTTATGAAAAGCTTGTTTATCCATTTGATGGAAAAATAAGGCATCACCAGAAGAATATTTAGGCTAGTAAAAGACAATCAAAATTTGCATAAAATATTGCCACTGCTCCCTTCAGCATTAATTAGTAAGAAGGAAAATAGCAGAAATTTTCTACTTGGAAGGTTCCACACAGATAAGAAATACAAACTTAAACTGAAAGCTAACAAGCTAACACAATCCACCGAGCGCAGCTCTTGAACTGCTATTTAAATGGTTGTATTTCTTAACCTAGTTCACGATAAAGAAGAACAATAAATAACCTTTCTCTTCAAATAAGCCAGATCACTGTTATAGGCTTCCAGTGTAGCACCTCCATCTCCTTGTATCATGTCAGGATGTGCCTCTAAAATGGAATAGACTCTTTCAGAACTTACAATCACAGACCATATTAAGCACCAAGATGATAGCATGATATGACTGAAAGTATTTTATTAGTAACCTGGATAGCCGGCAACCGTGATACCAAAGTATTCTCCATATTTAGCCCGAATGTGCTGCACCTGTAAGATGATTGCGGCAGTCATGCATGGGCCCAAAAAAGTAATTGTCAAAAAGCATGACAAGTGACCATACAGACTGAGGCAACTTTCTGGAGCAGACAAATGACGACAAGTGCCAGAAATAGAAACAAGAATATAACTAGCAAGTATATGAGGTGTATTTAAAACATGAATATAAATAGCTGCTTAGTATAGGAAAATGTGACTAGATGACGTAGAAGACTTTTGATAAAGCCAGTCTCACAATATCTGGACTAGCTAAATAATGAGGCACTAAAGAGAAAATTGGAACCGTACCAGATCGAGGGCGCATGCAAATCCACCAGCCACTTGAACAAACTTATCCTGACCATGAGGAGGATCTCCCCTGAGTGCCAGAACATTTTGAATCCCATTGGCCTTGATGGTATCCAGAGCATGGTCAATCTTCTCTACCGGCATATTTGTGCAAGTCAAATGCATCATAGTTTCTACACAGATCTGCATAGACAAATCAGTGAATTCAGCACAATCATGATATGGCTACAAGAAGATTTTGCATGTGTTCAAGATAATGACGGTGAGCTAAATCTTCAATTTCAAACTTTCCAGCTTCGGTAAAGTCCGGACAGTCATCTACTGCTACCTGTTAATGTGGCCCATTGGGTCACAAATATGATGTGTAAATGCAGAAAGCCCCAGCAAGCAACTCATTATAAGCATATCAGTCTAGACATTCAAATGTCAAATGTAGAAGGTGCTGACTAGCTTAGTTGTTAAATATTTTGACAGATGATCGCAAAGCTTGTTATGAGCTCCAAATAGCGTCTTTGTCACTTACCCTTTGAAGAAAAAAAAAAGTCAAATGTGTAATTAAATACAAAAAGGATATATCTACCACATCGTTCCAATTCAGATCTGAAGTTCAGGAGCGTTTTATAGGAGCAAAAGCTAACTTTGAGCGACGACAGGTAACGAAAAGTTGAATAACGACAATGTAATGATCCAATTCAACCAACCAAGAATGCAGATTCGAGGCCAACGACCAACAGTATTCTTGAGCTACAAAGAAATAAGATCCGTCCTAAACATCACCGATATGAATGACATAATCCCATCTTACCGATCGATAAATAACTATCATGGCGATCAAATCAAAAAAAGAACTAGAATGTCAGCGTATCTATGAGAGAGGTCTACCATGTTCTGCATCCGATTGGCGATGTCAAGGGTGAGGTCGGCGGTGGATCCGCCGGCGCCCCAGGTGATGTCGCAGAAGGTTGGGTTGTGGGCGACCATGCGGTCCATGCGTTCGAAGAGGTTCTCCACGCCCTCCTCCGTCTTGGGAGGGAAAAACTCGAAGGAGAACACCGTCCTCCCATCGCCCTCGGTCGCCGCCCGGATCTTGTCGATCACCTTCATCGCTCCTCCCCTTCGCCTTCCTCTCCCACTCGATCGCAGCTGTGTTTGGCTACATGACTCCCCTTATAAACCCCAGAGGGAATAGGTTACACTACATTCCACTCGATCGGATCTGCTCTCGGCTCACCTACCACCTCTACTTGATCTCCGTCGACATTTTCTACACCACCTTTTACTTCTTGCTCGGGTCCTAATCGCACACCAACCCAACCCACCCACCATTTCTAGGTCCATCCTCTCTCTCTCTCTCTCTCTCTCCAACTTGTATGGAGAAATCGAATCCCTCCATCATCGTATCTTAACCGTCCAACCTTGCTTTGAGATTCGTGTGATCGATCTGATTGGAATTCGATGCCCAAAGTTAACCGACGGAAGAGCAACGTCGATGACTCCACGCGTCGATATTGCGAGCTAACGCGTGGCAACACGACTTGGGTGTCCGTCAACTGGAGGTCAAAACAGGTAATTCAAGTCGATTCGTATCGTTATACCTCACTTGTATGCACCCTTGATCCTCGTATCCCAGCCGTCCACTCCTGCTTTGAGATTCGTGTGATCGATCTGATTGGAATTCGATGCGGGAAGATAACAGACGGAGGAGCGACGTCGTTGGCTCCGCGCGTCGATTCCGCGAGCTAAAGCGTGGCAGATAAGAGTTGGGTGTGCGTCAACAGGAGGTCAAAATAGGTAATTCCAGTCACGATTGATTCGTGTCATTATACCTCACATGAACTTTATTTCGCTTGTAAATCGAGATGTGGATGGTCAACCAATAACATGTAACAATGTGGATGGAGGACTACCCGTGGCAGCTTCACCTACCGCAAGACTTTGTATCGGAGCCACTGTGTCGTTGGTTGTGCAGCCAATCATTTCACGTAGCTTTCTACCAAGCGAAACCTGCCACTTTGGACGAGTATGAGCTACTCATGAAATGCTTGCAAGATAACCTCATCTCATTGGTCGACCGAGTGGGCCCCAATTGCGAGATGTGTGTCGCCATTTGCATTTATGAGATTTGTACGTCTTCACGTGTTCAAAATAAATAATAGTTGTAAATGCAATAAATTGTAAATATTCGTGGACGATTTTCTTAAAAAAAATATTTTTATAATTTGATAATATTTTTATTTTTAGTTTTCTCATTTAGTGCTTTTATTTTTTCTAATATCTTATATATTCTTATTATCGTCTATCACTTGTTATGCGACCATCTCTTCGTGATTGTCTCTGTCTCACTTGTTATGCGATCATCTCCCGATCCAATTCACAATAAACAACAACGATGGATATTTAAAATATTAGAAAGAAATTAAATATATCAAATAAAAAATTTAAAATATTAGACAATAATTATGATCTTCCATTTGGTTTTTATCGTTGCTCATTCTCTTGCTATGAGTCTTAATGCACTCTTCATTGTCACTCGTTGTGTTTTCATCTCCTCATCTAATTCACAATAAACAACAACAATGGATATTTAGAATATTAGAATAAAATAAAAGATATCAAATAAAAAATTAAAAATATTAGACATCATTCGGAGAAAGCTTTAAAATATATTTTTTATAAAAATTAACCAATATTTTTATTATTACTTATAATAAGTAAAGTTAAAAAGAAATTAGGCGATGACTATGTAAACTAAAAATAAGAGATACCATGCGAGGAAGAAGTGTCCAAATATTTCAAAGATTTAATTGCTACATATCAATATTTTAATTATGTGCAAGTAAAGATGAATTATTTGCTGAAAAGATTTATAAATATCACATCACTAAAATTTATCTAAAAAATAAAATAGTATAACAATGATACACCAGATTTACTTATGAAATATTAAAAGTTCAAAATCTCAATTGATACATTTTGGTTAAAGGATTGAAACCTTAGTTGTCATATTTTTATACTTTAAGTATTGGTATAGTCTTGATGTATTTTAGACCCTCATACAAAAGATTTACGGTTCAAAATATCAACTGATATATTTTAGAAAGTATCATAAATTTTATCTTTCTATTTTACCCTTTGTAAAAAATAAAAATAAAATTATCAAAATTTAGTAAAATTATATATTCAACCAAAGTTATTAATTTTTATAATTATCACTCTGATTTTAGGTTTCACAACTGTATCTTTCAGCCAACCTAAATTAATTGTTTCATGAATCTCTAATTTGAATTAATATTTTCAATAATTTATTGTGATACTAAATAATTTGATTTCAGGTATTCATGCTTTTATATTTCATAATTACAAATAGAATAAAAACCATGATTAAAAGTGGTAATCTTAACATTTTTGTAGTGATACTAAAGATAGTAACGTACGTAAAAGAAACTATTATTTGTTATATAAAATTTATAATATCTTCATTTAGTCTCACATAATAAATAAATAATTTAAATGATATATAGAAACTTTATGAATATATTATTACAAATTTAATTTTTAACTTTGTTGACTCAACCAATTACATTAATAATTATCCCAATATAGTATTAAATATGAATAGAATTAGTCACGTGCACGGCATGTGTTCCATGTTATTAACAAGCATTTATGATCTCCTCCGAAGATATATCAGAAACTTCTACTTATTTCTACGGTCGCTGCTCGTTTCATCGATCGGACGGTCCTTAGTAATCCATCACGCCCCATCGCCTTATTGGGGCTCTCACTCCACGCCGGTCTCTCTCTCTCTCTCTCCTCCCCTTCGCTGGCTCTCACTCGCCCCGTGAACGAAAGAAGGGAACACCACACGCTCTCGGCCCTATAAATAATCGCCTCCCCACTTCGGCCTCATCTCCGATCGAGAGGGCCCGGATGGCGGGAGGAGGTACACCGTTCTCCGATAACGCTGAACATCAGAAACCCTAGATCCGAGATCAGATCCGTCTACGTTTGCCCTTTCTCCCCCCCTCTTGGCTGTTGATGGGATCCGGAGGCAGCGCCATGGAAGTCCTCGGAAGCCCCAGCTTCGCCGCGGCGTGCCTCCTCGGTGGCCTCCTCCTCGCCCTCTCCCTCGTCTCGATCCGCCTTCCGCCGCCGCTCTTTGGGGTGCGGCTGCCCGGGATCCGGCGGAAGAGGAAGACGCCCGTCCGGGTTTACATGGACGGGTGCTTCGACATGATGCACTACGGCCATTGCAATGCCCTGCGCCAAGCCCGGGCGCTCGGCGATCAGCTCGTCGTCGGGGTTGTCAGCGACGACGAGATCACGGCCAACAAGGGGCCCCCCGTCACTCCCCTCCATGAGAGGTACGTAGATCTTATATGGGTCTTTTGAGATGTTGCTTTCTAGTTTTATTGTGGTAATGTGAGTTGACATTTCTTTTAATTCTCTTTCCAACGTTTATTAGGTTTTGTATAACCACTTGATTTTTATTATATTTTGTCACGGTCAAATAATTGCTATCTTTTATCTTGAATTTGTTAGGTAATTCACGACGTTTTTGTATTACACATTCTTTTTTTTCCCCTTTTCTTTCTACAGTTTATGTGAATGACAAATTGGCAATGAAGAGCAATATGTAACTTGAAGTTGTTGAGTCCTTTGGCCGGTGGTTAGCACAGTTCAAGTGTCCATTTGATTTTCTAAAACGCAAATAGAAAATTTATGATGCCATGCATAGATCTTGAGCCCGTATATTTTCTTTTATTTATTAGTAAAATGCAATATATAATTATCCTTGTGGGACATTTGTCTTCGTTCATCGTTTTGTTCCAGTTTAAGGTGAGATTTTTTATCAACTCCTGTGTGCACATCTAATTTCCCAAAGAAAGTTTCAAATGACCAATGCCTTTATAGTCCTATCTAAGTATGGTGTGTGCACATAATGATAACTAACCTAATTATAGGATAGTCACATAGGTGTTGTATTTCCATTAATACACTTAGTCAATGATGGCTCTCTATAGGGCCTATGAACCTTTATTAGATGTAACAAACCTGCTGTCCATCACATCACCCTTGGAGAACATCCGAATCTCTGGTGTTGGTTATTAGTTTGAGCACCATATTTGGTCAGTTCTGTAGGATTTTTTTTTTTTTGCCTGATCAGTTCATTCCTGCCTAGATTTCACTGAGCTTTTGACAATGGATATTAATTCCAGTGTTCCACATACCCTGGGTGGTCGGATGATGTGCACTACACGATTGCTGATTTTATGCTTCTGCTATAATCCATGGATGAACCCAGTGAACTAAGTTGCAAAAGCATGAGACAACATTATATGTAAATTTTTGTTTAATGTTTGATAATGTTTTGTCTATCTTGTAAATTAGTTTAATAGCTTTCAGTTATTAACTAATTCGATTTGTATCGAAGTTATTCTTTCATTCTTTTGTCATTTGATTGTACCAAGAAGCAATTGCATTTTTCATCCATAGACTATAATATCATCTGTGAGTGCATGGCAGGTTGCATGGTCCGTATGTAGGCACCAGTCATGACATCCAGTCATGTGGTTGTTAATTTGAGTTGCCAATGTTAGCTAGTCTTTTTAACTCAGAATTTTGCTTCTTTAATTTTTCATGTCTTGTTGTCAATGAAATAGAAAGTAGTTTACCATTTTTTAATAAATTTGTTCATAATTGCAATTAGATTATATTTTCGATGAGACTGGTTTGCCTCGTACAATATGAACTCCCTGTGAGCAGTGATCGATATTCTACGTGTGACTATTTTATGTTTCATATTTTTGGTAGGATGATAATGGTAGGTGCTGTGAAGTGGGTTGATGAGGTCATTCCAGATGCTCCATATGCTATCACTGAAAAGTTCATGAAGAAGCTCTTCACTGAATACAATATAGATTATATTATCCATGGTGATGATCCTTGTCTGCTTCCAGATGGCACTGATGCATATGCCTTAGCCAAAAAGGCTGGTCGCTATAAGCAAATCAAAAGAACTGAAGGAGTGTCAAGTACAGACATTGTTGGTACTCATTCTGCTCTTGCTTTTGCTTTTCTGTCTTGAACCAGGTTTTTTCTTGTAAGCAACCTCATCATACTTGATCATGCATTTGTTTGGAACATGGTATGTTCCAGTTGTGGTATTAGTACGAAGGATAAGATGTTAGATTACGTTATCAAACTTTGCTTTCAGAGTAGAATCTTGATTATACAAGATTCAAGTTATTGTTGCTTGGTTCAGTTCTACGATTCAAACATAACATTGGCAGGTAATAGGAACAACTAGATCGGCATTTGTCAGCTTTTTAAATAATTCTGCCCTTTTCTATAGTGCATAATTGGTTCTTTAATACTAGCAATCATTAGATCTATTCACTTGCTGATAATTGTACACGTTTATCACATTGCATATTTTGTGGTAGTAAAATCCATGTGGAAGATTTCTGTATATGGGGTAAATATACATTATTGGCACGACCAACGTATCTAAATAATCTCTGGAAGTGCACCTGGAAGCATCACTTGGAGTATTAACCTTTAATCTAACATATTGTGTTTGCTCTGTTGGTGCTACTTTGGTACTCTTTTTGGAGTTGCTGTTGTAGAGAGTGAAATTTGTATGCTTGAGTTGATTTGATATGTTGGATATATGTGTTCCACTTCTTATTCTCCTTAAGTCATACCGATTGATTTCTTTATATCCAAAATTCTAACTATATTGATTTACTTCATGTTTGGTTAAATAGTCTCTTTATACACTGTGGTAAAGCTTGCAATTGGCATAACAGGTCGCATGCTACTTTGTGTAAGAGAGAGACCACTTGGTGGTAGTCATAATCCTTCTTCTTTGCAAAGGCAGTTCAGCCATGGGCACAACCAGAAAGTTGATGATGTGGGGTCTGGTACTGGAACTCGGATATCCCATTTCTTGCCTACATCTCGCCGAATAGTGCAATTTTCAAATGGCAAGGTAGACATGTTGAAGCCTCCTCCAAGTATTAGATTTCTGTTACTAACTATACCAATTATATTTGTTGCTATTATTTTTTTGGTGATTCTTTCTCTGTGTCAGAGTTCAATTTCTTGATTTTCTTTTCTTGTGGGCGATAAATATAACCTGAATAGTTTGATATTTGGCTCTAATTTTTTAAGCACTTCTGCAAAGTCGTAATAATACTCAATTCAATTCTGGCGATGACATGTGACTTGATGTGATACCTTTAGTGCAAGAATTCATATCACAGATATCCTTGTTATCTTGTTTCTTTTAATAGTCTTTTGCAAGTTCAAACAAGTTTATTGCTTGCATTCAGCTGACTCTTTCTAGAAGGCTAACTACCGATGATGATTAGTCAAGCAGCTACTTTGATGAATCCAATATGTAAAGAAAAATGACTTTTATTGTTGAAAGTTGCATACAAAGGCAAGTATTTTCATTTCTATTAACATGGGTAACAATGAAATCATCTTGGAGTCTGGGGATTGAACCCTTCAATAAGATGTTCTCTAACCATCTTTGCCCATTCTTTTCTTATGTCATTCTGCCTATTAATATGAAGACCATATTCTTTTTCTTTGCTTTATCATGTTTTGTTTGGGATTTGATAACTTCTTTTTTCTTGTTTAATATTATGTTATTAAAACCCTTGTTCAATGTGCCTGATTGCATCTACTTCTTACTGAACTACTGTTGGTGGGTGAAATTAGATTGTTTATCCTAATCATTTGAACTCATCTGTCGAGTTTTTTGGAAATATATCTATTGCTGTATGTTGGACAACCATTTGGATGAGGTAGAGCAAAAGGCATGTTTTGGTTGAATGTTAGCAAAACCACTTTTAAACATCAAAATGGCTTATTTTAAGTCCTTATTTCTGCACTTGTAAAGTGTTGGTTATGTATTATGCCCCTCAGTTCCAAATTTTTTTTCAAGTTCCCTTCTAGTGTTCGTGTCTAATTATCTTGCGTATGTTGAGGTGGAGGGATGTAGTTTTTGCTTCTTTTTAATCTTCTTGGTCCTTTGTGCTTATTTCACATTGTTTTTATTGGTCATCAACCATTTAAGATAATTTGTTTCCAATTAAAATTGTTATATTTATGTCTAACATTATCATCGTAAATATAGAAGTATTTACAATGTTCTTTATTCTTGTTAATATTTTCAGCACTTTATGGTTTGTCAATATATGATTGTGCTAAAAAAAAGTTATTCATTTTATTCTGATACCAATCATGTTGCTTATTTTACATCTTAACAATTTCATTAAAAGAATATTAATATTCTTATATAGGTAAATGGAGAGATGATTTTGTCAATCTAATGCACTCATTGAGCCTAAAGCAATTTTGACAGAGTCCCTTCTTTTTTTGTTACCACACATTGACACACTAAGTTCATATCTTTCTGTGAGGAAAAAATTTGGCCACTGCATGCTTATTACTAGGTAGCATGACTATGTATTGTGTCTGACCATTCATAGGTAATAGAAAACATAGCCCAGTTTTATTTCAATAAAAAATGAACCGTTCAAGATGGAATATTAAGCATAAACTCGAATCACTTGTTTTGAACATGTGGAAACAAAGATCATATGATTATGGCTTTGTTCTCGAAGTCAACAAATTGTCTCCCATATAATCCTCCTAGTGACTGAGCAAAATTACTATATCATTTCATAAAATTAATTTCCCCCACCCTTCTACGATCTTGGTGGCACATGTATTGTTTATATGCTCAGTGCATGCCACTGACTTATTAATTGATATGCTCTTAGTTTTTTCATTTAAACATGCTGTTCACTGTCTGATGTTTGCCATTTCTCATACAGGGTCCAGGCCCCGATGCTCGCATAATTTACATAGATGGTGCATTCGATTTGTTCCATGCAGGACATGTGGAGGTATATTAAGCTATTTCTGGCCCCTAATATCGCTGAAAATTCACATTTTGGTTATATCAGAAAATAAAGCTCATAACAGATACAAACTTCCGTGACAGTTACTGTTGTCATCTTTATCTTGACTTTCACTTCCCTTGCTACTGATTATTAGTATCATTTCTGTGTATAGATTCTACGACTTGCTCGAGGACTTGGTGATTTTCTACTCGTGGGGATTCATACAGATCAGACAATCAGGTCACTTTATTCTCATTTTGACTCCTCCTGCCTTTATCAATCACTTATATTCCTTGTATTGTAAATTATTATTTGATGTTTCTCTTTTGTCTAGTTTATGCTGAGTAATATCTTTTTTCAGTAAACTGATAATTTATATTTTGTTACTTTGCACAGTGCTACTCGAGGAGCTCATCGTCCAATAATGAATCTTCATGAGAGAAGCTTGAGTGTGTTGGCCTGTCGTTATGTAGATGAAGTAATTATTGGTGCCCCTTGGGAAGTTTCAAAAGATATGGTTAGTAACAGTCATGCAGTTTTTGTGTGATCCACTGCCCCTCTGAAGAGGGAAACACTTTCTGCATACTTTATATGATAGCATGAAGCTATATCTCAATATTCTTGATTTTTTTTTTTTAAGTTTCTTCTTATAGCCTAAAACATGGAATAGCAATGTAGCCATAATTCTCTGCATTTTATCTGTCACAAGACAAATATTTAAAGTTACATGCTTTTTGGAGAAAGTGTTCTTTGTGAAAACTATTCCAAGTAAATATCATGACTTGTTGAAATTCTCATTAATGTGGATGAACTTGATGAATCAATTTTGTTTTCTCTTCTAAATTCTCATTAGGGGTGAGTCCTTGATGATGTCTAGCTTGAGCTTTGACAGAGCCTTATGTTAGTGGATATGAACACCTTGGTTCCAGATTGGATCAGACTATCATACAAGATCTGACTCTTATAGAGATGGAGAGGTTGTTTCCGTGACTCGAACCCTAGTCTCCCAGGTCGCAAAGGAGCAACCTTACCGTTGTACCAAGGCCCACCCTCTTATATCCGATTCAAAAATCTGATGGGTTGCTTTTACCTGATCCAATCATGATTTGGATCTCTGATCCATTTATGCTTCACAAGGGTGTGTCAGTTAGGATTAGCCACTCTTGCTCTTCAAACTTCTATAAGATGTTTTAAGATTAGAGATAATTGTTGCATTGACTACATCTTCCACAAGAACAATCATGAGGGAACTATTTCTTTGATTTTCAAGGTAAGGTTACAAAACTTTTTTGAGCAGATGTATATTAGAGGCTTTTACATTAAATACGTATTGTATCTTTGTTTGAGATTATTAAAGCTATTTTCTTGTGGTTACATGAACATTCTAAGAGGCGAGCGAGCTATTTATTTGATCCATCCATATGGTTGTCATTGGCTTTTTTTTTTTTTTCCTTTCATAAGGTGACATTTCTTATCTGCCTGTTAGACTAACTTGATATTTCTATCTTTTTGTATCTGCAGATTACTACCTTTAATATCTCTTTGGTTGTTCATGGAACAGTAGCTGAAAATATGGATTTTCTAAAGGTACCCTGGTGATTTTTAGATCTTATAATGCCACAAGAATGTAAATAACCAGATTATTCATGCTATCATATGGCTTGACTTTGCAGGAAGAGTCTAATCCTTATGCTGTTCCGATGGATATGGGAATCTACAAGCAATTAAAAAGTCCTCTAGATATCACCACTAGTACAATCATCAAGCGAATTGTTTCAAACCATGAATCGTATCAGGTACTTCGAATATGGTTATGTTAGGAATGATATTCAAAAGGATAAATTTATCATTTTCAGTATACTGTATGGTTAACTTCAATCTTTAATATTTTGGAATCTGTAGTAATTTTGTCACACCATTCATTAAATAATTCAGTCCAGTTTTGAGAAAATTATAAATCACAACTCTAGATAATAGTTTTGCAATTGAAGTCTGCTGTTCATAGTTATTAACTCTGAGCAGTGAACCAGTATGGAGATTTGTGATTTATCATGTTTTCATAACTGATCTGTACTATTTAATGAATGGTGTGTCAAAATTACTGCACATTTTAAAATATTAAATATTGATGTTAAGTTATACATGTCAGCTATTTCATTTCATAATTACTGCATCATAATCACATATCAACAACTCTTATTTTATTATTAAGTGTTAACTATTAATATTAACTATGAGCTGCAGATGTAAATTGCATGATCAGTACCTAGAGTTGTGATTTATCATGTTTTCATAACTGACTTGGACTATGGAATGAACGATGTGATAAAATTAATCTTGTGACTCGCTTGCTTCTGCCATTGGATTATTGATCTTTAACATTCTGAGGCTCTCAAGATGAGAATACTGAGATGAATTTATGGGGTTATTAAGAAAAATGGAAAAAAAAATACTTTTATTTGTGGACAAGAAGGTATCGCTTCGATAGAGGATAAGATGAGAGAAAATTCTTTAAGATGATATGAGCATGTGCTTAAGAGACTCCCGAATACGATAGTCAAAAGAGATGAAATGATTACTGTTAATGGTATGAGGAGAGGTAGAGGAAAACCTAGAAAGATTTTAATAGAAACTATAAATAAATATGTAATTACTCTAAACTTAATTAAACATATGATTTTTTTACATATCTCAATGACGGTAAGAGATCCATATAGTTGATCCCAAATAGTTGGGACTTACAGCTTTGTTATTGTTGATTCTTGATATATAGTAAATTAGTCAATGTTGTAGGGTTAACTAGGTTGTTAGTGGATATGATGTGACCATTTGCAGTAGTGGTGATCACAAATGCAATTTTATGCTGCTAGTTATGCTCAATTCAGCAAATACATATGCAAGGAGTAGTGAAATGCCATTAATTTTGATATTTTCACACTTAACCACTTAAAGGCTAAAGATTATGTTTTGCGCAAGTGTTTCACATCCCTTGCACTAAGTCATGGCCTTCTGATGACCTGAATGCACTTTGATTTTGTTGATGAGAATACTTCTTTGCCATTGTTACAGAAACGAAATGAGAAGAAGGAAGCCAGCGAAAGGAGGTATTACGAGAACAAAAGTTATGTAGCTGGAGACTGAGTGTCACGAGGTCAACTGGAAGCTATTATTTCCGGAATCCTCCCATTATTAACTCCTGCAGAGGCAGTAATTGAAATATCGACTCAACATTAATTAGTTTTGAGTTTTCATCATTTTTAACGTTTTGCAGATAGCCATTATGCTGCTGATGTAGCTCAGATGATAGGCTGGAAGGTATAACCACGAGCATTGAGCAACGTAGTCTATCAAGTTAATTCTTTTTTTAACATGCTTAAATGTTCCCGTGCCAATCTTAATTATATCAGCCTGGGATGAGTTGTAACTGAGGTTCATTAGATCATACTTATGTATTCTTTGTTACGTTAGTGTGATACATCATTTCCTTGTATTTTAGCGGAGTTTGACCTTCTTATTCACCTGTTGTTAGAATCAATCAACCATAGCCTCATTTATTTACCAAGTGATATCAAAACCCAGAATATGGTAACATGTCATGCTATCTTTTTTTCTCGTTTATATCCTCCATGTTATCCAAATGGATCTATGGAAGTATCTTCCCTGATGTTTCGATGCATGATGTAGTGGTTGTTATGAGGATTCGATTTATGAAAGCATTGACACGTCGATTTGATTTGCTGATGGAAACATGAGGCCATGGCGTCGGACCTTCCACGATCTGTGGTGGTTGGATCCGTAGTCATTTCTTCAAACAGGGTGAAAGCGAAGCGGTGAGATGGATTAAGTCGATTTCGTTTGTCTTCAAACTGATGAAGAAGATAGCGAGCCAACCATAGAGTAGGGGTGGGTGAAACGTAGAAATCATTCTTTTCGCCATTCTCACCTCTGCTGTGCAGGGAAAGCTACGCCTCACCGGAGACGCAACCAAAAAAGTCTCACCTCGCAGATGGAACATTCAATTGACATGAGATAGCGAGCCATGGTGGATGGGCTCGGAACGACGACGAACACAATCCATACTCCTACGAGCGAAAGATGGAAGGGGACAGGGGACCAAATCTGCAGGATTCCTGTAAAGAACCTTTCGCAAGAACTGCTGTAAAGAGGATATTGCGCTCGCACACGCTGGCTGCAACGAGCATGGCCGCTGCCTTTGTGGAGTGGTGGTGGTGGGAACAATTCAGAGGTCAGCGCAAAAGGAGGGAGGTCGGTACCCTATCTCTATCATTATTTTTCATTTCATTCCAGTCTGGATTCCCGGAAATTAAAAATTCTGACCAAAAAAATCATACGCTAAATGGGGGAATTAGATCTAGTGATAGATTATTGAAGTGGCTATTGACGATAATTGGTGGATGACTAACTTAGATCTCGACTTGATGGTGTCGAAATATCACTTGGATAATGAATGGTTTAGTGCAACGCTCTTATATTTGGATCCGGAGTCGGATCCTCCATTTTCCTGTCGGATTCGAATTCGGATCACCCACCAACCATTAATTAGCTTCATCATGCCATACTGATGCCGAGGCGGAGGGATCCCATCCTCACGTTCCCTCCAACTGTCACCGCATTGGAATCCATTTCTTTTGAAGACCTCTCTCTCCACTGACCTTTCTGCACTATACAATTGCAGACGCTGGGCAGGTGGAGGCAGAGGTATGGCATGAATGTGGGATCTCAAACCCACATCTCGAAGCTTTCAGAACACCCCTCTCATTTAATGACAAGGATACAAAACCATCTGAGTCAACCACAATCTCACAAGATTAAATTGGGTACATGATATGATGGAATTTATATTGGCTGGATGTGCATTTGTTTAAGAGATAAGTTGTTTTGTTTCGCTACTTTGAGTGAGGAAGGAGGCAATACAACAAAGAGTATTGGCATGAATCTTTATGTAATGATGAAACCTCATTATGATTCATGTGTTCATTGACTCACTTGTACCATTTGGATTCCAATTAATTAATAGCTAAGGAACCACCACCACTGCTCCCCATGCAAACAGAAAGAAAGACCAATTCATTCGCTATCTCTCTGCATTACATGTAGCTCATGGTGTGTTGTCCATCTCCACCAACTTCGAAGACTTAGGCCTGCAATCTGGTCCACAGCCACTGATATGACTGCCACTACCCTACAAATGTATGGCCTATTTTATGTTACAGGTCTACCTCAGTGAGTGCAGAGACTGTGACTGGATCTTCTTTCTTCAATCTCAAGCAATTTATGATGCCATTTGCCATGATAAAAGGATTAAACCTTGAAACTTCTCTTCATTGTGTATTTTGTGAAGAGGGAGCTTTTTTGCTTTGGGAGACACTCACCTGAGATCAGAGAGTCAGCATCAGTATGCACTTGAACTGTGATTGGATCTTCTTTCCTTGAGCTCAAGCAATTGATGACCGCAATGTTGAATTTGCCATGATAAAAAAGATTGTTTTTCTTGGACTTCATTGTGTATACTGTGAAGAGGAAAGCTTTGCTTTGGGAGACACACCTGAGATTGTATAATTCCGTCTCCAGGAATCGCGTGCGAGTCTGCTCGCAGAGCCCACGCAGGGCGTCAGATCTGGTTACACTTCCGAAAGATTAATCTAGTGCAGAGCATGTGGCTTCGCCTGCTTCTGTGACATGTAGCAGATGCTACTGCTCCGAGCCAAACATCTTCTGCTTCAGTTTATTGCTAGGAAGCAGATGATGCCTGCCACAAATGAGAGAGTGTCCATTTGATCTCTCTCTCTCTCTCTCTCTCTGAGACTAATGCACTCTCTTCTACCGCCTCACTTGCTCACAACGCTTGCTTACAGGGGAAGAATGCTCTGCTAGGGAATCTTTGGAAGGTGATGATGTTGGTGTGCTTGTTGGGAAAAATCCCAAGTTCTTGACAGGAGAAGGAACGGGAGACAGCAAAAGCTCACCTTTCTCACTATTCTCTTCTTCTTCGTTCTGTTCCTCTCTCAGTCTCTCTCTCTCTCTGTGACGCGCACGCACGTACGCACGCACGCACATTCTTATACGTGCGTGTGTATATATAAATATATCTTTTTCGTCTGTGGTTTCTTGCCACGGTCGAGGGGTTTGGGGAGTCGCGGAAGGCTTAGCATCGCGTGGGAGGAGAGGGGTTTGAGAGCTGACGGAGAATGAGAGAAGGCTTCGAAGATGGGCAATTGCGGAACCAGAGAGGAGAATGCCGTCGTCGCCGCTCACGCGCAAGGTGACAGCTTTCACTATCGTTTTCCCCAAAATTCCCTCCTTTTGCTGCTTTCCCACCTTAATCTTGATTGGGATTGAGCCATTCTTTCTGTTTTGCCTCGATTGTGGACCGGATTGGTCGGGAAAACCTCATTCCTGTTGATTTGATCTTCGACTTGGGGTTTCGCCGATTTCGATTTTGTCCGAGTGATTTTTGATGGCATTGTGGTTTGGATTTGACCGATGAAACTAGTTGATCTTGAACTTTTGGAAATGTTGGATCTTTTTGGTGGACTCGGCCTCCTGAATTAAGATCTTCGAAGGTTTAGGTTTTCCTTTTTGTGTTTCGACTTATGGGGTTCAATTTTTTCTCCTCCTTTGCCTCTGTCTTTCTTCGTCAACATTGATGTGGTATTGCGTAGTTTTCATGCGTACATCATCTCGTTCCAGTCTAGTTTATTTTGTGATTTATACATTGTTCAGGTAGCTCATGCTGTTCTCTCTCTCTCTCTCTCTCTCTCTCTCTCTCTCTCTCTCTCTCTCTCTCTCTCTCTCTCTCTCTTGTTAGAAGGCCAGAATAATTTTGTAAGTGGAAGTAAGAATGAAATGTTTCAAGATTGTTGTCAACTTGTCATAGTAATTCCAGTTGCCCATATCATCATTCTAAATGTGATATAGTCTCTTAAGCAATCAACTTATATTCTTATTTCATGATGAAAGAATTTGTAATTATGTGGAAGCTGTGCTTTAATTCAAGTAGATGGTTTTATCATTTTAGCAACATTTTTTGTGCAGTTCAGCAGCTTCAAATGTTCCAAATACCTGTTAAGAATGCCCCTCCTGAGAAAAAACATACTCGTACTCTCTCAGACATAAGTGATCCTTCGACCCCGCGACACATTGAGGATTCGAGAAACATTGCAATATACACTGATGTGATTGCGTTCACATTGTTCGAGCTTGAGACTATTACAAAAAGCTTCCGGCCGGATTATGTTCTTGGTGAAGGAGGGTTTGGCACTGTCTACAAGGGCTATATAGACGAAAATGTGAGAGTGGGTCTCAAATCGCTTCCGGTTGCCGTCAAGGTCCTCGACAAGGATGGTCACCAGGGACACAGAGAATGGCTTGTAAGTTGGTTTGTGAAAGCTATATAGTTTATCTGGATTATTGTCTCCTAAGCTACAATTAATTCACCGTCTCATCAGTGGTTGGCATGCTTATTTGCAATGACTTGGTTCCATCAATATCAAATGTACACACAAAAAGATATATCTCTGCCCTAAGTTATCGAGCAATTTCAAGACTATACACCAGAGTTCTTTTTGAGTTTGACTTTCGTTCTTGTGTTATCAGACAGAGGTTAATTTTCTAGGACAATTGAGGCATCCTAATCTAGTGAAGTTGATTGGATACTGCTGCGAAGATGATCATAGGCTGCTCGTCTACGAGTTCATGTTCCGTGGAAGTCTGGAGAACCACTTGTTTCGAAGTACTTAATTCTGCCATTTGTTTCTCTACTTTAGTATGTATCTTTGTTGTTTGATGCATTCTTACGCCCTTGATGAATTTGTTAAGTTTCTCAATGTTCTAATATGCTTAAAAATGATACATGTTTGTATTTAGTTTCAGTATAAACTTTTAGTGACCATACTTAATATATCCTAAAGGACGGTTAGGGTATCTAGAAATTCTTGGTTATATTAAGTAGAATTTTTGTAGGAGATTTTTAATTATGAATGATAAAGTACTTGCTGTTATATATCATAAGTTCCTGCCTTTTGTCATCCGAATATTTATTCTGCAATTGATTAATAGATGGTTGGCTGACAAAAGTTATCGAGGGATTGATTCATGAATTCAATTGAATGGATTGCTTTTTTTTTTTTTGGGTGTTACTGTTAGTTAGCCAACAACTTAACTTGCTCACCAAGGAACAAAATGGTGATTGAAACATGATGGTCAAAGATGGTCATGACTCCTATAAAATTTTCTTCTTCCACGTGACTTGACTATGAATGTGCAGATGTTAGCGCATGAGAGGTATGATTAGAAATTGAAGCTGAAACCAAAGGACTAGAAAAGAGGTTTCTTTAGGCTTCTTCTTGTACTACTTTCTCCTATTTTAATGGTATCTTTTTGTATCGTAAATATCTTTGAAGTCAATATAACAAGGTCTTTGAAGGGTAATGCTAGTTTATGTGCCATTCCTAGTTATGCTATACAATAAGACTGGGTCATTTCTCAAACATATAATTTTGTGCAGTAATTTTATATTTTACATTTTGTTGAATTAATTTATTGACATTGTATTAACAAGGTGAATGGACCTTGGGATTGAAGCATGTGTAAGTGCAAATGGCTTGCAAATTAGTTATCTTTGACTACTATAACTTGTATGCACATAAGCAATCTTGATGTCTCTCATGGAGAGGGCATAAGCAGGGATTTCCTTGGTTGAAAATTTCCTTCGGTTTCTTCTGTCAAAGATTTCAGCTTTATTTTCTTTCAGCTATTTCAGTTCTCTTTGATGCTCGACCAATTGCACTTTTGTGATTGATGCCGATTTTAGTCTGTAACTTACAAATTTTTTTTTTCTGTCCTCATTAAAAAAACTTCTTATTATACTATTACCGTATTACGTACTAATAATTTCCATCTCAACCTGACTTTTCTTCTTTCAGAGACAGCGGCTCCACTATCTTGGGCCACAAGAATGTCAATTGCACTTGGTGCTGCTAAAGGGCTAGCTTTCCTTCATAACGCTGAAAGACCTGTTATTTATCGAGATTTTAAGACTTCAAATATTTTATTGGACTCTGTTAAGTATTGTCCTTCTCTTCGGTTCCTTACAATTTATAGTTTTCGTGTTTCTTATGCAAATGTTTCGTGACTCATTTGTGGATTTTGACATTTAACTTCGATTTTCTGTTTCTCTTCTTCACCTGCTCAGGATTACACAGCCAAGCTCTCCGATTTTGGTCTTGCAAAGGCTGGTCCAGAGGGTGATGAGACCCATGTATCGACAAGGGTAATGGGAACCTATGGCTACGCTGCGCCCGAGTATGTGATGACAGGTCCTGCATCTTGACATCGACAACTTAGAATTATTTCCATGTCCTAACTTCAGTTTTATATGCTATAATATTAGGTTTTGATAACTGAGTAGTTTTTACACTTACGGAATCTCTATGATGGTTAAATTGGCAGTATATGATTCATTACTTCGACTTTCTTTTCGATTGCCTTTAGTTTTCACCATGATCATATCCATGGCATGAGCAGGTCACTTGACAGCCAGGAGTGATGTTTACAGCTTTGGAGTTGTCCTTCTCGAACTCTTGACAGGACGGCGATCCGTGGACAAGACGCGCCCAAGCAAGGAGCAGAGCTTGGTCGATTGGGCTCGTCCCAAGCTCAACGACAAGAGGAAGCTGCTCCAAGTCCTCGACCCCAGGTTGGAGGATCAGTACTCGGTGAGAGCTGCCCAGAAGGCTTGTAGCCTGGCATACTACTGCTTGAGCCACAACCCAAAAGCAAGGCCTCTTATGAGCGACGTCGTGGAGACACTCCAGCCTCTGCAAGCGAGCAGCGGCAGCGAGAGCTCATTTCAGGCACTCGGAAGTAGTGTGCTTCCCGATCGCAGGGTGCACCACAGGCTTGCAGGAAGCAGCATCAGCTGCAAGCCGACTCCGAATGCGCAATGTTCGCCGGGTGCTCTTCCAGCATGCAGGGTTAAGTGAGTCTATTGCTCCACTCTCTGGTTTGCAGAGGTCATTGTATATGGACTATCTTGTTGTGCTTGCTTGTGTGGGTTTTGCTTCTTCTTCCACTATGTTTCCATGTAAATCTCATCTCATTACTGTCCTGTTTGCAAGATCTTTACTCCTAATCAGTGTTTTATGTATTTTAACTGAGCCAAACCTTGCCAAATGGGCTAGGTTTGTTCTGGAAATGAAAGCCAGTTGGAGCAGGAAGACCTGAATTGTACTCTGAAATATGTTCATCTTTAGGGTGGAAATAACTTCATCATGGTGTTCTTAGTTCCTATAATTCCTCTTGAGTCTTTGCCTCTTCAAATTATAAACGGTGAATTACTTAATTTTGATGTTTAGCCTTAATGTATATATTTCCAACTTTAATGCTTTGTCATATATATATATATATATATATATATATATATATATGATTTTTTTGCATATCTCAATGTCAATAAAATTTTATGATTTTATTGTTGTTATTATTTATTTTGATATTTTTATCATTGACAACTTCTTAAATTTTATGGCTCTTTCAAAAATCAATGATGACAAAATATC
Organism: Musa acuminata AAA Group; assembly: GCF_036884655.1. Classification (NCBI taxonomy): domain Eukaryota; kingdom Viridiplantae; phylum Streptophyta; class Magnoliopsida; order Zingiberales; family Musaceae; genus Musa; species Musa acuminata. The sequence continues at coordinate 39,695,824 of NC_088333.1, forward strand.
AATGTAGTCAAATCTAAATAATTAAAATTTTATGATTTTCTTATTGTTGTCATTGATTATAATTATTTTAATATTTTTTGGAGGGTAGATTTTTTATTTTTTAATTTTAAATCCTGAAAATAAATTTTATATTATATATATATATATATATATATATATCTCGAATATCGTTAGTATTATAAATATAATATGAAGAGAGCTGTTTGCCTCCAGAAAGGAATAATAGCATGGAACAGTAATAGAATCAAATTGGAGGCCACCCACTCCACCACTGTGCTTCGGGATGCGATGTGATCTATGAACTTATTCGTCCGTTCATCAATCTCTTTAGAAAATAAGGAAAAGTTCGACCCACACATCCATGCAATAACTCTAATTTCTCAGGAATGATGAGAGATAAATGGCTCTCTCTGATCCCTTCTCACTGAAACCACCAACAGTCATATATGTCGGCCAATTCTTCCTTTCCATGGTTTGCTATGCTATGTATCAGCGTACTCTCAGCTGTTCAGCACAACCTTTGCCATCAGCCACTTTTTCTCTCTCTAAAGCATCAGAGAAGACAGTCAACTCAGCCACGCACACAGACTCTCTCTCTCTCTCTCTCTCTGTGTTTGGATGGAAGGAAGCCGACGAGGCTTTTGACGTCTGCAAATTCCAGCCTTCCCACTTCTCGTACGCGCATTGGAGAGAGAGAGAGAGTTGACGGTGAGTGCGTGCGATCCCTCTCTCTTGCAAGATTCTTTTAAGTGTCGGGACGCCCAACTGTACCATTGGGTTTGATTACTGTCTTCCTTGAGAAGCAAAAGAAACGAATCTACAGACACCATTTCCCATTTGCATCCCACAATGCGAGAAGGTTGCAGTAAAATCAACTTCCATGTTGATCGCTAAGATACCTTTCGCGTTGTGGAACGGAACGAAACCTGTGAGTGTCTCTTTTGTGCTGATCTGTGCTGATCTCGACGGGTTTAGTATGGTCGACATACAATGCAACCTCTCTTTTCAGTTTCGTATCATCGATGCTTTCGATATATATATATTGATCCGAACAAAACATAAAAAATAATTTAGTAAAATATCATAAATAAATATCGATCGGATGCCATACGATTTAAGCAAATATAGCTATAATCATGATTCATTAATAAGATTGTGTTCAAGCGAAAAACAAAAGTTACGACAAGTGATAATTTTGCATTTCTAAGACTTCAAAATATAGTAATAAAAAGGCGATTGACTTCATCTACATCATATTTAATCTCAATCTATCCCGAAAAATATTTTTATCTTTTGTTGATAGAGAAAATATTACAAGAGAGGTCTAGAATAAGTAATTAAGAGAATATCTGTTATCTGTGTATCTCCTAAGAGATCAGATAACTGTAATCAAAATTCAATCATATTCATAATATATCTTATTTAATTATACAGAATCACATAATCTAACACTTAGCCTCCAGTTCAGCAAACCACGAACGGCACGAGGTGGCCGGATTAAGATTCCGTGCTTTTGAGCTTTCGGCCAAAGCAACACTGCTGGAATCTCATTCCCGGCAGCACTCGATCATATTCCGCAGAACAAAGACAGGAGGACAGTCATGTCATCAGAGACTTCAGATCCTCTGTAACTCCCACTGATACAGTGTATGTTAACCCTAAAAGAAGGATTCTGAGCCTATAAATACTACTCGGCCTCCGTGTTTGCCATTCCACCCACAGAAAAGACGCTTCCCTCCACGCTAATCTCGGTCGTCTCTCCCCTTCCTCACCTCTTCATGCATATAAAACCAGCGCCGTAAGAAGAGCTCCTCGACGCCGAAAGAATGTCCAGAGTTCATCCTACACTGAGAAAGACCGACGACGAAGAGCTCGCGACGACGACAGCCCGTCCATCGATTTGGACGGTATGGAACAAGTCGAGCATGGGTTTCCACGGAACGGATGGGTTCTCGATTTATGACAGCAAGGGGAGATTGGCCTTTCGGGTCGACAATTACTCGAGGAAGCACAAGTGTTTTGCAGGGCAGCTGCTGCTTATGGATGCCAATGGGAAGGCACTCATGGCTTTGAGGCCTCGGGTAGGAAGATTCTACTTCTCTTTGTTTGCTTTACCTTCTCTACTTTTTCTCTTGGTAGAGATAGATCACAGCACAAAGCTTGCATCAGCTCAACAGGAAACCCAAGCATAGTTCAACTGCTAGAGAGTAGACTTAGAAAGTAGAAATCTAAAAGATTTGATCATTTCTTCATCAGTTGTAAGCTGAAACTAAATTTTGGTAGTCATATATGAGTCAAAGTCTATCTTTGGATTGCTTTGTTTTTGAAGCACTTAAAATCACTTTAGAAAAGTCCAACTTTTATTTCTTTACGATAAAGATATTCTGAATAACATCGAATGATTATAGTATAATAGAGATAGAACATAGACCTAAAAGGTTCTCACAATTTCATTTTATTATTTCACCTAAAAAGTTATAGATAGACTCTATAAAAAAAAGAAAACTAGAAGATTTGATCATTTATTCATGAGGATTAAGCTGAAACCAAATTGGTAGTCATACATGAATCAACGTCAATCTTCGCGTCGTCTTACTTTTTTCTTCGAAGCACTTAAAATCATCTTAAATTTTTTTTAACCTTTTTTGTGTTAGAAAATAAGTATTCTGAATAGTATCGAAAGATACGCAATTGATATATTTGATATTAAATTTTTATATAATAATATAATTATAAATTATATAATAATATAATCTCTTAAGAAGCTAAGCTCAGTGACTAAGCTTAGATATGCACAAATGCAGATAACTCAAGCAGATACTGAGAATGCTGCAAATTTCTGTATTGAATCGCATTGTGACTGTTTCTAATCATGTCTATCACAAATCAAGCAGATACTGAGCATGCACGACAGGTGGAGCGGATTCAAAGGCGAAGACGGCTTAGATCCAAAGTGCAGAACTCACGTCTTCTCCATGAAAAGGCGATCGATCCTTCAAGGCCGCGACAAGGCGGAGGTGTACATGGACAGTCCAGACGACCGATCATCGCTGCCACATTTCAAGACCGAGGGTTGTTTCAGAAGAAGAGACTGCAAGATTTTGGACAGCAATGGCGAGGAGGTGGCGCAAATAAGCCACAAGAAAGTGAACAGGTCCGTCACTTTGGGCGATGATGTGTTCAGCCTCATCATTCAGCCGTACACCGATACTGAGCTGATAATGGCTTTTCTGGTCATCATGGACCGCATCTGCTAGAGAAGCCTTGTAGCTTTTCATGGCTGGAGGGTCGCCATTTTCGCACCCGACATAGCTGCTGCTTGCGGTAGATAACACAGTGAGTGAGATAAGATGGAAGCTGTGGAAATATATGAAGTCACAAAGGTCAACATGTTCAGTAACGTTAAGTGAATCTTACGATGCAGTCAGGTCTTTTCTCTTTTGAGCTTAAGCTTCCTTAAAGAGATTCGATGTCCAGTAACAGTGCAGTCAAGTAAGGATTCCAATAATCAACTGACTGGAGACAGTAATCCACATGAATATCCATTGACATTCACTACCTATTATGGTCAGATACAGTGTGTAGCAAGCTTGCTGGTCGAGTGGTCGAAAAGCTGCAGCTCCTCTCTTGTGGACGATTGATGACTGCTGCTTCCCTGTCTGAGGGGCAAAATGAGAGATGTCAATTCCCCATTAGATGGGAAAAGCCTGTGTGTTGCTGGTTTGAAGACAACCATGATGGGTTATTGGGATGGAGGTTTAGGCTGTGTTCCAATGTCTTGACTCTGAAGGCCTGAGAAACATTGTCACCAACAACACCAATCCTCGGTGGATTGTTAGGTTCTCTTTTTAGTTTATTGTCACGAGTAGATTTGTTTTTCATGACTCATATATATAATTTGATACGTCAATAATGACATGGCATGGCATGATGATGTGAAAGAAGTTCAAGAATCAAATTTCTTTTTATAAATTTAAGAAAAATAAATTATTTTATTTTGATGATAATTGATTAATTAATTTCGTTTGGCCTCAATCATTAATCAAAACGATCAAACTGAAGTTGACAGTTATTTACCCACCAGTATAACTCAGATCAAATCCTAACATAGTGCATACGAGATGGATATAGTCCAACGGTGACTTTATATCGTGACGAGTCGAATCTAATGGGATAATTAATATATCAAATTTATTTAAATTAATCACTAAATAAAATAATTTAGCTAAATTTAATGATAAATATACTCATCATATTCTTAAGACACTATCTTAGTGTTGTTCATTGAGTTAGTTAAGATCTAACAAAATCGGATGGAATTCATTTTGGCCATTAAGTTTTTTTGAGTTGTTAAAACTCTAATTTTTGTTTAGAATAGATGAAATTGACATAGGAAAGGATAAATGGTAAATAATTACTATAATTGTCGTCATAAAGATCTTTCATATTCCTAAATGGCCAACATAGGCATTCCCGGAGTGAAGCACGAATCTTGAGGTTACAAATCAAGTCTCAGCACGAATCTTGTAGCCTGATGGAGCCACATCCCAGTCGCAAGCGAACAAGAGGCTGTGATGTAACACGGATCGCCTTCTCTATCTTCTGCTATCTCCGCTGCTGCTTCTCCTCGCTCCAATGGCGATGGCTTCCTCTTCTCTCTCGACATGGAGCATGGCCTCGCTTCGCTCTGCCCTCCCTCCCTCTCCCTCTCCCTCTCCGCGCCTCCCCTCGTTTCGCTTTCCGACCCCTTTGCACTTCCATTGCTCAGCTCGGCTGAGTTCCGGTCGCGGACAGGCAAAGCCGCTGCGGTCCTTCTCCGGCCTCGCTCCCATGACTCCTCTCCTCTCTGTTAGCATTGGTAAATGATGCTCTTGCTCTGTTTATTCCATCTCGAACTAAATTTCGTCAACGCGTAAGCCCTAGTTGGACGGATAACATTTCTTCCATTTTCTTATTACGTTTCGAGTAGAAGTAAAATTTTGAAGATCGTTAGACTCATTGAACTGCATATTAAAGATAATGAGAGTTTAGATTGGTCAAGAATCCAAATTATCTCTCCACCATGTAAAATTTAAAATCTTGAAGTAAGATTCCTCTTCTTTACTGTTAGATCCAAATATTGTTTTGATGATGTCGATCAAAATCTGATTTGGCAGGGCAGTATTTCAGGTTAGCCTAGTTTTGTCCTACAACTGACAGAGATGATTAGGGCTATGGTTAATGTTGATATCCTTTTGTCTTATTCTTTCAGTAAGGAATTTGATAAAGAAACATGCAACTTCTTAAGAACCAAACGAAGGTATTCTATATAACATACGCCAAAATAATCCAGACTGTGGATTGTCAATGAGAATTCTGGGAGAACTTTCTTTAGGGGAGTAATTGAGACTGATCAAGGTTAGGTTGGTCTTAATGTCCAATTTTTGGAGTCTGTCAGATGGAGTGTTATTTGCAAAGAGCAGTTGTTTTCCAAGATCGCCTAGTCAAACAAACTAAGAATCTATTGGTACTCATGATTTATATGCATCTGTGTGGGCTTGGACTATTATGATGTTTGGTGATTAATCCAATGATTGATAAATATTTAATCTGGCATCGAGAATAGATTGTTAGAGACCTTTTTTAGTGGTTTAGCATTTTCTAGTATTCCGATATTAGAAGCATCCTTTAAGTGCCATTTGCTACAATTTATTTTTTTCAGCTGGATTTCTTTTACTGGCACTTTTGTGTTTTGATCACAAAAGGCTCTTTAGATAAAGATTTGGATAAAAAAACTATAAAGTATTCATTTTCAATTCTTAAATTGGATCCTGGTTACCAGAAGAAGCACAAACTAGGAATTTTAATGGTCTCACTTTTAATTTCAATTGCACTAGCCTTAATTGTGTTGTGGGAAATGCTTATGATAAGAAGTACTTTTAGTTGTAATGGGCATAGAAACAACTACGTCTCCTATTCTAAAAATCTTTGTGAGTTTTATTTTTTTCTTTTTGGTTTCGGATGCAACAAATGCTACTTTTGAGATTGGATTTTGAATTGGTTGCATTTATTTAAGTTGAACAATTTCAATAAAGCTAGTTAATCTTCCAGATCATGGAGAAGAAATTCACTGATTTTCACTAGTGTTGTTAAGACCAACCTCTTAGGTGCCTTACTGGGCCCCAACACATAGTCCTGACAAATTCACTGTCGCCACTTTTAATGTTTTCTTTTCTTTTTATTTGTAGTATATATTTTCCATATGACCGTGCATATTACTGCCTATTTTTTCAGTCTTGTACCATTGTTGTTGCTTTCAATAATATGTTTTTTTTCCCCTTCTATTTCATTTGTAATTTTCTGCTGTGAATTGGTATAACATCCTTCTATTCACCGTACAGGGGTTGCCAACTTTGACCATGTGTTCAGCAACATAAGCAATGGAAGCAAATTCTATGCTATGAGACATGGTAAACGTGTCCCAAAACTCAATCGGCCCCCGGATCAGCGTCGAGCTCTCCTACGTGGTCTTACGACGCAGCTGCTGAAGCATGGTAGGATCAAAACTACCAGAGCCAGGGCAAGTGCTATGAGGAAGTATGTAGATAAGATGGTAACATTGGCAAAGGATGGTTCTCTCCATAAAAGGAGACAGGCACTGGGCTTTATTTATGAGAAACAAATTGTTCATGCATTGTTTGCTGAGGTACAAGATAGATATGGAGATAGGAATGGTGGGTATACAAGAATCATCAGAACTCTACCAAGGCGAGGAGATAATGCACCAATGGCTTATATTGAGCTTGTCTAGGTAAGTTGCAGTGAACTGATAGTTTTTTGTATGTCCTTTCATATTCTTTTTGGCTTACTGTCCCTCAAAAGTGATATTGATACTTGTGCTTCTCATATATTTCTTAGTTATTGGTGTCACTGCTGCGAAGCACAAGCTTGTGCTGGCAGTAACTAATCTCTCCTTCTTGCATGAACAAAAAATGTGCCAAATGATGGTGTCTTATCCATGTCACTTAATCTGCTTTCATATTCTAAATGTTCTTATATTATTAGTTTATTTAACCCTGGAACAACCATATGTTGTTTTCTTAGAGAAACTTTTGTTGGGTAACCATGTTGCAATTTTGGAGAAGCCCCAACAAAATGCCATATGATCCATTGTTCCAAAAGTGCAGAAAATATTGAGTTAGTTGACAGCTAGATTAATTGCTTTTGTATAATGGAGTAAATATTATTAGTGGAGATAAAGTAGGAGTATGGTGGCATGGATTCAAGTACTAGTGTTATGCTGACCAAGAACCTAGAAGTGTGCTCTCTTATCATCAATATATTGAGCAATATGGAGTAGATTTTTGCTCAAGAACTTTGGTTAGCAGCAGAAAGACAGCTATAACTAAAACAGATCAACAGCAACATTCAAATATATTTTTGCAATAATAAGATTTAAAGATGATGTTCTATTCTTTGCAAATATCTGGAACTTTGAAGTCTATTCTGCAAAATAGTTGATAAATGTATTTCAAGCCTTTAGTGGTAAGAAAATAGTTTAAGAGCTTCATTAGAATGCAACCATTCAGAGGGAGACCGGTGATTGTGGCCATGCCTAATGGTAATTGAAGTACCATTCTTCTTTTGTACCATAATGTATGTATTTGCGTAATTTTCAGAAATACAACTTACTAGCTTTCTGAAACTTAGGACCACTGTTATCAGTTGACCATACAACATCAGCCATGATCTCTTAACATTACTTCTGCGTTGCATTATCCAATAAACTAATATTGGCCCTGATTAAGTTTTATATTCTATATTGTTTGGAGATATAGTTTAACTAAAATATTTCAGATACATTGCGTGAAAATATTCTATTCATGATCTTAGAACATATTCTTTGGATTTCTGTTACAAGAATTCGTGGTAATGTACTATTCAAACTTCAAAAGTCAAGTGATAATTACGCAGCAACCTGAAACTGAATGGCTTAGCCCCTCGAGGTTGGCCTGAGTCTTGCGAAATGGAGATTCTTCTCTCCTGCAAAGAAGAGAAGATTTTATCACGTGGAGATCCTATCCTAACAATTGCACTCTTTATTTTATAGTGGCTTCTTTAACATATTTAGTACTTTACTTGATACATGGAGAACTGCAAGTCCCTGCTTGTTTCAAGAAATATTCTGATAATCACTAAAGTAGTGAAATAGAATTAGAGTTTTTACTAAATAAGTATAGCTATGATATTACTCGATCATATGACAACAATAACTTGTAATGACCCAACTTCCAACAATAACTTGTAAGTATAGCTATGATATTACTCGATCATATGACGACAATAATTTTAATATTGTCCATATATATGTATGTATGTATGTATGTATGTATCCTTTGTTTTAATGAGAACTAACACTTGTATGTATGTATGTATCCTTTGTTTTAATGAGAACTAACACTTATTAATTTTTAGTTTAAACACCAGTGAACAAAAGCTTTTCTTACTCTAGTTGGACATAAATTGAAAGACCAGAAGGTTTGTATTCATTGATAAGTTCTGAAGAGCAAATAAATGTCTTCTTCCTCCATATGCAAGGAAGGGACAAATAGAAATATCAAATTATAAGAAACCAAACAAAACTAGATTTACATTAGTTCACCCCTAACAAATAGTTCCAATTTGTCCATGTTTCAACTTTCAAATATATTCACATATCAAATTCCGAGGGTTTTGTGGGTTCCGTGTTCAACTCACACATGGAATTACTGATGGTGTAAATCTAGTAACACTTTACTGATGGTGTAAATCTAGTAACACTTTCATGAAGATGTATTTCGTGGCAACGGGTAATAATGTCCAGCTATGAGTTTTCACTGTCCTATATGGACATGAGGAATAGCCTAAAAGTGCAAGTCATATTTAGAATTCAGCAGCCATATCTAATGAGCTTATAAAACAGTTCTTCATTACATATTCTTTCATAGTTCTGCAATATCTTTGTAATTCTTACTTCAGTAATGTTGAATGTACCTTTTGCTCTTCACCTTTTATATGTACCAACAGAGCCTGAAATTTACCTTTTTGTTCACAGAGCTTTGTGGCACACCGTTTTCTGACCAAGAGCTTTGGACGGAAGGTTTTCAAACTTTGTAATGCATAATATGAAGGAATCGTTATGCTTCATTTCCTTGTTACTGCATTTGTATTACTTTATTCACTGTTTGTTGTTCAAAACTATTTGTGATCAAAAGTTTCATGGTTTCTCGTCTCACCTAGTTTGAGCATCTTATCACTGCATATGTGCAGATCCTTATCATAAGAGCTGTTGGATGCACAATATGTCATCCTTTATCTTTAGTTGGTCTAGCACTTACAATGTACCTTCCACTAGCCTTTGCACGGAAGATAGTAGCTTTTCCTTCCCTAGAATCAAACTCCTCGGTGGGGGAACTAGGGATAGATTGGTTTTTCTCCGTGCACTGCCCTTGTGGTGGTGGGTGGTAACTTCATGATGGTGGGCGTTGACCCTTTATGGCTGTAATGTGACTCAGCCATCACCTTGCACTTGCCTGTAAGTAGTGAGTGGAGTCTGTCTAGATTGTGTCAATGAGCGTGATCTCTCTCTTTATGTTTTCTTGAAAGGATTGTCAAACTCATCTTCCTCCTCAGCAAGTACACCCAGACAGAATGGAGTGGGTAACGTCAGGCCACACTTCTTCCAACTCGTCCATACATGTGCAATATCTTGTTGAAGAAAATGGTGGCCTCTCATGAGCATGTAACTTTGGTACTATCGTTAGATGAACTCTTGCTTTTGTCTTGTATTGGTCATCAGAAGAGGTAGTTTTCCATTGGCTGCTTACATTACGGCAAGGTACATGTACTATCTGGTTAAAGTCACTGTATCGCCCTGTGAGTCATTCAATATAGTTCCAGCTTTGACAGTGTTTTCTTTTTTCTCTCATGCAGCTTTGACGTGTACTACTGCTCACTCTACGTGGGAGAAGAGTGAGGTATGTTCTTCTATAATAGATTAATTTTCTTGGCTTCCTAACTAGTGCACCCATCCAACTTGGATTTTGTCGCTTGTCACTTGGTGAAGTCATTTCCAGAAGAATCTTTGATTGATCCACTGGAGATTAGCACCAAACTGCAGCTTGACCATATGCTGATGTTTCTTCTGAAAGATTCTTTTGTTTAGGGCCATCCCAGTTGGCGTGCTTGGCCAATTGCTACCTAAGTTTAATCACTGGTTAGAACACAGTCATTATCACTTTAATTCTCATGTCAAGGGTGGTGGAAGGCGAGATGCCACCAATGTTAATCATCATATATTTCTTTGGATTTTGTGGTGCAAAATGACAAATGTTTGGACAAAATTTTCAGGCATATATATATACAAAAAAAATATTGATATTTTTTTTCCCTATCATTGTTTTCATCTTCCCTTCGTCATGTCATCAACACCATTCACAGTACTGATACAATGCATCTTCTTATAGGGGGTTGTTTTTACTTTTTGAGTCTTTCTTGACTTGAGGTAGTATAATTCTGGAAGGTTGAACCTTAATTCTTCCACTTGAGAGTTGAGAATGTCTATTCTGAGGCTCCAAGTTGAACATTATCTCTAATACTGGGGAAAAAAAAATCCTAGGATCCAAGAAACACATGGGTGTATGATAAACTATCATAAGATTAGTTCATATTCATTTCAAAATACTCCATATTATATCTTGGTAAAGCATGACCTGCATCTGCAACCTACTCCATATTATTTCACACATTAACATTGTATAGATCAATAGATAATTCACTGAACTTGCAAATGGAAGAAAAGGACAGCATGTCAAGCTGAGAATGACCTAACTATTGCATCATCCGACCAGTGGAAACAGTGTTTGTCTCTCATCCAACCCTACCTAGTGAAAGCAAGAGACAATTAGATACAACCCTAGTGGAAGAATCATCCCTAATGGCCATTAATTTGATAGCCAACCTAACAAAGTCCACAATGAGATGGGCAAGAAGAGGGGCCCTGAAACACACAATTCCAGGGAATCTTCTTATCACCATCCTGTGGAGTTCACTTCCTCCAAGAAAACAGCCATGAAAGCAACCACAGTTTCATACCCTTGACAATAACATGTTACATCACATGGTGTTCCAAATGCCAGTCCCTCTCAAGCAGCCAATCATTTCTTGTATCTCTGTGAAGCCACTATCTCTTCCTCAACTTTCCCCTATCTCATTCAGGAATCTCAATATATCTTTTCTGGTGGTGACCTCACTTATCCAATTGTTCATAGAAGCTACAGGATGATGAACGGCTCATTAGTTAGAGCAGACAAAATTAAATTTCGGCGATAATTTCGCTAGGTTAGAGCACAGGAAAGATGGCTAGATGCAAGAATATATTGGATGTTAATTAACATGTCATCGGATTTCATGCTCCATAGGAAGAGTTCATCCTAACCTTGATGTATGAAAACCTAGTGAGCCTAGGGAAAGTTGTAGTTGTTATAGTTTCAGATAAGAAGTGGTCAAGTTGCATCTTCTGCTAGACCTTGAACTCTTCCTAACCTTGATGTATGAAAACCTAGTGAGCTTAGGGAAAGTTGTAGTTGTTATAGTTTCAGATAAGAAGTGGTCAAGTTGCATCTTCTGCTAGACCTTGAACTCTTGCTAACCTTGATGTGTGAAAACCTAGTGAGCTTAGGGAAAGTTGTAGTTGTTATAGTTTCAGATGAGAAGTGGTCAAGTTGCATCTTCTGCTAATATTCTTACAGCATGTCTTTCTAGCTGTGTGTTGCTTGGAACAATCATTTTTCTCCCACCATTTGCTGCATCAGAAGCAAATTCTGTAAGAAATAACTCAGGAGAGGTATCTAGATTTAAATTTTCTCTGATCACCCAGAAAATTAGTATTACTGCATAGGAAAATTGTGGACCAAACTAACAATTCTCATTTATTTTTATTGACAATTTCATACTGACCCTTTAATGAAATCATATATAAACCATTCTAGAATTTGTATTTATAATATCCACCTAAAAAGTCTTTTTCTTTACCTTTTTTATTTTTTATATGCTTGATGGAAACCCAAAAAAACTTAATCTACAATGCCAGAAATTTCCTGCTGAAACTGCCAGCTGAAGCTGATACACCAAACCTTGCTGTAATTTAGCTTTATTAAGGTGTTCTTGGACTCATCAGGACAGAAACACATGCTGATGTCTCTGAATTGAGCCCCCCATGTTTGTGTGCTGCAGGCTTGCAGCTTGGAAGGCAATGGATTCACCTCTGCTGCATCAGTGGCTTGAGGGTTGAGGGGGGGTGGGGTCAGAAACAATGTGCAGGGCTACAGCTTCAAGAGGACACATTCATAGCTGGGTCATCTTTATCTGCTCTAGAAACAATCCTCTCCTTTCATTAGCCACCACAAAAAAAAAAACCATGGATTTGGTGTGCCATGTGAGTGTCTCCTGAGGAGGTTGTGTGCCCATCTGATGCATGTCCAGAGTTATGAGCTGTGGCCATCTCCATGTCCTTGTCTTGCCATTGAGTTCTGATTATAACCCTTCTTTAGAGCTGTGTTGAACCTACACACTGCCTTTGCCAAAGCTGCTTGTCATGCACTTGTGTCCCCTCCATGGAGAATCCCCAATGTGCTATGTTGGCAAGCCACTTAGATTTGGTATAATTGGCATTCATTCCTCTTAATTCCATAGCTCAGCTTTTGGGACAAAATGGGGTTGGCATGTCCACAGCATGTTGCCTAGTTTCAGGGGTTGAGTATGTCTCCTTGTCAAAGCTGTTGCAACACAAAGTGCCTAATCACAACAATCACCACTGAGAGGATTATTATATCCAAAAAGCTTCATATGTGCTCATCTAAACTTCCTCTAGCATGCTTTTATAATGTGCATTGATTAGGATTATAAGTTAAACAGTATCTCAAAAGTGCTTGCAATAATTATGTAAGGGAAAGTAAGTGCTTGCACTCATTTTTATATGCATCATATCATATGTCTTCGTGTCACTAACCTTTCATTCTTTCCTTCACGATATTCGTTCATTCTTTTTTTTTCTGAAGATTTTAATAAATGATAAAACTATCAGTGGTTTTAAAAATCTTATTATCAATTAGTCAAAGTCTTTACCATCTAATCTATGTGATATCTTGAAAAACTTATTAGTCAAAGCTCTAAATCATCCTGTAAATCTTATATTAGATCTACTTATCAAAGGTTTGATAATTATAAATTTTATCTGATAAAATTTTGACTATTGATAGTAGAATTTTTTGTTCAAATCTTCATAATTTACTTTGTGTTAAAAAAAAAAAAAAATCTTTCGAGCTCTCAATTTTGAAAAGTTAATTTGGTAGAGACATCTTTCTCGAAGGTTCCTTATCAGTGCACTCACCGTGCCATTGGTTTGATGAAGTGTAGTGTTGCTAGAATACAAAATTAGCTTTCCGCCAAGTTGGCCCACAAGGAAGGATGTGGAGAGGTTGGGTGAGCCTCGGCGATAGCTTCCTCACTAGACTCCTCAAAGTCCACTTGCTTTCTCTCTCTCTCTCTCTCTCTCTCTCTCTCTCGCTTCTCTTCTTTTCTTGGTCTAAATTCTCTGCTTCTTTCTTTCTATAGATTTAGTCAAGTGCCAGTAAAGATGAGATGAAGTCTCTCTCTTCCCGACACGCTTAGAATCCACGTGAAGGAATTTGATTGGTCCTACAATTACATTTCTAACACGTGTGATGATGGCTTTGACGATTCCTATGGTCGAGATCAAGCCACCTACCAAAACGTGTCAACATATTCGTTCACCACCTTATGATTCTTTGACTCCCTTCGTGCCTCACATTAATTCTTCCCTCCGTACTTTCAACAAAATTGTGATTTTCTATAACATAATTATATATATATATATATATATATATATATATATATATATATATATATATATATCGGTATCATGTAATTGAAATAGCTCCAAAATCTTTGACCAAACGCAAATAAGCCGTCCAAAGACCAAAGCGGCGTACTCACTATTTTGCGGAGTCAATCGAGTCACTGTCGACCGGCCAAGTGACTCACACCACAAACCCAAACTATATCAAGACATTAAGTAGAATTAATGTACTGCTAACCTTCGTTATTGTCGATGACAACTTTACACATATATCGTTGGAGTCTAATATGGAATGCCAACAAAATCTAGACTTAGGTTAAGATGAAACGTTGATTCCTACTTAATTAAGATATTTATTTTACTCGAAATATTAGTCTCATTTGACGTTTTTTTATTCATGTATTTTAAATTATTATTTAATATTTTTTAGGATTTTTATAAAGATAAAAAAATTAAGGTAAATAGGACTCTTTCGAAGGGGTATTTTAGTCCATATATTGTGTATATATATGAGCGCTCTCCTCTTCCCGATAACAGATCTAACACAGACTCTCTCCCTCTCTCTCTCCTTCCGTGATTCCGGCCGCCGCCAGCCTGCAAACGCCCGCCGGACAATGACGAGGGTCTACCCGAACACCGCTGCTTCGTGCGTCGATCTCCCGAGTCTTCCCGCCTGCTGTGGCGCCACCCGGGAGGATGGCGCTGCGGTGTTGACGGTGTGGCGGAAGTCTCTTCTGTTCAGCTGCAACGGGTTCACGGTGTTCGATGCCGAGGGAAACCTAGTCTTCCGAGTCGATATCTACGGCTCGGGGAGCGCCGGGGAACTCGTGCTCATGGATTCCGCCGGGAAGCCATTGGTCACCGCCCGCCGAAAGGTACGTACGACCAGCTCTGTGTGGTTACGCGTAATGTGCATAGGAACTCCGACGATTTGTCTGAGTTAACTCAGTTCGCATCGGTTACTGACTCGCCCGGGTTTGAGTGCAGAAGCTGAGTCTGGGGGAGACCTGGCTGATCTACAACGGGGAGGACGTCGACAACCCTCTCTACTCCGTGAAGAGGCAGGTGAGCCTGCTCCATTGCAAGGGTCTCGCGCACGTGACCCCGCTCCGCGGCGGCAGCGGCAGCGCCGGATACGGGGTGGAGGGGTCGTACTCGCGGCGGAGCTGCACGGTGTACGACGAGCGGCGGCGGGCGGTGGCGGAGATCCAGCGGAAGCAGGCCGTCGGGGGCGTCGCCTTCGGCGACGACGTCTTTCGCCTCGTCGTCCAATCGGATCTTAACACGTCTCTCGCCATGGCCATTGTGATCGTCCTAGATCAGATGTTTCGATAAGCGTGCTTCCTGATCAACAGTTGCGATTGAAGTTTGGATCAAAGGCCTCTCTTGAAGAGCTTCTTGTGGAGCCATGGTTTTCTTTTTTTTATTAAACCATGGATTAATGAGAGGCACTCAATATATGAGTGTAGATAACTGCGTTTGCAATAAAAAAAAAATATATTTGGAATAGTCAGCTGTTGATGTTAATTAAATCTCTTGTCAAATTTTCCCAATAATATTTGCAATAAAAAAATTTCATACATTACACTTTGTTCATAAAACACATCTTCCTATTTTTCTCCTTTTTAATTCATATCAATCCAACTGTAACTTAAATAATGAAAAATAATATATATTTTTATGTTTAACATTTTAAATTTTGATTTTCGAAAATAATCTCTCTCTTTATATATATATATATATATATAATATTATCGATAATAATTTCATCTTCACTACTTATCCTTTGTCGAAGGTGTCAGCTTGTTTAGTTTATAAAGATCTTAATAGTTTAATAGTTTATTGTAAGGTTAGTTTTGTCTCTTTTCTTTTATAGAAAAGAAAAATGGATAAGAGCTTGAGAGCTTATAGAATAGAATTTACACTCGATAATGGAAAATTCTTGAGGGAGAGAAGAAGAAAAAGGATATCTTAATTCGCATGAGTTCATTATTTTGGTGTGGAAGGTTGAACTTGGAGTGAGAAGCAACTCCCACTTTGGTTGGCCTAACTATGTTTCCTTGTATGAGACACTGCATCAGCTCCATCTAACCCCAGAAAGGAAGTGCTTGGAGATCTTCATTGGCTTGTGCAAGCTTCCACCAGAGGAGCAAACTCCAAGTGTGGCTTACAACACATTTGGATGACTTTGGTCAGTAGGGAAAGATTGGATTTCCTGCATGAAGCCCTCCTCTGATTCCCTGATCAAAGTCTTGCTTTGATTCATGACCAGAGTGACAGGAGAAGAAAGAAGAAGCTCAGCTGCGTTTATCTGCATCAAAATATCCTCAGTCCAATCGCTGCATCTCTTTCAGAAACCAGGAATCACTTTCTCTTTTGTACACAAACTCTTTGAGTTCTATGTAAAGGATGTGGAGGGATATATCATCCGAAGGGAGACACCCAAACTGCATGCATCTTCTCATTCCAATGCCGAATAGATCTGTGAAGTCAATTTGGATGAGCATTCCTTTGATGCATCACCGTGAGGTTTTGGAGCAGAGAGGGATGTGTTGTTGTTTCCAACCTAAAACAACACCTAGAGAGGGAAGTAGTAGTCAATGAATGATCTTTCATTCCATGTGTCACAGTGTCAACCATACAATCTCACTAATGTTTGTTCTTGTATTATCCTCATATGGGCTACAAGCACAAAGCTCGACTCATGGGCTTCACAAACACCATTGACACACTCTTAGCCCAAGAGGACCTCCAAAGAATCATCATCATCATTGGGCATTTGAAGCATTGATGGCTTATGGGAAGGATGATGAAGGTGATCGATTGGCAGTTCAATGTGGGTCCCGCGGTCTCTATCGTATCACGCGACCCGCTTCTTTGACCGTAGAAACTTCCTGCGGGCGCATCAGGTATCGTCCGCCCGCGGGGCGCGTCCAGTACCGGCGGTCAGTTTCGTCGGCCACGTCCGCCGCAGATCAAGAAATCAACGGACGTACTGATTCGAAACAGTTTAGTTAAATTGAAAACGAATGAACAGCATAACAACGACGTGAGTGTGCGCTATTCCTACCCCGACTATCTTCACTCGTGCACCCCGTGAAGCTCCACTTTCGCAAAATCTACGAGCGATGGTGGAATATGCCGGAGAATATTACAAAGAAATGGGGGTGCGGATAGAGCAACCGAAGGGTTCGCCACTTGTTCTATAAATATAGGGCAGAGCTTGCTTCTCTTCCCGTGCGGAAAAGACCCTTTCCTTCACAGATCTTACACCGGTGCTTCTCCTTTCCTTTCTTGGTGGAGGTCCGTTGGTGCCTCCTCTTCTCTTGAATGATCTGTGTCTGATTCGTTCTCTAAAGATCTCCTTTCTCGCCGGGGATTCTTTGATTTGACGGTGGCTATTGGATCTTCCTTTAGATCTGATCGATTCGTTTCTGCACTAGCTTGATCGGTTTTCCTTGATGTGTTGAGATGATCCTTTTTGTAGTGTTTTAATTGTTATTTTTGTGTTGTAGAGATTTGCGAAATCGAAGCGCTTGGCGGCATGGGTAGCTCGGATTTCTCGTGGAAATTGGCGGATCACCCAAAGCTTCCCAAAGGGAAGACGGTGGCCGTTGTGGTTTTGGATGGATGGGGTGAGGCGGACCCTGACCAGTATAACTGCATTCATGTCGCCCAGACTCCCACCATGGATTCGCTTAAGAAGGTATGCCCTTTTCTCTATCTTTCTGTAAATTATAGGTTATTTTGCTGCTATAGCAGGCTCAGTTCTGGTATCATGTCTTAAGAGACTTAGGATATACGATCTGGTTGCTTAGCATGACTGCAATCGGGGTTCATTGTATCAGCAAATGTTTGGAAACTCAAATGATGATAACTTAGTGATTGTTCCATGCGGTCAAATTGTTTCATGTGTTGAATATTAGAACGAGTTTTAATTTGTGTATATATGTGAATGCACTACATTCCAACTATAGTAATTTTTGGCCTGCCATATTGCAATTTTGATATGGGTGAACAGTCATCGTTTTAGTTTGCAGTTGAGATTGTAGCTGATTCGATGTCATTTGTAACTGCAAATGTAATTCTTAACACTTATCTTGTAATTGTAGGTTATTTTGTATGTTGATTAATTAGATAGACTGGGTATATGTGTATAACATGCTCGGTTCTGGTATCATGTCTAAGAGACTTAGGATGTACGATCTGGTTGCTTAGCATTACTGCAATCGGGGTTCATTGTATCAGCAAATGTTTGGAAACTCAAATGATGATAACTTAGTGATTGTTCCATGCGGTCAAATTGTTTCATGTGTTGAATATTAGAACGAGTTTTAATTTGTATATATATCTGAATGCATTACATTCCAACTATAGTAATTTTTGGCCTGCCATATTGCAATTTTAATATGGGTGAACAGTCATCGTTTTAGTTTTCATTTGAGAATGTAGCTGATTCGATGTCATTTGTAACTGCAAATGTAATTCTTAACACTCTTATCTTGTAATTGTAGGTTATTTTGTATGTTGATTAATTAGATAGACTGGGTATATGTGTATAACATGCTCGGTTCTGCTATCATGTCTAAGAGACTTAATATAATCCGATCTGGTTGCTTAGCATGACTGCTTTTGGGGTTCGTTGTATCGACAAATGTTCGGAAACTTAAATGATGCTAACTTGGTGATTGTTCCATGCAGTCAAATTGTTTCATGTGTTGAGTATTAGAACGAGTTTTAATATGTAGGTACACATCTGAATGCACTACATTCCAGCTGTAGTAATTTTTAGCCTGCCTAATGCAAATTTAATTTGGATAAACAGTCATTGTTTTAGTTTTCATTTGAGATTGTAACTGATTAATGTCATACATAACTGCAAACGTAATTCTTAACACTCTTGTCTTGTAAAGGGTGCCCCAGAGAGGTGGCGACTTGTTAGGGCTCACGGAACAGCTGTGGGCCTTCCTACTGAGGATGACATGGGCAATAGTGAAGTAGGTCACAACGCACTTGGAGCAGGAAGGATTTTTGCTCAAGGGTAATGTACCTAAGACCAGACCTCATATTTTTGAAACCTTTTGGTACTCTATATGATCTTTCTCCAGAGGTTAGATTGGTGTGCTGTTCAATCGAAACCTCTGCTTAGGTCTTGGTATCGGTCCATCCTTTGTGTTAACAGGCTGCCCAGATACTGCAAAGTATATATTCATAGATTTACGCTTCTATGATCTGAGTCATGTCTTGTGATTCTAGTGCTAAGCTGGTAGACCTTGCACTTGCATCTGGAAAAATATTCGAAGGAGAAGGATTTAAGTATATTAAAGAATGCTTTGATAAAGGTACCTTACATCTCATTGGGCTTTTAAGTGATGGAGGTGTACACTCTCGGCTTGATCAGTTGCAGGTGTGTAAAGCCCATTCTGTTTCCTGTTTGGTTGCCTCTGTACATGGTCAAGTTATCTGAGTGTGTTGTTCCTTGCAGTTGCTTCTGAAAGGGTGTAGCGAGAATGGTGCCAAAAGAATTCGTGTTCATATCCTCACTGATGGTCGTGATGTTTTAGATGGCTCAAGTGTTGGATTTGTGGAAACACTTGAGAATGATCTTGCTAAGCTACGAGAGAAAGGCATTGATGCACAAATTGCATCTGGTGGTGGTCGAATGTATGTTACCATGGACCGCTATGAGGTATGTCTTAAATTATGTTATTTTCTACCTTCTTTTTTTTTGTTTTGTCTATCTGGAACTTTGAGAGAGTGTTTGTTAGTGGTGCCATTGCCTTTATCAAATTTGTGGCCATGCATGCCTTGTAGGATTAGATGTACTATATTTCTGGTCTTTATGCTGATTTTGAGTGAATAACAGAGATCTACCTTTTTCAGATTGTTGTGATAGTTCCTTTAACTGTTTTTGACACATCTTCCCACGGTTCTCATATCAAGATTTTTAGCTGTTGACCACAATTTATTTGTGCATTTTGTAGAATGACTGGGGCGTCGTTAAACGTGGGTGGGATGCACAAGTTCTTGGTGAAGCACCACACAAGTTTCGAAGTGCTGTCGAAGCTGTGAAAAAACTGAGGGAGGCTCCCAAGGCCAATGATCAGTACTTGCCTCCATTTGTTATAGTTGATGAGAGTGGCAAGGCGGTTGGTCCAATAGTGGATGGCGATGCTGTTGTAACCATCAACTTCCGAGCAGATCGTATGGTTATGATTGCTAAAGCACTAGAATATGCAGACTTTGACAAATTTGATCGTGTTCGCTTCCCAAAGATTCGATATGCTGGAATGCTTCAGTATGATGGTGAACTGAAGCTCCCTAGCCGCTACCTTGTTTCTCCTCCTGAGATAGACAGAACATCAGGCGAATATTTGGTGCACAATGGTATCCGTACTTTTGCATGCAGGTATAGTTCTATAGTAATGTCATATACCTGCACATTCTTTAGCTATCACCTCTCTCCCCTCTCTCTCTCTCTCTCTCTCTCTCTCTCTCTCTCTCTCTTCTACTCTCATCTTAGTCCTACTTTTGTAATGATCCAACCTGGTTTTAAACTTGGTATCAGCAGAATTGCCCAGGAATTGGTGGGCATCAACCACAATCAATTGATTTCACCTGCTAATAACTGAATTGCGCAGCGATTTAAAAAGGCGCCCGGGCGAGGCGAGGCAAGGCCCGAGCGCCTCGCTAATCTCCCAGGCGACGCGCTTCAAACAAGCACTGCCTGGGCGCTCGCCCGAGCCCAGGCGTTGGGCGCTTCGGGCGAGCGCTTGGATTAACCAAGGCGACCGAACCAGGATTTTAGGTCTGGTTCGGTCTCCGATGGTTAGTTGGTTCAATCGAACCAACTAAAACCGATATAAGTAACAACCCAACCCTAACCCTCGCTGCTGTTGCTCCCGATCTCGCTGCTCGCCGCTGTCGCTGCTCGCAAACTCTACCGCCGTCGTCGCTCGCCGTTGTCACTGCTCACAAACGCTGCCGCTGTCGCCGCTCGCCACTGCCGCTGTCGTCGCTCACCACTGTCGCTTCCTCTTTTCTCAGTCAGCAGGCTCACCCCTTTATACTTCCTTTTAACAGTATACGTATACTGTATACTGTTAATATTATTAAGTTTATTTAAAATAATTAATTTTTAATACTGTTAATAGATTAATAATATATTATTTTGATTTTAATACTGTTAATTTTCATTTATTTGAAATTATTGCTAGGTTTCTTAATACTGTTAATTTTATGTCTTAGATTTTCTTAATTTAATAGTATATATTTATTTAAAATTTTAAATAATTATATTTATTAATTATATTATATATTTTTATATTTTAGAGTCTCGCTTAGCTCGGGCGAGCGCCTAGCGCCTCGGGCGTTTTTGGACCTTGGCGCCTAGCGCTTTTTAAATCACTGGAATTGCACTGTTCCCAAAATTCCTAGAACTAGAGTTGGCAGATTCAGAGTAATAAAGTGCCTTATTGACAATCCTGATTGTGATAATGTGATCAGACCATCATTCTTAGGAACATGCTTTTGGGGCTCACGAAGGCATGTTTTGTACAAAATCTGCAAATCTTATATGTTATAGCTAATTTTTTTCTTGTACTCATGGAACCTCTTTATGTTTGTCCGACAGTGAGACTGTCAAATTTGGTCATGTCACCTTCTTCTGGAATGGAAATCGATCCGGATATTTTAACCCATCCATGGAAGAATATGTTGAAATTCCTAGTGACTCAGGAATTACATTTAATGTTCAACCCAAGATGAAGGCTCTGGAAATTGCTGAGAAGGTTAGGGATGCTATTCTCAGTCGCAAGTTTGACCAGGTAAATAAATATATTTTTAGGAACAAGTGCTTATCTGTTTAGTATGGTAACTCATTAAGTTCTTACAGGTTCGTGTGAACCTACCTAATGGAGACATGGTAGGACATACAGGCGATATAGAGGCTACTGTTGTGGGTTGCAAGGCTGCTGATGAAGCTGTTAAGGTAATAATTGATGGTTGTAATGGCTTTTGCCATGCATATTTGCTGTGGTTGCATTAAGGATATCCTGAGATTATTTTCATTTAAAGTGCCTGCCCCTGGCTTCCTCGTTTGAACTGTTAGAAGGCAGAGAAGTTTTTTAATTAAACATTACCTTTTACTAAGAAACACGCTTCTTACTTTAACTCTTCATTTGGTATTTTGTGATTATATTGTGTAAGAAATGTTTTTGTTGCATGATAATGTCCTTTATATAGCGGCTGACTTTTCTCTTTGTTTTAGTTGTTAGTTAGTCCAATGCCCACTTATATATTAGCTTTTCTCTTTGTTGATTTATTTCCTTTATGACACCATAGCCCCCATTGAACAATTTGAATCTCCTTCTTTAAATCAAAATTATTTCTGAGACAACTGACAGTAGTTTCAAATTAGTAAATAAAATATCATATGTTAATTCGTTGTCAGGTACTTTCTTTGTGATCGAAACAATGATACTGAATTTTGAAGGACTTGATGCCTCTCTTTGCAGATCATTTTGGATGCCATAGAGCAAGTTGGTGGCATTTATGTTGTCACCGCAGACCATGGAAATGCTGAAGACATGGTAAAGAGAAACAAAACCGGCCAGCCACAGCTCGACAAAGCTGGGAAGATTCAGATTCTCACTTCTCATACTCTTCAGCCTGTAAGTATACTGAAGTTAACTCTAAATGTCTATCAGAGCTTAATTTTAAAATTTTATAGTTTAATGTTAGTGTTTTTTTCCTTGCCTCCTTTTAATGACATTTCAGCGTAGCCTCATATTGTTGTTAAATTAATCTGAAAAAGTAATAGGTTTTTCCGTGGATGATAAGTCATTTAAGAATGCTGTTCTGGTCAAACGTGTATGCTAACACATCAATTTCTCACCACTTGCCTTCACTGACAAATAAATCTTACACTTTGGTGTTTCATTTATTGTTCCATGTTATTAAGACAGAGGGGTCTGCAGGTTCCTTCCCTATCTACCATCTGAGCGTAATGTTTGCATATGCTTCCACCTAAATTTCATAAGCCAATAATACGAATGAGGGTGCGCTAGGCTATTGTTAGTCAGATCCTATTTGTAGGAGATAGTTAGATCTCAGGTTGACAAGTTGACCATAATCTAGTTGGCTGATAACAAGTATGTGAGCATGTTGCTGATGTTGAGAGACATTCTGCATAATCTTATTCAGAATCAATTCTTGTTATGACAAACATAATTTTTCGGTTTTCTTTATTGGAACCATCCAGTTGATGAGATTCTTGGATAAGCTCTATTAAGCTGGCTGCATACATTGTCTACAAAGTGTAGATGTGATGTTCTATCTACTATTTCTTTTCTTCATTGTGCACTCTAGAAACTCAATGTGGAATATTTAAGATATTTCAGACATGAACAGTCTTTTTCATTTCTGCTGATAAATTTTGGTCATTTACTAGTGCAGAATTTGATCTTGATTCTGGTTGATGGTGGTTTTGATAATTTTTGAGTGCACAAAGTTATGGTCGAAAGGGATGTCTTAATGGGGTCTCTTTTAAAGTTTAAACCGATTTGGAGGACTTGAATCTCTTACTAGATTTGTTGACTTTCATATGGCATTAGCAGTGCTGAACACCTTTTCATACAGACAGCAGTCTAGCTTGGTATAGAAGATGGATGGGAAAAACTGGGATTTTGAATGGAAGATCAGGTCTTATCGAGTGGGACGACATATATAGGGTCCACTTCAAGAAACTTCAAAACATCTGCATGTGCTACCTAAAGTCTTAGATTGAAGTGGTTCTCTTTATCAAAATTTATACAGCTTTCCTTGACATTTGATTGAACTCATTTTGGTTAATGAAAAACTGAGGTGAATCCATAAAAATGGATTTATGCTTCTGTTTTGGTTATGGATTCTTTGCTATTGATCTTATAAAACAATTGCAGGTTCCCATTGCCATAGGAGGCCCTGGGCTTGCATCTGGTGTCAGATTCCGCAAGGATGTGCCTGATGGTGGCCTGGCCAACATCGCTGCCACCGTCATGAATCTTCATGGGTTCGAGGCGCCGACAGACTACGAACCGACCCTCGTTGAAGTTGTTGACAACTAATTAATATTTGCTGCTCATCTTTTCTAGGCTGAATAGGCATAAAAGGGTTGATCAAATAATCTTCTTTCGGATACTTCAAGTTGCTCGTCCTCACGAGCAACATGACAATTTTGTTTCAATCATTTATCGTTATCCGTGATCGTGGAAAAATAATTTCCTTAATGCCATGTATCTTTGTTATTTTTGTTACCTTATGGAGACAACTCGCATTTTGGCTGAGTAAACAAAAAATGATCACAGTTCTTTAACAACATGTGAACATGCCTCTATTGCTCGTCTTTTTTATTCTGGACTTCGAATAAACTACACTTCTATTATGAAACCGTTTACCTTTGCGTGTGACGTAGTAGCTCCGATGCAAGTAGCGTTATTCGGACGGCAAATTGTGGTTCATAGTTACTTTGCTGGACTTATTTTGACCTATTTTCTTGCAAATTTTCGATTATGCTGCTCCAAAGGTGTTTCCAAAGTCTTTATCACTGCATCTATTGGCCATTAATTTCAATCTCTATCACTGCCAGATCTCCAGCTTACTCTAGCGAGGCCCCACGAATATCCCGGTTCGTGAATCCCGTCTCAACCTTTATCCTCTCAACATCTGCCGCAGCTGAAACGTATCAACCGTTTGACCCGTGTATTTACGACTCCCACGTGGAAGGCGCGCATTTCAAATTTTAAAACTACGGTGTCCGTTCCAACGTTCACTTAACGGCTACTCCCCTCTTCGCTCTCTCTTATCATCTGTTCCACATCGTATCCAGGAAGCATTTCGTTGGAGTCTTCTTCGTATTCGCTGCCGATGGCGTCGCTCACGCCGGGCGTCCTCCTCAAGCTTCTCCAATCGATGAACAGCGACGGCCGGGTCGCCGGCGAGCATCGCTCCTCCGTGCTTCAGGTTACCGGCATCGTCCCCGCCATCTCCG
Organism: Musa acuminata AAA Group; assembly: GCF_036884655.1. Lineage (NCBI taxonomy): Eukaryota > Viridiplantae > Streptophyta > Magnoliopsida > Zingiberales > Musaceae > Musa > Musa acuminata. Next base: position 39,720,750 of record NC_088333.1, read on the forward strand.
CCTCCGCCGAAGAGGATCTCTGGCCCTCCCATGGCTTCTACCTCCAGCTCTCTGACTCCGCCAACTCCACCTACGTCGCCCTCTCCGACGCTGATGCCGATGTCGTCCTCTCCAGCCGCCCCCAGCTCGGCCAGCTCGTCCACGTCGACCGCCTCCAGTTCGCCTATCCCGTACCCCGCGCCATCGGGCTCCGGCCCGTTCCCGGCTCCCGACCATACCCCTTCCTCGGATCTCCCGACCCCCTCGTGGCCCGCTCTTCCCCCGACCACCGCGGCTTTGTCATCCAACCCGCCTCCCCCACCGATGCCGGCCATCCCTTCCACTTCTCTTCGTCCCTCGGATCCAATCCCTCCCGCCTGGAAGAAGAGAAAAGAACCGTCTTTGCCGCTAAGGAGAACGTGGTCAGCTCCGGCAAGAACCACGGAGATGCTGCCCAAAAGCCGCGGCGGTTCCCATCTCCCGCTGCAGCGAAGCTGGCCGCCAGGAAGAGTGGCCCCGGTAGCGGTAACGGCACAGGGGAGCAGCCGCGTGATCCCTCCCCGGTCCTGAAGATGAGCTCGAGGCCTTCATCGCCAGCATCGATGGGGAGGGCGGCCTCGAGGGCGTCGTCACCCATCCCGTCCAAGTGCGAGGTGCCAAGCCTGGTGGCGGCAAAGGAGGAGAACCGGAGAGTGGCAAGAGAGCCTGCGATCATCGTGCCATCAAGATACCGGCAGCCCTCCCCAGTGCGGAAGGGGGCAGCATCACCGATGGGGAGGAGGGGCTCCATGTCCCCGGCGCGACGGCCGTCTGGCGGGTTGAAGGTGTCCTCACCAGCGGCCGGGGAGGGTGGTGGGAAGAAGAAGGTAGGACTGGCGGTTGCAGGGATCTCGAGGGCGTCCGACGCGCTCGTGACTTCCGTGAAGTCAATCAGGAAGAGCTGGGACGATCCATCGGCAAGCGCGGTTGGTTCTGAGTCCAAAGAGAAGGGAGGATCGAAGAGCAAGGTGGATAAAGAGTCTATCTTGAGAACTCAGGTGACGAACACTATATTTCCTCTGTCCTCTTCTACATTTGTCATGATAGGATGCATCGAACATGTTCATCTTGTCAAGATCTTATGATCTTGCATTACGATCTCATTGGATCATTAGGAGTATTGAAGGGATGTGTTCTTGTGTTAAATGGGATGCATCTCCTTCAAAATTGATCTTAGGTTGCTATATCAAGGCGATTGAGCGACGCTGGAGGACTACCAAACAGTAATGAGGAGGCAGCTTCCAATGATATGCCAAGAACGAGTAGAAATATGGAATCCTTCTTCGAGTCAGAGAAACCAAACAGCATGCCCCCGAGAGTTACTGTTCATGCCAGGAAGTGGACTGATGGCAGCGTCCCGTTCGACTCTGTCTCTAATAACCTTGCGAGGCTCGGGAAGGTATATAGCTGTCGCTCAAGACATTCATAGTTCTTGCAATTAAAAGGTCTATATCTCATCGTCTTCCTGGCACCACAGGAAGCACTTCACAGAAGAAACAGCGCCTCCACAGCTGCAGCTGAGGCTCTGGAAGAAGCCCTGGTCACTGAATCTGTTGTCAGGAGTCTAAGGTGTGTGACCTGACCTTTCCTCCAGTTCTTAGCTAACAAAAGTTATTCCATCTCATGTTGTTTCATGATCTTTTCTCCCGCAGCATGTTTTCTGATCTCTGTTCGGCATCCAAGCCCGGCAACCCCGTGCCAACAATCGATCGATTCCTATCTGTCTACGGCTATGTCTTGAGGTGGTGTGGTACTGCCGAGTCTCCGTCTGCTGGCCGCAAAGCTGATGGGCCGAAGGATGCGATGCTATGGGTTGAGGCGGCATTGGCCACTGACCTTGAAGTTCTTCATCTAATAAGCAAGGAGACAGAGGAGTGCCTACCAAAACCGCCATTTCCCCAAGTGGATCATCTTCCAAGAGAAGAAGAAAGCCCAGCAAACACCTGGACGAGAGGCCGCGGAGTGAGTGAAACAGTGGATCTGGCTAAAGCTCTTAGACGCGAAATGCAGATTTGGTTCATGAAGTTTGTGGAGGAAGCAATGGATGTGGGTTTCCGTTTACTTGGCGAGAACGCAGACAACAACAAAGTTGCAGCAGTTCTGTCACAGCTGAAGCGGATCAACGACTGGTTGGATGGGGTGATGGGGAGGACGGCGGAGGAGGCACTGAAGGAGAAGATCGAGCGGCTGAAGCGCAAGATATATGGGTTTGTCATCACTCATGTGGGATCTGCGTTTGATGCTTCACTTTCATTTGCAACGGCTTAAGCAAAGAGCCACATTGCTTTTGTAGCTAAGATTATGATGTACAGCCTTTGAATCCCATTGATGAGTGCTCGTCTTGGATGCTTGCTAATGTATTCTTGTTAGCTTTTGGAATAAAATCAAGAAGTTTTTTTTTTCTTTTTTGCATGAATTTGTTTGGAAGAAATGAAGAACATTTCGGAACTGACAGAAACTTATTAATGATGGAAAGTTTATTAGGATATGAAGATAACAATAAGTGCCATAGATATTGCCTATTCTCTAGTTGTGAAAAAGGCTAGAAGGCCGAGCAAAGAATTCTGTAAGTCCAACAAATGTGTTGTAATCATAATATATTAAGAAAACTTTTGACAACAAGCTCCTACAATAGATTCTAGAAAGCAAAAGAAAATGACACCAAAGTAATGGACAATAATGTGGACAACACAAATGATATGAAAAGATCCACTTGTAATGAATATGAAAAGCATTCTATGAGGAAAATGACTTAAAGGTAAATGATATTTTTGGTGCGAAAAGTTAGATTATTTAGCAAGTAATTACATAACAATCTCATCAGAATAAAAAAAAGCACCAAACAAAATCCTTGTGATGACCAAGACAGAAGTAGAGGCTAGCCTATCAGTAATCTTAAGTGAGATATTTATTTATGATATTTTCTTACATGGATTAATTGATTTTGATACCTTTGCATCGTTAACTTGTGTGGAAAAACTAGGCAAACCATCTAAAACATTAGATGTAATATATTATATAGTTGTTCTATCAAAGGATATAATATATTTAGATTGGAGATTAAGATCTTGTCCAATTCAAATTATCGATAATGAATTAATTATGAATCTAATAATACTGAATGTATAATATTTTAATACTATATTAGGCATAGATTGGTTGTCTTAACAATATTTATATTTGTTGGTTCTAAAGAAAAGATATCAATCTTTTTTATTTTAACAATAAAAGCAAGGATATTCTTAAATGATGGATGCATACGATATTGACAAATGTGATAGTTTTTATTGATGTCATTTTGATATACTCATACTCTAAAGAGGAACATGTAGAATAAATAAAAACAACCTTGAGTACCTTGAAGGAAAATTAATTTTATGCAAAGTATAAGAATTATGAATTATGACTAGAGAAGATAACATTTCTTAAGCATAATATATCTAGAGAAGAGATCTTAATAGATCTAGCTATAGTAGAAATAGTTAGTAATTGGCATAGGCTGACTACTATAATGAAAGTAATGGGTTTTTTTGTATAACAATTTATTACAAATATTTTGTGAAAGGATTATCTAAGATAGCATCACCTCTCACTTAGTTAATAAGAAAGAATATTAAATTTGAATGGACTGATGCTTGTGAAATTAGTTTCCAAGAACTAAAAAGGAGATTAGTTTTAACTCTAATTCTTTCTTTAGTGATATATCAAAAAATAGTCTAGAATATATTTTAATGATAGAGTTATATCTTATGCCTTAAAATAATTAAAATATTATGAGAAAAATGATCTAACCCATAATTTAAATTTAATAATGATGATGTTTGCCCTAAAAATTTGGTGATATTATTTTTATGAGGAGAAATATGAAATATACATTGATCACAAGAGTTCAAAATATTTTTTTACTAAAAAAAAACTGAATATGAGACAGAGGAGATGGCTAGAGTTAGCAAGAGATTATGATTGTGTGATCAATTATTATCTTGAAAAAGTGAATATAGTATTGATATATTGGGTAGAAAGTTAGTTAATTTAGTTGTTTTATCAACCGTTCAAAAATCTCTCTATATAGAAATATAAAAATTTGAATATGAGATAATTCTTAAAGTTTAATTGAGAGATTGACAACACTATCACTGTAGCCAACCCCTTTTAGAAAAAATTATAGATGATTATAGTCTAAGATTAAGGCAGAGAAAAGAAATGAGTTTTACATCGATGAATGGGTAATCAAATTTCTAGATAGAATGTGTGTATTAAAGGAACCTGACATAAAATAAAAATTTTTAACAACGACACACTTAAAATTATACTCGATGCATCTTGGAATAATAAAGATGTGTAAAGATATAAAAGAGCACTAGTGGTCAGAATGAAAAGAGATATGATTCAATTTATTGAAAAGTATCTCGTACGTCAACAAATCAAAATAGAACACTAAAAAATAACAAGTATGCAAATACTCCAATAGAAATAGAAAGAGGTTAGTATAGATTTTGTCATATGTTTGCCTAGTCTAGCAAGAGGCATGATGAAATTTAGATCATCGTGGATAGGTTGACCAAGACAATCCACTTGCTACCTATTTGTGTTAACTATTTCATGGTTCATTATGCTCAATTATATACCTAAGAGATATAAGAGATAATTAGACTCATGTTGGTATTCATTATGTCAAATAGAGATTTCATATTCATATTAGATGATCATGCAAGAAGAATCATTTAGATATTAGAAAATATGCTAAGAGCTAATGTTTACTTTTGATAGAGTTTGCCTATTACTAGACAATCATTGTGATGACACCATTTAAAGCACTATATGATAAAAAATATAGATCACTTATTCATTAGAGTAAGATGGATAAAAAAAATATTTAGAGCTAGATTTGGTGAGAGAAATATCAGTAGTAGTAGAAAAGATTTGTCAAGGTAACACAAAGCAGGCAACAAAATATTTTTAAGGATGACACCAATAAAAAAAGTTTATGATGTTTGAGTAGAAAGAAAAACTAAATTCTTGACATATAGGACTATATAATTTTTTTTGATAAAATTGGTGATGTAGCCTACATACTAACCTTATCTCCTGCATTAGCTAAGGTGCTGTATTTCACATATAAATGTTGAGAAAGTATATTTCAGATCATTCTCATGTCCTGAAAGAACAACCAATAGAATTGGATGAAAATTTGATTTATTTGTATTAAAAAGATTATTTTAATTAAAGTGTTACGAAAGAATCATCCAACGAAAGAATCATCCAACGAAGGAAGTAACTTGGGAAAAAAAGAGAAGAGATACAAGAGTAATATCGGAGCTATTCAGGTAAAAAATTTTGAGGATAAATTTTTTATTAGGAGGAGAGGATTGTAGTGCCTAAGTGTCACACACATTGAATTACAATTAGTATCCACTAGTTTTTTCAGCTACTTTTAAGTAACTTAAACTTTGAATTTTGTATGATCTATTACAATTCTAACATATATGATATGATCTTAATATGACATCAGTGCAAACAGCTATAATTATTCTAATTTAAGGTACTTAAAATCTCTCATTCAAGAAATGGATTCTATTTAAACTGAATTGACCCCTTAGGGATATGATTAAACTATATCATTTTGATACGATTAAACTATGAGATTTAGAATTGAGTGAATATCACCGGTGCACCAATTTTATGAGATTTAGAACTCTTGTGTCTTAAACTATATCCTTTTGATTCATTATCTTTAGTAATATTGGGATGAAATAAATAAGTTCTACCAAATTTCATAATTATTATGAAATAAATAAGATACTCATTTTAACGGTTTAAATACTTTTCACCTTTGAAAATAGGAAGAAATTGATTAGAAATACTTACTATGCTATCTTCTTATTTTTTTATTTTCACCTTCTAAATCTATTGGTTAATCCTTCTTTATTAATCAATATATTCTTATTGATTTTCTTCCGATCAGGGCTATGATAACACACTTATTGACTTCCTATAGAATTTAAAGATAAAAAAAAAGTAATAAGAGCATATTTTATATTTGTAAAAAATAAAATATAATTTTTAAAGAATAAAATAAATAACCATAGCTCAATAAATCTTCTTATCCTTATAATTTTAATCTAAATTATTTATTTTTATATTATATTTAATCTTAATTATTTGAATTAATTTTTATTAATGTGGAGATTAGTGTCAAGCTCGAGGTAGTAGTGTGTGTCCGTAACCCCAACTACACGACCTTCTCCTATGCCCCCAATAGCTATGCCCACCTCCAATATCATGGGGCTCGGGTCGGGGGGTCGTCATGGCACTCTATCAGATCTGAGGTACTCCAGCTTGCCCTAGTGGTGGAGGTCGACCAAATCACGATAGGGCTAGATGGCCTCTTGAGGATGTCGTCATAGGGACGATGGCGTTCAACGCGAATATGAGGTTGTCGAGTCACATCACCCCCTTAGCTTGGTAATGCACCACGCGATAGCCACCTCTGATTGCCACGTGGTCATCGACGTCTCTAATCTCAAGGTGCGGAGCCACGAGTGCACTCACACGACTACGCTTTAACGTCACTTGGCCAGTGAGGGGATGCCACATAAATATCATCTTATACATACATACATACATACAACAATAAACTCTCCCCTCGCCACAAACAATTATTTTCATTCTTATATCTAAGCTAATATAAGTCAATTTACACATTAATTTACATGTCTTTCTACCAGCTTTAGGTTTCAGATGTGAAGCAAGTGCATCGTTTGCTTTGCAGCATCACATAGCGTTCCTCCTTTCCGAAGACATCTTTTTCTATGTTTGGAATCTGAGAGCATTTGCTCTTTCCAGCATCGACAGAATAGCATATGATTCTTACTGCATGAAGCAGCAAGAGGAAGTCACTCCCGTCTTAAGTGCTCATCCGGTAGGCATCGAATCACCTCGTCAGCAAGCAAGGAAACAAAGCTTTGCCTCCTGCAGCGCCGGTTCAAGTCGAAGTCTCGCCCCACCGTCTTCTGTTTCCGGTGATTAAGCTCCTCGACCATGGCGAGATTCAGCGTCGAAGTCTGCTTGATCTCTGCTCGTGGCCTCCACCGCTCGTCGTCGTTCCTGAAGCCCCAGTGGTTCGCGGTCGGGTGGATAGATCCCAACTCCAAGTACTGCACCAAAGTGGACAGCTCTGGGAGCACCAATCCCACCTGGAAAACCAAGTTTTCTGCAACCATCGATGAGGCGACCTCCAGCTTGCAGGCGCTGGCCTTGACGGTGGAAGTCTACAAGAGAGAACCCATCTTCCTGAGGGAGAAGCTTCAAGGTACTGCAGTGATTCCGCTGAAGGAATTCCTGGTCAAGTTCCTGAACGCTGCCGAGCCGTCGAGAGGTGGGATGAAGGAGAGCGGAAGCTTCCAGCTGCGCAAGCGGAATTCCATTAAGCCTCACGGATTCATCGACGTCTCCATCCACATCTCTGACAACACCCACCAATCCACGTCTCGCCAAGGTATGCGTCACTCTCCTACCGCAGTATCCTTTCCTGAGTCGAAATGCTGCGTGTGCTTTCTTGCATCTACTTGCAGCAACGGACGAAGGGTTTAGGTACTCAGGCAACGAGGAAGGAATCACGTTAGCCATAGAAGACGGTCCAGTGATATCTTTCCCATCGTGTTCACAACCACCATCCCTTGGCGACGTCCATGGAGACTTCGCCAGGCACAGCCATCCTTACAGCCGACCGAGACCACCAGCACACCCCTCCGCGAACTACCACAACACATTGGAGCCAGGTACAGGATACCACAGAACTCCTACGCAGCCGCCGCCGCCACCGCCGCCGCCTTCCAACACTGGCTTCCTGCCGTCGCTGTTCCCGGGGACAGGCCCGCTGCCGGAGACTTACGTGAACCCCCCACCGTCGTCGGGGCCGGCGAGACATGGCGGCACACCAGGATTCGGTATGGGGCTCGGAGCTGGAGCCTTGGCTGCCGGAGCCGTCATATTTGGTGATGACTTCATGGCGGGTTCCAGCTTCCCGGCCGGCCTCGACGGCGGCAGCCTGACCGTATCAGCCGATCCTCTTCTCTAAGTCGCCCAGATGCAACCATGAACCGTGTTCGATACTGGTCATTGGGCTTTGTGGATTCTACTCTATATGATCATAAGAGCTTCTTATAATATTACGTAATTAATTGAAAAAGAATATAATTTTTTTTATACTTATTAGGATTGATAATTATTTTTAGAATCTTAATAGGAACCAAATTGCTTCAAGATTAAGGAAAAAAAATCAAGTCTATAAAGAAATATATAGTATTTAATTGTTCTATAAATATCTTTTACATAAAAAAACATGTAAAAATATATATTAACTTTTTTTTAGACTTATAAAGATATAATTTTTCTCAAAAAATTACGTAAAATTATATAAAGAGGGAGCTTTTATTTTCATGTTACTTAATAGAATGAATTCTTGAAAAAAAATATATCTCTTTACACTTCCCTCTGTCCTCATTTTCAGAATTCCTTAACACCACCTTTTTTCTAACCTAGAAAAAAATTTTATATCTTAACAAACCAAAAAACACTCTAATGCAGTATAAAAACACTATAAACATAATATTTTAAGAAAATTTATAATATTGATATGATACTCTTGAAAACACTATAACATAATATAAAAACATTATAATTAGACCGATTAGGATCGAAAGAAAAGAGGAAAAAAAATCCAAGTGTTAGGAAAAAAATATTTAATAAATTTTAAAAATGGGAGACACTTCCAATAAAAAAATAATTTCTTTTTTGAATGTCTTCATCGTCCAACACCTAAATACATAAAACATAATTATCTAATAATCAATTTATAATTATATGATTTAACAAATATGCAAGTAATTGAAATTTACACACCTACACATACTGCTTAAGAGATATGATCTTCTATCTTTGTGAAGCTCCATTACATGCTAATGGAAACAACCTCCTCCCCCAAGCAAAGTCATTTTCCCAAAATGGGAGGCATTCCCCCAAACCCTAACCCAACTTTTGACTTTGCGTCGCCTATATTTCCATGTTTGGTAATGTCCATTCTTTAAAAGCACTACGTTTGCAATGGCAACCCTAAGCCAATACAATATCCATAAAGCCTTGATGAATCATGCTACCTCTCTTCCTCAATAACCCGTTCCAGAGACTGTTCTAGCTATATAGCACAATACACCTCTATAAATATATATAGTGTATACAAAAATGAGCTGGTGTGTACTTTCATCATTGTCAGTCACAAAGAGCAGTGGCATGATCAGAAGAAAGATGTCTTGTGAAAACACCTTTCCAGGCAATGTCTCAAGAGAGCAGCAATATTTAATGGACACAGAGGGAGAGAGAGAAGAGAGGAAACAGTGTCTCGGAGTACTCGTCCAATGCTAAAGAGTTATTTGCAGAGGGCACCGAAGACATATTTTTATGAGTTGTAGATCTGAAGGCAGTGTACTTTCACTGTTGATGCACGAGGAGCTTCTGAAGCCTGTTCAGATCTGTGCTACAGTGGAAGAAACACTCATGCTGAGGCATTTTAAAGGTGTAGGAGTGCAGGGTTTCATGGCTGATACCCCCAACCACGCCTCTCTCTCTCTCTGATTGACGCAAAGTCCAAGATGAGAGGAGCAACACCATCGCCAAGCGGGCATTGAAGGTTTCCCATACGTGCTATGAAGAACAGGGAAATGAGCTCAAGTCCCGAGCAACCACAGTGGAAGTGCAATTTCCTTGCTCGATACCCGGAGAGAAGAAGGTTGAAAGAGAAAGGGAAGAGGGTGCAAATGACATGGTGTTTCTTGATAGGCTTCACTGCAAACTACTACATAGGTAATGGGCAAAAGGAAGAGATGGAAGAAGCTTTCAAAGATGAGAAAGAGGAGCTCCCTTCAGTCCAAGTATGGAATGGAAGAGAGAGAATAATCTCCCGCATCATTCACTCATTCACACAGTAGGTAGCTCAAGTCCGAGACCTCTCCTGTCTGCTGCTGTGCGGTGGCGAGAACTGTCACTTCCTTTCCACTGAGTGTGTGAATGAATGAGTCGGCAGCTGATTCAAACCCCAATACCACCCATGAGTGGACCGAAGGAAGCTCTCTCACACATATTTCTAAAGCTCCTCCGGATTCTCAGATCGCAAGAATGTCAAAGACAAAAAAAAAAGGGTTCCATTTTCATTTTGAGACTTTGGATTCAATCATGAAATTATAGTCGATTATGTACCAACGTCTTGTATTGCTTACAAAGATTAAAGAAGCAAGTAAGCCATATGTATCTAAGTTGCAGACAATGAAGTCTTACTTGTGAAACAATCAAAGAACAAGTAAAATAGCAATCATGATGTCCACACAAGAAGCTTCTTCTTTTGGGGGAATGATATAGTATGCTCAACAGCACCTCTTTGTGTGCTATAGAATCCTATCCATCACTGGAAAGATCCAATGCAAGGGAATGAATGGTAAGTTGCTTCAAGTGGCCACTGGCCACCACTGTAGCTTTGTGATTGATGGCTACATTACCAAATAAATGGTCGAAAGAAGATGTCAGCAGCTTAAATTTTATTACCAATTTGCGAGCAATCTATCATTCATTCATTCATTCTTCTTCCTAACCAAAAAGCTGGAGCAACTCATTTTGTATTGGGAAAAGGGAGGAGTTGATCAAAAAGCCATACTACCCCATTAGAAAAAATAGGTATTACTGTGAGAACCAAATCCCCTCATCAAGCACAGATTCGTGTGAGCAGCCAAGAACAAGGTGATCAAAATAAGATGTGGAATGAAAATATGATGTTGATTTGCATTTTTTTTTTTTGGGGTATGTATATCCATGAAACCTAACTTTCAAGGATGATAACACCACTAGAAGAGGATAACATAGCAAGAATAACTTGTCTATGGGAGGAAAGAACAGTCAAATTAGAGAAATCTTTCATAGTAGTAAATATACTCAGGATTAAGAAGAACCAAACATCAGGCTATATAGTTAATTGCACACTCAAGCCTCTTATTTTGTTTTGGCAGATGTAGTCAGAACCTTGATATGATTCCAACAAAGAAGCCAATGGTTAGAATGAATCACCAACTACAACTTCTAACCTCATCAGAAGTTGTCAGGAAGACGAACAATTAACTCAGGGAAAACACAAAACTATTGTGCATGATGTAACAACAGAAGAACTTTATTGTTCAAAGTTCTGCAAGAGAAAAACCATCGAGTGAGACCCTTACACAGATTAAGATCATCTGTGAGATCCAATTTCCTCCAGAAGCACAGTCCTTTACATGATTACCATGTATATGTTTAGAGAGAGAGAGGGGGAGAGAGAGGGAAAGAGAGTGTCACCTTTAGAGTTCTTCTCAGGAAAGGGAAGTAGTAGGACCCCGGAAGCCCTAGAGCTGGGAAGGCGTGTATTGCACAAGGGGCTGTCTCACCTTCGGAACCCTAATTCCTATTTCTCACCAGTCAAAGCTGCAGAGATGGCAACAGGGAAAGAAAGGAGAAAGATTATGAAACAAATGAGATTCCGAAGAACATGACCGGAAACAAAGGAGGGGGATCATGGCATATTAGCAGTATGTGTATCAGGAGACGAGCAAATCGAACAAGAAAGGGAGAAAGCACAAGGCAAAGCAGATGTTGGCAGCATATCAGCAAGCGAAGCAGATTTCCTATCATCGAGTTTGCAGTAGCGGCCTGTGTGCACAAAGGGGAGAAGGCAAACAAACGCATAGCCCAAGATGAAACCTGTGAAGGAAAGATACATATAGAGGTTGATTGGTTCCAGGCCACAGAGGAGGATGAGAACTGTTGGTTGACAGCGACGCAAGGCAGGCGTTGGGTGATCCAAACACAATGTGAAGAGGATTCATCAGAGTGACTTCTTCGAGTTATCTAACCCCTGGAGCAGAGATCCAAGCAAGTGGGGTGCGTCCAAAGGTCCAAAAGCAGACATCGATGCAGGTGCAGGCCAAAGCTCGGTGTGTGGCGTACTGCCCCTTTGACCGCCTTCTTCTCCCCCGATAGGGCGAGTTAAACAGTACTAAGCGATAGTGGAGCTCCCCATAATGGCTGGGCCCGGATGCGGCAGCGTGCCACTGTAGCGAAGCAGGAGGGAGACCCAAGCTAAATCTAGCCTGCAAAACCCCTCCTCCCACCTTGCATAATCGGAGGACTCGAGAGATCGCCGAGGCATGCAGCTGTACCCATGGAAGAGCATGGCATTGAATGGCTGTGTAAGAAAAGGAGCCGTCGTGCATGGATGGATCATCACCAATCAAAGGTCATCCCGAGAACCTGGACAGTCGCAGCATAGTACTTTTTGTCGCCCTATCTGACGGCCATCGATGATGACGATGCCAGATTTCCTGCACCATGCTCATCCTATGAGACCCAACATCATCCCAATCCCGAACGCCCAATCTATCCTGAATCGATACCTCGACTGGCTCTAAGTCTTCGTCGCATTTTCGTGCAGAATTCTCACACAAGGAGAGAATCTCTCTCTCTCTCTCTCTCTCTTGTGGAAGAGCTGACCTTGCGTCGGTGTTGACACAAGGAAGGAGCTCCATGACATCAGCGCAGGCGTCGGGGCCCACCACCCTCGTGAGAGGACGCATCCCTGCCGCCTGTCTCGGTGGAGACAAGCGAGCACTGCCCCACTGGCTATGCCATCGTCTTCCACCGTTCCGTCCTCGATCCGCTGGTAATGACGCGACAGCCTTTGTGGGCACACCGTAAAAAGGGGCAAATATTGTGTGACTCCTTGATAAAGGCTCACCCGTGTCCACCTACCCGCCATTGAACCGAAGGACACGTACGGCACGGATGGATGGATCGATCGATCGATCCCGATGCAGATCGGGACCAATTGCGATGGGAGGCCACCGGCGGGGGGCCACGACGGGGTACAGCGCCGTCCAGCTCGGATTAGCGACCCACGTGGCGAGACATCTCACAGCAAAATTTGCCTATTATTCTTTTATTATATTATCTCACTCATTTTTTTTTTATATTTTTGTTTCAATTATAAATACTTTTTCTCACAGACTATTAAAGAGCGCAGTGCAAACATGGCGTCTTCCACTTTGGACTCCTCGCACTCGGACCCCACGAGGTACCACCACGAGCTGGATCCGTGGAGCCCACCGAAACACCGACGCAGGCGATCTCGTCCTTCCACATCCGCCGCCCGATCTTCATCGGACGGATGGCGTCTCATCAGCCGTTCTTTCACAAAACCCCCTGTGCGGTCGTAAAATTACGTGAAAAATGAAGGAATCGGAACGTTAGAAAAAGGGGCTTATAGGAAAAGAAAATTCCCAGCGAGGACGTAAAAGAAAAGTGATGGAGGGGCATTTTTGGGAATTAAAGAAACGACGGTGGGTCTTTTTTGACCTTTTTTATCATGTGGTTTTGTTGAGGTACGCGAGTCGTATTCGTTCTCCCGTCTCCTCTCTCCGGACCGCAACAGGAATTATTTTCCCTCGGTAATTTCTGGAGAGATTTTAGGGCTCTTCGAAGTCCTAATCACGCTGGAATTCGATCGCGATCGCTGGAATTTTGTCCGCTTGTGGTGGGGGATTTGATTCGGAGGCCATCCAAATCGGTCGGACCTCTCTCTCTGTCTCTCTGTCTCTCGCTTGCCCGGGGGGGATCTGTGTTGCCTTTCTCGCTGAAGTTTCCTCCGGCTTGAGCGAGAAAGATTTCGATCTGAGCCGTTGCTGTCGGATTTAAGCTTGCTGGTTCTTCTCTTACTGGGTAGCATTTGGAAGTGTGGGTTTTTTTTTGTCTGGTAGTCGGCTGGTATTTTGTTGAGCTTCACTGTTGCAGAGAAGAGGAATTTCGATAAGTTATCTGGCAATTCGGAGGCTTTTTGGTGCCTTCTCTTTCGTATATGATTTAGAGAGATTGAGAAAGAAGACACATTGTTGAAGTTTGAGGCAGTCATAGTCTTCTGCGTGCTTCAGGTACTGCAGACAAATCATAGCTTATGATCTTCGATTTTTGCTGTTTTGTTATGAATTCATATGAATGTAGCAAAGAGTGAAGCCTAATTTCTGAAAGCTGAAATCTTTCTTTCTGGGGAATTATATCCCTTTGTTGGCTACAAGTTGATCTTATTCTCAGCACTCTTTAAAGTTTCTTATTCATAATTGGACCTCAGCGTGGCCTCTTATACAGATAGAGGAGGAATAAGAAGATTATGTTGTGTAGCCTCTCCAACCCGTTGCTGTATCTGGATCCCTCTCATGGTGGTGAGGATTTTGGATGTTAGTACTGAATCTATATTGATGGGCATCCTTGAAAGATGCTTTCTGAAAAGCTCTTAAAACCAATGGAGTTCATTCACCACTTAGTGATTGCACTGTTCGGGGTGTTATTTGCGTGCCGGTGTAAAGCCCAATCTCCGGGCACATCTACAAGCACTGCAGGATCATTAGATTCTCTCCTTCAGGACTATGCTTACCGTGCATTTGTTCACCCCCACACTGGAGTTTTCTATGATGGTACTGTCCCTTCCAATCTCACTGGCATCAAGATTGCGGCAATGAGGCTCAAAAGTGGGAGCCTGTGGAAGAGAGGAGTAGAGAGCTATAAGGAATTCGAGATCCCAGAGGGCATTATTGTGCAGCCATATGTAGAAAGGCTGGTTCTGGTTTACCATAATCTGGGCAACTGGTCTTCTTTCTACTATCCTCTTCCCGGTTACACCTACCTGTCTCCTGTGCTTGGTCTTCTTGCTTATGATGCAGCGAATTTGTCAGCTACCAACTTGCCTGAATTAAATGTTGCTTCGAAATCACCCATATCCATTAATTTCACAAACATCATCTCTGTGCCAAGCGGTGCAATTGCCAGATGCGTTCAGTTTGGTTTAGGTGGCTCACCAGATTTTAGAGACTTGGTATCGAGCAGTATTTGCTCCACATATGGACAGGGCCACTTCTCCATTGTGGTCAATTCCAGTGAGATTACTCCTCCTCCAGCACCAGGTGTAGCTCCACCGCCGGGGCCAAATCATATTGGTTCTAAGAGTAACCAGTCTAAGGTGTGGAAGATAGTTGGAGGAGTGGTTGGTGGAATTGTTGCTTTAATTCTCTTGGCTCTGCTGGTTTGCTGGATGCACCGGTATAAACATTACAAGAAGATGGCACAGATGGAGCAGCATGCAGATGCAGGAGTCTCGTTACATACAGCAAGGATTGGAAATACACAGATTCCTGTGGCTTCAGTGGCAAGGACACAGCCATTCCTTGAGAATGAACTTGTTGCTTAAGTGCTGTTGTTGATTCAGTGCAGGAGCCCCTTCAAGGTTGGAACAGTTATTCAAGTGTTGCATATATACATATAGAACGAGCATGCAGACGGCCATTGCCAATTTTCTTTTGACTTTGTGTTGGTTGAAATGAAATTTTCCTGATTCGAGACAGGATCAGGCATTCTTTTGGGGAAGTCATTGTTGTGTTCAGATTGTTCAGTTCCTGATTGTTCGCTGTTACTATCGTCTTGATTGAAATGTCTACTGTATGTAAAAAAGCACCACAGAGCATGTTGAACAATTTCAATTCATTTGTTGGATACTGTTTTAGAGGGATCTTGCTAATAAAACTGAGAAATGTTTTACTGGAGGCATATTACATATTTGTACGAGTTCCTCGATTCTTCTTTACATGGAGACATAAGAATCAACAGCATAGAGCTGGTTAAGATGTGAGGAACCGGCATCCGCCATGAGAATCAATGCTTTGGCTGCTCAACGGGACGAATGAGAATATTAACGTTACAAAAGTGATGACAAGTATGTAGGAACAAACCAGGTTCATGGAACAAATACAAAACCTTGGTTCTTTCTTCTTGGCATGTTGTCTTCTTCCATTATGATTCCACATCAGGTTTCCCAGAATTCTACGGTACCGGCTCGAACACTAAGAATCATTCCTACCTCATGTGCTTTTTCTTTCAGTTTGGAGTCACTTGTATCCATTGTCTACACTACTTGAATGTTCTTGTTGTTGGAGGCTGAAATGTGTTGTAGCTCGCTGAGAAGTTCAAAGGCCAATAGCCTGATGAGCAAATTTCTCATTGTCCTGTCCTAAATATCAAGAGATAATTTCTTCCAAAACTGATGGGTTGTCCAATGAGATGGGATTTCTTTGTGCCCAAATCATCTAACCACTGGCAATTAATTAATGCTTGCGTGCACATCAAAACTTGTTTCATTGAGAAGTAAAGTTGAAGAAACATAAACATGAAGCTTTGGCATTTGATTGCCCTCCCATCTCTCATTTGGTGATTGAGGTGAAAAGTGCTGCAACCTGAATAAAGCATGTTTAGAGCATAATTAGAGCTCATTAGTGCGTCAAAGAAGCGTCCGTATCCAAGTGGAAGATTCTTAAATTTTAATCTGAAATTTATGTTGCTCATATATAAAAGAAAAGATGCCTTTCCACAAAATAAAAAAGAAAAGAGAAGTGCACTGCTAAAGATAGATGCTAATTTTTCTTTTAATAAAATTATTACATCAAAAAACATACAAGACATTCATATGTAAAATCAAATGTAATGCTTAACATTACATTAATCAACCCCAATGTCTCCGTTGAGAGATCTATATTTGCATGTGCCAAACGTGAGACCTATCATTTATATAACATTGAATTAACCAACCTGGATGTCTCTGTATGAAGTTTGCTGGATTATAATTGTGACTATGGATGCCTCTATTGTCTGATACAATTGAGATAGTAGTAGAGGCGTTTGTGATGAATGATCCATGGTTGAGACATGGGATTTGCATGATGCTTTTTAGGTTGGCTAAATAGAGGTTTCATGCGCAAAACGTCTTACAATACATTAAATCATATCGTATCTGCAAGACAGCATTTTGAAGGAATATCATGAACAGCTTTCAAAAAAACTAGAATTATTGCTGATCATTTAGGGGTTGCAAAGTGCCTAATGATGATTGTGTCGTCCCAAATTTTATGTTTCTCGGCAAAAGCGATAACAACAATTTGTCGGTGCATTTGCTCGTTAATTAACATTCTTCCTTTTTGCATGTCAATAACTAATACAGAATTGTAAAACCAGCTAAGTTCATCACAAACTGTGGTGTTTAAACCATAAATAAATAGCATACACACAGTCAGAAACTACAGAAATTCTATTCTTAAACAAGTAGCCCTGCGAAAATACAGGGAAAGGCCAATTAAAAAGAACATGATAACAACCAAGAAATTGTATACTGTACCAGTTTCAAAAAAGTTACAAAGAAGTCCAGTAAGTTTTCGACAATGTATGTAGCTGGATCTAGCCAGGACAGCCAAATTGCCGTCAGTAGAACTGTTAAACCAAACTGCGTGTCATCTCTCCGAATTATTGACTAAAATTTCAAATTACAAACTTGACTAGGGTTCTGGAATTGGCCAGTTGTCTGAACAAAAGCAACAAACACAAAGCTCTTAAAAGTGCAAAGCTCATTTATTGTCAAAGGGGGATTTGCTTCTAAGATGACCCATCTGATGCATAATCACTACCTGGAGAAAAGAGAACAAATTAAAACATATACGATGTTGTTCTTTAGTTTGAAGAGAGTGGCAATAGCTCAATGTAAAGAAAACATTTCGGGCTTCTAGTTTCTAGTGAAGGTCAAAGTAAACCACACAAAACCAAGTTAAAAATGCATATGAAGAATCATGTAGAGACCATCCATGACTGCAGAAACCTAAAGTTTACGTACATAAAATTTTCCATTTTGGAAATTCTTATAAAGATAAGAAGCTGAATTAGATCATTACAACAAAAATCATAGGCAAGGATCACCGCCTACATGAAGTTC
This sequence comes from Musa acuminata AAA Group, assembly GCF_036884655.1. Classification (NCBI taxonomy): domain Eukaryota; kingdom Viridiplantae; phylum Streptophyta; class Magnoliopsida; order Zingiberales; family Musaceae; genus Musa; species Musa acuminata. Next base: position 39,738,640 of record NC_088333.1, read on the forward strand.
AAAAAACAACCCAAACCCCCCAAACCACATGCAACAACCTGTTGCGAGGCTGCTATTGTCACTGGATGAAGTGGAAGCCACAACCAATGGCAGCCCCAGCAGTTAACAACAGCTGAGACACTGCAGTTGAGCTAACACATAAGCAACTATACAATCAGCACAACCCTCAGTTTCCAGCCAGATTGACTTGGGAAGAAGGAAGAGAAAAGTAAGTATATAATAGCATCATCTGCTGTTATAAAAGCTTGTTAAAGTGGTATATAAGCTCTTCAAAAAGTGACTCACTCTAGACTTTCATGTCTATAGGGAGTAAGAATGCCCAATGGGTATATAAAGATTTGTTCCTCAAAGTCACCATTAGGGTTAGTTTCCACAAATAAATGCAAAAATAATAATAATAATTAAACAAGATTCATAATGAAAATGGAAGATGAAATGATGCCATCTCTAAAAGAATATATTGAACAATAAAAAGCATGCCATGGTAACAAATGAAACACTATTGTCAACAGATGTATTTCATATGTTGTACAGTGTCGCTTTACATGATAAGATTCAGTATTCGTTGTATCTTCATTGCTTATTTGGTGTAGTAGACCAGATAATCATGTAAATAAACTCAAAACTGAAACCCTTGAATATATCAACGTCAAAACATTTATTTGTCTTTGCTCTTCTTCCTTTCTCTATTTGTTTCTTAGGATAAAGATAACAGTAACTTTCGATCAAAGAAATGCAATCACCACAAGATACAAAATTCCCGACACATGTGCAAATAAACATGAGCAAATAAAGATCACCCTCAAATTCGAATCAGTTTTCAGCACTAACTAAATGCCCGTGGAAATGACCAAATTGGTGGATGCAACATTATTTACCCACATATTATGGACTAAATATAACTTAAAATCTCCTGGAACATGTCCTAATAACAAGTTCTGGCAAACTCCTGACACTGTACAGGTGGTGTCAAACAATATATGGGAGTTTCACCCAATAAATCAAGTATTGATATTTAACCCACTGCTTTACTATCTACAAGCAATGTATTTTACTCCACGTTAAAATGAATGCATCCTTTATAATTGTGCCTCTTTGAGGGAGAACAAATAAAATGGAGGGGTTAATTAATACTCCAATATGCCTTTCATATTTCTTCCTCTCACTCTCTTTCAATGTCCAACCCTCATGTTCTCTTTCTTCCTCTTAAATGAAAAAAGGAGGCCTAAGTGTTGGCAACTGGCCCTGTAAACGTCAACCATGCTGACAGGAAGCGGCAGCCATGAAATCCAAGATTCAGTAATTGGCACGGACCACAAAAGTACAAATGTTTCAAATCCAATCTGTTGTTGGTTTTCATGTGCACCTTTTTTTACAAATTAATATTATCATCCCACTCAGTTTGAACATGCACAGAGTGAACAGCTCTATAAATTTCCTAACCACAGTGCTTAAACATAAAACACATCTCAGTCATGATCAAGCTTATATGTTTTAAGATACTCCAAAATTAGTACAAGCAATCTATAACGTTTTGGTCATAATTAAAAAAAAACCATATAATTGGTTCCATCAAATTTAATGGTGAGGTGATTCATAGATGATGAAAACAACAGATCATCTTGATTGTGCCAAAGACCTTCAGCATGTATATAAAGGCCAACTATCATATTTTTTATAGTAAGACTATAAACGGGGACCCTAAAAACCAAATGAGTAAAACATCAGTAACAATTACAAATTTCCATCGATTAAATGGCTGAGATAAACTTTCTGTGAACCATCCTATGCTCAGTTTTCTTCACCAGCCCAAATGGGTCTAGTCATTGCTGAACTAATCTCTAGTGTAAGCCTATTATCTTCTATCAATTGTCGTTTGAATCATATCCATGTATCTAGGCATCAAAAGATCAATATAATACTCATGGGCAGAAAAAACGTGACTTTCGCATCAAATCATCAGGGAGTTCGACTGCCTCCAAAAAGAAAGTTCCTATCTAGTTTACGAGACGATAAAAACCAGCAACCCTAACCCTAGAACCATCCAACAAAAAGTGATCGAGAAAGAAAATGAAAGCAATAAACTTAAATAACCAACAACAACAACAACAGACCTAATTTTGGGCACCAGAGAACTGATCCATGAGCTTCTTGTCCCTCCTCTCCATCGCCACATCCCAAACGTCGTTCCCAATATGCTTCGGCTGCAGCCCATTCCAAAAAGAACAAGATTTTTTTATCCCAACGGCACACATGATCATCGAATTCAAGATCAAATCCAAGAATCAGAAAGATCTCACCCTCCCATGAGCAGCTCTATGGATGTAGTATTGCGCGTTGCCCATAACACAGAGCATCCCGGCGATGATCCCCAGCGGAAGAACGGCCTCCAACCAAAACAATTTCGCCATCTGCAGGATTTCCGCGCAAGATTTCAGCGAAGAAGAAGCCAACTTTAGCCAAACCCTAACCGAAGAAGAGGGCTTACTTTCCGTCCCGATGCGCTCTTCCTACGATAATCCCGTGAGGGGCTTCTTTCAAATAGACAACTTTAATGGGCTTATATTGGGTTCTCTGTTCATTAAATTTAGATCTTCTCAGGGGCGTATGTGTAAAATACACAACCATTGTGCGACTTCGTGAGGGGCGTGGATGTAATTAATCTACCATGAAGGGGGATTTAGTTAATCATACCATGATGAATTTAATGTGCGAAATAATACTTATATTGTCTGATTCAGCTTGGAAATTGATATATTCGCTTGATGGATTTTAGATCCAACTCAGCCCGATTTGCTCGCATGCTTCCAGGCGAGCCCCCCACGTGCGCCATCTCGTGCTCTGTACCCACCGAGGAGCTCAAGCCCCCTCATCAATGCCCTCAAGGTCTGAACCCTCGACATGTCTCTTAGCACAGGGCATTGTCCTCTTCCGCTTCCCTCACCAACTGCTCTGACCTCACTAAATTTGAAACACCACAGGGAGTGCTCGAGGTAATCGGTGGTTTGGGGTCAGTAACAGCGTGAGGAGAGGGGAGAAGATGATGATGGCACGTGTGGGCGGGAGGGTTTACAGAGGGAGAGAAGCTTTGTGGGCAAACCCCTACACATCTGTCCCTGACCCATCTCAACGTGCCATGCCGTATGCTTTTTTCTATTGGACCTCCAGGGAATCCTATGCTCTTGTTCTTCCTCTGTTTACTGTGCCATTGTCCTTGCATTTAAGGACTGCATTTGTGCTCGCATGTTGACCGACAATGGTTGTAGTTCATGTTGTTCTCGCTGTATATTTTTGGTAGAGTATCGTAGACTCTGTGTTTCAATTGTTGCCTTGGCTCTGAAATGTTTTGGGAACATACTTCCCAACTACTGGATTGATGTGCCATCCACTCTGCTGATGGTAATTCTCCACCTTTTGGATCCGATAATTGACAACAGCCCTCTCTCCATCTTAGATGGACATTGTAATGTCAGTGGTGGTTTCTTGGATTGACATGTGGTGGAAGAAGATGCATGACCGAGGAAGGAATGAAACAGTAGACTGATGTGATTTACTTCTTCCCCCTCCGGACTCAAATGCTTTAGAGAACAATTAAATTGACCTAGGTCATGTCGATGATTCCTGGTTGAGCGTCGCATCTCATGGTTGTTGTAGCTGAGTAGGTTCATTTATCACCTACATGGTGACTTTGTCCCCCATACATTTGAAGGTTAGCATCTGAGCCAGGGATCATCTCCTATGGCTGAACAATAGGGTCTTTGATCCTATTGTAGTAACCTTACTTCCTTGATAAGAGAAGGCAAGCATGGAAGATATGATTTTATTGCTTCGTAGACCATCTCATGTTGCTGGTACTTTATAAAACCTTTGTTAGATCAACCATTTACTGGCCTATAAGTAGTCATCCCTCAATCATTTTAGAGATGTCTCCTTGAAGGGTACATGTAGTAGACCAGATTTTATGTTTTGACTCCTCAACATTTAATGTTTGGGAACCATAGTGATCATTTGTATTTCTTTTCAACTAAATCTTTCTTCTCACTAGACACAAGAAAAGGCTCCTGTTTAGAGCCTTTGTTATTTTTATTGCTTGAAAATGGCTGACAAGCTCATCTTGCTTGCAGGATATCAAATGACATAGTGGAAGAACAAACTTATATGATCTTTTCATGTACAAGAATCACACTTTCATCAATATTCTAATTTGCAACCCCCCATGCACACCTTTCTCTCTCTCTCATACTGTAAAAGTGGATATGCCTTAAAATCCATGCACCTATTTAAACCTTCTTAGAAGGATCCATAGAGCCACTCATTAAACTTTTACACAACCCTTTTTCTCCTTTGTATTTATATTTTCTGTGAGCTTCAGGGTTGCCTGCATTGAGAAAGGGGCAGAAGGCTTCCTCTAGCACCCAAAACTGCACCTTTGCTCCATCTCAGCTCCTGCCCATCCTTTTCCATCATTGTTTCTCTGATTCCTTTCATTCTTTCTCTGCAACACCTTTATCCTTTCCACCAGCATGTCTGGCTTATATACTCATAGCTTCTCCCCTGCTAGAGCCGTCTCCTCAGATATAAATAGCACAGCAGATATAGACAGGTATAGAAAGAGATGCAGAGAGTTCTCTTATCTCTTGTCTATAATTCCCAGCTTTGTCATGCCAATTGGTGTTTGTAAATCTTGGGTTTCTGTTCTTGTTACTCTTACAGCCGGTACTTGGCGGAGCTGTTGGCAGAACATCAAAAGCTTGGGCCTTTCATGCAGGTTCTTCCTATTTGTAACCATTTGCTGAATCAAGGTCAGTGCTTACCAAGGATTGCTTGTGGTTTTCATTGAGATTCTTGCTTATTAGGTGTTCGGTCCTTGTTTCCTCATCTTTGGTGTTGTGGATGTCAAAGAATTTGACGAGACGAACTTTCTCCATTCCCAACTTATCAAGATCGGTCTTGAAATGTATATTTCTTGTATTCCTTTTCACAACTATCCATAGAAGTGGGAAGAGATGCTTCTTTAGGCTTAGTTTTTCTTAACTAATGACTTTGGCATCTTGTTTTAAAAGCTGTGTTTGAAAAGCATGCTGCAAAATTGATTCAAGTAGTTTCTGCTTCTTTCTTTATCCATATCAATATCTGTCAAATTTATCTTGTTCTGGTGTGATGCTGCCTTTATGCTTTTGCTTGCATTCAAGTTTTGTGGGGATGTTTTTGAAGTTGGGAAGCAGTGAATGCCAAAATTAGTTTAAGAGTTAAAATCAAAAGTGAAAATGAAAAAGCTGGAGGGTTATCATCTGAGTATTTCTTATTGCAGATAGCATACGTGTTTCTAGTGTTCGAAAAATTGTTTCTGAGATGGAGCTTTAGACTGTTAATTGGGACAGATAACTTCCTTCTAAAATGAGAGGCTATTTGATAGGTGTTTTTTATCTGGCTGTTTATTTTATGGCTTCTGAGGAGGTTCTCAAGTGAAAGTTCTTATTCTGAGGATTGTAGCTCCACTACTTTTAGAGTTATTGCAAATATGTATTGTGCAGATCTGTGTGTGTGTCTTATCAGCAAACCTTTGTTTTCCCAATCATTACACTGGCCATCTATTGTGATTTGTGCTTCTTTATGTAGCCCCTCCGTTGTTGGTTAACCAGAAAGGAAATAGTTGTTGAGATTATTAATTCACTGGTGAAATAATTATGCTACTAGGATCAAAGAATTCATGGCTGGTGGACGGTAACAAGGTAGGTGTGCCTATAGTGTTATCATAAAGCAAATTTTGATTGTAAACAAAGGCACATATTCCATTCCTGATTACTTACTGGAAGGAAAAAAGAAAAAAGAAAAGGAATAGAATGTCTAGCAAGATATAATCTTTAAGTTAGTAAATGATGTCCTGAGTGCATTGTGCCTTTTCTCACCGTTAGGCTCCGAGGGCATTGTTTCCAAACTAACATCTTAATCCATAAAACATAGTTGAATTTACAATTGTCCTATGGAATTTTACTTTTGATCTAAATGACACATGATGATCACACAACAATTTTGATGCCCCTTTCCATCTTAACTATAATCTTTGGGAATTTCTTGTCCATCAATTATAACTATACCTCAATATTTTCATCCTCTCAGTTGTTGTTTGTAAATTCATCATATAGGGGATTTTCTTTCTTAGGGTTTCAATTCAGAAATGTTAAGTCCAGGATCTAATATTGAGATATAGCAATTGAGATGCCTCGATTCTTTTTTCTTCTGTCTAAAACTCATAGTTTTTTGGTTTTAATGTTTTCTATTGGTTAGCTATTTCTAATGGTTAGCTATAAAATATGAGATAATTGTCTTGCAGCTTCTTTGAGATTTTGTGGCAATTGGTAAATAACCAAACCACATGATATTTGTGGGAGCATTGTCATAAATCATGTTCATGCAATCTTTCAATGAGTTCTGCATGAATGGTCGAGCATTTCTTTTCTTTTTAGGATATCTTTTTCAAAAAAAGAGCATTTTGAGATAATATTCTTCCTTATAGATTATTTGTTATTGATTTTTTTATGAAAGGCATATTATCTATTATTCATATTGATTATTGATATTAGTTACAAATGGGAGGGGTCATAGTTATTATAATAGTTCAACTTTCATGAATGTTATTGATCTGCTCTAGAGTTTGATAAGCTACTTGTTACAGAGATTATACGAGTCTCAGGAATTGTTCCCAACCAATGGTTCGGTGACTGTAACCGACTGCAGCACAGAAGTCCCAGTCCCATGGCTACTCCATTCCTTAATTCCGATGCTGGGGGGACTGATTTTGGTGTTTGGAGTGGATACCCACAGGAGGTAGATACATAAGTCTAGTTGTATGAACCATCATATTTGTATGCATCTTATATATTTATACACTTGAGCTAGGTAATCTGTATCTTGTTTATCTGGTTTTTCAACTAGAGATAATGTAATGTTCTTTTTTTCCTGGTTTTCTATAATTGTCTTTTTGACAATGTTCCTTGGTTATAGTGTTTGTTTCCATCAAAGCCTGACTGGTTCCCAGGAAGGTTTGGAGAAGTTGATAACAACTAAAAATCTGCTAGCACTTATGATCTTGTTTTACATATTGAGTAGAAATTTCTGTGCCATTTCATGACATTTTGAATTTGTATTTTTCATGATGAATTAGGAAAATCCAATGTGATGCTCTTAATAACAAAAAAGAAAGGATCCACTAAGGTGACCAACAGTTGGTTGAGTTACTGGCCTGTTTCTTAAGTGTAAATGTAAATTGTTTGGGACTAATTTCCTTTTTTATTCCTTTGGGTGGATACAATAACAATAACAAGGCATAAAGTCCCAACCCTTTGTTGGATTCATAACTTATTTATGCTTTTCAATAGATATCTGGTTAGCTATACATTTGTCAGAGGCATAGCTCATTTAGCTTCTTGCAGAAGCATTTCATAGCAAAAATTTAGCCAAAAATATTAATTACTAATGGTGCTCTATCCCACTGCAAGGACCGTTCTCTTTTTGCTGTATGAGTAGGTTCATTCACATATGTTGGGGTGGTTTTATAAAACACTTGTGTTCTATTTTGGCCACACTTTGAAAGGTATGGTTGTGCCAAAAGCTTCTACAAGATTTTTTTTTTTCATGTTGAATGTATTTTGATATAGGCACTTATGAGCACCTTAGGACAATTATTAAAATTAGAAAAGATCTCAACGAAAGCTTGTTGCTTTGCAGCTCAGTTAATTGTTATTTTAGCTGATACTTCTTTTTTGTGTATATAATATCATAATGAATGACAATGGGGTTCATGAGCATGAGGTGATTGTAAAAGAGTTGTATTAATAAAATGATTGTCAAAATTCTGTAGGCATTAAGTTATGTTATAAGAAGACTACAAAAGTTGAATATCGGGTTCTATATTTCTTATTTCGTTAGTGTATTTTTTTTTTACTTTTAAGATTACATCGAGCTACAAAGTTAATTAATATTTTAACTTAGCGGAGCCTCTATTTCTAGTCAGATCACTTGGAAAACTGCTGTATATTATCAAAGAGAATGGTGCCACCTTCAGCATTTTCTACTCTGTGCTTTATTTAGTCTGATTAAATTCATAATTATGAGAAGGTCAGATACCTGGTTGTTAAAGACAGTGAACAGATCTAATTACTGGTTTCTCTCATATTTTCTCAAATATGTAGCTGATACCATTATAAGAAAACCATATATGAGCTGCTGCTCAGTATTGCAAAATTCCTGTTATGTAGTTTTCCATTTTTTTCAATACCCATGGTTGTTTGGCCAAGTAACTGTAGTAAATTATGCATCTTCTCAAGTTGATCTTCTATCTTAGCTGATAAATCTAATTTATCCTTGAGAAGGGATTAGGTTTTCCGCAAAGATTTACAATGGATCAGCGAGGAACAACAGGTCCAAGCTCATGCATTATAAAGAAGATATTACGCTTAGAAGTCCCAGTGAATGCCTATCCTAATGTATGTCTTTCATTTCCACGCCTTTTACATGCTGTTCTTTGGTCTGTCATTCACTTTTTTATGTGTCATTTAGTTCAATTTTGTTGGGCGCCTTCTCGGACCCAGGGGTAATTCACTGAAAAGAGTTGAAGCATCAACTGGATGTCGTGTTTACATTAGAGGAAAGGGTTCAATAAAAGATCCTGTCCAGGTAATGAGAATTAGGCAATATTTTGCTCCTTACTACTTAATTTGTTTTGCTACCTGCTCCCTTTTCTTACTGGTATTCCTACAGAACTAGGAATATAGTATACACTATAAGTATATTCATAGTTTTCTTTTATTGTGTCTATGTTTTGGTTTTTAAATAAGCTTGGTCTGCTTCCATGCCTTCAACATTGCAATTTTAAATTACCATGTCAAAGGCCTGTTCCTTTTGTTTATCTCTAACTAATTTTTGAACTATTTAAGTAATACGACAGCATTCCTCTTTCTGGACAATTTTTTTTTGTTTGTCCTTCTAGTTTGAAGGATAAATTGATTGATACCTATGGCACATAGCACATAGTTTTTCCTCCTGTATTTGTGCCTATATTTATCTCGATTACTTTTCTTGCTATAAAGGAGGAAAAACTGAGGGGAAGACCAGGTTACGAACACTTAAATGATCCATTGCATATATTGATTGAGGCCGAATTACCAGCAAATGTCATTGAGACTAGACTGAGACATGCACAGGAAGTTATAGAAGAGCTGCTGAAACCAGTGGTGAGTAGTTCACAGAAAATACCTTTCATTCACCTGTATACTAAAGCTTTATTAGACATTGATCAGACTATCTCTATACTCATTGCTATTTGAAGTAATTACCATCAGCTTTTGTTGTTGGTTCATGGTTTCATATATGATAACCATCCATCAGCACTTAAAACTTCAACTGTAATCTAGATATATACAAAGGTTAGCTTATCTTTTATGCTTCATTATTAGAAAATCATACAGACCAAGATTATTGAGAGCTTTTTGGAAGGCAAAGGGAACTATCATGATACCCTGAACGTTCTGACCTGGAATTAAAATGAGAATGACAAATTCATTGTACTTATGTTGATAAATTTACTTTAAGATCACACAAATTTTCTTCATTATTTTTGCCTTCTAGGAGTGATTAACTGACTATCATTTGACTACCAGGAAAAGGAAAAATCTTCCATTACTGAAACATTCTTAGTGTAGAATGAAAATTTTAGCATATAAAGCAGATGCCACAATATGTGAATTTTAGATCATATGAACTGTTTGAGCTTAGTTCACACTATCATGGATTTGATGATTGCCCCACAATTGCAACACGGAGTTCATCAGTTGATGATACTGTTTTAGGGACAAAGCACAAAACCTGCAACAGATGTCGTGTATAGCAAAACTACATGTAGAAATTTATTGAAGTTACAACCCGTATTATACCTTTCGAATATTCATTTATTAATTAACTTGAAATATAAACAAAAGATGGTACAGGGCTTATACACTAATATCAGTGATCATTTTGCCTCAGTGATGTAGTGAAGCCAAAAGATTGATATATTTCAACCATGAATTGGTAGTTCAACCATCTAATGCACTAAAGTGGCATACGATTGAGTCCCTTTTCCCCACGTTGTCATGATTCTGAGTTCCTAATATTTGTCAGTTGACAGTTGCAATTGATAACATGCATCAGAAGCAAGAGGACTACCATTTTACTGAACTGTATCTTCACAGATAAATGCACAACAATAGTTCTTATAGTTTCTTAGCAGTGTCCACAACACTTACAAGGGACGTGTTCATCACTGCATGTTCCAATTTTTAGCTTCGCTGATCAAACATCCGTCAAGAGCTAATGCCAACACCCTTTTTTTTTGTTTTATGACCAATAACAATCAATCACTTAGACTGTTTGTATCTGAATGTGCACCTTGTGCACAAAAGATATAAGTGAATGTCATATTTGAATAGAAGATCAGGTTTTCTCTCAAGGAGGATAGTATCATCACAATCATTCTACTTTTACTGGCACAAATATAGTAAGTCAAGTTATTGTTTACTAAACACATGCTAGTTGCATGCTAGCATGACAGGTATCATGTTGTGCCGACACGATGCAGGCATGTTCAAGATCGCATGCCGAGGACTGCATAGTGCAGAATTTGATGTTCGTCGGTCTGTCACGGACAAACTTCTAAACAGGATGTTTGTTGTAATGCTTATGTATGTCCGTGTCTTTTGGTGTGTTCATGCTTTGTACAGCATGTAGAGGGATGGCCGAAGGCTTAATAGTCTCATTTTAGTTTGGTTGGTGGCCGCTTTAGGCTTGTAAATAAAGGTTGTGTCATGTAGACACGTGTGAGAGATTTTCGGTCTGTAATGGACCATTTTACCCTTTGTTGTGCAACTGTTCAGAGCTTGTAAAGTCTGTTTGTAATTTGCATTGTCTATAAAGTGTTTTTCGGTGATGTTTGCTTGTGGATCCCGAGTGAGGCCTTTTCTCTGTCCTGTTCTCTCTTTTGTGGGACCTAAGGGACCATGGGAGGCTTCGGGGAGGCTGACCTTTGCGGACGGACACGCAAGGGTGCCGCATGACTTAGGCAAAACCAGTTAAGTCCGTGACAGATGGTATCAGAGCGGGACAAGCACTCATAGAAACACTTAGCATGCAAACGTGGGGGACCTAGCGGGACTGCGTTGAGGGCAGTCAGCACACGCGCGACCGTTTGGGGGAAAACGGGCATGGAGATGTAGGGAAAAGGAGTCGCTCAGATGAGCGGGCATCTGAGATTGGCATTCAGATGAATGGCCAACCCTTCGCGCAAGAGGCACCACGAGAACAGACAAGCTTGGAAGAATGTGAAGCGCACAAAGGTTAGGATGGCTGAGTTTGAGCTACGGCTCAACGTTGACAACTATACTTGATGGTGCTCAAGGCAAGCGAGGCGCTTGGTAAAGGATGAGACCATCCAAGGTGGAATGAGTTGCTCAACGACCAAAACAGTTATACAAAGCTCACAGAGGTGAGGGGAATTGCTAGCTCGAAGAATTTGGTACTCATGCATGGGCTTGTATCCGGACGATAGAATGTTCGTGGTCATCCCAAGGCAACCGAAACTCGGCGCCATGGAGCATTGAAACTTTCTCTTCGGCATGTGAAGGATACGTCCGTAGGAGGCTGAAGGGTGCAACTAGTTCAGCATGTTGCTAAACCTTGAGGGGTGCAGCGGGGGCTGTATTGACGTGGAGTCGCAATCTAGCAAGTGTGTTTGCAGGAGGCAGAACAAGGCACAGTTTGTTCAGCAGATCCGAGTAGTCCAAGGGGATGGTGGTCTCCGAAACGAAGAGAGATGTTGCTCCAACGGGACAGTTATCCAGGAGGGATAAGTCCCGGCTCTCCAGAGGGAGAATCATGTGGGACGGACCTCACAAGTTGAGGAGGAGTACCTCAACAAACAACAACTCCACGAAGCTCAATGGACTGAGCAAGCGGCGAGGAGTCGTCGCATGATCTTGCTTGAGAGAATGCATTGGTGGATGCATCGCGAGATCAAGTGGGGGAGCGACCCAAAGCAACACAAATGAAGGCACACTTGGAGTCGATATGGAGATCGGACTCAAGGGAGGGCTGACCCGTGGAATGGTGGGCGCGAGGGCCACCATCAACTCAATGCAAAAACGAGGAGCGGAACAACTTGGGTGTAACTTGACGAAGTACCCAAGCCGCATGAAGGGAGCCAGCATAGAAGATGGAACATGGAGCAGAGGCATAGTGCTTTCCTTGGACAGAGGTCAAGGACATGAACTCTTGCAGAGGCAAGAGTAGGATTATGTTGTTCCATGGGTCATTCATTCTAACGGAGCGGACTCATCTTGCATGGTGCCAAAGACGAAGGGAGCTTCTGGGCACATGCACTTTATCTCGGAGGAGCATTTGATGGAGGAACTAAGGCGACTCAATTTGCGGAGGTGAAGTTGGGTTCAGAAGGCCTTAGCACGGGGCAAGAGGACGCAGAGGCGGGTACTCTTGAAGAATATGCTACAGTGTTGTCATTCAAGTTGCTATGAAGGAAGCGGTGCACAGCGAAGATTGTGCTGGTAGGGGTAGAGGCCCAGGATCCAAACAATGGTGCACTAATTGCAGCGAAGTCGGGGGACTTTGGGAGCTACTAGGCAACGGACTGTCCTAGAGCGGTGCTTCATCTTGGTGTGACCCAAGAGTGGGTGGATGAAGATCGATTACCAAAGGAGCGAACAAAATCGAAGGTGGAAGAGACCCTGCGATGTATTGGTAGAGGCCACACATGAAGGGTTCACAATTCGAGTTCATCCCACAAGGATCAGAATGCAATAGAGATGTCACCAGGAGGCGACATGGTGCAGCGGATCGTGGTGGAACAGTTCGTGGCAATGCGATTCACACAACCTTGCCCCGTGAGGGACTGGATCATACGAAGGTATGATCGGGAGCTGCTGGAAGCTCCACTTCAGTGAACAACACGACGGCAAGAAGGGCTATGGATTCAAGGAGTGAAGGCCATGGTACCGCAGAGGCGGGTCTTCCGTGCGTGCATCGAATTTTGCATCGGATGAAAGCCTTGGTCATCAACATATGGGGGCTGTGTTCCACCAAGGGAAAAGTTCGAATGCAAGTACCAGTGAGTCCCATGGGAGGGACTTGATCATACAGCGGTATGATCAAAGCAGCTGGAGAGTTGGACTACTCCAGAACTCATATTCGCTTAAGGGAGCCTGACAAGTCAGAGGACAAGGTCGAGTAAGCGAACGTTGCTACCAAGGAAGCTAAGGAGAACAAAATCGGTGCAAACCCTACAACGTGATGGCAGAGGCCGTGTATGGGAGTTGCAGTCTGTCTTTCCATCGACCAAAGGGATCTGCTTGGAGAACACATAAGTGTTGAAGCAGGGGGGTCGAAAGGGGCGAGGAAGCGACGACGAGTCCAGAGGGACTTATCTACCCAAAATCAAGCATCAGATAGAATGGAGGTGGACTCGGAGGAGTACCACAGAGGCATATCTACTGATTGTGAAGAAAAGGGATGCAGATGCGAGGCGACGGATAGTAGTGCCATGGGCATGGCAGCGCCATGGTACCGCAGAGGCGGGACTTCCGTGAAAGTCATTGATCCCTTGCTCTCATGGAGGGAGAGCGCTTGGTCGTGAAAGGGGCCGAGGAGGTGGAGCATGCAGAGGCAAACTCCAAGTACCGAGACAAGGCTGAAGGGCAGAGGCCAAGGAACTTCGTAAGACCAGTGTCAATGAGTTTCTCATCAAGATAGCCGAAAGTGAAGGACTTCGGGTCATGCAAGAGTGCACGACCAAGGAACGAAGTAGTCAGTACGCGGTGTTGTACCTTCGCTACTCAGGGGAGTAGGCGGCAGGGTTGATAGAGAAGACGGTACAATCCTAGAGGCGACCAAATCTATTAGAGAATTACTCCAAGTTGGGGCGAAAACTTTCTGCATTCCAGAAGTTCGATGGCATTGAGAAGGTGAATCACAGTAGCTAACTCAACGCAAGGAGTGCAAACACTTCAAGTGCTTCAGAAGTGTGAGCAAAGAGCAGGCGAAGGCTAGTAACCAGCTCGATGCATGGAGTACAATCTCGAGGAGGCGGGCGAAGTCAAGTAACCTTTGCCTTCTCAACCCTTGAGAGAATGGGCGAAATCGAGTACCCCAATTCTCTTATGTATCCAGCAGAGGAGCTCTGCATAAGTTCAAAGACCCTTCGAAGATAATAGAAGACAATAGTTGTCAAATCCTCACCAATGGTGATCAGTGTTACTGAGAGTAGATTGTCCGCTTCATTTCCCAACGAAATGCCAATCGAAAGTGGAAGTGATGCGAACCTACTTGGATGTGACAACTAAGTGAAAGAAGAGTCAATGAGCAAATTTTGTGGAGGAAGGACCCAAATCTTCAGAAGTTTGCGAGACGATGCTCGTTAAAAGCTCCAACAAGCATCCACCCAGTTCAAACAGCAGGAGGCATTTGAGAAACTAGCGCAGTAAGGATGGTCTTTTCCTTCATCTGGAGGATCCGCAGGAACCAACAGGGATCAACACAACTCAGCCAACCCCACACTAGAGTCAGAGTCATTGGCGAGTTGAAGCAGCAAGGCAGATCAAAGGTTTGACCACTCAAGAACAGCAGCGAAGAGCAGCTGGGAGCCAAGAGACGCATTGCAGCTGGAGCAGAAGATTGAAGACTCAGCAGAGGCGAGGAGTTGCAGTGTCGACAAAGGCTTCGACGAGGACGTCGAAGGAATAAGTGGGGGAGAATGTCACAGACAAACTTCTAAATAGGATATTTGTTGTAATGCTTATGTATGTCCATGTCTTTTGGTGTGTTCATGCTTTGTACAACATGTAGAGGGATGACCGAAGGCTTAATAGTCCCATTTTAGTTGGGTTGGTGGCCGCTTTAGGCTTGTAAATAAAGGTTGTGTCATGTAGACACGTGTGAGAGATTTTCGGTCTGTAATGGACCATTTTACCCTTTGTTGTGCAATTGTTCAGAGCTTGTAAAGTATGTTTGTAATTTGCATTGTCTATAAAGTGTTTTTCGGAGATGTTTGCTTGTGGATCCCGAGTGAGGCATTTTCTCTGTCCTGTTCTATCTTTTGTGGGACCTAAGGGATCATGGGAGGCTTCGGGGAGGCTGACCTTTGCGGACGGACACGCAAGGGTGCCGCACGACTTAGGCAAAACCAGCTAAGTTCGTAACAGGTCGGCATGGAATGTACCAACACAAATGTACGGAGATTTGAATGTCCAAACTTTATACATGGGAATTCAATTATTGGTTTCACATTACAAATAGTGATTTATCATGTAAAAGTGCTTCTTTTTCTTTTTCTCTCTTTGCTTAACCTTAGAGCTCCTCTTTCACGGTCATGCCTTCTCCTGCCATTTGTCATTGAAACAGGCTCATTTTTGCTAATGCCGATCTTTTTCTAGATGGTTTGGTTCTTGTATGTGCTGATCTACTCTTTCCAACCTTGTTATAATATTTTTTTATGCTACAGGATGAATCACAGGACTATTATAAGAGGCAACAGCTTAGAGAATTAGCCTTGTTAAATTCAAGTTTGAGAGATGACAGCCCTCATCCATGCGGCAGCGCTTCTCCATTTAATAGCGGAATAAGAGGAACAAAAACAGGACAGTAGAATCATTTACTCCTCTCTGATGGTCTAGAAAGTTTCATTCAACCTACTCTTTGCCTTGTCATCATTTCCTTGTAAAAATGGGCTTCTTCGAAGGAGTTAAAATGTGGCCACTTTATTGTTTGTTCTACTCAGTCAATCTTCAGATGGAAAGAAACTATCAAAGTCTCCTATGTACCATACATAAACCTAAAATATTCTTTTCATTCATTTTGTGTGGTTGACCCTGATCTGCCATCTGTCACAGATGAGCAAATGAACAGTGCCTTTGTTATTTTAGCAACTTTGATCTTCATGTCAGAAACTATGATATCTCTATTCTTTCTTACGGTGATCATATTGTGGCAGTATTAATATGCTAAAGTACATGACTGCCAAACTTCGATTCAGGTGCTCTTTCCTTGGGATGGTGGTCAATTGAGCATGCCCATTAATTTGACTTCAAACTTTAAATTGGTGATCATTTTTCTTAATAATGTCTGATGATCTTCTTGAGGTAGTTCTTCACTGTGTTATTTTACTCCGTGAGCAAGAGTTTGATATTACATTTTATTAATATAAAATCATGTTTCTGGTGCTGTGAAAACTATTATTATGCATATGTGTGAAACTCTTATTGGTAACTGCTTTGTCACATAACACAAAAAGTATTCTCATTGCTGCAAACATTGTTCAGAAGACACACAGCTAACACATCAGCAGAAGCCACAATGAACAGGAAGAATATGTCCCTTTGATGTTTAAGATCATCTTCCTAGGCATAATTTGCAAGCAAAATCTTATGTTTTCACCATTAACATGACATGACTGACAAACTACTCAGCAAATTTCCCTGACCACCTCATACTCTCACATCAGGATAAAAGTTATTTAGTTGGCTAATTAAGTGATTCCAATTAATATTTTTGCATCTGCTAGTTTAGTTAATTTGATCCAAATTAATTGAAGGATTCATAGTGGCTAGGCACTCATTTATTCAAGGTGTGTGTGTGTATATATATATATATATATATATGCATGAAGATGAGTTATGAAAGTGAAACAGTACTTCATAATAATTAAGCATCTGCTGGTCTGACCGTTTGATTGAGATCGGACGGTTGTAGTGTTATCGGAGCCCAGTTGTCTGCATTATCCTGTCGGACCTTTACTTCTGGGATTGTGTTATCGGAGGAAGATCACAGCTGATCGGATGATTGGGATGAGGCAGTTCTTGTGTTATCGGAGCCTCGGGTATCCGAACCTTCACATCACCCGAATCGAATCTGGAATCGTGTTCTTTAGTTGGGCTAATGAGCGAGGGGTCTCGTGCACACGGAGCCGTCACAGACACGTCACCCTTTGAATGGCTGATTTGTCATGACTGAATACTAATCAGTGATAAACTAACTACCAAACCTTGTAATAATATTATTATCTGCAGTGTTACTGTCCTCTATATGTTTAAACAGCCACCTACGACTCCGAAACCCACCACCATCGCTTTCTCCATCTCTCTTTTCGCTTTCTTCGCCTCCTCTCTCTCTCTCCTTTTCGTTTCTCTCGATGATTTATGTACATTTTTCAACTAAAACATATGAAATATATTTTTCAACTAAAACATGAAATATAGAGTGATTCACAAATATCAGTATGAAAAATCCAAGGAGTGATTCACAAATATCAGTATGAAATATCCAAGGAGTTAATCTACTTTCCCTTAATACAGTGGAACTATTAAAATCAATAAAATCTAAATCTTTCAAAATATTATCATTCATTAATCTTTTAATTATTTTCTTCAAGATATATCTCAATTATCTATGTTAGAATATAAAAAATCTTTCGTCCTCGAAATCAAATTTCTTTGCAAACTCAAGATTTAAATTAATTCTGTGCAAACCATCACATATAATTTTAGAATCAATTTTTATTGAATATAAAATATACTAAATTTATTATTATGAAAGGAAAGATAATATCTTAACTCATTAATTATATATAAAGAAACTAAATTATTAAAAATAGTAAGAATATAACATGTGTTAGCAAGATTTATCAGATAACTTCCCACTGCTTTCACTTTTGCTTTAAGATGATTACTCATGATGCTGAATCTTTCATGTTCTTTTAGTTTTTAAGTTGAAATAAATCTTTACATATTATTGTACCAAGTACTATGATCAATCCACATAGTATTAGAAAAAACTTTTATAATATTTAATTTAAAATATACATTGAGTTTATACCTTTTTTTTTTTCAAACCAAGTTTTACGTTTATACACTTTTTTTATAAGTTTTTTCTTACCATAGAAAAAACACTTTTAAGTCTACTAACATTTCTAGATCTAACAAATGTATTTGATGGATAATGTTTCAACATTCTTTTGTTTGTTACCGACTTGTTAAGTAGTAGTTAGAACATTATAAGATATTTTTTTATTTTAATCTTAATTTTTTTTTAACACAAATATTAGTTAGCTCATTCAAGTCTTACTAATCCTTATTTGTATTATAGTAAATCTCAAATATGTCAAATCGAGGAGGAAGAGAATTAAGAATGAATTACACTAGGAAAAACTCATCAACATTCATGTTTAATGACTTAAGTTTCATAACCATGTCAATAATAATGTGGATGTGATTCTAAATCCCTCAAGTGTCATTATATTGAGTTGTAGTCAATTCTTTTATTAATATGTCGATCAATAACTTATCAACAAATTTAAATTTATCTTAATAGCCCTTAAATAGTCGTATGCGTAGGTTGAAGTCTTTATGTTATTTATAATTATCATTCTTATAAAACTGAAACTGAACCTATTAGATTTTTTCTAAGTATTCATTTCATTAATTTGTTTCAGAATGCTTTCATCGGTCTAAGTCTATGCACCATTCAATAAGCAATGCTATGTCAAATTCTAATGTGAACTATACATACTTTAACTAATAATTTGAACTAGAGAATACAGAGATATTAGAAGCATAAGAGTGTATGAAAGGAAGTATCACTATAAAATATAAAATAACATTAATGCTTTGAGCTTTCAAGATATGATGAACTATTGATATCATCTATATTTTACTTTTGAGTAAAATATTGATATATTTAGTATTCACTCAAAATTATTTATGGGGGATTAATATCATTCTCGTGGAATAATATTGCTACATTTAGGTATACAATCTTAAACCACAAAGATATCAAAAATAGTATTATAATATTTTATCACATAATTATTCGAAGTAGATTGAGATTATTTAAGTCTCCTAATTATATGTCATTTTCTTAATATCATTTATAACTAATTTCTCAATATAAATTTATAACATATTGGTCTATGCCACTTTCATGGTTATAAGACCAATTCAATAATATAAAATGCAAATACACTTCCATGATTATAAGATAAAATATTTATTATAATTTATATATCATAAACCTATCATTATACACTACTTTGATAGACACTAATAAGATAAAACTTAAGGATATAAGTTACAAATAATATTCACTAAGTATCTTTTAGTTTAATTTATACCAAAATAATTTAATAGTAATAAAATAATAATCATGATAATTATTGAATATTAATTAGCATAAATAAAAACTCATAAGATAATTTTAATTATGATAAAATACAAATCATGTATTTATGTAAAAAATAAATATTTTTTCATAATATTAAAGATATACATATGAATAACTAAATAAATACCTAAAAATAATAATTGGAGTTTAATTATCATATGTAAAAATACGTCATATGAGAAAACTATAAAAAAATTATAATTTATATTTTTTTAATTCTATATAGAACCTTAAATTAGATTAGTCAACTCTATTTAATTAGGAAAGCCCAAAATTAGGCTAAATATAAGCCTAATTAGGTAAGTCAAAAATTAAAGTTGATTAAAATTAAAAATTGATCAAGATTTGATTTTTCTCAAATTTGATCAAAACTTGATTTATTGAATCTAAATCCAAGTAGTCAAAATACAATTGTCCGATCAAAATATTTGATTAAAAATAAACTATATTGGTCAACTTTATAATTTAGGACACAAGTTAGAAAATTTTAATTTCTAAAGGGTAACACTATAATTTTGTTAGAATATATAATAGAATTATATAATTTTTGAATGGTAGAATTATCAAAGGATATAAATTAGAATCAAAATGATTTATAAGGGTAAAATTATTATTTTAAAAATTAAAACCCTAATTCTCCTTCCATAGTCATTGCGTGAGGCATGCAATCATCGTAGTGCATGATCGTTGCCTATGCACCACCTGTTTTTACATATGCATTGCTTGCTACTGTATACAATGATGATAATATTTATATTGTCAATTGATGACCTCTCCGATCATCGTGCAGTACTATGTCATCGTGCCCATGTGCGGATGTGCGCATGCACCGCCTATTGCTGCCTACACCTGCAACGATATATATATTGCCAACTGACAACTTCTCTAGTCATCGTGCGATGCTGAAACACCGTATCGAGCAACACTATGCAACTAGGGCTACCACACCTTATAATGCTTTTGTTGTATACATTGTGATTGGGTTGGTAATCGTCGCCCTTGACAATATTGTCATCAACAATAAGCTATCAATAATAGTTCATCGATCAAACACGAGGAACCTCGTATCACCCGTAAGTAGTAACAAGACGAACTAAATAGATAAAAAGATCGACAATACACATGGATCGTTGAAGTATTGTAAATCAAAATTGAATAACATCTATTTGTAAGTAAATAATGCTAATAAATAGATCTAAAATATTTGATTTCAAAAACATAGCTCTAATATCAATTGTAAGTATAAAAACTATAATTATATTACTATTATACGAAAAACCCTTAATACTAAAAATTAAAATTAAATAACAATATATCATTATGTACTTTTCAATGTAATATAGAAAGCTTATATATGATCAACAAACACATTGTCATTGAACTACAAGGAAAACTAGATTGATATTCTCTTCTCTTTCTATCATTCACAATGTCATTATAAATAATATATTAGGGACTAAGAGAGATTAAGAATATTTGTAATCTCAATTGTTGATTGTATGTTTATATAGACGAGAACAGAGGATCTAAGATAATAATAAGAAGAGTTTTTTTCGTGATATCTTAAGAAATTCTATTATAATTAGACTTCCTTTATTAATAATCATTATCAAAATTTAATCAAATTTATAATATATCTTATATAATTAAATAAAATTATATAATTAAAAAATTCTTACTCTCAAAGATCATACAGCTTCATTGTTGGTTTTAGAGTTATTTCACACAATGTTTTATGTAGATATGTGTCTTATCGATAAATCTTTGTTGTGAGTTCAAACAAACCATGGCCGGTGATTGGTCATATATATACATATATAACTTAAAAAAATTATTAGATTTTTAGTTAATAGTGTCCTCTTAATTGATTTTTATGTAAGGACATTTCTTTTTGTTATTTGATGAAAATATCCCTTCATCCTCTACCAATAGTCACGCTTCTTCCCAATATAAAAACGAGGATGAGGAAGAGAGAAAATCGCTCAAATGAGAGTAAAGGCGACGAGTGATATCACTTGGGATGGACGGAGGGATGACGATATGTTGATGAGAGTGGATTGGGGAGGGTGAAAGAATATTTTTATCAAATTAATATAAAAAAATCCTT